>NC_086445.1:922471658-923131658 GCF_028390025.1 Pseudophryne corroboree
GACGCGGAGCGTCCCTGCGCGACAGTCTCTAAAAGTTCTGCCGGTGCACCGGCCCATCAGCTGCGGCAGAGCAGGCGCGTCTCACCGCCCCGCCGTGGGTGCGCGCCACTCGGCCCTTAGCTGGGACATTATGACCCCCACCGGTCCCAGCAAGAGGAGGCTTCCCTGGTGCGGACCCGAGATATGGTAGCACACACACGCTGCACGGACCCACCGTGTCCGGCAGCCGCGCGACCCCCGCCCGCCCAGAGGTGAGGGGGAGAGGGTCATGGAGGCTGCCCCCACTGCGAAGGGCTAAATATAATGCAGCACAAGCGCACTGCCCGGACCCACCGTGTCCGGCAGCCGCGCGACCCCCCGCCTGCCCAGTGGAGAGGGAGAAAGGTCATGGAGGCCGCCCTCACTGTGATGGACAAATTCCAATGCAGCACACGCGCACTGTCCGGGCCCACTGTGTCCGGCAGCCGCGCGACCCCCCGCCCACCCAGTGGAGAGGGAGAAATGGTCATGGAGGCCACGCCCACGTGGACGAGTGAAATCCCGAGCCGCACGCGTGAGCTGGCCGGACCCACCGCGTCCGGCAGCCGTGCGCCATCCCCCCCTGTCGGAAGTAAAAACAAATGGGGGCTAATTGTGGAAGGGGGCCGCCAGGGGAGCAGGGCGGGATCGCCGATCCGTCAGTGCAGGACCAGCGTGCCCGCCAGCTGCCCCGACGTCATCGCCAGACTGATCAGCGGCGGGTGCAGGGACAGGACAACCTCGTCTCCTGCAGGCCGCCGAAGCCGCCCACGGCCCCCCCGTGCTCCATCCACCGCCGCAGCTAGCAGCGGGGAGGGAGACGGAGAACGCAGGCACAAGGGAGCGCGGGCGGGCGGCCAAGCCCGGCCGCGGATGCCCGGCGTCTCCCGCACCCCAGGCGCAGCAGGCCTGCCCCAGCTCGGCCGGACCACAGCAGAGTCCAGTAGCCGAGCAGGGAGGCCCGCGCTGCGCCTGGCTGGAGGAAAGAGGAGGCCTCTCTGGGATACAAATGATTAAGGAGAAAGAGTGAATAAAAAGGCAGAACAGGGGTAGGGAAAAGAAATATAGAGATTATAAAGATAAGGAGAGCACAGAGTAGAAAAGTTAAATGTAAAATGAATTAGATAATTACTGATAAGCAGGAGTACTGTACAGTCCACGGAAAAACTGAGAAGAGGCAGGATATCCTGGATCTGAAAACTATATTTATGTCAGACCCTCCCCTATACAGAATCCAGCCAATTACAATCCAGGCAGTTTTTCTTACATTCCTCCCACAAAAACTGTAACCCCTTCCGTGCCAGAGTGATGCATTACGAGGCGTGCCGGAAGCCCAGCCGGTGAGTTTATGCTGTTTTCGGCCACATTACGTGACCTACGCAGTCTTTCCCGGAGGGAAGGCAGGGTTGTGGAACAGAGGTATGAGGGGGGATGGGTTAGGGGCCAATTGATGTTTCCTCACAACAAGATCCCAAATGTATAAAGAACGGGCCACCACTGGGTGAGATGAGGTGGCTCGAGGGCGGGCGGTTCTCGGAAGCCACAAGAGGGAAGAGAGTGGGGAGAGTCCCAGCTCGCCGGCTTCTATAGCTATCCACACCTTGTCCGCCCCCGGACCACACCACTGAACACAGGATGCCATCTGGGCTGCGTGGTAATAGTATTTAAAATTGGGTATGCCTAAACTTCCGCCCCAAGAAGGCCGTTGTAGCAGCGAAAGTTTAATTCTAGGATGTTTATTGGCCCAAATAAAACGGGAAGTTTGATGCTGCAAGAATTTAAAAATGTAGGGGGGAATATAGATCGGGAGCGTCTGGAAAAGATAAGTAAGTCTGGGAAGAACATTCATCTTTACAGAATTGGCACGTCCAATCCATGAAATGAAATAGGAGGACCAAGTTTGGAGATCAGACCAAATTTGGTCCAAAAGACGTGGGAAATTCGCCTGAAAGAGTTGATGGTGTCTGTGGGTTAGATAAATACCTAGGTATTTGAGTTTTCGGTTATGCCAGGAAAATGGAAATGTTGATTCAAGTTGCGACCTAGATGCAGGGGTAATGTAAAAATTGAGTACTTCTGTTTTAGTAGCGTTAATCTTATAACCCGAGTATTGCGAATAGAAGTCAACCGCAGAGAGGAGAGGAGAGAGTGACGATGTCGGGTTTGAAAGAGAAACCAGTACATCGTCAGCATAAAGTGCAATTTTGTGTTCCATGCGGCAGATTCGAATCCCTATAATATTCGGATTGAGACGAACCCTGGGCGCTAAAGGCTCCATGACAAGGGCAAAAATCAAGGGCGAGAGCGGGTATCCCTGTCTGGTACCATTAGATATCTCAAAGCATGAGGAAGTGACCCCATTGACAGAGACCCGCGCTGAGGAGTTGCGATACAGTGCTGAGACACCATCATAAAACTTACCAGAAAAGCCCATGCGTTGGAGGACCGAGAAGGCGAAAGTCCACGAAATGCGATCAAACGCCTTCCCCGCATCCAGGACTAGCAACAGGGAAGAGGACTTTTGTTGGTGGATAGAATGGATAATATCAATGGCCCTTCTGGTGTTATCGGAGGCCTGTCGGCCTGGAATAAATCCAACCTGATCGGGATGTACCAGTGCAGGGAGAAGGGGGGCCAATCTCAAAGCTAGGATTTTTGCATACATTTTCAAATCAACATTGAGCAATGAAATGGGCCTATAATTACCGTTTTCACAGGTACTATATATGCAGGCGGATACTTATTCCAGTCAATTCTAATTTATAATATTTAAATATAACCGCCTGTATATATAATTTCAGGCGCAATACAAACAAAAACCAAAACAAGAAAAAGGACAAAAAAAAAAAAAACCCCTCTTACTAAAAACTGGTCACTTAAAAAGGTTTATAGACCTGTGAGCCGCTCCCACATGATACTCTGAAATTGTATCAATCTAAAAGCTATAATCCTATCGAGCATAGATGTATATATCTCTCTGAGAGCGCTTCTGTCTTTTAACCATTTATTAAACAATAAAATACAATTGACTTTGCATTAATCAATTATCATACATAAATATCATAAGGCTAATTTGAAACACTATAATATACTGTATGCTAGGACTGTATATAGTATCATCTCATTTGCCAATCAATGCTTTCAATTTTATAACCAACTGTTACTTAAATGAGAAAAGATACTTTTAAATCCTTTTTGTTTCCACTGCTGTGATTTAAGATGTTAAAAGTCCAACTTGAACCAATAAATCAGATTGAACAGATGGAAAGTCTCTCCAATGGATTATTATGATTGAGTATATTTGCACCATATATTCCAAAGGTCTGTAGATGTTCCTAGGTTCTTATTTTTAAAATTGAATGCAGACGATGGAACAATGGTGCATTTCACTTCATCAAAATAGTGGAAACTAGGGTTGTAGTCCTTGTTATAGCACAGTTTTTATGACAGCTGTCCAATAGTGGATATTTTATAGATGGTAAATTCTCACCTCACCGCAGTCACACACTTGGATGCATATAACCGGAAAAAAGCAGTGCCCAGCTGCGGACGCACGCCGCTGGATGTACCTTTTGCTGGAGTCGCTTATTTTCCGGAATCAGTCACCTTTTCATTCCCCAGCCGGGGTCAGCGGTGTATTAAGTGTGTGCGGCAGCGTCCGGCTGCAGCTACACGCCGCCAAGCCTCACCTCGTTCTGTGCCGCTCAGCTCTTTCTCTCGCTTGGAAAATATTCAGTGTTTCCACTGCGGCTCAGAGGTGCAGACGCTGTCCCAAGTGTGCAGGTGTTTCAAAAAGCCCAAATGGTGGATTGTCCTTAATGCGTTTCTCCGTTGTGTCCTTATAACGGTTTCATCAGAAGGTATCCAGTAGTGCTTAGCACCATCCTATTTAAACTAGTCTCCTCCAATCGGTTTCATTTAATTTGATTTGTTAATTATAGGAGACAGGTGTGTATAGATATCTTATGCACTTCATTAGTGACCAGCTGAATATTCTTTGTATCAATTAAAAGGGGATGAATCTCCACAATCCCCACATATACATAGGTGTCCTTTTATCCTATCGTATTTCTTACTTACTTTTGTAAAATTTATTATTTCCAAACAATAAAAGATATACATTATAATCATATTAAAACCATCAGTATATACATTTTAGTAGTTAATTATACATATATATATATAAATATACACATATATGATATGATAATGGCAACATATACATCTATGCTCGATAGGATTATAGCTTTTAGATTGATACAATTTCAGAGTATCATGTGGGAGCGGCTCACAGGTCTATAAACCTTTTTAAGTGACCAGTTTTTAGTAAGAGGGGTTTTTTTTTTTTTGTCCTTTTTCTTGTTTTGGTTTTTGTTTGTATTGCGCCTGAAATTATATATACAGGCGGTTATATTTAAATATTATAAATTAGAATTGACTGGAATAAGTATCCGCCTGCATATATAGTACCTGTGAAAAGGGAAATATATATTGTTTTTTCATCTAAAAGCTTTTTGGGCTGCGATTAATAATGGCAACACGTGAGAAAATAGAGGAAAGAAATATAAGGAGAAATCTCCTGCTGAATAATACCTTGAGCAGAGAGAAAGTTTCAGGGGAAGCAAATCCTCTGGATATGCATCATCTGTTCTTTAGGTTAGAGGCATTGTTAATGAATGAGACACGCCACTGGTTGGATAAAATGCTTCTACTTAAATATAGAACAGAAAAAATGATTCCAAGAGGATTGAGAATTTTTAAGTCATGTTCCTTTAAGGATAATAGTGATCTGACTAAAAAATGGAATGAAACTTTAGACCATTGTTCTTTTTCATTGATAGATCTATTGATTGAATATAGAGAAACTAAGGTGAAGGAGACATCTTTAGAAATAGATAAAATACAGACCTTGTTGCAACCTTTCAATGTAAGGGCTGATTTTAGGGATTGTGAATATAAACTCAACCAGAAAATAGAAAGTTTTGAACAGCAATTGATCTCCACTAAGAATCAGAAACTGATTAGAGATAATCAAGATTACGAGAGAAATGAAGTAAGATCTTATAATAGAAGGTTCAGCAATAATTCAGGACAGGAGTGGGTAAATACATCCACAAAAGGGAGATATGGTTCCTCAAATAAACCGTATAGGAATAACAAATCTATGGAACAGGGCAAAAGTAGTGAGAGAAGGGACCTAACAAAACAGCAAAGCCCCAAAAACACGATGAGGACAAGGTACATTACAAAAGATATTAATGCCACTGGATTTAGTAGGGAGAACAATAGTAGAGGAGCTAGACCCAAAGTTAGAGAGCAGATACCGAATAGAACTAAAACAACACTGAATACATCTTCTGACCCTTCTTTTTTAGAGAAAGATCTGTACCCCATTTGGAAGAGTCGCAACAGGTTCTCAGCGTTGAGCCAAGACTCACCAAAAAGAAAGGGTTCCGAACTAGAGGATGTAGAGGAGGACATAGAAAATTCCAACAAAAGCGCAAGAAAAGAGTAAGGAATAGAGGGCTCTTCAATCTATCCTCCAGAATACTTAGTGAGAGTGAAAAAGCAGTAATTGCAAAAGGATTAAAATTTGCACCTACACAGGGACCTGACCTGTTTGAACTCTTTATTGAGTTAAACAGGTTCACAAGGGACCTGTGCAGAAAAAGATATTTTGCAAACAAAATCCTTAAGAATAAAGACGAAAACTTGCTTCCTATTATTCTGGATGAGACCGATGAACCAGCCATAAAAATACTTGTAGATCTAGAACAAGAAAACAGTAGCAGGGTGAAATTGTTTGATATTGAAAAAAGCTGTAGTAACAGTTTCAAGAAAAAATCGGAATTTTATCCAATGCAATTCAAAAGTGGAATGATTGAAACATTCTACACTCTAACTCTAGACAGCTTGAGAGACATATGTGAGAAAAATAAAAATAAAAAAGCAAAAAAAAAAGGGATAATCTACATAGAGAGGAAAGAAAAGCACTGAGAAATTTAATGAAGGATGATTCTATCATTATCAAAAATGCAGATAAAGGGGGTGGTACAGTAGTCCAAGATAAAAGAGCTTATGAAGAGGAAGCATATAGACAGTTGAATAACACTCGATTCTATTCAAAATTAATTCATAATCCAACAGCTGAATTTGTGTGTGAACTCAAAGTTCTTCTGGAGAGAGCCTATGAAGATCGAGCAATATCTAAACAGGAATATAATTTTTTATTTAATCCATACCCTGTAATACCCACATATTATCATTTGCCCAAGATTCACAAATCCATCACTTCACCTCCCGGGCGTCCCATTATATCTGGTATTGGGTCCCTCACCACTAATTTATCTTCTTTTATTGACTCATTTTTGCAACCACATGTGGTATTGCTCAGGTCATATATTAGAGACTCTGCGCACTTTTTGAATTTATTATCCACTATAGTATGGCAAGATAATTATATCTTTATCACATAAGACGTAGAGTCACTATACACCAATATTCCACATTTAGAGGGAGTGAAAGCCATTGAGCACTTTTTGAGCACTGATGATGACCTGAACAAAGATAGACTACAGTTTGTTCTAGACGCCATCACATTTACTTTAACTCACAATTACTTTACTTTCAATTCACAATTTTATTTACAGATACTTGGTACTGCCATGGGCACCAAGTTCACCCCTAGTTTTGCCAATTTATATATGGGCCTGTTTGAAGACACGCTCATATGGACAAACATCCTTGGGGCGGGCTTGGTGCTCTATGGCAGATACATAGATGATATGTTTTTTATATGGGAGGGTGATATGAGTTCGGCAAGAAGATATGTGGAATCCTTGAACCAGAACTCATTTGGTTTAAAACTCACGAGCACAATTCACGAATCTAAAATTTCCTTTTTGGATATTGCTCTAGAGATAAAAAATAATAATATAATTACATCTACATATAAAAAGGAAGTTGATTGTAATAAATTCTTGAACTATTCAAGTTGTCATTATCAACCATGGCTCAAAAACATACCCAGAAGCCAATATATGAGGCACAGACGAAACTGTTCCGAAATTGGTGATTATAATCTACAAGCTCATAATCTGACCACGGCCCTTTTAGAACAAGACTATCCAAAAGATATCTTGAAAGAGGCAGAAGTACAAGTAAGAGCAACAGATAGGAAGTCCCTGCTATTGACTAGTAAAAGCAAATCTAATAGTTCGACTAATTCTAAATTAAACACTGAACTTCGGTTTATAACTAAATTTAATTCTAGCTCAAGAGAGATAAAACAAGTGTTTAAGAAAAATATGGCCATTTTGAGGGCTGACAAAATATTAGCACCTCTATTGGAAACAGAACCTCAGATAGTCTTTAGGAAAGCTAGAAATCTACAAAGTTTTCTAACACCCAGTCACTATGTAGGTCCAGCATTACCTAGGAAAACAGATGAAACTTGGCTTAGTTCTATTCCCTTGAAAGATGGATGTTTTAGATGTGGCCGTCTAGGATGTATAACATGTAAACATATAGGACATAGAAGTACACATTTTCACTCCACTACATATGGTAAGGATTTTGAAATTAGGGGACACATTGACTGTAATGCCACATATGTGATTTATTTAATAACCTGCATATGTGGCATACAGTATGTAGGTCGAACTACACGGAAATTAAACATAAGATTTCTAGAACATAGACGAAATATTAAGAAAGGCATAAGAACACACAGTTTGTCTACACACATTAAATTTAAACATCAAGGGAATATGGATGGCCTTGTGATACAAGGTATTGAGTTTATACCAGCCACCGCAAGAGGTGGTGATAGGTTCAATCGTCTCTGTAAAAGAGAGGCATTTTGGATCTTTTCCCTTGGTTCACTATCGCCGTTAGGGCTTAATGATAATATAGAAATGAACAATATATGAGATATGCTTATTACAGAAAAATGTGTTCTATTTGACAATATCTAAAAAAGAGTTCTGGTAAACAACTTGGACTTTATATAAAGTCTGTTCTCTTTACTTACAAAAATCTTATTAATGTAGAGGTTATAATAGATATGCTTTTGATAGAAATAGCTGATGATTACAATCTCGTTAGATCCCTATAAAATTGAGAAAGAAAAAAAGAAAAAATCTTTTTGAGGGGCAAATGTGAAGCACACTCTGCTATATATGGCCATGAATGCTGCGGTGATGGAATGGGGTAGTGCTGGGTGTGATTTGAACCCAGAGCGGCATAGCGGGAGTTGGTTGCTTTGTCCGCTTGGCCACGCTCTCTTTTGTATGTTTGTCTATTTCTTCACCATAATGATATCATTTCAACCAGTGGATCTGTATAACTATAGAAAAATGAGATCCATTTGATAATATCTAAAAAAGAGTTCTGGTAAATAACTTAGAACCATAATAGTCGGTTCACTTTGCTTCTAAAAAATTATTAGTATAGAAGCTATAATAGATCTGTCACGGATAGTAATATCTAACAAATATAAATTTGTTAGATTCCTAGAATATTGAGGAAGAAAAACTTTGGAGAGGTAATTGTGTAATATATTCCGCTATTTACGGCGGTAAGATTAATACTATTATAATATAACAACAGATAAAGAGGAGTCTCTATGTGGGATTCGAACCCAGGCTGGTGGGGTGGGAGTCAGTGCCTCTGTCTGTTGGGCCACGCTCTCTCTGATAGATCTGGTAGTCTGCTATATTCATTTATCTTTTTTCATGTGTTGCCATTATCATATCATATATGTGTATATTTATATATATATATATGTATAATTAACTACTAAAATGTATATACTGATGGTTTTAATATGATTATAATGTATATCTTTTATTGTTTGGAAATAATAAATTTTACAAAAGTAAGTAAGAAATACGATAGGATAAAAGGACACCTATGTATATGTGGGGATTGTGGAGATTCATCCCCTTTTAATTGATACAAAGAATATTCAGCTGGTCACTAATGAAGTGCATAAGATATCTATACACACCTGTCTCCTATAATTAACAAATCAAATTAAATGAAACCGATTGGAGGAGACTAGTTTAAATAGGATGGTGCTAAGCACTACTGGATACCTTCTGATGAAACCGTTATAAGGACACAACGGAGAAACGCGTTAAGGACAATCCACCATTTGGGCTTTTTGAAACACCTGCACACTTGGGACAGCGTCTGCACCTCTGAGCCGCAGTGGAAACACTGAATATTTTCCAAGCGAGAGAAAGAGCTGAGCGGCACAGAACGAGGTGAGGCTTGGCGGCGTGTAGCTGCAGCCGGACGCTGCCGCACACACTTAATACACTGCTGACCCCGGCTGGGGAATGAAAAGGTGACTGATTCCGGAAAATAAGCGACTCCAGCAAAAGGTACATCCAGCGGCGTGCGTCCGCAGCTGGGCACTGCTTTTTTCCGGTTATATGCATCCAAGTGTGTGACTGCGGTGAGGTGAGAATTTACCATCTATAAAATATCCACTATTGGACAGCTGTCATAAAAACTGTGCTATAACAAGGACTACAACCCTAGTTTCCACTATTTTGATGAAGTGAAATGCACCATTGTTCCATAGTCTGCATTCAATTTTAAAAATAAGAACCTAGGAACATCTACAGACCTTTGGAATATATGGTGCAAATATACTCAATCATAATAATCCATTGGAGAGACTTTCCATCTGTTCAATCTGATTTATTGGTTCAAGTTGGACTTTTAACATCTTAAATCACAGCAGTGGAAACAAAAAGGATTTAAAAGTATCTTTTCTCATTTAAGTAACAGTTGGTTATAAAATTGAAAGCATTGATTGGCAAATGAGATGATACTATATACAGTCCTAGCATACAGTATATTATAGTGTTTCAAATTAGCCTTATGATATTTATGTATGATAATTGATTAATGCAAAGTCAATTGTATTTTATTGTTTAATAAATGGTTAAAAGACAGAAGCGCTCTCAGAGAGATATATACATCTATGCTCGCTATAATTACCGCACTGAGTGGGGTCTCTGTCAGGCTTAGGGATCACAACAATATCAGCTTGAGTAGTTGCCGGAGCAAAGGATGCGCCCCCCCAATATCTGGTTAAAGAGGGCGGTAAGGTGAGGGGCTAATATTTTAGCAAAATGTTTATAGTAGTGTGCCGTGAAACCGTCAGGGCCGGGAGCGGCTGAGGACCGCATGGATTTCACAGCTGAAATATCCTGATTTAGTGTGTCTAATACCCCTTTTCCACTAGTGTAGCAATGGTCGCAGCCGTGTAGCCTGACACGGCTGCGACCGTGCTACAGCCCCCTGTAGACAGCGCTCACCAACCCAGCAATTGCCGGGTTGGTGACGCGCTAGTGATGCGGCAGGGGCGGCGCTGGGAGATCATGCGCATTTACCCGTGTTTAAAAAAGCTAGTGGAAAAGGGGTATCATTGAGCTGTGGATATGCCCAGCAGAGGGGTTGAGGACAGGTAGGAAAGTAACCTCTCCGGGTCGAGCGAAGGGGAATGCGTCGGGGTCGTCAAGTTATAAAGAGAGCTATAGTAGTCCTTAAACTCATCAACCATTTGTTTAGGGTCGTATGTAGGCTCACCTAGAGTTCGGGAATACAATTTGTCAATTGCGCCAGTCGCCTGTTTACGTCGCAATTTATTCGCCAGCAGGGAATCTAACTTGTCCGCCTTGTCATAGAATTTCTGATTTCATTTCCGCAGAATGAGAGCCGCACGACAGGACAAAAGCGCGTTCAGTTGGCCTTGTAAGTTAGCGATTTGAGCAAGTAAGGCAGGGCAGGAAGTTAGTTTATGCTGTGTGGTTAGGGTAGCTATTTGAGATTCTATCAAGTGCATCTCCTGCATCGCTTTCCTGCGCAGCGAGGAGGTCCGTACCATAAGGAGACCTCTCAAGGTGGCCTTATGAGCCTCCCAAATTATACTAGAAGAGACATCAGGCATGGTATTCTCAGTAAAATATTGTTCTATCGCCATTTGTATTTCCGTGGAGACTAACGAGTTAAGCAACAGGGATTCATCGAATCGCCATTTGCGAACAGTGTGTGCGGAATGATGCAGATCCATGAGAACGTAAAGACCAGAATGGTCAGTCCAAGTGAAAGGGGTTATTCCCGCGTCAGTAATTCTAGATGCAATTTTGATGCAGGGCTGAATAGTGGGTGTAGTCTCTGGCTACAGAGTGGCAGAGACGCCACGAGTCCCGCAGGTCGTGAAACTTAAGGGAAGCTGCAAGCGTGCGTGAAGCTCTAGAGGCAAGGGGGGACCAGTCCTATCTAAACTGGGGTCAAGAATGGTGTTAAAATCCCCACCCAACACAATGTGGCCCTGTGCAACCTTGCCAATGTGACGGAAAAGGGAATGGAAAAACTGAGGCTGATCCTGGTTAGGAGCGTATACAGAAATAAGTGTCAGGACTTCAGAACGGAGGGTACCAATAACCATCAAGTACCGACTGTCTGGATCCGCCACAGTTTTGCTATGTGTAAATGGAACGTGGCGAATAATTAAAATTGCAACCCCACGTTTCTTACAATCTGCTGAAGCAAAAAAAGTTTGTGTAAATTTCCTACCACGGAGTTGTGTATGGGAGCCCGTAAGGTGGGTTTCCTGAAGAAAAACTACGTCAGTTTTCTCACGTCTACAAGCGCCCAAGAGCACTGTCCGTTTTTTGGGGGAGTTGAGGCCATTTACATTAGCGGATAACATCTTTTGGGGCATGGTGGGCTGAGTAACAACATCTCATTGAGAGCCATAAAAAAGGGGGCACAAAAACAAAGGCCTCCCGTGATCCAACTACCCCTAAAGGAATAAGGGCAAGTAGAATGGATACCCAGAATCCACCACAAGGACAAGGGGAGAAAAGGGAAATGAGAGAAAAGAAGGCCACAGAATGAAAGTAAAGAAGAGAGGAAAAAAAGCCCATTTGGGCAAAAACCCTGTAGCAATGGGGCCCGTAACAGGACCGCCAGACTAAAGAAAAACATAGTCAATAAAGCAATCAAAGCAGGGAGCATGGGGGTAGTGGCACGAACCACCATATCAGGCTGTGCGGCCTGACCCAGAACAAAATGGCCGAGGCCAAAAAAGTATAACATACGAAGATAAAACCTGTGTCAGGAGGGGAAGGAAGGGGGAGGGAGGGAGGAGGAGGGGCGGGGAGGGGGAAGAACAGGGAAGGAAAGAGAAGGGGGGGCATCAAGGGGAATACAACAACATGTGGTCCACATGGTAGGGTAGGCATCGTCGGACCGAGCCGCAAAACGACTGGTCATCTTGTGACCATGAACCTGAAAGCAAAATGAAGACATAACAGGTGGAACATTTAAAGAACCATCATAGATAGTGCCTGAGATAAACCAGGGGGGTCCATGAAGCAGGGACCAGGTCAACCCGCTCCGTGGAGGGCCCCCAGTACCAAAAAAACACAAAAAAACAAACAAACAAACAACTATTGTCATTGGATATAGATCATTAAAGGCAAAATATCAATCAACATATGAAAAGAAACAAAGGAGGTCCAAAGAACCAGGGACGGTCAGTCCAGTCCAGGGGGAACCTCCAGCAAACTGGTACAATGGCATAGTGAAACCAATAGTAGAAAAGAGGGCAGGCAATCAGGTGGGAGCATCATATTCACCCCTATGATGAGACACTCTCGTCCAGTCCGGCTGAGGCGGACGGGGTCGTTGTGATTTCGGTGAGGCAGGTCGGTCGACAGAGGAGGACGACGATTCTAGAAGGAGATCAAGCTTGCGAAGCAGTTCCTGCCCTTGTGTAGGGTCTTAAGTGTATAGTTGATGCCATTAAAAAAAGCTGCAACTGAAAGGGGAATCCCCAGCGATATCGAATTTGGTGTTGGCATAGAAGCCTAGTAATCGGTTGGAGGTCCCGTCGTTTCTGGATGGTCGAGGGCGCAAAGTCCTGGTAAATCTGCAATTGCATGCCCCGGAAGGCTATATCAGAGGAATCCCGGACGGAAGCAATTATATTTTCCTTCGAGCGGTAATAATGGAGACAGGCTATAATGTCCTGAGGGGGTTGTGATGTTGAAGGTTTGGCCCGCAGGGCCCTGTGTGCCCTATCAAAGAGGCAATCCTCATCAGATAAGTCCGGGACTAAATGCTGGAAAAGGTCTTTCAAGAAGGAGAGCAACATAGAGCTCTGGACTGATTCCGCCACATTACGTATGCGCAAGTTATTGCGACGGGATCGATTCTCTTTGTCCTCTTGGCACTCCTTCAGGGTCTCAATCTCAGCATGGAGCCTCGAGAGTTCGTGATCTAGTCACTGTTGCGAGCAACATAAGTCGTCAGTCTTCATCTCCAAGGCATCCATACGATTTCCAAGCGAGGCAATCTCCGTTTTGAAATCTAAGACAGCTTTGGACAGTTCTTGTTTAAAGGCTGTTTGCATGCCTTCCAGGAGGCCGGACATCACTGCCTGTATCTGAGGGTCAATACTCAAATCCGAAGAGCGTGGTGACAAAGGGGACTCCGGGGAGTGCGCCATGTTCTGGGGACCCTCAGCCTTGCTGCCGAAGAAGTTTGCGGAGGCCTGGGGAGCTTTCTTGTTCCTTTGTGATATAATGGATGAAAGCCGGGAGAGAGCTATCTTCTCCAGTAAAGTTGCAATAGAGAGGGGTTAGGAGCCATGGGGTAGAGAATAGGAATTGACACAGGTGGGTTATGAGGCGGTCAGGCCGACCATGGGGTGCTATTCATCCAGAGACCATCGCAGCCGCGAGGAACACCAGGGCCAGACTGTATAGGCAGGAAAGGCAATATCGTAGCCGTGGGTAACAGCGACCACTGGAGGGGGTCAGTGTATCAAAAATGGATCAGCAGAATCCAAGCAGGGGCGTTATATCAGAGTACACTGTGGATAGACAAGGATATAGCTGGCGTGCCCCTTAGTAGAGGGTAACGGCCATTCGTGGACTTTCAGCAGGTGAGAGCGTGACAGCTCGCGTGTAGCGGGAGACCTTTTGCGGACGGCAAATAGAAGGTGTGGGGGAGAGAGGATGAGGTTTCCCATGCAGTAGATTACCGAGCTTGGTCAGACCCCAGATCACTCTGATCGCAGCATCCAGTGAGTACTTGCGAGGGGTATAGCAGGCCCTTGGCTGCTGCAGGGTAGCTGCAGTGAGAGTCAGGATTGAGGAGGGGGGACCATTAGCCTCAGTCCACCTAGAGTCAGATCCCTGAACAGAAATTAAAGGTGGCCAATGACTGTAACTAATGCCACATCAGACAGAGCAGTATACAGTAATCTCAGGCCGGCACGTGAGAAGGTACCTGTAGTATTCAGCCCTATAGGGGCCCCAGAGGCAGTCAGGAGGTAGCAGCAGGATGAGGCAGACAGCCAGAGTCTCCGTGGACCATCCCCGCCACTTCCGGAAGTCCGGCCCGGGTCCGCCCACAAATCTAGTCCCCGGCTTCAGGGAGGGTGTAGGTCGCGGCCGGCCGAAGCGTCCAGGATCAGGGCAGTGGAGAGGTAGGCAGGAGGGGAGCTCCGGTCACCAGGGAGCGCTGAAGGCGGGTGACGTATCCCCGCAGCCGCCGCTGAATTCGGCCAAGCTCCGGAGCTCCGCGCCGGCCACGCAGTGCCTCCGGGAGCGGCCTGTCTTTGGGGGCCGCGGCTCCACCAGCAGAGGTAGGCCCCCGGTCCACGGGTTGTAGCCAGCAGGTCCCACTGCTCCCCAAACAGCAGACAGGTCAGCAGAAGGGGCTCCAGCGGTTGGGTGAGGGAACTGGGAGGTCGGATGTGCAGGGAAAGGTGAGATCAGAGCCACCTTAGCAGGAGCTCAGTTAAGCATGGACCTCACCATTAGGCAGTCAAGCCACGCCCCCCAGAACCAAGTTTTTATGGTACCAGGAGCCTGCAACACCGCTGTGGCTAATGTGTGTCTTGTCCAGAGAGGAAGCTATCCAAGTGGCCAGCAACAATGTTTTTTATTGGGTGACACAGTGGTTAGCATTGCTGTCTCACAATCCTGACCAGGCACTTATATGTCTGGAGTTTGTATATTCTGCCCATGTTTGCAATGCTTTCCTATGGGAGCTCAGGTTTACTTCCACAGTCCAAAATCATACTGCTAGGTCAATTGGCTTCTGGCAAAATGAACTGTAGTCTCTCTATGGGGGGTTTTGCTTTTTGCTGCCCGTGCGATCAGGTAGACGCCGCCTAAGGAGGAGTGGTTTTTGCATAGCAAGGCTGCGATCGCTTTTGCAGCCCTGCTATGCAAAAAAAATGCAAAAAAAAGTTATGTGTAGAACAAGACCAATGTAAGAGTTACTTACCCTGTGCGATCAAAATGGCATTGCAGGACACGGAATTGACGTCAGACATCCACCCTTGATACGCCTGCGTTTGGATCTCCACGCCCCGAAAACGGTGAGTTGATGCCTGGTTCCACCTTCCTCTTGTCAATCTTCTTGCGGTCGCCGCTGCGACCGCTTTCTTCATTAGCGGCGTCACTGCCCAGCGACTGACGATGCGCTTGTGCAATGCAGCCGCAGCGCATGCGCATTTCTGACCCGATCGCACAGCTGTAAAGAAGCGCAGCGTGTGATTGGGTCGGAATGACCCCCTTTATGTAGTAAGAAATGTCTCTGAAAAGGGCTGCCTAATATGGTGCAATATACAAATTAACAACAATAAAGATGATTTATTGAGTACTGTACCAATTTGTGATAATGCTCATACTGACACTGGGCCGGATTCACAGCCCCTTTTGCAGATGGATCTTGTGATTTTTCATACTTTGCATGTGTCTGAGTCGAGTATAAACAACTTCGAGCAACAACGGGCAATTCCAAGCAATTTGCATCTCAACCACATCTCCATTTGCAGGTGAATGGGCGTAACTGAGCACCAACTGGGTATTCATGTTATTTTATTATGGGAGAGAATCCAATTAGCCGCAGTAATTTACCATAGGTGAATTGATTTAATTATTTTATGATTTTATGATAATAAACATTTTATGATTTTAATAACCCCACGGGGCTATTCAATTAGTCCCCAAAACAGTTTGCAGGCTGTACTTTAGGGAATTATTTTTTCAGGTCTGAGCAGACACAAAAACAAATCCCTGATAAATAGCCTGTTATTTGGTACCCTACCTATGTTAACACATAGGTCCAGGAGCTCATCCTGGATTCTATGTGTTAACGCCCGATAACTAGGTAAATTACCAGGTGAGAAAAAGGGCTCTAATTGAATAGCCCCAAGAGTTAAAGTCAGAGGCTACCACCTTTTTCTCTGACGTCCTAAGTGGATGCTGGGGACTCCGTCAGGACCATGGGGATTAGCGGCTCCGCAGGAGACAGGGCACAAAACTAAAGCTTTAGGATCAGGTGGTGTGTACTGGCTCCTCCCCCTATGACCCTCCTCCAAGCCCCAGTTAGGTTTTTGTGCCCGTCCGAGCAGGGTGCAATCTAGGTGGCTCTCTTAAGGAGCTGCTTAGAAAAAGTTTTTAGGTTTCTTATTTTCAGTGAGTCCTGCTGGCAACAGGCTCACTGCATCGAGGGACTTAGGGGAGAGAAGTTCGTGCAGGATGGATTGGCTTCTTAGGCTACTGGACACCATTAGCTCCAGAGGGAGTCGGAACACAGGTCTCACCCTGGGGTTCGTCCCGGAGCCGCGCCGCCGACCCCCCTTGCAGATGCTGAAGATTGAAGGTCCAGAAACCGGCGGCAGAAGGCTTTTCAGTCTTCATGAAGGTAGCGCACAGCACTGCAGCTGTGCGCCATTGTTGTCACACACTTCACACCAACGGTCACGGAGGGTGCAGGGCGTTGCTGGGGGCGCCCTGGGCAGCAATGTATAATACCTTATTCTGGCTAAAAATACATCACATATAGCCCCTGGAGGCTATATGGATGTATTTAACCCCTGCCAGGTCTCAGAAAAACGGGAGAAGAAGCCCGCCGAAAAGGGGGCGGGGCCTATTCTCCTCAGCACACAGCGCCATTTTCCCTCACAGAAATGCTGGTGGGAAGGCTCCCAGGCTCTCCCCTGCACTGCACTACAGAAACAGGGTTAAAACAGAGAGGGGGGGCACTTAATTGGCGATATGTATATATATATTAAAATGCTATAAGGGAAAAACACTTATATAAAGGTTGTCCCTGTATAATATAGCGTTTTTGGTGTGTGCTGGCAAACTCTCCCTCTGTCTCCCCAAAGGGCTAGTGGGGTCCTGTCCTCTATCAGAGCATTCCCTGTGTGTGTGCTGTGTGTCGGTACTTGTGTGTCGACATGTATGAGGACGATGTTGGTGAGGAGGCGGAGCAATTGCCGGTAATGGTGATGTCACTCTCTAGGGAGTCGACACCGGAATGGATAGCTTCTTTAAGGAATTACGTGATAATGTCAACACGCTGCAAGGTCGGTTGACGACATGAGACGGCCGGCAAACCAATTAGTACCTGTCCAGGCGTCTAAAACACCGTCAGGGGCGTTAAAACGTCCTTTTACCTCAGTCGGTCGACACAGACACGGACACTGACTCCAGTGTCGACGGTGAAGAAACAAACGTATTTTCCTTTAGGGCCACACGTTACTTGTTAAGGGCAATGAAGGAGATGTTACATATTTCTGATACTACAAGTACCACAAAAAAAAAGGGTATTATGTGGAGTGTGAAAAAACTACATGTGGTTTTTCCTGAATCAGATAAATTAAATGAAGTGTGTGATGATGCGTGGGTTTCCCCCGATAGAAAATTATTGGCGGTATACCCTTTCCCGCCAGAAGTTATGGCGCGTTGGGAAACACACCTTAGGGTGGATAAGGCGCTCACACGCTTATAAAAACAAGTGGCGTTACCGTCTCCAGATACGGACGCCCTCAAGGAGCCAACTGATAGGAGGTTGGAAAATATCCTAAAAAGTATATACACACATACTGGTGTTATACTGCGACCAGCGATCGCCTCAGCCTGGATGGGCAGCGCTGGGGTGGCTTGGTCGGATTCCCTGACTGGAAATATTGATACCCTTGACAGGGACAGTATTTTATTGACTATAGAGCATTTAAAAGATGCATTTCTATATATGTGAAACTCTGGCATCAAGAGTAAGTGCGATGTCCATATCTGCCAGACGATGTTTATGGACACGACAGTGGTCAGGTGATGCAGATTCCAAACGGCACATGGAAGTATTGCCGTATAAAGGGGAGGAGTTATTTGGGGTCGGTCCATCGGACCTGGTGGCCACGGCAACAGCTAGAAAATCCACCTTTTTTACCCCAAGTCACATCTCAGCAGAAAAAGACATAGTCTTTTCAGCCTCAGTCCTTTCGTCCCCATAATATCTGCCCAGGGATAGAGGTAAGGGAAGAAGACTGCAGCAGGCAGCCCATTCCCAGGAACAGAAGCCTTCCACCGCTTCTGCCAAGTCCTCAGCATGACGCTGGGGCCGTACAAACAGGTGCGGTGGGGGGTCGTCTCAAGAGTTTCAGCACGCAGTGGGCTCACTCGCAAGTGGACCCCTGGATCCTACAAGTAGTATCCCAGGGGTACAGATTGGAAATTCGAGACGTCTCCCCCTCGCAGGTTCCTGAAGTTTGCTTTACCAACGTCTACCTCCGACAGGGAGGCAGTATTGGAAACAATTCACAAGCTGTATTCCCAGCAGGTGATAATCAAAGTACCCCTCCTACAACAAGTAAAGGGGTATTATTCCACACTATATTGTGGTACTGAAGCCAGACGGCTAGGTGAGACCTATTCTAAATGGAGTCACTCAGAGCAGTGATAGCGAACCAGGAAGAAGGGGACTATATGGTGTCCCTGGACATCAAGGATGCTTACCTCCATGTCCAAAATTGCCCTTCTCACAAAGGGTACATCAGGTTCGTGGTACAAAACTGTCACTATCAGTTTCAGACGCTGCCGTTTGGATTGTCCACGGCACCCCGGGTCTTTACCAAGGTAATGGCCGAAATGATGATTCTTCTTCAAAGAAAAGGCGTCTTAATTATCCCTTACTTGGACGATCTCCTGATAAGGGCAAGGTCCAGAGAACAGTTGGAGGTCTGAGTATCACTATCTCAAGTAGTTCTACGACAGCACGGGTGGATTCTAAATATTCCAAAATCGCAGCTGTCTCCGACGACACGTCTGCTGTCCCTAGGGATGATTCTGGACACAGTCCAGAAAAAGGTGTTTCTCCCGGAGGAGAAAGCCAGGGAGTTATCCGAGCTAGTCAGGAACCTCCAAAAACCAGGAAAAGTGTCAGTGCATCATTGCACAAGGGTCCTGGGAAAAATGGTGGCTTCTTACGAAGCGATTCCATTCGGCAGATTTCACGCAAGAACTTTTCAGTGGGATCTGCTGGACAAATGGTCCGGATCGCATCTTCAGATGCATCAGCGGATAACCCTGTCTCCAAGGACAAGGGTGTCTCTTCTGTGGTGGCTGCAGAGTGCTCATCTACTAAAGGGCCACAGTTATGCATTCAGGACTGGGTCCTGGTGACCACGGATTCCAGCTTGAAAGGCTGGGGAGCTGTCACACAGGGAAAAAATTTCCAGGGAGTGTGATCAAGTCTGGGGACTTCTCTCCGCATAAATATACTGGAGCTAAGAGCAATTTACAATGCTCTAAGCTTAGCAAGACCTCTGCTTCAAGGTCAGCCGGTATTGATCCAGTGGGACAACATCACGGCAGTCGCCCACGTAAACAGACAGGGCGGCACAAGAAGCAGGAGGACAATGGCAGAAACTGCAAGGATTCTTCGCTGGGCGGAAAATCATGTGATAGCACTGTCAGCAGTTTTTCATTCCGGGAGTGGACAACTGGGAAGCAGACTTCCTCAGCACGACCTCCACCCGGGAGAGTGGGGACTTCATCGAGAAGTTTTTTCCACATGATTGTGCACCGTTGGGAAAGACCAAAGGTGGACATGATGGCGTCCCGCCTGAACAAAAAACTGGACAGGTATTGCGCCAGGTCAAGAGACCCTCAGGCAATAGCTGTGGACGTTCTGGTAACACCATGGGTGTACCAGTCGGTGTATGTGTTCCCTCCTCTGCTTCTCATACCAAAGGTACTGAGAATTATAAGACGTAGAGGAGTAAGAACTATACTCGTGGCTCCGGATGGGCCAAGAAGGACTTGGTACCCGGAACTTCAAGAGATGCTCACAGAGGACTCAGGGCCTCTGCCGATAAGAAGGGACTTGCTTCAGCAAGTACCATGTCTGTTCCAAGACTTACCGCGGCTGCGTTTGACGGCATGGCGGTTGAACGCCGGATCCTAAGGGAAAAAGGCATTCCGGAAGAGGTCATTCCTACCCTGGTCAAAGCCAGGAAGGTGGTGACCGCACAACATTATCACCACATGTGGCGAAAATATGTTGCATGGTGTGAGGCCAGGAAGGCCCCACGAAGAAATTTCAACTCGGTCGATTCCTGCATTTCCTGCAAACAGGAGTGTCTATGGGCCTCAAATTGGGGTCCATTAAGGTTCAAATTTCGGCCCTGTCGATTTTCTTCCAGAAAGAATTGGCTTCAGTTCCTGAAGTCCAGAAATTTGACAAGGGAGTACTGCATATACAACCCCCTTTTGTGCCTCCAGTGGCACTGTGGGATCTCAACGTAGTCCTGGGATTCCTCAAATCACGTTGGTTTAAACCGCTCAAATCTGTGGATTTGAAATATCTCACATGGAAAGTGACCATGATGTTGGCCCTGGCCTCGGCCAGGCTAGTGTCAGAATTGGCGGCTTTGTCTCACAAAAGCCCATATCTGATTGTCCATTCGGACAGGGCAGAGCTGCGGACTCGTCCCCAGTTTCTCCCTAAGGTGGTGTCAGCGTTTCATCTGAACCAGCTTATTGTGGTACCTGCGGCTACTAGAGACTTGGAGGACTCCAAGTTGCTAGATGTTGTCAGGGCCCTGAAAATATAGATTTCCAGGACGGCTGGAGTCAGGAAAACTGACTTGCTGTCATCCTGTATGCACCCAAAAAACAAACAAAAAAAAACTGGGTGCTCTTGCTTCTAAGCAGACGATTGCTAGTTGAATGTGTAGTACAATTCAGCTTGCACATTCTGTGGCAGGAATGCCACAGCCAAAATATATAAATGCCCATTCCACAAGGAAGGTGGGCTCATCTTGGGCGACTGCCCGAGGGGTCTCGGCTTTACAACTTTGCCGAGCTGCTACTTGGTCAGGGGCACACCCTGGCTGAGGAGGACCTGGAGTTCTCTCACTCGGTGCTGCAGAGTCATCCGCACTCTCCCGCCCGTTTGGGAGCTTTGGTATAATCCCCATGGTCCTGACGGAGTCCCCAGCATCCACTTAGGACGTCAGAGAAAATAAGAATTTACTTACCGATAAATCTATTTCTCGTAGTCCGTAGTGGATGCTGGGCGCCCATCCCAAGTGCGGATTGTCTGCAATACTTGTACATAGTTATTGTTACAAAAAAATCGGGTTGTTATTGTTGTGAGCCGTCTGTTCAGAGGCTCCTACGTTTGTCATACTGTTAACTGGGTTTAGATCACAAGTTATACGGTGTGATTGGTGTGGCTGGTATGAGTCTTACCCGGGATTCAAAATCCTTCCTTATTGTGTACGCTCGTCCGGGCACAGTATCCTAACTGAGGCTTGGAGGAGGGTCATAGGGGGAGGAGCCAGTACACACCACCTGATCCTAAAGCTTTAGTTTTGTGCCCAGTCTCCTGCGGAGCCGCTAATCCCCATGGTCCTGACGGAGTCCCCAGCATCCACTACGGACTACGAGAAATAGATTTATCGGTAAGTAAAATCTTATTTTTTCACACACATGGAAAATTACCAGGTCTAACTGAATTCCCTCCTAAAGCTGGGCATACACCGAAACGTTACCTTTCCCACCAGACAACTAGTTGGAGGAAATCGGCCGTTATGTGTAGTAATATGATTTAGCCATTTTTGTCCATTTTCCAGCATTTGGGAGCAAAAGGTCAATTGTCATTTAGACTCATCCTAGATTGTCGTTCCAAACAGCAAACTCGTTCGCTGGTTGAAGAGATAATGTTTAGGTGTGTGAATCACTTAATTGTTCTGAACGTGTGTTATGAGAGTGTGTGAAGAATGGTGGGCGAGTTAGTGTTGAGCGTGCGCATCAATCCATCTGATTTCAGCTGAATCTCTTCCATGCCTCCCAAATGTCTCGTATCCCTGACAGTTCTGCATATTTTGAACACTGTCCCACCTGAGCACCGCAGGGTTGGTGCACACTCTCACTTCTGTTCTGTTAAATAGATACCACATACAGTACATGCTGGGCACACCCAAGAGATGGCTACCTGGGACAGGTGTGCACTATGTATGTTGTATTTGGCTCATTCTCAGTAAAACTGGAGTGCATGTGCTTGTCTTCAATAAAACAAGTATTTTTTGGTAGCGTCATGCCAGCATTTTACCATTGTCATATTGGGATGCAGTCAATTTACCAGCTGTCCGGATCTCGGCGTTCAGGAGACCGATGCCGGAATCCCAACAGCCGGTGAAATCCCAATGCCCGGAATCCTGAAAATGCTCAGTACTCCCACTCGGTTGGTGGGTCCATGCCACCAACTGAGTGGGAATAGAACCTGTGGTGAGTGAAGCGAGTCACCGGGCCCGATGTGTGGCAAGCCCACAAGGGGACTCGCTGCCGGGATTGCGGCAGACGGGATGCTGCGGTTGGTATACTGACAACCGACATCCTGTCTGCCAGGATATCATATGTATTCCGTTATATTGATGTTACAACTGGATGTTTACATCGGAGTCTGAAGTATATTTCACTTAATCTTAACAGAGAAGCTGGATGCTTGATTATATTTATATTTATACTCATGCAATAAGTATGCTGGCAAATATAAAATGATACAATTGCTCAACTTGTTAGTGAGAATTGTTCTTTGTTTTTTTAATTTCTGTTAAAGAAAGTGATAACAAGAAGTCATGTGCCAGGTAGTTCCCTGAAGGTTTCTGCATAGGTGATTTCTATCCCTCTTGTCCTTGACTTCTGTATATAAATGTTTACAATTATGATATTGGCTTACCTTGCTTTCCTGCCGAAGTCATCAGTTTATACATGAGAATCTAGTCCTACCACTAGTCAGCAGCATGACTGCTTTACCCCCTTCCCTTCTTGCTTATCCTTTGTTATCTTGTATTGCTCAGTTGACTTAATGATCCCTGGCTCCCTACTGCCGCCTACTCCTGGCCCAGCCGCCCTGAGCACAATATATTATTGGCGGAGATAATAATATCACGTTCAGGCTGCAGTAACATTTCCCATAATGTATTACAAAAAGGAAAAACACTCTTAAATGTGATTATGTTTTCCTAAATGCATCAGAAGACAGAAACTTGTGGTTACAATATGTGAATGAAAGTAGTTTGCATAAAACTGCAGCACAGCGTTCTATAGTATACTGCCTTGATCATATACAAATCCAAGTAGTTGCTTGCTATTACAGGTTGAGTATCCCATATCCAAATATTCTGAAATACGGACTTTTTTGAGTGAGAGTGAGATAGTGAAACCTTTGTTTTTTGATGGCTCAATGTACACAAACTTTGTTTAATACACAGTTATTAAAAATATTGTATTAAATGACCTTCAGGCTGTGTGTATAAGGTGTATATGAAACATAAATGAATTGTGTGAATGTAGATACACTCTGTTCAATGCACAAAGTTACAAAAAATATTGGCTATAATTACCTTCAAGCTGTGTGTATGGGTGGTCTTCAGTATGCCGACTGACGGGATCCCGGCGCACAGTATACCGGCGCCGGGATCCCGACAGCCGGCATACCGACACTTATTCTCCCTCGTGGGGGTCCACGACCCCCCTGGAGGGAGAATAAAATAGTGTGGCGCGTGTAGCGCGCCACTGTGCCCGTAGCGTGGCGAGCGCAGCGAGCCCGCAAGGGGCTCATTTGCGCTCGCCACACTGTTGGTAAGCCGGCGGTCGGGCTCCCGGCGCCGGTATGCTGGTCGCCGGGAGCCCGACCGCCGGCATATCGTAGTGAACCCGTGTGTATAAGGTGTACATGTAACATAAATGCATTCTGTGCTTAGATTTAGGTCCCATCACCATGATATCTCATTATGGTATGCAATTATTCCAAACTACGGAAAAATCCGATATCCAAAATATCTCTGGTCCCAAGCATTTTGGATAAGGGATACTCAACCTGTACTGTCCCTAGCCCATGCGGTGGGGGGGAAGGGGTACAGTAGGTCTTATTAAGCTAACAGATATATATATTTATTTCTGTCTGTCTGTCTGTCTGTCTATCTATCCATCTATCTCAGTGGAATATCCCGTAATAACGGGTGCAGTGTGTGCGATGCACATGGACCCCTGGGGTCCAGGGGGCCCCACACCACGCACCCTGCACCTATTTTTTTAATACTCACCTCTCCGGAGTCCCATGATGGCAACAGCATCTATCCAGAAATCTCCGGGTTAGTGGCACGGCTCAGATGCTGCTGGGCGCTGGTTGCAGAGGAGGGGGCCCAGACAATGGAGGTTGCACCCTGATCTATCTATCTATCTATCTATCTATCTATCTATCTATCTATCTGCGAAGGTGGAGAGAAAAGACGAACGGGGAGTTCAGGAGGAAGATTGGAGGAACATATGAAGTGGGAGGTGAGAAGGGCATAGAGCTGGTCCCACTGGAAATAGTCACACACAGTAGGGGCTGGAGCTGGCTTCCGGTGCAGAGGAGGACCCAGAAGTTGGAGTAGGGTTGTGGGGAGGGAGGAGGTGGAGTAGCCGGAAAGGGGATTATTTCCATCCTGACACTGCCCATGGTAAGCCTAGAGGGTGGTCACACTGCGCCCCGTGACCCAGTATATTGATTGGTGCATCTTAAATATTTGGGAGGTGGGGGGTGGAAGCCTGGAAGGGAAAATACTGGAGAACACATTGCTAATTTATTTATTGCCATATATGAATGTAAAAATATTTGCAGATTTTGCAGGTTAATCCTGTGTATGCTAGGGGAAGATTTATCAAAGCTTGAAGACAGATAAATGGAGAGCAATAAAGTACCAACTCAAAACTATCAGCTTCTTACTTCCATTTTACAGACTGTGTTTGAGAAATGACAGCTGGTATCGCGGGGGGTCTCTGTCACCACATTGCGATGTCAATCGCATCTATTAGTACATATGCGATTATCATCGCTGCAGTTGCCAGCGTGGGGTGTTGATTTATTTTAATTCATCCCGCCCTTAGTCTGCTAGCACAGTGCACACTGACAGGAGGATGTAGAGGTGGATACATTGGCATTTAAAATGCAATCAGGAATATACATGTTGGAAAAAGTGTATTGAAGTGTATCAGATCAATGCGTTATCTGGTAAGCATTGCTGGGAAGCATGGGTCTCAAAAGGTGCAATTTACGCTCTGCTGATATCAGTGGCGTGCGGTGAGGTCAGAGGCTGGTGAGGCACTACAGCCGAATCCTGCCGATGACCCCTACCACCGCCGAGCCAATGCCCGCTACTGCCTCTGAGCCGTTGCCTGCTGCCACCGCCAATGGCTTACAAACTTGCCCACCATCAACTGACCCAGCCCTCCGCCACTAATTTGCATCTCAATCCGATGCCGCCAATGCCTGCTGCCTGCCTGCTCATCATACTTGTGATATATTGTACATTTTTATAGAAAAAAAATAAAAATTAGTGTTTGGGAAGGGAGTGGGAGGAGGACATGAATGCAATTTTGTTGTCCAGGGCTTGCATTAACTTAATGGAGAAGGGTCTGAATGGGTTAAAAAATGTAAAAAAAAATGCGTGAGGTCCCCCTTCCTAAGTATAACCAGCCTCGGGCTCTTTGAGCCGGTCCTGGTTGTTTAAATACTGGGAAAAAATTGGACAGGGGTTCCCCGTATTTAGACAACCAGCACCGGGCTCTTAGACCGGTCCTGGTTCCAAAAAATATGGGGGACAAAAGATGTAGGGGTCCCCCGTATTTTTAAAACCAGCACCGGGCTCCACTAGCCAGGGACATAATGCCACAGCCGGGGGACACATTTATGTAGGTCCCTGCGGCCGTGGCATTACCCCCCCAACTAGTCACCCCTGGCCAGGGTTCCCTGGATGAGTGGGGACCCCTTAATTCAAGAGGTCCCCCCCCTCCAGGCACCCAAGGGCCAGAGGTGAAGCCCAAGCTGTCCCCAGCACCCCTGGGCGGTGGGTGCCGGGCTGATAGCCATAAGTGTGTATAAAAAAGAATATTGTTTTTTGTTGTGGAACTACAAGGCCCAGCAAGCCTCCCCCGCTTGCTGGTACTTGGAGAACATCAAGTACCAGCATGCGGGGAAATAACGGGCCCGCTGGTACCTGTAGTTCTACAACAACAAAAAATACCCAAAATAAAAACACAACACACACACGTGAAAGTAAAAATTTATTAAAACAGACTTACACACTCACACATACTTACCTACATCCCACGCCGGTCACGTCCACTTGTCCATGTAGAATCCAATAGGTGGTTCCTGTAAAAATGAGAGAGAGAGATTACTTACCTACATCCCACGCCGGTCACGTCCACTTGTCCAGTAGAATCCAATAGGGCCGGTACCTGTAAAAATGAAAATTATACTTACAAACGAAGTAATCCACAGGAGGAGAGAGAGAAATGAATGAATATTATGCACTCGCTGACGCGGGAGGACGTTAGCACAGACAGGGGAGAGTGCTGCTGCTAGCTGGGATGATGGAGCAGGCGCCCCCGATAGTTGTGAACCTAGTAGCTATACCCCTAGTAGCTTTGCCCCTGTAGCAGTGCCCCCAGTAGCAGTGCCCCGAGTAGTTGTGACCCCTGTAGTTGTGCCCCCAGTCGCTGTGCCCCTTGTAGCTGTGCCCCCTGTAGCTTTGCCCCTTGTGGCTGTGCCCCCAGTAGTTGTGACCCCTGTAGCTGTGCCCGTTGTAGCTGTGCCCCTTGTAGCAGTGCCCTGAGTAGTTGTGCCCCCAGTCACTGTGGCCCCTGTAGCTTTGCCCCCAGTAGTTGTGACCCCAGTCGCTGTGCCCCTTGTAGCTTTGCCCCCAATAGCTGTGCCCCGAGTAGTTGTGCCCCCTGTAGCTTTGCCCCCAGTAGCTGTGCCCCCAGTCGCTGTGCCCCTTGTAGCTTTGCCCCCAGTAGCTGTGCCCCCTAGCTGTGCCCCGAGTAGTTGTGCACCCTGTCGCTGTGCCCCCAGTCGCTGTGCCCCCTGTAGCTTTGCCCCCAGTAGCTGTGACCCAAGTCGCTGTGCCCCCAGTAGCTGTGACCCCTGTAATTGTGCCACCAGTTGCTGTGCCCCTTGTAGTTGTGCCCTCCAGTTGCTGTGCCCCTTGTAGTTGTGCCCCCCAGTTGCTGTGCCCCTTGTAGTTGTGCCCCCCAGTTGCTGTGCCCCTTGTAGTTGTGCCCCTGTTGCTGTGCCCCTTGTTGTTGTGCCCCCCAGTTGCTGTGCCCCTTATAGTTGTGCCCCTGTTGCTGTGCCCCTTGTTGTTGTGCCCCTTGTAGTTGTGCCCCCCAGTTGCTGTGCCCCTTGTAGTTGTGCCCCTTGTAGTTGTGCCCCCCAGTTGCTGTGCCCCTTGTAGTTGTGCCCCCCAGTTGCTGTGCCCCCAGTTGCTGTACCCCTTGTAGTTGTGCCCCCCAGTTGCTGTGCCCCTTATAGTTGTGCCCCTGTTGCTGTGCCCCTTGTTGTTGTGCCCCTTGTAGTTGTGCCCCCCAGTTGCTGTGCCCCTTGTAGTTGTGCCCCTTGTAGTTGTGCCCCTTTTGCTGTGCCCCTTGTAGTTGTGCCCCTTTTGCTGTGCCCCTTATAGTTGTGCCCCTGTTCTGTGCCCCTTGTTGTTGTGCCCCCCAGTTGCTGTGCCCCTTATAGTTGTGCCCCTGTTGCTGTGCCCCTTGTTGTTGTGCCCCTTGTAGTTGTGCCCCCCAGTTGCTGTGCCCCTTGTAGTTGTGCCCCCCAGTTGCTGTGCCCCTTGTAGTTGTGCCCCCAGTTGCTGTGCCCCTTGTAGTTGTGCCCCTTTTGCTGTGCCCCTTATAGTTGTGCCCCTGTTGCTGTGCCCCTTGTTGTTGTGCCCCCCAGTTGCTGTGCCCCTTATAGTTGTGCCCCTGTTGCTGTGCCCCTTGTTGTTGTGCCCCTTGTAGTTGTGCCCCCCAGTTGCTGTGCCCCTTGTAGTTGTGCCCTCCAGTTGCTGTGCCCCTTGTAGTTGTGCCCCCCAGTTGCTGTGCCCCCAGTTGCTGTGCCCCTTGTAGTTGTGCCCCTTTTGCTGTGCCCCTTATAGTTGGGCCCCTGTTGCTGTGCCCCTTGTTGTTGTGCCCCCCAGTTGCTGTGCCCCTGTTTCTGTGCCCCTTGTTGCTGTGCCCCTTGTAGTTGTGCCCCCGAGTTGCTGTGCCCCTTGTAGTTGTGCCCCTTGTAGTTGTGCCCCCCAGTTGCTGTGCCCCTTGTAGTTGTGCCCCCCAGTTGCTGTGCCCCTTGTAGTTGTGCCCCTTTTGCTGTGCCCCTTATAGTTGTGCCCCTGTTGCTGTGCCCCTTGTTGTTTTGCCCCCCAGTTGCTGTGCCCCTTGTAGTTGTGCCCCTGTTACTGTGCTCCTTGTTGTTGTGCCCCCCAGTTGCTGTGCCCCTTAGTTGTGCCCCTGTTGCTGTGCCCCTTGTAGTTGTGCCCCTGTTGCTGTGCCCCTTATAGTTGTGCCCCTGTTGCTGTGCCCCTTGTTGTTGTGCCCCCCAATTGCTGTGCCCCTGTTGCTCTGCCCCCAACACAAACACATAAAAAAAAAACACACACACATACTTACCGCTCCTGCAGCGCTGTCCTCCGTCTCCGTCCGCCGGCTCGTCTCTGCTGTACTATGGGAGAGACGTCATGACTCATGACGTCTCCCCCTTAGTAGCGCCGCTCAGACACCAGGGGTCAATTATGACCTCTGGTGTCAGTCAGCGGCGCTGGCTGCAGCGGGCGCCCACACAGGCCACGGCGCCTGCTGCAGCCGGGAAGGGGGCTCGCTAGTGATTGGACAGCGGATCCAGCACTGGATCCGCTGGGCCAATCACATCTGGGGCACTGACAGGGGCGTGCATTCATCGGGGCTGAATGCACGCCCCTGTCATTGCGGCACCAGTATAGGTGCCGCTTCCCCATTCATTTTCAATGGGTTTTCACAGTCTATTGCTGCGCCCCGCCCCCTGCCCGCCCCCCCGCAGCCCGGACTTTTAGTGTTAGCAGCGGGAGGCACCTCTCCCGCTGCCTCCCACCTGTCCCTCACAAGCAGCGACAAGGGGGGGGGGGAGAATTATTAAAATAATAAAAAAGATATTTATAACAGACTGTGTTATAAATATCTTCTTTTTATGATTTTAATCATTATGACAGGGGAGGCACTGCCTCCCCTGCCTCCCCTGACTGCACGTCCCTGGCTGATATCAACTATTGCTGCACCTGTCAATCTGTATGACAGGCAGCAACTGAGCAGCAGCGTCAAGGCACTTCAGTGCCAGTCCCCCAGTGCTGCTGCTGCTGTAGATAGGAATTAGTTTTTCTCCTGCTACAGCAGACACCAATTGACGGAGTCCCCGCCCCTTCCCACAGGCGCCTCCCCCTCTCAAAGGCTCTTCCTTGCTCATCAAAGAAATCAGAGGCCTTATGTCGGGTACACACTGGGCGATAAATCAGCTGTTCGACCGAATGCCCTATATATTGATAATGTCGATATTATCTTAAACCATAAAGCTATACCTCTAGATACACTTTTACCTGAATACACGCGCTACGCACTTTGCGCGCTATTTGCGTACAGAGTCTCGTACGTGGTACGTACTTGGCGTACACACGCCGTGCTGAGTGTACAGAGTACGCACAGCGCGCGCACACACAATTGATAACCTTTAAACCTTATTAGTAATACAATGTAATAATATGGTTACACTTTAAACCTTTATGCAGCAAAGCACTGCAATGATGTTATACCTTAAACCTTAAGTAGCGCTGACGGTATAAAGTACCCGCAGTGCGTACACCTTATCAATACTTATAAACCTTATACAGTTAAATACGCTTTAAACCCTAGCAGGGAAATGAGGACACAACACCGATATGTAGTTGAACCACAGGGTTCTAAGGCCACAGTGGATTATTTCAAAAGGTAAAACAGTACAAATTATACACTACAGGCTAACAAGATAAATCTACAACAGAATAATGGCTACAGTCAATGTACATACATGAGAATGTTCGCTTGCGCAACCCGGCCGGTCCTCCGCTTGTCAGGTAGAAAGCGTTCAGAGTCTTCTGACCGGCCAGGCAACAACAGGCTTTTTATACACAACTTCCATATACAATACAATGGTCACTGTAATCCCTTTGTCTATTGGACACAGAGATGCATCTCTACATTACAGGAGAGGTCATAGGTTGATTTGAAAAGGTGGGCGATGTCTTTCTCAACTGCTCTTGTGGGTGGTATCCTCTGGATTCCCCCCGCATACATAATATACAGTAAATACAGTTTAAACCTATATTCTGTTTCTGCATCTAACTATCCTCAGGAACATGCGATCTTCCTCAAACCAACACCAGAATGTTTCCCTTAAAATACCCTACAGCTGGATACCAAACACCACCTTGTAACCTTGTTCTGTCCCCTCCTATCCTGTAAAGGTGAATCCCCTTGTTCTGTAACCATTTTAAACAGCTATTTCTTTCTGATGTGGTGCAGGGGGCTATGTGTACAAAATGCACTATTTGGGTTAAATATGTAATGTTCTGATAACCCTCTATGCGCTCACAACCTCCGCCGTAAATACCCATACCACGCGCATGATCGCAGGAGCGATCCTACGCACATTGCGGATATGTGCACGCACGGCGGAATAAGTGCATGCGCAGCGGGCATGTGCATGGGGTTAGTACATGGTGTATGCATTACAATATTTTTCGACTTTGACAGTCCACCCTTTGGCAGTCAACAATAACTGCCACTATCTAAACATTAAACAGAAAAATATACAATATATATCTACAGATGATTGGACGGTATGAGGAGAGGTGTAGGTGGGAAATGTATGACCTAGTGAGATAGTAAAAGCATGTATGTATGAATCCATGTCTGAGGGGCATGTATCATCGTGCCGTATATGTTCTAGATAAGCTTTGAGGTATTGCGAAGTATACATTAAATCCTTCTCATCCCGTATTAAGGGTCTGTAAGTGGGCCAACAAACACTACCGAGCTCTTTTCGGCTTCTTGTTCCGACAAATGGGGTGCACATTTAGATGATGATACATGGAGGGGGAACATATGTGAGGGCTAATATATGTGGATATCACCTGTCGACTATGTGTGTCACTACCTGAAGGTTGTAGAGATGAAGATACGACACATATGTACAATACATTCACATAACATTTGCGTAATCATTCTTGGGTGTTGATCGAAGTCTCTTCCGGATGGGTGTATTTTTGCTGAAACACAGGAAAAACGGGTGAAAGAAACGGGCCGTGGAAGTCGTTTGCAATCCTTATCACAACATCGTTTCTATAGATGGATCATAAATTAAATCTGCTGCTGTAGCAATGCCCCCGCTCCTTAAACTCATCACTTTTGTACTGTGCTTGCGCAGCGTTAAAATTCGAACACATCTAAATATCAAGCCAATAATTATGACGACTCCCAGGATACAAAGGAGAAACTTTCCCACACTCATAATGACATTTTGAGCCCATTCTCCTAAACCTGAGAACCAATTGCGTGGGTTTAACCATGAGACCCAGCCGGTCAGTTCATTACTCACAGCAGTAAGGGTAAGGTTGTGTCTCCTTCGGAACTCCCACTTCAACTGCAAGATATCGTCCATCTTTTGATCAATGATCTCAGTTGGGTCATCAGTGCTCTTTGTAATATACGTGCAGCACTTCACACCATATTGAGTTGCCAAAGTGACACAGTACCCGCCTGTCACCGCTGTGATATAATTGAGGACCATCCTGTGCTGGATCAGTTCCGTTTTGTAAGCTTGCAACTCCCTTCCTGTATACCTGAAGGTGTCATCATACATCTCAGTGATATTATCTATCAGGTTCGCTAGCGCATGGATGTACCTATAATTTATAATTCCTCTGGCAGTACGGGTGACATCTAATGCGAGAAGGATTTGAATCCCGGTGGATTCGTGGATCAAATCAGAGGCTACGTGCTCTGTCCTATCTATGAGGTGTCTCTTAACGATGTGTTCATAATGAGTATGAGTATAAGGAGCTTGAGCACTGCGGTGAACGTCTTTCATCTTATCATGGGTTATGGTCATAACCTCTGGCAACACTCTTCCAATGTAACACAGTCCCTCTGAGTTTGGGGCGAGCCACTTATACGCCTTCCTCCCACATATGAAATAAGCATCATCGGGGAGAACATATGGGACAGAATATGACATTACCATATTGCTAACCTTCCAAGTGAAAAATCCTATCCCTAAATCTCTCATCTGTTCAGTACACGTATCAGGCTGTATGATATGCGCACAGTACCCTGGTGATACTTCTCCAACCCGCATGGTCTTACTTCCTTGAGTATACCTATACCGAAAATACCTTCCACTGTTGGCTATTTGGCGTATAAGTTCAGAGTCTATGGGTATCCTATCAGCTCTGTGTGAAAATGCCATGGTTTGGTTATTCCATGTCACTTCCCAATTTCCCGGCTTTCGGGAATTGGAAATGTTGAAACACACTAAGGATCTATCTACGTGGTACTGGTGGAGCTTCAAACTAGGGGGCCTAGAAATATTAAATTTCTTGTCCACCGGTCTCCCTCCCCGTAATTCGAGTACCTCATCTATTGCTAAAGGGTACGGTACTAATCCTGACTTGCTCTGACCTTGAGGTACTTGTGAGCACACCCAGCATTCTGTCTGGTTTAAGACCTTACCCACTAGTGAGTGGTAATCAGTCAATGGATGACGGTCCATGTTGATATTAAGGCTGGACTGACATCTCTGGATGCACCCATCCTCAACTATGTTTTCACAATTCCTACAGATGCAATCTTCCTCAGCCAATAACCCTTCACAGTGCCTCCTAGTTTCTAGACTACCAGATCGTTTTCTGATACTCGCCTTTGCTCGATGGATGTGTTGCTCTTGGAATTCTACAAATCCGTCCTTGCCATCAGAACCCATTCCATATCCTTTCTCGACCTCTCTGGTACTCTCACCGAAACAGACTGTTCTCGTCAACAACAGGATTAACAGGAAAACCCGAAATGCAGTCTCTTGGGGTAAGTCCATCTTGTTAGGGGGAGAGAAAGGGAACAAGAATGGGGAGGAAATGGGTGATGGAGAAAATAATAAAAAGCGCTCAGGTGCCGTGACAACAGTCCTGCCTCTCAGCCTTCTCAGAACAGACACTCCAGTGATACGATGTTCTCTCCGAGTCAGCGACCTTTCTGTGGACACGACCTCACCTATCCCTCCGCTGGGGGCCTTTACTACTGCTCTTACTGGTTGGGCCATGCCCACCTGGGTGTCTTGTATGGTGGCTGCTAGAGAGAGTGCCGATATCGTGCTGGGCTCATCTTCTTGCTCGCAGTCCTGAGGGTAGTTTAGAATGGGATACAACTTGCACGGGTTAGCATTAATACATTTATCAACTTTACTCTTATCATATATCAGTATGCCATTGTCTGTAGCCACTTTCTCCCCTGTAATATACGGTGGTGGTGGTGCGGTTGCCATCAGTTTCCTGCTAGGTTTGGAACCAGCTGCGTGAGCTAGTTCTCTCTGCATATCGCCCTCTTGCTGCCATAAATTTAAACAGGTTGTGTGTCTGACCCTTTGCTTTTGGGATTTATCAGACATATCCTAACCCTTAAATTCTGCAATACCTCTGGTTGATAACTATCTATCCCAGGAAATTATGATTTATCCCCCACAGTCATTCGTGTCCATTCATCACAAAAGGTCTCAGTGTGGGGACCATACTTCCCCCACATTACTAACCGAGCTGACCCCCTGGGTCTCAATTCTGTTGTCTGAACCCTGACTGGGGAACGTCCCTGTGTTGTGCATTTGGCTCCCATTGTAGACCCTTTTAACATGGGGAAGACTTCCTAAAATGCTTCAACCACAGTAACGGTGGAAGTCCTCAAAGTTCTTCCACTAACTTCTTCTGCTCCGAGTACCACGGATCCGCCCCTTTTAGCAGACACGTGTAGCCAATGCAGGCCCTACTGCTTATAGACACTTGCTATCTATAAGTTGTAGGATCACTGGAGTCTTCACACTGTGCTCCGAAACAGCCGGAGTGTAATACCAAGAAAACAACACCTTTAAAAAACTTTATCACACTCCGTTGCACGTATTCACCTAGACCGTACTCACCAAGTTCACAGAGTTTCACCGAGTTCACCGAGTTCACCAAGCAGGGTTCAATACATTCACACCTTTTTTTCAGCCCACTCTAACACTCTATAGTTTTCTGATCAGAAAAATATCCTTTCCTGTTGACTGATAGCTTCCCCAGAGGTAATACAGTAAAAAAGGTTTTATTTAAACTAAATCTTGGACACTGAGCAATTTTTGCTATTATCGCGTGGCTACCGTTTCGCGCCTAAACTAAACACTGCTATTGTGTAATTTGTACTTAGCGGTTGTATCCTTACGCACGTTGCGTAAACATGCGACCGTGCGTACATCTTTATGTTGCATACGAAGTCCCGTACTTTGTCCAAGACACGTGTACAAAGACCGTACGTCTGCAGTAGTACAAATCCCACACTTCTATAAATGTAAGCGATATTACCTATAATCGTTTACTTAACACAACACAGTATCTTTCTGTATAAACCTGTTTAACTAGGCCAGACTGTATTTGTGAAGGAAAAAGGGGTATACAGCGCTATTTGACACAAAGTATTCCAAAATAAATGTAAATATTGAATAGTTTAAAAATTTAAAATGCAGACATTAAACAATTGTGTAAACTATCAATCTGAAATATGTCTCAATAATGACTTCAGGTGGACTTGGATTTCTATTATTGCTGATACCAAGAATATAAAGCACTCATCAGAATGTTAACAACCAGTATATCAACAGTCATGAATAAGGACCAAAATGAAGTTGTTCATCCAATTGGATGTGATTACCGAGTCTGTGTTCCTGTTTAAAAGGAGCTCCCTTTTAAACAGGAACACAGACTCGGTAATCACATCCAATTGGATGAACAACTTCATTTTGGTCCTTATTCATGACTGTTGATATACTGGTTGTTAACATTCTGATGAGTGCTTTATATTCTTGGTATCAGCAATAATAGAAATCCAAGTCCACCTGAAGTCATTATTGAGACATATTTCAGATTGATAGTTTACACAATTGTTTAATGTCTGCATTTTAAATTTTTAAACTATTAAATATTTACATTTATTTTGGAATACTTTGTGTCAAATAGCGCTGTATACCCCTTTTTCCTTCTCTTCTTGTTACCAAAGGGTTTGACTACCCCTTATATATTCAGCTGCTAGGAGAAGCACACTCATCACAGCGCCTGTATATATATACTTGTTATATATAATCTTCCAGACTGTATTTGTGTTTTTTACGTTTTACTCCCTTAATATCTAGTCTATGTTTTAACTAAATAGCAACAAATTTCTCAGCACAGGTCAAAATGAATCTAATAATCATCAATAATTCAAATGGTATGATTCAGATTGGATAGCTATCTTGCAGAACATACATTGATATAAACACACACATAATTATAATATTATTATATATATTATATACAGGTTGAGTATCCCATATCCAAATATTCCAAAATACGGAATATTCCGAAATACGGACTTTTTTGAGTGAGAGTGAGATAGTGAAACCTTTGTTTTTTGATGACTCAATGTACACAAACTTTGTTTAATACACGAAATTATAAAAAATATTGTATTAAACGACCTTCAGGCTGTGTGTTTAAGGTGTATATGAAACATAAATGAATTGTGTGAATGTACACACACTTTGTTTAATGTACAAAGTTATAAAAAAATATTGGCTAAAATTACCATCAGGCTGTGTGTATAAGGTGTATATGAAACATAAATGCATTCTGTGCTTAGATTTAGGTCCCATCACCATGATATCTCATTATGGTATGCAATTATTCCAAAATACGGAAAAATCCGATATCCAAAATACCTCTGGTCCCAAGCATTTTGCATAAGGGATACTCAACCTGTATTTATATAATATATATAACTTGACTCTCATAGAACCCCCACACAGTACACACCTACTGAAATGAATGCATTTCCTTTAAAGTCTCTAATTTGCATATCAATGCTGTGTGCTTTTTGACTGCCTGTTCAAGAGGGTTGTTCACTGCTAAGAAAAAGCAGTTACACAGGTTAATATGCATTTCAATGGCTATCTTATAGCAAGCAGAGTTAACTGAATCTTAGAGAAAAAAAACTTTTTTTTTATATCTGTGTGTACTTCTTACATCAAATATTCATCTTACTATTAACTTTTCACTAGGCCCAGCTGAAACTATTTGTAATTGACTATGGCATGGGTTAAATAAATGCATTGGTAACTCATAAATGGTGATTTCTTGTTGACCAAGGAGGGCTGATTATTCCGGGCAGTGAAAATCAGCCATTTAGAAAAATGACCTTCCCAACATGGCCGCTGCTCCTCCCCCTTCCACATCCATGTGGGTTACACAAAATGGTGGACAAGCCATGTGGTTAGTCCAAAATGGAGGACAGACCATGCGGCTTCCTTTGTCACAAAGAAATCACACACCATGCAAGCCCCTGAAGTTATTTTAGGCCTGAGTTAAAAAAAAACACTATATCAAGGCTTTTGCAGCAACTTTTAAATGTACTTTTACCCTACTTAACAGATAAGCAATCCAATCTGAATCAAACACAATATGACTCATTTGAACCTTGTTTTGCAACAATATGATCAGATATGCAGAGTACAGGTGTATGCTTGTATTGTGTGCGCATTTGGCGCCAAACAGAAATTCACAAACTTTAAAAATAGCTTTGTATATTTACCTTACGGATCCCACCAGCATCCCTACAAACCATGCAGAGCAGACACTTATCTTATCAGCACTTGAGAAAGAGTTTACCAGAGTATCCACCATCCAGGAGAAAGCTTACGTGGATACCTGTCCGCCCTTTGCTGATAGATAAAGTCTGTTGTACCCTGCTAGGCTGTGGGTATGAGGAAAAACAGGACGATGCCCCCAATTGATAATGTCGATATTATCTTAAACCATAAAGCTATACCTCTAGATACACTTTTACCTGAATACACGCGCTACGCACTTTGCACGCTATTTGCGTACAGAGTCCCGTACGTGGTACGTACTTGGTGTACACACGCCGTGCTGAGTGTACAGAGTACGCACAGCGCGCGCACACACAATTGATAACCTTTAAACCTTATTAGTAATACAATGTAATAATATGGTTACACTTTAAACCTTTATGCAGCAAAGCACTGCAATGATGTTATACCTTAAACCTTAAGTAGCGCTGACGGTATAAAGTACCCGCAGTGCGTACACCTTATCAATACTTATAAACCTTATACAGTTAAATACGCTTTAAACCCTAGCAGGGAAATGAGGACACAACACCGATATGTAGTTGAACCACAGGGTTCTAAGGCCACAGTGGATTATTTCAAAAGGTAAAACAGTACAAATTATACACTACAGGCTAACAAGATAAATCTACAACAGAATAATGGCTACAGTCAATGTACATACGTGAGAATGTTCGCTTGCGCAACCCGGCCGGTCCTCCGCTTGTCAGGTAGAAAGCGTTCAGAGTCTTCTCACCGGCCAGGCAACAACAGGCTTTTTATACACAACTTCCATATACAATACAATGGTCACTGTAATCCCTTTGTCTATTGGACACAGAGATGCATCTCTACATTACAGGAGAGGTCATAGGTTGATTTGAAAAGGTGGGCGATGTCTTTCTCAACTGCTCTTGTGGGTGGTATCCTCTGGATTCCCCCCGCATACATAATATACAGTAAATACAGTTTAAACCTATATTCTGTTTCTGCATCTAACTATCCTCAGGAACATGCGATCTTCCTCAAACCAACACCAGAATGTTTCCCTTAAAATACCCTACAGCTGGATACCAAACACCACCTTGTAACCTTGTTCTGTCCCCTCCTATCCTGTAAAGGTGAATCCACTTGTTCTGTAACCATTTTAAACAGCTATTTCTTTCTGATGTGGTGCAGGGGGCTATGTGTACAAAATGCACTATTTGGGTTAAATATGTAATGTTCTGATAACCCTATATGCGCTCACAAACTCCGCCGTAAATACCCATACCACGCGCATGATCGCAGGAGCGATCCTACGCAAATTGCGGATATGTGCACGCACGGCGGAATAAGTGCACGCGCAGCGGGCATGTGAATGGGGTTAGTACATGGTGTATGCATTACAATATTTTTCGACTTTGACAATATTGTGAGCAGGACGTGGATGTGTACCCATGTCTGCGCCCTTGATTGGTGCATCTGGCTGTGCCAGCCTCTCTGCCCATCCTCTGTGCCAGCCTCTCTGACCATCATTTGTCTACAGCAGCCTCTCTTCCCTTCCTCTGTGACAGCCTTTTTGTCCATCCTTTGTCTGCACCAGCCTCTCTTCCCTTTCTCTGCACAAGAATCCCTTCCAACTGCCTCTCCCTGTCACCCTCTCTCCCGTCACCCACTGCCAGTCACCCTCTTGCTGTCACCCACTGTCTCTCCCTATCACCCACTGTCACTCCCTGTCACCCTCTCCCCGTTGCCCTCTCTCTCTACTGTTACTCTCTTCCTGCGACTCCCTGTCACCTAGTGCCTGTCACCCACAGCCTGTCACCCTCTCCCTGTCACCTTCTCTCTCCTTTGACCATGTTCGCACAGCAGTGATCAGGTCTGAACTGCGCAGGCGTCAGTGCCGCAGTGCGCTGGCGCATGCCAGCCGCTGCGACCCGAGCAGCGATGAGTAGCTCCCTGCCAGTGTTCAGGAGCTGCGCTGGTAGGGAGCTACTCTACCAGTACAAAAGCATTGCCACTGTGCAATGCTTTTGTACTTGTGCAACGGGGCAGGGCCTGACATGCGGTGTGGACTAGCCCTGTGCTGGGCGTCTGTTTCTGTGTTAGCACTAGTAGTATAAACACATCCACTGAGGGGGGGTCCCCCAGTTCCTCCATCTCCACTTTGGGCCACCTCCTCATCCCCAATACTCCGGCTCACCGGCCACAATATTTGAATCTTCCTTCCTGGAAATCCTTCCAGTAATATCATACTGGGTAGTAACGTTTGGTCCAATGGATTTCTATTGCTAATGTGCATGGCGAATGTATCTCCGAACTGCCCCTTCCATCTCTCCACTATGCATGGGTGGATAATGTCGTACAAGCGTCCAACAGCTTCCAAGTTCCCTTCATCACTAGCTGATGACAGATTCCCACCTAAACCAAAACTACAAGTGGTATTAACGCCCTTCTCTTGACACCATTGGAAGTTATCCTCTTCATTTACTATCTCCATTTGTTTAGCAACTATCAGGGACAGACCAAACCAGGGACTACCGTTGTTCGGATCTCAGCAGTGCCTCCAAAATGTAACCCGTTGTTCCTTTTCTAGGTTACCAATGTAGTCAGGTTATACTGCCTCCACCCAAGATGCCTTCCCGTAGTGGGAATAATAGAATTTTGATACTTACCAGATAATTCCTTTTCTTTGAATCCACAGGGGGCACTGGAGTACTCTTGGGATATGGATGGTGTATTACCAGGAATAGGCACATTTAAATATTTAACTTAGTAACCCTCCACCCCCTCCATACTCCCAAGGTCCTTTTTTACTGAGCCGAACAAGAGCGAAAGAGAGGATGAACAATGGAGAATTACATATAACATTATAACATAACAGACAACTATAAAGCTGACACATAACATAACGGACAACTAGAAAATTGACACAATAATAGATAACAATCACCTTAACATTTCAGCAAGTCAGTGAGAATGTTTCTATAAGATTTACTGACCTTACCACAAGCCAGGTGAATCTGCTCTGGGTGGGCATCCAGTGCCCCCTGTGGATTCAAAGAAAAGGATTTATCTGGTAAGTGCCAAAATCCTATTTTCTTTTTAATCCACTAGGGGTCACAGGAGTACTCTTGGGTTGTCCAAAGTTTCACCCTTGGGCGGGAGAGCTGGTTTGCACCTGTAACACTAGACGGCTAAAGCTAGATGCTGATGCCGCATAATTATGAAATTTGTAAAAGCACAAACGTGTGCATGGATGACTGGGTAGCTGCATGGCAAAGTTGCGCCGTGGAAGTTTCACGACCTGCTGTCTATGATGTTCCTAGAGATTGTGTGGAATGCTGAAATAGATGCAGGCATTTGTAGACTAGCATGAAAGTAAGCTTGACGTATGGTCATCTTAATCCATCTAGCCAAGGTCTGTTTGGAAGCTGCCAACCTACCTTGACTGCATCATAGAGAACAAAATGTATTTGTTTTACATACTGTTGATGTTCAGGCTACACACATGTGAAGCACACAAAATACACCCAAAGAACCTTGGGTTCCTGAACCTTTTGATAAACCTGAACTACAATTGGTTGTTTTATAGGAAAAGAGGATACTACCTTTGGTAGAAAAGCGGGATTCATCCGAAGTACCACTCTGTTATCCTGAAACACTAGATACCGTGGCTTGCATGACAATGTACCTAATTCTGAAACACGCCTTCTTGAAGCTACTGCTAATAGAAAAACTGTTTTCCAAATTAGAAACTTAACATCCACTTATTGCAAGGATTGATAATTTGAGGACTGCAAAAATTCTAAAACTGAATTCAAGTCCCAATTTAGCTGTAGGTGGTATAAACAGAGGTTGAACTCTAAGGACACCTTGCAAGAACATTTGGACTGTTGGCAACAGAGCCAAATGACGCTGAAAGAAAATTGATAAATCAGAGACCTGCACCTTTAGTGTTTCTAAACGTAGCCTGCATCTAACCCCCATATGTAAAAATAACAACAGATGGGAAAGCTTGAAAGGAGGAGATATAGAAAACCTCCGACCTTCACACCAACCAATATAAGCTCGCCAAATCCTGTGATAATGAGCTGCTATAATTGGCTGACTAGCGCGTAACATGGTTGGTACAACTGACTCTGGATTGCCCTCTTGTTTATAGAGAGCGGTTTCAACAGCCACCCCATCAAACGCAGGAGCGCTAAATAGGGGTAAAGAAATAGACCCTGTGGTAGAAGGTCTGCACGTAGCGAAAGCATCCACTGATAGTCAGCGAGTAGATCATGGAGATCTGAGTACCAAGCTCTCAGAGACCAAAGGTGCCACTAGTATGACGGTCATGGACTCTCGTTTAATCCGCTTCAGCACCCGAGGAAACAGCAGAAACGGTGGAAATAGATACAAGAGGCTATACGGCCACGCTATTGTGAGAGCATCCACTGCCACTGCCTTTGGATCTCTTGTTCTGGACACATACTTGGCTGTCTGATGATTTTGGCGAGCTGCCATTAGATCCACCTGTGGGTAACCCCACTGCTGGACCTAGAACTGGACACTTCTAGATGTAAAGCCTATTCTCCTGAATAAAAATCCTGATGGCTGAGATAATCCGCTTCCCAGTTGTCCACCCCTGGAAGGAACACTGCCAACAATATCAATTGGTGATGCTCGGCCCAATTCAGGATTCGAGTAACTTCTCGTATTGCCATGCGACTTTGAGTCCCTTTTTTTTTGTTGATGCATACGACTGCCGTCGCGTTGTCTAACTGAACCTGAATAGTCTGAGACTGGTGCATGTGAAATGCCTGTCACAGCACAGAGTTAATCGCACTGAGTTCCAGGACATTTTTTGACAGTAATCTTTGTCGGTCTGACCAGAGATCCTGAAATTGACGATGTAGGGCCACTGCTCCCCAACCTCTGAGACTTGCGTCCGTTGTCAGAATTATCCAATTCCAGACTCTGAACCTTTCTTCCGCGGTGAAATTATGTATGTGGAGCCACCAGAGTAGTGATATTCTGGGCCTCGGAGACAAACCGCACCATCTGACGAATTTGTAGATGGAGAATTTGTAGATGTGAGAAGATCCAGTTGAAAAGGACGTGAGTGAAATCTTCTGAACTGGAGTGCTTCGAAAGATGCCTCCATCTTTCCTAACAGTCAAATGCCCAAGTTCATCGAGACTGTCCATGGTTGAGCACTAACTGTACCAGATGACGAATACTTTGTGCTTACTCCTGTGGAAGGTACATTTGTTTATCCACTGTATGCAGAATTCCTAGAAAATGAATTAGTTGAGATGGCACTAGGCTTTGACAATTCAACTGTGTTGAACTAGTGCAGTGGTTTCCAAACTTTTTTGAATCACGGCGCCTTAGAATATCAGAATTTTTTTCACGGCACCCCTAGGCCAAAAATTTCTTATTGAGAAATTTAGAAAGAAATATTACATTAAGTAGATCGCGTTTATATGTCATCCTTAGGGTCAGTTGTGTGGTGAGGGACAAGATTTGCTTCTGTTTGGCCATATATTTTATGACTGGCAGCCACCAGCACTGGTTTTGCCTATTATATTGACCATGAATAATTTGAATTGGTCCTGGACCACCAACCCAGGGCACCCCTGCAAGTGTCCCGAGGCACCCCAGGGAGCCACGGCACACCGTTTGGGAACCTCTGAACTAGTACATTGTATGTCAGTAAGGCATGTTGAAGGAGTGTTTGTTGAGACGAAGCCTTGATGAGAAGGTCATCCAAATATGGAACTATTATTACTCCCAGAGACCTGCGATGAGTTATCATCACAGACATCACTTCCGTGAATACACGAGACGCTGATGAGAGGCCAAACAGTAGCACCTGGAATTGATAATGGTTTTGCTGTACAACAAGCCATAAGTACGCCTGATGCGGTGGCCAAATTGTAATGTGTAAGTACGCATCCTTGAGATCTAGTGAAATCATGAATTCCTGTGGTTGTAGTCCTGCAATGACTGACCGCAGCAATTCCATCTTGAATCTGTAGTAAGTGACATACTGATTGAGCCCTTCAGGTTCAATATCGGTCTGACCGAGCCGGCCGGCTTTGGAACTACAGAAAGACCGGAATAAACTTCCTGAAGTAAAACTGCTGAACCTACGATAGACTGAACAGCAGTCTGCAGAACTGCCTTTTTGTCTGCTGACACAGGCAGACCTGTGTTGAAAACCGCATGGGTGGCAGACAATCGAATTGTGTGCCATCTGCTCTGCTGAGTCTGGGGCAATGCCATGCATGCACAGTCCAGTTGCTGGATAGATCGGCTGTTAAAGCTGCGGCCCTATAGCCTGCTGGATCATTCAAATCCAATGGAGACAACAGCAATGCTGCTGGTGCTCTCCATTATAAAAGAATGCTCGTGTGCCCCCCACTCCCTGAATTCACTCTCAGGCCATATATAATGTATTTATTTTTACCCTAATACCGGGGCATATTATTAAAAGAGGGGGCCCCTGTGCAGTCTCTTGTTGGGCCCCCTCCTCTCTAACTGCTGAACGCATAGAGGTGAATTTAATAAGATGGGAGTTCTATTTAAGATGGGATGTTTTAGGAGGCCATTTTTGGGGTTTGGGGGTTTGGTTTTGGATCTGGATTTCCTTCACATTTTGAATCTGTATTGGTTTTGCCAAAACCGCCCTTGCGGGTTTTGTTTTTGAATCTGTATTTTTAAAAAATAAAAATAAAAACAGCTGAAATAACAGAATTTGGGGATTTTTTTGATCCACTAAATTCATTTCCACTTAATTCCAGTCTATTCTGAACACCTCACAACAGGACCGGACTGCCCATCTGGCACATCTGGCAAATCACAGAAGGGCTGATGGGCTTGTGGGCCGGTCCTGTCAGGCAGAAAGCCGGGAAGGCTCTCTGCTCTGGCCGCTCCCCCACCTCCCCTTCCGTCTCCATAGAAATGGAGGCGTGCCACGATTCCACGCACACATGACTTGGGCACGCCCCATGTGCTGGTCGCGTGCCCCCGCCTCCCCCGCCTATCTCCATGGAAACGGGGTCGTTCCGCTAGTATATATAGAGAAATAAATATAAGAATTATTACACATAGGGATGAGCGGGTTCATGTCCTGAACTCGGGTCTTCCCGCCAGACTCGGAAACCAGAACAAAGCAAAACGTCATCATCCCGCTGTCGGATTCTCGCAGGTTTTGGATACCATAAAAGGAGCCGCGCGTCATCGCCATTTTCACTCCAGTCCTGGAGAGTATAGCGAGAGGACGTGTCTCCTTAGTGTCTGTGCGGGAAAGTGGGGTGTCGGGTGGCGACCTGCTATTTTGTATCATTCCAGTGGTGCTGTCTTGTGCTGCATCAGTCTAATGGTGGTGTCTTGTGCTGCCATAAGTCCAGTGCTGCTGTATATGTCCAGTCCAGTCCAGTGATGCTGTCTTGTGCTGCCATAAATCCAGTGCTGCTGTATAAATCCAGTCCAGTCCAGTGGTGCTGTCTTGTGCTGCATCAGTCCAGTGGTGGTGTCTTGTGCTGTATATTATTTACTCTAAATAAAAGGGTTATGTACTTATATTATTATCCAAATAATTTTTTCAGGGTTTACCCTGTGTGGTGTAGGGGTATGCAGAGGCGTCACTGGGTGTGGTGACACCCGGTGCACACACTTGATATGTCAGCGCAACGGAGGCGCGCTCGCTGAAAAAAGGGTGTGTGGCCACAAAGGTGGGGGGACCTTGCGGGATCGTCACTCTGGGGGCGTGCCCAGCATCATCGGAGATACTGGGCTGCCCCCTGGAGACTGTCTGTAGCGCTGTCGGCTCCTCTTCTATGACAGGAGACGGGTGCTGTAGCAGACTTTCACGCTGCAGCACCTGGCTCCTGTCACTGCGGAGGAGCCCACAGTGTAGTGTCACCCCTTCCAGGAGTCACACCCGGGTGCGGGCCGCACCCACCCGCCTTGTGATGCTACTGGGGGTACGCTCTCCTGTGCTGCATATTGATATTATAATAATAATATAACCCTTTTATTTGGAGTTATTATTATCCAAATAATTTTTGCAGGGTTTGCCCTGTGTGGTGTAGGGGAACGCTCGCCTGTGCTGCAAATTATTAGTACTCCAAATAAAAGGGTTATTATTATCCAAATAATTTCTAAAGGGTTTGCCCTGTTTGTGTGGTTTGGGGGTACGCTCACCTATGCTGCATATTATTATAATAACTCCAAATAAAAGGGTTGTTATTATCCAAATAATTTTTACAGGCTTTGCTGTGTGTGGTTTAGGGGTACGCTCACCTGTGTTGCATATTATAATAGCTCTAAATAAAAGGGTTATTATTATCCAAATAATTTTTACAGGCTTTGCCCTGTGTGGTGTAGGGGAACGCTCGCCTGTGCTGCAAATTAGTTTAACTCCAAATAAAAGGGTTATTATTATTATCCAAATAATTTTTCAAGCGTTTGCCCTGTGTGTGTGGTTTAGGGGAACGCTCGCCTGTGCTGCATATTATTATAATAGCTCCAAATAAAAGGGTTATTATTATCCAAATAATTTTTACAAGGTTTGCTCTGTTTGGTGTAGGGTTACGCTCGCCTGTGCTGCATATTATTTATTATAATAACTCCAAATAAAAGGGTTATTATTTAACTCATTTTTACAGGCTTTGCCGTGTGTGGTGTAGGGGTACACTCGCCTGTGCTGCATATTATTATAACTCCAAATAAAAGGGTTATTATTATCCAAATAAATTTTACAGGCTTTGCCGTGTGTGGTTTAGGGGTACGCTCTCCTGTGCCACCAATACTGTGTGTGTATTACATCTGGGCAAATTCCAGCACGTCCCATGTTCTTTGTGCCACAAACTTGTGTCACTTAGCTTAGTCATCCAGCTACCACATTGCACCTCTTTTTCTACTTTGCATGATATGCTGTTTGGGGCCTAGTTTTTTTAAGTGCCATCCTGTCTGCAACTGCAGTGCCACTCCTAGATGGCTAGGTGTTTGTGCTGCCCACTTGGGTCGCTTAGCTTAGTCATCCAGCTACCTCATTGCACATCTTTTACTTCTTTGAATTGTGCTCTTTGGGACCTAGTTTTTAAAAGTGCCATCCTGTCTGCACTCTGCAGCTGTAGTGCCACTCCTAGATGGGCCAGGTGTTTGTGCCGCTCACTTGTGTCGCTTAGCTTAGTCATCCAGCGACCTCTGTGCAACCTTTTGGCCTAAAAACAATATTGTAAGGTGTTCAGAATAGACTGGAAATGAGTGGAATTAATGTTATTGAGGTTAATAATACCATAGAATCAAAATTACCCCCAAATTCTGTGATTTTAGCTGTTTTTATGTTTATGTTAGGACTGCTGACATTGGAGAAGCCTTGAAGTGGCGCAGCACCTTAAACATGTGTTTGCAAGCATGTGTAAACTAATTATCTGAATTTCTATTACCAGATAGGTTCAGGTATGGTTACAGGTAATTTTTAGTGTGCTGAAGGGAAATGTAGGGATGGGAGTTGCAACCCCCCCCCCCCACCTGCCCTCTGTCTGTTTGTCTGTGACCCCTCCCCCTTTCCAGCACCTGATACATAATTATCTCCAGGAATGATCGAGCATTTACCATTGTTTGTCTGCTTGTGTGCGAGAAGCATTGAATGGGAGCAGTATTTGGAAGGCATGCTGTTCCTTGTAGTGCCAATGGAAGATCCTGGGGGTGGCTCCTGGGTAAGTTAGCTCTCTGTCTGAATGTGTTTTAGTAATAGCCTTTATCATGAGGCCTACTGTGACAAATTAGCTGGCCCTATGTGAACACTGCTATTATGTAGTGTTAGGACTGCTGACATCGGAGAAGCCTTGAAGTGGCGCAGCAGAACATGTGTTTGCAAACATGTGTAAACTAACTCTCTGAATTTCTATTACCAGATAGGTTCAGTTATGGTTACAGGTAATTTTTAGTGTGCTGATGGGAAATGTAGGGGTGGGATTTGCACCCCCCCCCCCCTCTGTCTGTTTGCCCTGCATCACCGCCAGCGGGTGGGCTAGGAAATCTTTTCCTTGCAGCCCCAGTGGTGGGACAAATTGAAGGAGGAGCTGTTGACGTGTTACATTCCGCTTGAGTTGACAATTTACTCACCAGCAGGTCTTTGCAACTTAGCACACTTGTGTCTGCCGGAAAGAGAGATACAACATAGGCTTTAAACCTAGGATTGAGCACAGTGGCCAAAATGTAGTGCTCTGATTTCAACAGACTGACCACCCTTGAATCCTGGCAAAGTGAATGAAGAGCTCCATCCACAAGTCCCACATACTTAGCGGAATCGCTCCGTCTTAGCTCCTCCTTTATTTTCTCCAGCTGCTTCTGCAAAAGCCTGATGAGGGGAATGACCTGACTCAAGCTAGGGCAGTGTCTGAACTGACTTCACGTGTGGTAAGTTCAAAGGGTTGAAGAACCTTGCACAAGACGGAAATCATTCTCCACTGTGCTTGAGTCAGGTGCATTCCCCCACCTTTGCCTATATCGTAGGTGAATGTATAGGCTTTAATGGCCTTTTGCTGCTCCTCCATCCTCTGAAGCATGTAGTGTTGAATTCCACCTTGTTACCACCTCTTGCTTCAGCTGATGGCAGGGCAGGTTCAGGAGTGTTTGCTGGCGCTCCAGTCTTCGGCACGAAGTGGCTGAATGTAGAAAGTGGCCCGCAATTTTTCAGGCCACCGACAGCATCTCCTGTACACCCCTGTCATTTTTCGAAAGAATTCTGCACCACCAAATTAATTGTATGTGCAAAACATGGGACGTGCTGGACTTTGCCCAATTGTAATGCACGCACAATATTGGAGGCGTTGTCCGATATCACAGATTCCCAGGAGAGTCTAAGTGGGGTAAGCCAATGCGTGATGATGTACCTCAGTTTCCGAGGTTGTCAGCGGTGTGCCTCTTACGGAAAGTGGTGATACACAGCGTAGCCTGCCTAGAATCGAGTTTGGAAATGCAAGATGCTGCTACTGGTGCCGCTGCTGCTGTGGGAGGCAATACACCTACTCAGTGGGCTGTCAGTCATATAGTCCTTAGTCTGCCCTGTTCCACATGTCCGTGGTTAAGTGGACACTGGATACAACTGCATTTTTTAGGACACTGGCAAGACTTTTACTTGTGTCTCTGTACATTCCCTGTATCGCCTGCTTAGTGAAGTGGAATCTAGATGGGATTTGGTACCGGGGACACAATACCTCCATCAATTGTCTAAATCCCACTGCACTAATGGCGGATACCGGATGCACGTCTAACACCAACATAAGTTTCAAGACCTCAGTTATCTGCTTTGCAACAGGATTACTGCTGTCATATTTCATATTCCTCACAAAGGACTGTTGGACAGTCAATTGCTTTGTTGAAGTAGTCCAAGTAGTAGGTCTTCCGATTTCCCCTCTAGGATGACGATCAACTCCCAGCAGCAACAACAGCAGCAGCAGCAGCAGCAACAGCAGCAGTAGGCGTACCACTCAAGGATCCTCCAAGGGAATTCCGGTTAGGAGAGGACTCCTCAGTCTTGCCAGGGACATGGCCTGCAGGACTACTGACATTAATGGCTGAGGAGGAAGTTGACATTGAGGGAGTTAGTGGTGTGGATTGCATGAGTTTGGGTACAACAGGAAGAAGGGATTTAGGTGTCAGTGGACTGCTTACACTCTTACCCAAAGTTTCTGAACTTGACACTGACTTCTGATGAATGCGCAGCAGATGACGTATAAGGGAGGATGTTCCTAGGTGGATAACACCCTTACCCCTACTTATTACAGTTTGACACAGGCAACACATGCCTTGACACCTGTTGTCTGGATTTGTGGAGAAATAATTCCACACCGAAGAGGTGGCTTTTTTGGTATTTTGCCCAGGCATCACAATGGGCTTCTTCATCCCACGGACAACAGGTGTCTCCCCCGGTGCCTAACTTTAACAAACCACATCTCCATCAGAATCCTTATCGTCAACTTCCTCCTCAGCACCAGCAACACCCATATCTTCATCCTGTGGTACTTCAACAGTGACATCTTCAATTTCAATATCAGGAACTGGACTGTGGGTGCACCTTCCAGCACTTGCAGGGGTGTACAAATGGTGAAAGGAGCCACCTCTTCCATTTCAGTGTTGGGAAGGTCAGGCATCGCAACCACCAACACACTTGGACTCTCCTTGGGGATTTGTGATACTATCTTAGAATGCACAGTTCTTTTCTGTGCTTTTTCCATATTAACTATTTTCATTTTTTTAGTGGGAGGATGAGGGCTTCCATCATGAACATAGCCCCGGGGCCTTAGCCGTTCCTTGCCACTCCGTGTCATAAATGGCATATTGGCAAGTTTACATTTCTCCTCAGACCATTCAAATTACTTTTTTGGGGTCTTTTTACTGAACTTTGGCTTTTTGGATTTTACATGCCCTCTACTATCACACTGGGCATCTGCCTTGGCAGACGACGTTGATGGCATTTCATCGTCTATATCATGACTAGTAGCAGCAGCTTCAGCACTAGGAGGAAGTGGTTCTTGATCTTTCCCTATTTTATCCTCCAAATTTATGTTCTCCATTATTTTTCTGGAGTTATATAACACCATGGGGGTAATTCTGAGTTGATCGCAGCAGGAACTTTGTTAGCAGTTGGGCAAACCATGTGCAGTGAGAGCTAGATTTGGGTGGGTTATTTTGTTTCTGTGCAAGGTAAAAACTGGCTGTTTTATTTTTACCCTGCAATTTAGATTTCAGATTGAACACACCCCACCCGAATCAAACTCTCTCTGCACATGTTATATCTGCCCCCCCTGCAGTGCACATGGTTTTGCCCAACTGCTAACAAAGTTCCTGCTGCGATCAACTCAGAATTACCCCCAATATGCGGCACAGGAGAGCGTATTTGGATTAAATATTAATAACCCCTTTATTTGGAGTAAATAATATATAGCACAGGACAGCACCACTGAATTTATATGGCAGCACCACTGGACTGGATTTATACGGAATTATTTGGCAGGATCACTGGAATTATACGGCAATATCACAGGAATTATACGCCAGTATTCCGATAATTATACGGCAATATCACAGGAATTATACGGCAATATCACTGGAATTATACGCCAGTATCACTGGAATTATACACCAGTTTCACTGGAATTATACGCCAGTATCACTGGAATTATACGCCAATATCAAAGGAGTTATACGGCAATATCACAGGAATTATATGGCAATATCACAGGAATTATACGCCAGTATTCCGAGAATTATATGGCAATATCACGGGAATTATATGGCAATATCACCGGAATTATATGGCAATATCACGGGAATTATATGGCAATATCACAGGAATTATATTCCGAGAATTATATGGCAATATCATAGGTGTTATTCGCCAGTATCACGGGAATTATACGGCAATATCACTGGTATTATACATCAGTAACACTGGATATATGGCAGCAGAGGACACCCCCAATGTGACTGGTCACTGGACTGATGCTGCACAAGACACTACCCCTGGTCTGGTGCAAGACAACACAGCAAAACTGAAAGGGATTTATACAGCAGCCAGCAGCACTGGGGACATATAGCAGCAGAGGACACCAACACTGTGATTGGCTGGACTGATGCAGCATAAGACACTGACTACACTGGATTGAGCAGCACAAGACAGCACTAGAATCGCCACCCCACTTTCCCGCCCACACAGACACTGAGTCCTCTCACTAAACTCTCCGAGATTGGAGTGAAAATGGCCGCGACACGCGGCTCCTTATATGGAATCCAAATCCTGCGAGAATCCGACAGCTGGATGATGACATTTTGCCTCGTTCTGGTTTCCGAGTCAGGCGGGAAAACCGGAGCCTGACTCTGATCCGGACATGGGTAGGAAAGTTCGGTATGGTTCGGATCTCAGGGATCCGAACCCGCTCATCTCTAATAACAACCAATCAGTTTGTACTTATTTATCTAGCACCTTCTAGAAAATAATACCTGGAATCTGATTGGTTGGTATGGGCAACATCCCATCTTAAACAGAAGTCCCATCTTAGTAAAATTAACCCATAGACTCTAGGGCTGTGTTAGAGTCTCCTGTGCATGTGCAGATCTATGGGAAAATGGTGCCATCTTCCCGGTGATTTGTGTTGATTCTGCCGACAGTGATTTGTGTTGCCGGTGATCTGCGCTGCCACTATGGGACTCCGGAGAGGTAAGTAAAAATTAAATGGGTGCAGTATGTGCGGTATTGGCCAACCTGGATCTAGGGGCCTAGCACAGCCGGCCCTAATAAGCAGCATAAACAAACTTTATTAGCAATGTTATGTCTGTATTGTGATTTGGGACAGCATTGAAAATGACCCCAGCCTGCAGCTTATCACAGCAAATGCAAACTGCAACCAACAGTGTGCCTGATTCAGGTCCCAACTGTTAGGCGCCGAGGGTCCGCTCGTCAGTGCGGCCGGCGCCTAGCAACGGGGACGCCACTGTCGGATCGTGTTCCCCGTTGCTGGGTCTAAGTTTATATCATCACTGGTTTCCTGGCTGTGTAGCATGCAGCTGCACGGCATGTTGTAATTATCACTCATCTGTTTCCCTGGCCATGCAGCTTGTCAGCTGCATGGCATTTAATCCAATCAGCCTCCAAACAGCTGATTGGAAGACTCTCTGTTAAAAGCACTCCCAGGACTCCTCACAGACGCCGGTGATAGCTTCCTGTTTGCCTGATTCTGCTGCAGAGAGAGTTCCCAGTCCCGGTCTGTTCGTTTGTTCCTGTTCTCAGTGATCCAGTACTCGGAAGTTACCATCTGTTCCTGGAGTCTGACCGAGCACCTTTAACATCTGGTGGTGTTCGTGAGTCGCGGCGCAGCCGTGTGTTGCGGCTTGTCCGCTACTATTTATTATTGTGTTTATTTTGAGTTCTGGTGCTTTGCGGAGGATTCCGCTTCCACAAGATCCACTCTGGTGTCCAGCGGTGCCGGATAGGAGTGTCGGATCCGTGGATCCTTGGTTGTCCTTTTCCCTGGCGGCTAGTCCGCACATACCTTTTGATTTAGTTAAGTTAGCTTGTAACCCCTGGCTTGGTTGCTTAGTCAGAGGGCCCCTTGTTATCTCCCTGTCTCGGACTTCCCCTTGTCTCCCATTAAGACCTGCGGGGGCATCGGGGTTGGGCAGACATAATCCGCCCTTCGAACGCGGCTGCCATGGGCTCAAGCAACCATAGTCTCGCAGGGGATTTCTGATAACACGGGCGAGACAACGGAGTTAGGGCGCCAGGGGTTACTAGGCTCTCCAGCTCCCACAACCTGTATTTCATTCCTGTACTCAGATCTCTGCCATAAGATCTTCTCCAGTCTGGAGTACAGGAATCGTAACATTATCACCGGCCAGACAAAAGAAAAAATTTCAACATGAGTTAATTTTTTCACTTATCCAGTAGGGAGAATTTTGTCTGCCTCATGAATCCCACCGGTGTTGGGCCAAATCCTGGCCAGTTTTTGGTTAGTCAGATTCAGGAACTTACCCAGATGGTTCAGGATCTGTCCCTCCGGGTGAGCTCACAGGAAGATCTGTTACGGACTTCCCCGAGGGTCATCCCTGAACCAAAAATGCATCTGCCTGACCGTTTTTCTGGGGATAGAAAACAGTTTTTTAATTTTAAAGAGTCTTGTAAACTGTATTTTCGTTTAAGACCAGTTTCCTCAGGTACGGAGGCTCAGCGGGTTGGAATTATAATTTCTCTGCTTCAGGGGGATCCTCAGACCTGGGCTTTTGGTTTAAAGACAGACGATCCGGCCTTATCGTCTGTAGACGCTTTTTTGAAATCTTTAGGGCTATTGTATGACGACCCTGATAGAGAGGCATCCGCAGAAAGTCAGTTGCGTGCTCTAAGACAGGGTAGGAATCCTGCAGAGAATTATTGTACGGAGTTTCGCCGTTGGTCGAACGACTGTGGCTGGAATGATCCTGCCCTGTGCAGTCAGTTTCGCCTCGGCTTATCTGAATCTATAAAAGACAGCCTCCTTCAGTATCCCGCTCCTGAGAACCTTGATAAACTCATGGAGCTCTCTATTAAAATAGATCGTCGGCTCAGAGAGCGGAGGACTGAGAAAGGGGCATCTGTAGTTTCTTTTCCCTGTGTTTCTTCCGTTCCGATAGACATGGAGGAGCCTATGCAGATTGGTCTCTCCAAATTGTCTCCGGAAGAAAGAACCAGGAGGCAAAATTCTGGTCTGTGTTTGTACTGCGGAGGTAAGGGACATTTTGCCCGTAGTTGCCCAAACAAGTCGGGAAACTTCCTGACCAAGTGAATAGTGAGGGGGTTCACTTTGGTCTACAGCTCATCTCCTCAAATAATTCACTATTGGTTCCTGCTAAAGTTTCTTATGACAGCCTCTGTTCCTCGGTCTCTGCTTTTGTGGACAGTGGAGCTGCAGGAAACTTTATGGACTTAACATGGGCCAAGGCCTTAGGTATTCCTCAGTTAACCTTAAGTAGGTGTATCACCATGCATGGTTTAGATGGGAGTCCCTTATCCAATGGGGTTATTTCTCTATGTACACCTCCTGTTTTGCTCTCGGTGGGAGCTCTACATTCTGAAAAGATTGAGTTTTTTCTTACCCATTGTCCAGCAGTTCCTGTGGTTCTGGGTCACCCTTGGCTGGCCTTTCATAATCCCATCATAGATTGGCAGTCTGGGGAGATTCTACAATGGAGTACCATCTGTGATAAAGAATGTATTACACTTCCTATCCGAGTAGCTGCTGCCAGGCCCGCACATATTCCTGGAGAGTACCAAGATTTTTTGGATGTGTTTTCCAAGGGCAATGCGGATATTTTGCCTCCCCATAGGCCTTATGATTGTACCATTGAGTTAATTCCTGGTGCCACGTTGCCTAAAGGAAGGTTATATGCATTGTCTGGTCCTGAAACTGTGGCCATGAATGAGTATGTGAAAGAAAGTCTTGAGAAAGGGTTTATCAGGCCATCTAAATCCCCTTTAAGTGCAGGTTTTTTCTTCGTAGAGAAGAAGGATGGTTCCCTCAGACCCTGCATTGACTTTCGAGCCCTGAATAAAATCTCAGTAAAGAATACTTACCCTCTGCCTCTGATCTCTGTCCTCTTTGATCAGCTACGTTCGGCTGTTATTTTTTCCAAGATTGACCTGAGAGGAGCATATAATCTCATTAGAATCAGGTCGGGGGATGAGTGGAAAACGGCATTCAGTACTCAATCAGGTCACTATGAGTATCTGGTCATGCCTTTCGGCCTATCTAACGCTCCGGCAGTCTTTCAGGATCTCATTAATGATGTGCTCCGTGAGTTTCTGGGAAGATTCGTTGTGGTCTATTTAGACGACATTTTGATTTATTCTGACTCTATAGAACAACATGTTACCCAGGTGCGTCAGGTACTTAAGAAATTACGTGAAAATCACTTGTATGCCAAACCGGAGAAGTGTGAATTTCACGTCACGGAGGTATCCTTTTTAGGGTACATTATTTCCCCTCGGGGATTCCGAATGGAACCTAAGAAGCTCCAAGCCATCCTGAGTTGGGCGCAACCCACCAACTTAAAAGCAATTCAGCGCTTTTTAGGGTTTGCGAACTACTACAGAAGGTTTATTCACTCTTTCTCTGACATAGTTGCTCCCATTGTGGCACTCACTAAGAAGGGAGCAGATCCTACCAATTGGTCATGTGAAGCTAAAGTATCTTTTCAGGCCTTGAAACAAGCCTTTGTCTCAGCCCCTGTCCTTAGACATCCCAACCCAGAATTGCCTTTCATCGTTGAGGTAGATGCCTCGGAGGTTGGTGTAGGGGCTATCCTTTCTCAGAAGGATCCAGATTCCCTTGAGTTACATCCTTGTGCCTTTATGTCCAGGAAATTCTCATCTGCTGAATCCAACTACGATGTTGGTAATCGGGAGTTGCTGGCTATTAAATGGGCTTTTGAGGAGTGGAGACATTGGCTTGAAGGAGCGACCCATACCATTTCTGTTTTGACAGATCACAAAAATCTTCAATACATTGAATCAGCTAAGCGACTGAATGCCCGACAGGCTCGTTGGGCTTTATTTTTCACTCGTTTCAAATTCATTATCACCTTCAGACCTGGTTCCAAGAATACCAAGGCAGATGCCCTCTCACGCAGTTTTCTTCCAGCTCAAGACAACAGTCCTGTTACTCTCATACTTCCGCCTTCAGTCATTCAGGCAGGTCTCACACAGGATGTTTTTTCTCAATTGAAGCTGCTTCAACATCAAGCTCCGGGAAATACTCCTGCTGGTCGTCTTTTTGTTCCTGAGTTTTTGAGAGCAACTGTTTTGGAGGAATTTCATGATAGCAAAGTTGCAGGGCATCTGGGAGTCGCTAAAACTTTTGAATTGGTATCCCGCGCAGTGTGGTGGCCTGGTCTTTCTAAAGACATTAAAGAGTTTGTTTTTTCGTGTCAGGTCTGTGCACAGCATAAAGTTCCCCGTTCTTTGCCTATTGGTCAACTTATGCCATTGAATGTTCCTCTTAGACCATGGTCGCATATCTCCATGGATTTTGTGGTGGATCTCCCTCTGTCAGCTGGATGCACAGTCATATGGGTGGTAGTGGACCGTTTTAGTAAGATGGCTCATTTTATTGGTCTTCCCCGATTGCCATCTGCCCAGGGATTGGCAGTCTTGTTCCTCCGTCATGTTTTCAGACTCCATGGGTTACCCACTGATATTGTTTCTGACAGGGGTCCACAATTCATTGCACAGTTTTGGAAGTCTTTTTGTGCTTCGTTAAAAATGAAATTATCATTAACCTCCGGTTATCATCCACAATCAAATGGACAGACTGAGCGAGTGAACCAATCCTTAAAACAATATTTGCGTTTGTACTCGGCCAAACTCCAAAATGACTGGTCTGAGTTTCTTCCATTGGCAGAGTTTGCTTATAATAATGCCTGTCATTCCTCTACCAATGTGTCTCCATTTTTTGCAGTTTTTGGTTTCCACCCCAGAGCTAATTCATTTTTCCAACATTCCTCTGTCTCCTCTCTGGCCCTGACCTCTCATCTTAAACTTATTTGGAAAAAAGTGCACATAGCTCTCAGAAAAGCAGCTTTCAAGGAAAAAGATTTTTCGGACAGGTTCCGGCGGCCGTGCACTTTTAGAGTAGGAGACAGGGTGTGGCTGTCGACTCGCAATATCAAACTTCGACAAACCTCAGCCAGATTGGGTCCTAGATTTATTGGACCATTTCTCATTATCAAAAAAGTCAATCCAGTTGCTTTCCGGTTACAGCTACCAAAAACGTTACGAATCGGAAATACCTTCCATTGCTCTTTGCTCAAACCATATGTTTCATCTAGCAGATTTCCTCGTAAAAAACCTCAGGGGAGATCACCAGTTAATGTACAGGGTCAGCAGGAGTTCGTGGTTGAGAAGGTTCTCGATTCCAAGCTGTCCCGGGGTCGGCTTTATTTTTTGGTGCATTGGAGAGGTTATGGTCCTGAGGAAAGGTCGTGGGTCCTAGATGAGGACCTTCATGCCCCAAGGCTCAAAAGGGCATTTTTTCAAGAATTTCCTCAGAAACCCGGATTTAGGGGTTCCTTGACCCCTCCTCAAGGGGGGGGTACTGTTAGGCGCCGAGGGTCCGCTCGTCAGTGCGGCCGGCGCCTAGCAACGGGGACGCCACTGTCGGATCGTGTTCCCCGTTGCTGGGTCTAAGTTTATATCATCACTGGTTTCCTGGCTGTGTAGCATGCAGCTGCACGGCATGTTGTAATTATCACTCATCTGTTTCCCTGGCCATGCAGCTTGTCAGCTGCATGGCATTTAATCCAATCAGCCTCCAAACAGCTGATTGGAAGACTCTCTGTTAAAAGCACTCCCAGGACTCCTCACAGACGCCGGTGATAGCTTCCTGTTTGCCTGATTCTGCTGCAGAGAGAGTTCCCAGTCCCGGTCTGTTCGTTTGTTCCTGTTCTCAGTGATCCAGTACTCGGAAGTTACCATCTGTTCCTGGAGTCTGACCGAGCACCTTTAACATCTGGTGGTGTTCGTGAGTCGCGGCGCAGCCGTGTGTTGCGGCTTGTCCGCTACTATTTATTATTGTGTTTATTTTGAGTTCTGGTGCTTTGCGGAGGATTCCGCTTCCACAAGATCCACTCTGGTGTCCAGCGGTGCCGGATAGGAGTGTCGGATCCGTGGATCCTTGGTTGTCCTTTTCCCTGGCGGCTAGTCCGCACATACCTTTTGATTTAGTTAAGTTAGCTTGTAACCCCTGGCTTGGTTGCTTAGTCAGAGGGCCCCTTGTTATCTCCCTGTCTCGGACTTCCCCTTGTCTCCCATTAAGACCTGCGGGGGCATCGGGGTTGGGCAGACATAATCCGCCCTTCGAACGCGGCTGCCATGGGCTCAAGCAACCATAGTCTCGCAGGGGATTTCTGATAACACGGGCGAGACAACGGAGTTAGGGCGCCAGGGGTTACTAGGCTCTCCAGCTCCCACAACCTGTATTTCATTCCTGTACTCAGATCTCTGCCATAAGATCTTCTCCAGTCTGGAGTACAGGAATCGTAACACCAACATTGAATCGCATGTGCAGTACGGGTCTGAGACGTAAGCACTACCATTAGGCAGATTTAGGCGGCTGCCTAGGGGCGCTGGCCAGAGGGGGGCACAACTGAATTCATCTAGCAAAAAACGGAAGGATATCTCTGTATGCGGGTTAGTAATGAACTTACAGATTGGGGGAATGATCACAATAAGGAGCATACAAATATATGTATGTGTGTGCGTAATGCGTATATGTGTATATATACATACACATACAATTAAAGGGATGTACAGTAGTTGGCATCCCGGCGTACGGGATGTTGGCATTCAGAATACTGGCGCAGGAATCCCAACACCTGTCAGAGTGCCAATGTCGGAATCCCTACAGCGGCATCCTGAATGATAGTATGCCGGGGAGGGTTAGGGTTAGGCTGCAGAGAGGGAGGGTTAGGATAAGGAGAAAGGTTAATTAATTTCATTCAAAATGTTGGTATTATGATGGTCAGGATGCCACTGTCAGTATTGTGACCGGCGGCATCCCGAACCCATTCCCAATTAAATATCCCCACCAGACCCCATGTAAAGCATTATACAGTATATACAGAAAAGATGGCACCCAAGGACTTTTAAAGGGAAAGTATATTGTGAACAAAGTCACAAAATGTTGTGACTTGTTTGTAATATACTTTATCGCTTTAAAAGTCCTTGAGTGTTGTCCTTTTTCTGTGTATATGTATAATGATGCAAATCACCCCAGCCCACCTAGTGGTCACCTGCATCACCCCTCCGGGAGGTGTGTGTGTTTGGGGGCATTGCAGGTTAGGGGGTGCTAGGCTGAAGCTTTTCCTGGGGTGTAGAGATACCCTGCACCTGCCCTGGACGTATCTCCCACTATGGCATCTGAAGGGATGAGGCCAGGATCTCCATCAGACTCCTTCTGCATTAGCATATTAGAGCTATGGATGATGCTTCCATGTAAGCAGCAGTGATAGCAACTCCAACCACATCTGAACCAGTCCCGTATCTTGTCAACCTGCAAATTTTATCAACATAATCTAGGAGTAGAAATGATTGAGCAGAGCTATGGTGGAAGTGTTGTGTTGGGATGAAAGTTTGTGACCAGAGGTATCTATCCATTGTTGCCATTGTTAATGTATTAACCCTGCCATAGAATCTGGGAGACCTTGGTGCATGAATCTAATATTGAATATGTAATTATCATGTTTCTTTTTTCTCTTACATCCTAGATGATGCCGGAGTCCACATTAGTACCATGGGGTATAGACTAGAGATGAGCGGATTCGGTTTTACTCGGATTTACTCGGTTCTCAAAACGGCATCTTATTGGCTCACGGATGTCACGTTTTTTGGATAGCCAATCAGATGCCGTTTTGAGAACCGAGTAAATCCGAGTAAAACCGAATCCACTCATCTCTAGTATAGACGGGTCCACCAGGAGCCATTGGCACTTTAAGAGTTTGAGAGTCTGGGCTGGCTCCTCCCTCTATGCCCCTCCTATCAGACTCCATTTTGAAATTGTGCCCGGAAGAGCTGGTCACAGCTAGGGGAGCTCTCCAGAGTTTCTCTAGTAAAGTTTTTTTCAGAGTTTATTATTTTACAGGGAGGCTGCTGGCAACAGCCTCCCTGCTTCGTGGGACTAAGGGGGGGAGTAGTGTCTGCCCTGCGGGATCTGAGCCACTATCTCTGCTGACAGGACACTGAGCTCCTGAGGGGATCGAACGTTCCCCGCCACAGGGGATTACTCCCCCCGGAAGCATGCTGCCACCCCCTTACAGAGCTGAAGATTTGTGGCGAGTGAGTCACCGACCCCCCTAGCAAGCGGGGGGCCAGTGTGAAGATGGCGGCATAAGGGTAGGAGCGCAGTATTAACTGCACTCTGGAATCTCAGCTGTACATAGTGCGGCGCTGTGAGGGGCGCCCTGATCCAGCGCCTACACCCTACACTGGTCACACAGCCTGTCGGGGTCCCCGGATCTCAGCCAGCACAAATCCTCAGGCCAGTAGAATCCTATGAAGAGCGGGAAGACAGCGCCATTTTGGGAGCAGAGCTTCTCATCAGAGCGGACCCACCAGCGTTCAGCGCCATTGTCCTGCCTGCAAAACGCTGTCAGTGAAGAGCAAGTCCCTCCACTGCAACTCCAGTTATCTATCACAGTACCAGGGAGTTGTAGAAGGGGGGAGGCTGCAATACGATTGTGTAACCTATTAAGGTGCACAGTCAGCGCTGATAGGGGGTCTACCTTTATATTAAAAGCAGTGTGTGGGTTGGCTCCAATCTGTGTCTCTCTTTCCATTCTTGGGGGTGAAACTCTGTCTGCCCTCCCCTGTATGTGTGTGTGGAGTGTCTGTGGTCTCCATTAAGCAATGTCCAGAGACTTAACATGAGGGGAGGGAATACCGCACAGGAAATATTGAATATAGAAAGTTAATTTTCTAAACCAAAATCAGGTAATTGTAAGAAAACGCTGTTTTCTAATTCTGATATTATTTGGTGGTGCACCCTGAGTCAGTAGGGGAACGTAGACAATATGGAAGAGAAGAAGATTCTTTTGTGGGCGCACTCTTTACTTTACATAAATATAGAAAATAGTCAAAGTAGATAAAAATACAAATTTTAATAATTCAACAAAATAATTTCTACACAATTAAGACAGTTCGTGGTTCATCAAGAAGATAAGGGTGGTCAAATAATTAACAAAATATTTGAAATAGCACCATGTGCTGATATGTAAGAAACTGGATTTTGGCTGATGGAAGGAAATTCTGGATGTTATATATTCAGTGGTATATTGTGCTAATAAGCCAATTACTGTTATGCATTTCCCTGTAATATAGTCTGGATACTGATGGTGCTTAAGAGTAGTATGCCACTGTATGGTCTCCTGCCAGAGAAGATAAGAACGGAGAGGGCGGCAGGGGGACAGGCAAAGAGTGGAAATTGGAGAGCAGTGTGAATCTGCTGTCAGTGTTAGACACTATATGGGCTCAATCAAAGAGCTCTACTGCACTGAGTAATCCTCAATGGTCACCCACTTGAGTACTAACCCAGCCCAACACTGATTAGCTTCCGAGATCGGACGGTTTCGGGCGTCTCCAGTGTGGTATGATAGTAGAGGAAATGACCAATATTACGGAGCTCTGGAATCACTGATGAGAGTTCACGAATTTACAAAGTTATTCAGGACAGATACCAGACATAGAAGAAATTAGATGGATCTGCTGCCAATGTTAGACAGGGACTCAACCCTGAATCACTGGTGAGAGTCCACGAAAATAAGGATTGAAAGAAAGATAAGTAGATAGTGAAAAGGTATAATGGGGTTTAAATCCAGATGCGGCAATAGTAAATAAACTGGAATAATTACATTATCATTGGAAAATGTTGCCTAAACACAGGGTGCCTGAAATGCCAAAGCAAAGATAAGGAGAAAAAATTAATAACAGAGTACCAGCTATGGGAAAGTATCCAATATGATTTATCTGTACTGATTAGTAGCAATGAGGTTGTAACTGAATTGCATCTAGAGTGTAGCTGTTACAAAAGTTTCCACTACAGGTTCTCAATACCCCAACAGGATATAGCTATATAGTAGTGAAAATAGAAATGATATGTCCAGACTGGGGAGGATCTATTAAGGTTTTTAGATTGGATCACTGCCAATAATATCACATGCAGAAAAATGAAAAATGCAGCATTATAACATAATACATTAATATGGCAGTTATTTATATAAGGCAGACAAGTACCTATTAGCACAACGTCCATCTAGTATATAAATTGTATGATAGTAGAGTGATAGTGGCAAGTGCTCACAGGAGCAAATGAGAAAAACATATTTAAATTGTTACGTGCCTGTAACTCCCAATATACACTGTATAGTAAGATTGCTATGGATAGTGGGAAAAGAGAGTTGATATTACCCGCGCCAAAAATGGGGTAGAATCACCCCTTCTACAGTCTTGACACCCGTCTCCTTGCAAAAGGTGCTGGCAGTCTTCTAAGAGCCCCGGGCATCTTAAATGATGGGGGGAGTTCAGGAGCCGCCGGTCCGATGGTGTCCTGTCGGACACAAGCCGCCGTCAGACATCCGCTGCTGCAGTCAGCCGCAATAGGTATGGAGTGGAAGTCAGGGGAGACGGAGGATATGGGCACGGGTCAGATAACGTCCGAGGTTCCGGTCAGCCAAAAGATCAGCGGTTGTATCGGAATACGCGTTTCACCCGTTCGCCGGGCTTGATCACTTCCTGTTGTGGTCTCGATCCCAGCAGGTTTTTTAAAAGGAGGTTCAATCAGTATCATCCAATCAAAACGGAGGGGGTGTATGAGTACTTTGATTACCCGCTGAGGTTTTACGGCTGGAATAATCCGGATAATTAACACTGAATCACTGGTTGATTGACAGGAGGAGCCGTTATCCATGTGAACAAAAAATAAAGAGAAAAAAAGAGTTTTAAAACACAACCCAAATAAAGTTCTTATTGACCGGATAATAAATCATATGCAGCATGATGCAAAGCTGAATTAGGTGGATGCAGGTAATTAATCTAATATTGCAAACCCAATAAGAAATAATAAAAATAATAATGAAAAAAGTAGCATGATTAGCCCATATAAATGAATATTTGATATTACTTATTAAAGTGATTAGATTAATGAGTGCGGGTAGTCCCGCACTGATTTGTAGGTTTGTGACAGTTTACAATTCGGAGCCCCAAGAGGGAAAGCTACCTCATGGCACTGGTAGTAATTACATCTTGGCCATGAATATATTGTCACACAGTATTGTCCAAGTAGGCTGATAAAAATGATTAATTGATGAACTGTTACTACACAAACAGCGGTCCTGGATACGAAATAATTAATTGTCATTAATTTATAATAATTAGATATGAATTGCTATAGGTGATAAAACAAGGTTAGGTATATATTTCTCTCAAATTGCTTGGTGATTCGAGAAATGTTGATTATATGGCACGTATATAAGATATAGTGGCGTGCCGCTGCTGGTCAAGTGTAATAGTCGCAAGGTCAGCGGTCCTGAGACCGGACAGAAAGGCTCCCTGATAGGGCTAAACATTAGCCTTAAATAAAAGTGATTGTTCATAATCAATAATAATGCAGTGTCTCACTTATTAATAATCATCATACGGTATCCTGTATAAACAGTAGATTGTTAAGGTATTGATGTTAATTACATGGGACATGTCTGCTCTTGATTGCGGTTAATATGTGGGTCAGAGATGCTAAATAATAATGCCGCATAGTCCGTAATACTGAAAGCGGGCATAAAAGGGGAAAAAAGAAAAGGAAATGGGAGGGAAATGAAGAGGCTTCCTAATAGAGCTGATGAACTGAGAAATTAGGAGAGTCCTCCGTGGTGACCCAGCAATGTTTCATATGCAAGTTGAAAAATGTTATTGTATATCTGAGTAAATACGGATACATGCAAAATTAGGGGATCTCCCCAAAGGTCAGAGAAACTGGTTACTGTTGCCGAATATTGGGCCCTTGACAAGTGATGATTGTGTTTATAATGTCTAATTATGAACACATGGTAAGGCACTGTTCACTGCCTTAAGGTGTGTACACACGGTAAGATATTTTCTTCCGATTCTGACTATATAGTCAGAATCGGAAGAAAAGATAGTGCAGATCGCAAGGTGACAGTCACCTTGCGATCCCGATCCGATGCCGATGCGCGGCCCCGCGCGGTCGGCATCGGCAGAAAAAATAGGCTGTGCAGGCAAGTCAATCCTGGCTATCTCTATAGAAGAAATAGTCAGGATTGACATCGCACATAGCCAGCATCACAAGCACACTCATTATGTGCTTGCGATACTGGCTAAGTGCCGACCCGGCCCCCTGTCGCACGGTGAGAATCGGATAAGTCCGAATCTCACCGTGTGTATGCACCCTAAGGTTGGGTGTAATTGTGGGGCTCTAGTTCAAACTGTAAGGGATGAAAGGTGGAGAATTAATATGTATAGGAATGATAGTGAAACCACTCAAACCCCACCCTCCAACCCATCCCTTTGGTTTCACTATCATTCCTATACATATTAATTTGTTTACTCAGATATACAATAACATTTTTCAACTTGCATATGAAACATTGCTGGGTCACCACGGAGGACTCTCCTAATTTCTCAGTTCATCAGCTCTATTAGGAAGCCTCTTCATTTCCCTCCCATTTCCTTTTCTTTTTTCCCCTTTTATGCCCGCTTTCAGTATTACGGACTATGCGGCATTATTATTTAGCATCTCTGACCCACATATTAACCGCAATCAAGAGCAGACATGTCCCATGTAATTAACATCAATACCTTAACAATCTACTGTTTATACAGGATACCGTATGATGATTATTAATAAGTGAGACACTGCATTATTATTGATTATGAACAATCACTTTTATTTAAGGCTAATGTTTAGCCCTATCAGGGAGCCTTTCTGTCCGGTCTCAGGACCGCTGACCTTGCGACTATTACACTTGACCAGCAGCGGCACGCCACTATATCTTATATACGTGCCATATAATCAACATTTCTCGAATCACCAAGCAATTTGAGAGAAATATATACCTAACCTTGTTTTATCACCTATAGCAATTCATATCTAATTATTATAAATTAATGACAATTAATTATTTCGTATCCAGGACCGCTGTTTGTGTAGTAACAGTTCATCAATTAATCATTTTTATCAGCCTACTTGGACAATACTGTGTGACAATATATTCATGGCCAAGATGTAATTACTACCAGTGCCATGAGGTAGCTTTCCCTCTTGGGGCTCCGAATTGTAAACTGTCACAAACCTACAAATCAGTGCGGGACTACCCGCACTCATTAATCTAATCACTTTAATAAGTAATATCAAATATTCATTTATATGGGCTAATCATGCTACTTTTTTCATTATTATTTTTATTATTTCTTATTGGGTTTGCAATATTAGATTAATTACCTGCATCCACCTAATTCAGCTTTGCATCATGCTGCATATGATTTATTATCCGGTCAATAAGAACTTTATTTGGGTTGTGTTTTAAAACTCTTTTTTTCTCTTTATTTTTTGTTCACATGGATAACGGCTCCTCCTGTCAATCAACCAGTGATTCAGTGTTAATTATCCGGATTATTCCAGCCGTAAAACCTCAGCGGGTAATCAAAGTACTCATACACCCCCTCCGTTTTGATTGGATGATACTGATTGAACCTCCTTTTAAAAAACCTGCTGGGATCGAGACCACAACAGGAAGTGATCAAGCCCGGCGAACGGGTGAAACGCGTATTCCGATACAACCGCTGATCTTTTGGCTGACCGGAACCTCGGACGTTATCTGACCCGTGCCCATATCCTCCGTCTCCCCTGACTTCCACTCCATACCTATTGCGGCTGACTGCAGCAGCGGATGTCTGACGGCGGCTTGTGTCCGACAGGACACCATCGGACCGGCGGCTCCTGAACTCCCCCCATCATTTAAGATGCCCGGGGCTCTTAGAAGACTGCCAGCACCTTTTGCAAGGAGACGGGTGTCAAGACTGTAGAAGGGGTGATTCTACCCCATTTTTGGCGCGGGTAATATCAACTCTCTTTTCCCACTATCCATAGCAATCTTACTATACAGTGTATATTGGGAGTTACAGGCACGTAACAATTTAAATATGTTTTTCTCATTTGCTCCTGTGAGCACTTGCCACTATCACTCTACTATCATACAATTTATATACTAGATGGACGTTGTGCTAATAGGTACTTGCCTGCCTTATATAAATAACTGCCATATTAATGTATTATGTTATAATGCTGCATTTTTCATTTTTCTGCATGTGATATTATTGGCAGTGATCCAATCTAAAAACCTTAATAGATCCTCCCCAGTCTGGACATATCATTTCTATTTTCACTACTATATAGCTATATCCTGTTGGGGTATTGAGAACCTGTAGTGGAAACTTTTGTAACAGCTACACTCTAGATGCAATTCAGTTACAACCTCATTGCTACTTTTAAGTACCGATAAATCATATTGGATACTTTCCCATAGCTGGTACTCTGTTATTAATTTTTTCTCCTTATCTTTGCTTTGGCATTTCAGGCACCCTGTGTTTAGGCAACATTTTCCAATGATAATGTAATTATTCCAGTTTATTTACTATTGCCGCATCTGGATTTAAACCCCATTATACCTTTTCACTATCTATTTATCTTTCTTTCAATCCTTATTTTCGTGGACTCTCACCAGTGATTCAGGGTTGAGTCCCTGTCTAACATTGGCAGCAGATCCATCTAATTTCTTCTATGTCTGGTATCTGTCCTGAATAACTTTGTAAATTCGTGAACTCTCATCAGTGATTCCAGAGCTCCGTAATATTGGTCATTTCCTCTACTATCATACCACACTGGAGACGCCCGAAACCGTCCGATCTCGGAAGCTAATCAGTGGTGGGCTGGGTTAGTACTCAAGTGGGTGACCATTGAGGAATACTCAGTGCAGTAGAGCTCTTTGATTGAGCCCATATAGTGTCTAACACTGACAGCAGATTCACACTGCTCTCCAATTTCCACTCTTTGCCTGTCCCCCTGCCGCCCTCTCCGTTCTTATCTTCTCTGGCAGGAGACCATACAGTGGCATACTACTCTTAAGCACCATCAGTATCCAGACTATATTACAGGGAAATGCATAACAGTAATTGGCTTATTAGCACAATATACCACTGAATATATAACATCCAGAATTTCCTTCCATCAGCCAAAATCCAGTTTCTTACATATCAGCACATGGTGCTATTTCAAATATTTTGTTAATTATTTGACCACCCTTATCTTCTTGATGAACCACGAACTGTCTTAATTGTGTAGAAATTATTTTGTTGAATTATTAAAATTTGTATTTTTATCTACTTTGACTATTTTCTATATTTATGTAAAGTAAAGAGTGCGCCCACAAAAGAGTCTTCTTCTCTTCCATATTGTCAATGTCCAGAGACTCTCGGGGCGGGATGTACTAATGTACATCACCGCCCATCGCCGCCCTACGACACGATGCTGATCGCATATGTACTAACATATGCGATCAGCATTGCGGAGGACAGCTCTACCGATAAGAGCTGTCCTCCACTATGCACAGCGGCAGCCTGACTTCCGGGATTCGGCCCCAGAAGTCAGTCTGCGCATGCGCAGGGTGACGGGGGTGGCCGCAGGGCATGCTGGGAGGGATCCAATCGGATCCCTCACACAGCGCCGCGGAGAGAAGCCCATAGGCTTCTATGGACTATCGCCAGCTAAAGCTGGCGAACTCCGCCGCAGCGCTGACCTGGCGGCCGGGGGATAGTACATCAGAAAATGCGGTAAACAGGGGGTTTACCGCATTTTCCGCTTAGTACATCCCGCTCTCTGTGTCATATGCTGCAGAGGATATGTCCTCTCAGGATGATCACATTCCATGTATTGCACTAGTTTAGCACAGATACCAGCAAGGGAGCCTGAGTGGTTGTCCTCTATCAAATCTATGATTTTTCAGATTTCAAATTGGGTTGCACAAAATGAATCTACAACTCAGGCTTTACAGAATTCTATGGCAGTCTGGCCCAGTTCTGGTACATCGGGGCTCCCAGCTGTATATTCACATAAACGTGCTCTTGCTCAGATCATGCAGGATGATACCGATACCGATTCTGATACTGCAGACGGTGACGGGAATGTGTTGCAGGGGGCATCGTCTCTTGCAATAAGGGGGCAGTTGATGATAGAGGCTATTAGGGATGTTTTGAATATTGCTGATACAACACCCGAACAGGTTGAAGAGGCTTACTTCACAGAAAATAAGAAAGCCTCGCTAACCTTCCCTGCGTCAAAGGAATTAAATGCTATATTTCAAAAGGCTTGGGAAAACCCGGATAAAAAATTCCAGATACCTAAAAAGGTTCTGGTAGCGTTTTCTTTCCCGGTAGAGGATAGTAAAGAATGGGAAAACCCGCCTATTGATGCGTCAGTATCCAGACTCTCAAAAAAGGTGGTTTTACCTGTTCCAAGATCTACCGCCTTGAAATAGGCGCCTGATCGTAAAATTGAAAATACGCTCAAATCCATGTACACGGCTTCTGGGGCAATCCTATGTCCCACTATTGCCAGCGTTTGGATTGCCAAAGCTATAGTAAAGTGGTCAGGCACGTTTCTTGAGGACTTGGATACTATGGAGAAATGTGATGTTGAATTGTTTTTACGTAACATTCAGGATTCACCAGGATTTCTGGTAGAATCCATGAAAGACCTGGGTTCCATGGCTACGGGGATTTCCTCCATGTCAGTATTAGCTCATCGAGGACTGTGGTTGCGCCAGTGGTCAGCTGACGCGGAATCCAGGAGAAGTGTGGAGACCCTACCCTACACAGGTCAGGCACTCTTTAGGGAAGCATTAGATGCGTGGATTGCTACGGCTGATAGGTCACCCATTCTTCCCTCAGCTACACCTGCTCCGAAGAAACCCTTTTCTTCAGTTACATCACAACCCTTTTGGTCTAACAAGCCCAGAAAGGCCAAGCCATCCAACACCTTCTTTCGGGGAGGTCGGCACATTTCAAGAAACCTGCGGCTGCAGGTTCCCAGGAACAGAAACCTGCTTGAGGTACACCATAGTTCTCCCCATGACGGTGGACTGAACGCCCCGGAGGTGGAGCCAGTGGGAGTGAGACTCAGGCATTTCAGTCATGTCTGGGTGTCCTCCGGCCTGGATTCCTGGGTGCAAGATATTGTGTCCCAGGGGTACAGGCTGGAATTTCAAAATCCCCCTCTTCACCGATTTTTCAGATCAGGCTTGCCAGCTCTGCTGGCAGAGAGGATTGTCCTACAAGAAGCCATCCAGAAGTTGATGGAGGCACAAGTTATTGTGCCAGTACCTCCTCATATGCAAAACAAAGGTTACTATTCAAACCTTTTCGTGGTACCAAAACCGGATAGTTTGGTCAGGCCCATTCTGAACTTAAAATCACTAAACCCCTTTCTGACGGAGTTCAAGTTCAAAATGGAGTCTCTAAGGGCAGTGATATCAGGTCTGGAGGAGGGGAAATTACTAGTATCCCTGGATATCAAGTATGCGTACCTCCACATTTCCGATTTGGCTGCCGCATCAAGCTTATCTTCGATTCGCATTGTTGGGCTGTCACTTTCAGTGCCAGGCACTCCCATTCGGACTCTCCACAGCACCGAGGGTATTCACCAAGGTGATGGCGGAAATGATGATTCTCCTCTGCAGACAGGGGGTGAACATAATTTTGTACCTGGATGATCTGCTGATGAAGGCATTGTCTAAGGAGAAGCTGTTACAGTCCATAACACTCACGACCCAGCTTCTCAGGGATTGGATTATGAATCTTCCAAAATCACAATTGGAACCAACCAGGAGGTTGTCCTTTCTGGGAATGAACCTCGACTTGGAGGTGCAGAGGGTGTTTCTACCAGAGGAAAAAGCATTGGTGATTCAAACGATGGTCCGGGATGTCCTGAGGCCAGCCCGGGTGTCAGTTCATCAGTGCATTCACCTTCTGGGGAAGATGGAGGCCTCTTACGAGGCTCTGCAGTACGGGAGGTTTCACGGAATCCCATCTACACATGCACCAGAGAATACGTCTGTCACCAAAGGCCAGGATTTCACTCCTCTGGTGGCTACAATTACCTCACCTTCTGGAGGGCCACAGGTTTGGGATTCAGGACTGGATCCTTCTAACCACAGATGCAAGTCTCCGGGGCTGGGGCACAGTCACTCAAGGGGAAACCTTCCAAGGAAGATGGTCAAGTCTGGAAGCCAGCCTGCCGATAAACATTCTGGAACTAAGAGCCGTCTACAACAATCTTCTCCAAGCGGCCCATCTTCTGAGAAATTGGGCCATTCAAGTGCAGTTGGACAATGTGTCAATGGTGGCTTACATAAACTGACAGGGCAGAACGAAGAGCAGAGCTGCAATGGCAGAGGTAACTAGAATCATCCTCTGGGCAGAAAAGCACACGTTGGCGCTGTCAGCAATCTTCATTCCGGGAAGCGGATTTCCTAAGTAGACACGATCTCCATCCAGGGGAGTAGGGTCTCCATCCGGAGGTGTTTAAGGAGGTAACAGATCTTTGGGGTGTACCCCAGATCGACATGATGGCCTCTTGTCTCAACAAGAGGCTTCGGAGGTATTGTTCCAGGTCGAGGGACTCGCAAGCAGTGGCAGTGGATGCCCTAGTGACTCCGTGGAAGTTCCAGTCGGTGTACGTGTTTCCTCCACTTCCACTCATCCCAAGAGTTCTAAAGCTCATAAGGAGAACAAGGGTTCAAGTGATCCTCATTGCTCCAGATTGGTCAAGAAGGGCTTGGTACGTGGATCTTCTGGTTCCACTGCAAGAAGAGCCGAGGCCTCCTCCTCTTCGGGAGGACCTGCTGCAGCAGAGGCCGTTCGCCTATCAAGACTTACCGCAGCTACGTTTGGCGGCATGGAGGTTGAACGCTTGATACTAGCTCGGAAGGGCATTCCAAACAAGGTTATTCCTACCCTAATACAGGCTAGGAAAGGAGTAACATCTAAACATTACCATCGAATTTGGAAAAAATATGTATCTTGGTGTGAGTCCAAGAAATTTCCTGCAGTGGAGTTTCAACTGGGATAGTTTCTCCTCTTCCTATAAGCTGGTGTGGATATGGGCCTGAGGTTGGGATCTGTGAAGGTCCAGATTTCGGCCTTATCCATTTTCTTCCAAAAACAGTTGGTTGCCCTCCCTGAGGTTCAGACCTTTTTGAAGGGAGTTCTGCACATCCAACCTCCTTTGGTACCGCCTATGGCACCTTGGGACCTTAACGTGGTGTTGCAGTTCCTCCAATTGGACTGGTTCGAGCCTCTACAGGAGGTTGAGGTCAAATTTCTTACATGGAAGGCTGTCACGTTGTTGGCTTTAGCTTCTGCTAGACGTGTGTCGGAGTTGGGGGCTTTGTCCTGTAAGAGCTCATACTTGATCTTCCACGAAGATAGAGCTGAGCTCCGGACATGTCAGCAGTTTCGTCCGAAGGTTGTGTCGGCATTTCATATCAACCATCCTATTGTGGTTCCAGTAGCTACTGACTCCTCAATTTCATCAAAGTCCTTGGATGTTGTAAGGCCTCTGAAAATATATGTCAAGAGGACTGCTCGTCACAGGAAATCGGACTCTCTGTTTGTCCTGTATGATCCCAAGAAAATTGGGTATCCTGCTTCTAAGCAATCTCTCGCTGGATCAGGTTCACTATCCAGCATGCGTATTCTACGGCAAGCTTGCCGTGTTCTACGTCTGTCAAGGCCCACTCTACTCGTAAGGTGGGGTCTTCCTGGGTGGCTGCCCGGGGTGTCTCGGCATTACAACTTTGCAGAGCTGCAACTGGGTCAAACATGTTTGCAAAGTTCTACAAGTTCGATACTTTGGCCTCTGATGATCTGAAGTTCAGTCAATCAGTTCTGCAGGAGCCTCCGCGCTCTCCCTCCCATTCTGGGAGCTTTGGTACATCCCCATGGTACTAATGTGGACCCCAGCATCCTCTAGGACGTAAGAGAAAATAGGATTTTGGTTACCTACCGGTAAATCCTTTTCTCGTAGTCCGTAGAGGTTGCTGGGCGCCCGCCCAGCACTTCGTTTTCCTGCAATTGTTATCTGGTTCAGTACAACTTAGTTTTTAGCGAAGTACTGCATTGTTACTTGGTAAGTAATGTTTTCAGCAGTTGCTCAGTTTCAAGTTAAGTTAGCTTGATGTACCTTGTATATGTGAGCTGGTATGAATCTCGCCACTATCTGTGTTAAATCCTTCTCTCGAAGATGTCCGTCTCCTCGAGCACATTTTCTAGACTGAGTCTGGTAGGAGGGGCATAGAGGGAGGAGCCAGCCCACACTCTCAAACTCTTAAAGTGCCAATGGCTCCTGGTGGACTCGTCTATACCCCATGGTACTAATGTGGACCTCAGCATCCTCTACGGGCTACGGGAAAAGGATTTACCGGTAGGTAACCAAATTCCTATTTTTATCTTAATATACAAAAATTGAGTTAGAGTCATTATTTTACATTTTGCTAAATAACATTTTTGTTTCTGTTGAATGATTTCCATTTTTCAAAATATATACAATTCAATTGTTTTTAAGCAATGGGTGCCCAATATACAATTCAATTGTTTTGCAGCGCCCATTACTTATTGTACTTGTGGTGCCCAAACGCAATGAGTTTAGCTGAGTGAAGCGGCTAAACCCATCTAAAGTACTAGGTGCGACAAGGAAAATGCCATTTGGCTGGCCAAAACCTGTCTTTTCACCCATGTTCCTGGCATTCGCGTCTGATTGGCGCAACAATTGATTTGCTCCGTCGGGCACCCATTACTTAGCGGCGCACAAAAAAAATATTAAATTCCACCCTTAATGTTTGTATAATATGACAGGCTTACATCTGACTCTAGATGCAATAATGTCAGTGGATAAAAGCAACAGTTTTGCCTATTATACACAGTTTGGTTTTGTACCTTTCAATTTATTGTTGTGTCACAAAGTACAAGGTCATTGAAAGTACAAGCTTTGTGTGCTCTAAATGTTTTAGCTGCCTTTATGTTAGAGAAGCAGTAACTTTATTCACTGGTGGTATGAGTCATAACGCAGACTGCTTAGATATGTCACACTCAAAGCTGTTTTAATGCTAAACCTATGTCAAGGGGACATCATCTGTACACTATGATTATTTTATGTAGAATCAGAATCGGCTTTATTGGCCAGGTATACTTGCGTATACTAGGAATTTGATTTCGGTTTACAGTGCAGCAGCCTGGGGGGGAACAAGTAGACAAGAGGGGGGGATGGGGGGGGGGATATATGCAGTATACAGCTTAAGTAATACCCCTTTTCCATCTGTAGCACGGGTCGCAGCCGTGTCGCCTGACATGGCTGTGACCCGTGCTACAGTCCCCTTTCCCACAGCGCTCACCAACCCGGCATATTGCCGGGTTGGTGACGCGACAGGGGCGCCGCTGGGAGATCACATGATCTCTCAGCGCCGCCCTCCCATACACTGTGAACGGGAGCCCTGTCGCCTCGACATGGCTCCCGTTCACACTACACTGCTTACCGGGTTGAATACGTGTTCAAACCGGCAAGCTACTCGGGTAGGATTCCCGGATCACTTGATCCGGGAATTTGCAGGGGGACCCTTTTCCACTAGGAAAAAACACAGGTAAATGCGCTCCCCCGCGCATTTACCTGTGTTTTAAAAGCTAGTGGAAAAGGGGTATCAAAGTACACAGTGTTCGTTACAATCAGAAGTCGGAGTAGACTGGATAGTCAACCCGGCGGTTTGTTAGGAGTTCAGCAGGTGGACTGCTTGAGGAAAGAAGCTTTTGAGGCTTCTATTGGTTCTGGTGGGAATGGCCCTGTATCTTTTTCCTGATGGCAGAAGGTTGAGCTCGCAATTGCCCAGGTGAGGCGGATCATTGACTATCCTGGTCGCCCTATTTTTGGGTCTGGACCGGTACAGGTCGTGGACAGGTGGGAGGTCAACTCCAATGATATAGAGAATCTATGGGGCATTGCCAAGAGAAAGATGAGAGACATGAGACCGAACAATGAGCTGAAGGCCACTATTGAAGCATCCTGGTCTTCCATAACACCTCAGCAGTGCCGCAAGCTAATAGAATCCATGCCACGCTGCATTGAGGCAGTAATTCATGCAAAAGGGGCCCAAACCAAGTACTGAGTACATATGCATGATTATACTTTTCAGAGGGCTGACATTTCTGTATTTAAAATCCTTTTTTTTTTTTTTTTTATGTAATATTCTAATTTTCTGAGATTTTGGATTTGGGGTTTTCTTAAGCTGTAAGACACAATCATCAAAATTACAACAAATACAGGCTTGAAATATCTCACTTTGCATGTAATCCATTAGTTCCACCTTTTAGGTTGAATTACTGAAATAAATGAACTTTTTCACGATATTCGAATTTTCTGAGTTTCACCTGTATTCGTGTATGTAAAAGTACCAATGTTTTTCAGATATTCGTTTTTGAGTGGAATTTGGTTTTATATTCGATTATTCATTTGATTTTGCTTTTAGTAAATCTTCAAATGCAAAATCAAATGCAAAATCACCCAAAAACAAAATCTAACCCTAGTAAATCTACCCCTCTAATTTAAAACCTGTGCTACTACAAGCTTCCCACCTAATTGTGCTACTACTTGTGCTGCCACCGGCCCTGAACTTATCTACATCTATTCAGCTCCAGCTCAGTTCTGTTCTGCTGTTGCTACCAGATATACCACTTCCAGTTCATTTAGCTCAGTGGTCCTCTTTTGTACTCTGCGGAAATCCTGTATCCAGTGTCACCGATTCCACTCTTGCATCCAGCACAAAAAGTTCCAGCCTGGCACCCATCAGCCAATCCCAGCTCGGCACTCAGTGTCACCAGTCCCAGCCTAGCATCCCGCACTGCTAGTCCCAATCTGGCAACAAGCCTTACAGTCCCAGCCTGGTAACTACAGATGGGTCCACCGTTATCTTGACTAGTTTTCTGCGCCTAGTCACAACATGAGTTATTAGCATAAACCCTTCATCTATTGTTCTCAACTGCAATACAATACAGAGAACAATACATCAGGGGATTAAGTCATTACAGCAGGGGATTAAGTCCGACTGGCCAGTCTCAGTTAATCCTATTAAAGGTCAAGATAAATGTGGACCCATCTGTAGCATAGCTGGCCCCAGCTCGGTAACTAACATAGCCGGTCCCAGCCTGGTATCCAGTTGACATGGTTCCAATCTGGTCACATCCTGCTTCCAGTTCTTGTCCAGTAGTGGCTTCATTCTGGTCACCTCCTGAATCCATTCCGGCTCCAGTACCAGTCCGGTCACTTCTGGGTTCCAGTCCAGCCCCAATTCTGGACCCGCTCTTGTCACTTCCCGGTTCCTGCCTGGCTATCATATTAAGGAAGCTTCCTAATTGTGTCTTCAGTTCTCCACTACTGTCTGTACACAGTGTTTAGTGACTGGATTACAAATTATATCCGTATTTGTTTCTTCCTAGTCTCATTCAGTTCTGCCTCTTTATACCATAGGCTTCCAAAAAAAGTGCATCATTCATATACCCAACATCACTGATATCATCAATATAGCCCAGTGGTCCCAGTTCCTGTGCCCACAAAAAATCAGAGATTCTGACACAACAGTGCCAAACCATCTATCTAACCATTGATGGTCGATTGCCATTCCAACTGCCCCCAGACAAGTCCGGGCCCTTTATATCCACTTTCAACCCTTCTCAGCACCCGCATGTATGACCTAGAAAGTATCAGCCTGTTGTACTGACAAAAATAGTACTCAGAGGAAAGCAGGGCCGTGATACTGCCCCGGGCATTTGACATGTACCGTAAATGCCCAATGTATAATCCATCCCTGGTGTTAAAAAGAAAAATTATGCATTAAATGTGTTTTTGGCAGAAAGTTAAAATTTTTATACAATGCACAATCCCATTATTGGATGGATTAGAAAAAACGAGTTTTATGGTAAGAACTTACCTTTGTTAAAACTCTTTCTGCGAGGTACACTGGGCTCCACAAGGAATGGACAATGGGGTGTAGAGTAGGATCTTGATCCGAGGCACCAACAGGCTCAAAGCTTTGACTGTTCCCAGAATGCATAGCGCCGCCTCCTATATCACCCCGCCTCCCTGCACAGGATCTCAGTTTTTAGTTAACCAGTCCAATGCAGTAGCAGGAAAAGAGACGACAACGGTTAATAGCCACAACACCGCATACTCACGACAGGAGACGTGTCAGCGGCTAATGCCATACCAACCCACAGAAGCTAAGTGCGTCAGGGTGGGTGCCTTGTGGAGCCCAGTGTACCTCGCAGAAAGAGTTTTAACAAGGGTAAGTTCTTACCATAAAACTCGTTTTCTGCTGCGCGTTACACTGGGCTCCACAAGGAGTGGACAAATGGGGGTGTCCTAAAGCAGTTCTTTATGGGAGGGGACACACTGTAGCGGGCACAAGAACCCGGCGTCCAAAGGAAGCATCCTGGGAAGCGGCAGTATCGAAGGCATAGAACCTTATGAACGTGTTCACAGAGGACCACGTAGCCGCCTTGCACAAATGTTCAAGGGTCGCACCACGTTGGGCCGCCCATGAAGGTCCAACAGACCGAGTAGAATGGGCCTTAATGTGATCAGGAGCAGAGAGACCAGCCTTCACATAAGCATGTGCAATCACCATTCTAATCCATCTGGCCAGAGTTTGCTTGTGAGCAGGCCAGCCCCCTTTGTTAAACCCAAACACAACAAAAAGAGAATCAGATTTCCTAATAGGAGCAGTTCTCTTCACATAGATACGGAGAGCCCGTACCACATCCAAAGACCGCTCTTTGGGAGACAGATCAGGAGAAACAAGTGCTGGAACTACAATCTCCTGATTAAGGTGGAACGAAGAAACCACCTTAGGTAGATAGCCGGGACGAGTCCTAAGAACCGCCCGGTCACGGTGAAATATCAGATATGGGGAACTACAGGACAAGGCACCCAAATCCGACACTCTTCTAGCTGAAGCAATAGCCAGCAGAAACACTACCTTAAGGGAAAGCCACTTAAGGTCAGCTGAACCAAGAGGTTCAAACGGAGACTCTTGTAACGCTTCCAAAACCACAGACAAGTCCCAAGGAGCCACAGGCGAGACATAGGGAGGTTGGATACGCAACACGCCCTGAGTAAAGGTATGCACATCAGGTAAGGTCGCAATTTTTCTCTGAAACCACACCGACAAGGCAGATATTTGAACCTTGAGGGAGGCCAGACGCAGGCCCTGCTGAAGAAAACCCAACAACTTGGCTATACTAAACTTGGAAGCGTCATAATCGTTAGATGCGCACCAAACAAAGTAAGAATGCCAGACCCAATAGTAAATCCGAGCAGAAACCGGTTTCCGGGCCCGCAACATAGTTTGAATGACCGCCTCAGAAAACCCTTTAGCCCTTAAGACGGAAGCTTCAAGAGCTATGCCGTCAAAGACAGCCGGGCTAGGTCCTGGTAGACACAGGGGCCCTGAACGAGGAGGTCAGGGCGTTGTGAAAGTAAAATTGGACGCTCTGACGATAGGCCTTGCAGGTCTGAGAACCAGTGCCGTCTGGGCCACGCTGGAGCTATGAGAAGCAGAATTCTTTTTTCTTGCTTGAACTTCCGAATTACCCTGGGCAGGAGAGACACCGGAGGGAGCACATACGCCAGCCGAAACCTCCACGGTACCGCTAGCGCGTCCACGAATGCAGCTTGAAGATCCCTTGTCCTTGCTCCGAAGACCGGAACCTTGTGATTGTGTCGAGACGCCATCAGATCTATGTCTGGAAGGCCCCACCTTTCCACTAGGAGTTGAAATGCTTCTGGATGGAGGCCCCACTCGCCGGCATGCATGTCCTGACGACTGAGAAAGTCCGCTTCCCAATTCAGGACTCCCGGAATGAATATTGCCGATATGGCCGGTAGATGGCGTGCTGCCCACTGTAGAATCTGTGAGACTTCCTTCATTGCTAGGCGGCTTCGAGTGCCACCTTGATGATTTATGTAAGCCACTGTGGTGGCGTTGTCCGACTGTACTTGAACAAGACGGTTCTGAATTAAATGCTGGGCTAGGTTCAAGGCATTGAAGACCGCCCTCAACTCCAGAATATTGAGCGAGAGGAGGGACTCTTCCTTCGTCCACCGCCCCTGTAGGGAGTGTTGCTCCAGCACCGCGCCCCAACCTCTTAGACTGGCATCTGTCGTCAACAGGACCCAGTCGGATATCCAGAACGGACGGCCCCTGCACAGTTGTTGGTCCTGGAGCCACCAGAGCAGCGACAGACGGATTTCCGGAGTCAATGAGATCATGTGAGACCTGATCCGGTGAGGCAGGCCATCCCATTTGGCTAGAATCAGCCTCTGGAGAGGGCGAGAGGGAAATTGAGCGTACTCCACCATGTAGAATGCTGACACCATGAGGCCCAGCACCTGCATCGCCGAATGTATCGACACTTGCGGACGAGATAGGAAGCAACGAATCCTGTCCTGAAGTTTCAGGACTTTCTTCTGAGACAGGAACAACCGCTGGTTGTGAGTGTCCAATAGTGCTCCCAGATGCACCATGCTCTGAGCAGGGATCAAGGATGACTTCTTCCAGTTGATGAGCCACCTGTGGGCTTGCAGAAACCGGACCGTCACATCTAGATGACGCAGGAGAAGTTCTGGGGAATTTGCCAGGATTAACATGTCGTCCAAATACGGCAGTATCCTGACCCCTTGACGGCGGAGTACCACCGTCATCACCGCCTTGACTTTTGTAAAGACTCGCGGAGCCGTTGTTAAACCAGAAGGTAACGCCCGAAACTGGTAATGGCAGTTGCCAATCGCAAATCTCAGGTATTGCTGATGAGACACTGTTATAGGAATATGCAGGTAAGCATCCTGTATATCCAGGGAGACCATGAAGTCCCCAGATTCCAAGGCCAGAACTATAGAGCGAAGGGTTTCCATCAGGAACTTGGAAACTTTCACAAACCTGTCCAATGCCTTGAGGTTGAGAATGGGCCGGGAGGACCCATTCGGTTTCGGGACTAGAAACAGCGGAGAATAGTACCCCCGACCCCTCAGGTCGTAGTACAGGTGCGCAAGAGGCACCTGTACTACGACTCCTGTGTCCAGGAGGGTCTGTACCACCGAATGTAGAGTGTTTGCCTTTGTCTTGTCCAACGGGACATCTGTCTGGCAAAATTGATGAGGGGGTCGGTTTTTGAAGGCTATGGCGTAACCTCGAGTGACGACTTCCCGTACCCAGGCATCTGAAGTGGTCTTCAACCATTCCTGGGTATACCCTAGAAGCCGGCCTCCCACCCTGGGATCCCCCAGAGGAAGATCCGCCCCGTCATGCGGCAGGCTTATCTCTCTTGGAAGCTGGCTGACGGGCCGCCCAGGCTCTTTTGGGCTTAGGCTTACCAGGTTTGGAAGTGCGGGCCTGCTTGTTGTACGCCTGACCTTTTGCTTTACCTGAAGGACGAAAGGGGCGAAAGGAAGTACCTTTAGCCTTTGACACAGAAGGAGCAGTACTTGGCAGACAGGCAGTTTTGGCAGTAGCCAAGTCAGCCACAATCTTATTTAAATCCTCCCGAACCAGAATATCTCCCTTAAAAGGGAGTACCTCCAGGGTTTTTCTACAGTCCAGATCCACAGACCAGGATCTCAGCCACAATATCCGGAGAGCCAGGACTGACGTAGTAGAGGCCTTGGCTGCCAGGATACCGGCATCAGAAGCCGCCTCTTTAATATAACGAGAAGCTGTGTCAATATAAGTAGCAGCAATAGTGGGCCTTTTGCGCAGCACCCGTGAGGGAGTAAATCGCTTTCAGACAACCCTCCACACGTTTATCCGTAGGCTCTTTTAGAGCCGTGATGGTGGTGACCGGTAGAGCTGAGGAAACCACCATCCTAGCCACATGTGAGTCCACTGGAGGAGGCGTTTCCCAATTCTTAGACAGCTCCGGCGCGAGGGGATAGCGAGCCAGCATCTTGTTTTGAGGCACAAACTTCGTACCCGGGTTTTCCCAGGGTTCCTGACGATTATCAATTAGGTGGTCAGAGTGAGGTAAAACTTGTTTAATCACCTTCTGACGCTTGAACCTATCTGGTTTCTTAGGAGGAACGGATGGCTCAGGATCATCCGTAATCTGTAAAATTAATTTAATAGCCTCCAAAAGATCAGGAACATCCACATGTGAACCACCCACCCCATCAGCCGTATCGGAGTCAGAACCTGTGAGGTCAGTGTAAGTGCCGTCTTCATCCGACGAGGTGTCAGTGACAGCAGTGGATTGTGAGGAGACAAGCGCTCGCTTAGAGGACCCCTGTGCCTGACAAGAAGAAAACCGGAGCCTCCTGTTGTAGTTACCCGGCAACCAGGGCTTGGGAGTGTACAGCGCCGCTGGGAAGAGCCGGAGCTGCAGCCGTGAATGTCCACTGACATGTAACACTGCTGCTGCCCTTGAAGCCTTCACTTTTTTCCTCAGAAAAAAAGCTCTTCTTAGGGCTGCCTGGAGCAGCCCCTCTGTTGTGTGCCTGCTATCTGCGGCACCAACTACAAAACTGAGATCCTGTGCAGGGAGGCGGGGTGATATAGGAGGCGGTGCTATGCATTCTGGGAACAGTCAAAGCTTTGAGCCTGTTGGTACCTCGGATCAAGATCCTACTCTACACCCCATTGTCCATTCCTTGTGGAGCCCAGTGTACCCCGCAGCAGAAAAAAACATTCTCAATCATTTTCTTGTGACTATAAAGATTGAGACAGTTTGCGGAAGGAAGATAGCTGGATTATTATGTGACTGCCATAACTGTTTGTAACCACATTGGAAAGTTTTCGATCTGTCTGTACTATCGGGCATCTCCAGGGGCTGATTTGAAGAACCATTATTATATAGATATTAAATTATTCATAATTAAATTAATTATATTGTTTTAATAAGAATATTTAATGTTACCATTAAAATTATACAGATCACTGTGCCTAACGGATGTAAATGTCTATCGATCAGTGCTTCAGGCAGGTTTTATTTATCCTGTTGTGCTGAAAAGGGACCATAGTGTAATGCTCTGGAACATTTTTGCTCAGTGTAGCTGACAGATGGCTGGCACTGAGGAGTTGTATAATGATGGAGAAACACAAGTAGGAACACAGAGATACTCATGAGGCTTCATTAATCAGGAATACAACATTACTTGGACTAAAGTTCCGGTGAAACCCAAGCAGGAAGAAATAATGTATAACTACTATCATATCTGTGTTGGTGTGAGAGATGGCTCCATTTTTTTTCCTTTCAAAAGGGTCTTAGGGGTCTTATGTACTAAGCTTTGGAGAGAGATAAAGTTGACTGAGATAAAGTACAAACCAACCAGCTCGTAATTTTTATTTTTCAAACCGAGCCTGTAACATGACAGGAGCCCATTGGCTGGTACTTTATCTCCATCCACTTTATCTCTTTCCAAAGCTTAGTACATAGACCCCTACATTTTCACGCATTCTTGCCGACTGTGGCAAGTCTCAGCCTGGGAGAGGAGAAGGCAGTTGGGTGAGATGGAGGCAGAGCTCCATGATACACGTCATTGAGGCTCTATCCCCTTATGACAATGCTGGCTGGGGTGTGATGACACAATTTATAGCAAAACACGTCATCAACACCCATATCCTGCCCACTTCATGGTCAGCCGGTAGGAAGAGGAGAATGTGCCCACTTTACCAGGAGCCGGGAGACTCTCTCTCATATTTGGGAGTCTCCCACATTTTCCAGGAGAGTATGTTCTTACCTTGTCATGTTCCTCCCATGGGGATAGTATTTGACTAATATTCCCCATGAGATTGGCTGAAGTGAGAAAAAGGGCTGGTTTGGGTATGATTACATAATGCTTGTTTTTCTCTCTACCCATTAGGACTCGAGTTTGTCTAGTTTGCTGCAGTCTAGAATAAAAGATGCATTCACTTTAATAAAGGGAGTCTGGATGAGGGCTAAATCATAATTTAACCTATGACATGTTTTTTTTTACTAGAAATGCTGCATGCAGCTGATTGAAACTCCCTGTCTCAGAGAGTGGAGAGGTGGCATCAGAAAGAATTCGCCACCATATATGGACTGGTAGAATTACATGGAAGTCTTTAAGTAATAATAGCCATATACACATCACAATATCACAGAAATCACCAGCGGCGGCTCATACCTTTTTTAGGTAGGGGTCTGCTGCTACCCATGCTGGTGAGGAGAGTCTTCTCCACTGGCTCATTTCTCCGCTCTTATCACTGCTTAGTAAATGTCCCCATTAATCCTAAAAAACCCTATTTTGATATGTTCTCGAATTGGTGAGGAGTCACAGTTGAACCTATGATAGTGTGGTACTCAACTTGTCCTTTCTCCTAAACCATCTTTGATCATGTCCGTGTCCACTCTGCGCATCAGGACCACCTGCAGACTGTATGACTTGAAGGTGAGAGGGTGTTATGCCAGGTAGGCCACTAGACTGTACTTGCATGGCAGCAGGCAACACCCCACAACGCACCTCTTACAAAGCTTCCAGTTGATGGGAGAGACTTTGCTGCTTTTGAGATAAGTATTTAACAGTGCTGCAACACACAGTAAGGGTCCCTACTTGTGCACACAAACACCCAAATGTAACCCAGATATGCCAACGATCAACCCCTACAGGAAGAGCTGTTTCTTCCAAAGTTTCAGGATCTAAAAGGGTTTACAAAGGACTGCCGCGCCCCAGAGAGCAGCAGTAGTGATATCTGCAGGTGGTCACTCAACCCCCTAAAACATGGATACACAAAACAAAAAGAGAAATCACGTCTGCGCTCGTCTCGGAGTATACACTAAGAGAGGTGGGGTTAATAGTACATAAGTCTCTAATGAAAGGATTGTTCTTGAATTAAGTGTGTTGACTTAATATATCCCGTAGGGTTATTGATGCGTATTTGGGCCTCTCTTTATGTGTTTTTGTTTCTACTTCTCCAAGTTGGATCTTGAGTGGGTTCGTGTTGTTGGACTGTGGTGTATTCTTCTTGTACCGGTGAATTTGGTATTCGTTCTCTGGATTTTCTCCTGTGCTTCCCTCCGGGGTACCAAGATATTTCTTGACCTCAGAAATTAGGGGTAGAGAAACAGAGATAGCCGCTGATAGTGTAGTAAGCGTATTAAGAATGACGTTATAGACTAGTAGGGGTGTCTTATGGGGAGATCTTAAAGAAGTGGCAACTGTTGGTTGCGTACCGTACTCACGTGAGAGACGTGATGTACCCCTTGCATAAAGGTATCTTTAATGTTCTTATGCTGTTCTCCTCTTCCTCCAGACAGGATTCTATATAGTTCTTATCCTCGGGAGGGAGAGAGGAGATAGAACAATTGGTAGTGTGATAGGTTTTTTATGTGAGGTGAGTATTTACTAGAGAGCAAATCACTCCTCTGAACTTATCGTTTTTAAAGGGGGAGTGCGTACCGTACTCACATCCATACAGGAAAGTGCAAAACACATAAAGGTATCTTTTCTCGGATCGATATATTGTCATACACGGTTACACTCATGCACATTAAATAGATGAGAGAAATGGTGGGCGTACCCAACTCACACTGTACAATGCGAGGACTTGTATATAAAGGTATCTTTAGACTGGTCCTGTTGGTTCTAGAAGTTCTTTGTTTCGGAATCCATTCCGCTCGTATTAAACATGAAGAAAAACGAAGCAGGGTGCCATTTAAAATGATTTAATAGTACAAAAAACTTCTAAAACAACATAAAACTGCCAATGGACTCCAGATAGGAAAGGGGGGCATACACGGGTGAATAAAAGATGTTAATGTCCGGATCGTTCTCACCTTAGTAGATACCGTCCCTATCAGTCCCTGGAAGTCCTGGCCCTCACTCCAACGCGTTTCGACTGAAGAAGTCTTTTTCGGTCTGCACTGCGACCGAAATCTGCTAGCGAACAACTCAGAATGACCCCCTATGTACAGTAACTAAAACATCCTGAAACTGCGGCCCTGGCATTACATACCCAACTAGTCACCCCTGGCCGGGGTACCATGGAAGAGAGGGAACCCCTTAAATCAAGGGGTCCCCCCCTCCAGCCACTTTCGGTCAACTGCTGACCGCATGCTAGTACTTGTGGTACTCCAAGTACCAGCTTGCGGGGAGGCTTGCTGGGACTTGTAGTACTGCTACTAAAAACAATATTCACAATTTCTCACAAGGCTATCAGCCCCCCTTCTGCCACCCTTGGATGGGGGGTACAGCCTCGGGCTTCACCCCTGGCCCTTGGGTGGCTGGAGGGGGGGGACCCCTTGATTGAAGGGGTCCCCACTCCTCCAGGCTACCCCGGCCCGAGGTGACTAGTTGGGGTTTTAATGGCATGGCTGCAGGGACTGATATCAAAGTGTACCCCGGCTGTGGCATTATCTCCCCAGCTAGTGGAGCCCGGTGCTGGTTTCAGAAATACAGGGGTCCCCTACGCTTTTTGTCCCCTGTATTTTTGGAACCAGGACCAGGCGCAGAGCCCAGTTCTGGTTGATTAAATATGGGGGAACCCCTGTCATTTTCCCCCCCATATTTTATCACCCAGGACCGGCTCAAAGAGCCCGAGACTGGTTATGCTTAGGAGGGGGGACCCCACGCAATTTTTTTCAGATTTTTTAAGACTTTCATCAACTTTTTAAGGTACAGAATGAAGCCCTGCATGGATCTCACAGATCCGGACGGGATTCCTTGTGTTTTTTAAGGCAGTGTTTTACTCATCACTCCCGTAAAACACTGCCTGATATTACAAATCACATCGACATCGGAAAAAACGATTGTGCAAAACTCGGCAGCTTAGTGAATGATTGTATCAGGATTCAAAAAGTTGCAGTAAAATGCACCCGATACCATTCGAGTTCAAACACCCTTCAAAACGGCTAAAACACGAATATTTGTAATTAAACCCCATGATTGGGGAAACGCAGGCGTGGCTGGCCGAATGCAGGGCGTGTTCGTGACGTCAAAAGGGGAACTGAAAATTCTGAAGTGATCGCTAGCGCTGAGTAGGTCTGGAGCTACTCTGACACTGCACAAAATTATTTTGTAGTCGCTCTGCGATCCTTTTGTTCACACTTCTCTAAGCTAAAATACACTCCCTAAGGGCGGCGGCTTAGCATTTGCACTGCTGCTAAAAGCAGCTAGCGAGCGAACAACTCAGAATGAGGGCCATAGATTTTAAAAACTTCTAGTTAGGTAAGATGCATTTTATCACTTTTGAACGTAGTGTGATAGGACTGTAATTAATTTATGCTATAGATAATGTGTTGTTAGGTCTGTATGACTTGTATTTAATTAGGATTGTAAGCGCTGATAACCATTAATGACTCTGAGTGGCCCTCTTGGTATTTTTTATGCACACTTAACAAGTACAGTATGTTGGTATCTGTTAAGTAAGACAGAAGCTTCTGACTATAATTTAGACTATTATATGTATGTTATAATGATTCAGATGATTGGGTTGTAAGCAACTAGTCAGTGTTGTACCTGTGTTATATGCCAAACCCACAAATCTTATATATTATTTACTACTCTCTTACATAACGTGCCCCACCTTGGCCTCCATGGTGCAGTCCTTAGAAATAAAAACTAAATTCCTTTGGCATAAATCATGGTTTGATTACTGCCTGTGTCTAGGGGGAAATCCTTGCCTCTCTTCTGTGGTGCAGAGCAACTGGAGTACTGCTGAAGAGGGAGAGTTGGTTAAGAAACACTTCCTGCGGATGCACTACAAGATGGTAACATCAGGGTCTATTATAATTTGCTTACCACACCATCATATACAAATCCGTTTATTTTGGGAGCACATTACTTAATAATTTATTTTTGGAAATTACCCAAAACTATTACTGGACAGCTGGAATATCCTAAGTTGCCTGGTAGAGTTAATGATCACCTTATCAGATCAATTTCTTGTCAGACATCTTGCTGGTGAATACTTCCGCTGGTATTGCATCTATGTGATGCAATAGTTTGCCTCATCACTGGAGAAAACACAATAAGGCCCTTTACCCATTTGTAAATAAGCCCCTAAGGGCCTACTGTATTTATTAGCTGGTGCCATATTGCAAAGTGTTACTGTGTGATGATAAATAGGGCAAAAAAAGAGAAAAAAATGATATTTCCCTTTCAGAAATCAGCCCCTTACAGTTCCAGTTAGAAGCTGCATCATGTAAACTGTGTTCATGTTATGAGCTTTCTTTTTCCAAAATGACGGAGCAGTAGTCAAGAAAAGCACAATCCATCTGCACATCTGTCAGACACTTGCAGAGATAAACTGAAATTAAGGGCATAGAATACCCTCCGCTGTGCCGATGATCTCTCCATGATGTGATACAGTAATCTGGAACAGGTGACATTCAGAATATAAATGAATGGGACCTGGAGAATTACAAGTGCTCTGAATACTGAGAACTGATGCTGCTGTACAAATATTGCACAGAAGCCAGGGATAGAATTGTTGCAAGAATCAAATTCAACATTATTTACTTATACCCCTCTTTCACACCACCTAAGGCGGGTCGCACCCGGGAGCTTGGCACGGGAGCTCCCAGGGTGCGGCCCGCCGTCAGCGGTAACGCAGCGGGGCCGGCGCTCGGAGATCACATGATCTCCAAGCGCCGCCTGTACACACACAGTAATCGGGAAACAGGTCGCATCAACCTCGCTCCCATTCACACCGCACAGCGAGGGTTGAAATACTGGGTCGCTCAGTCCAGTATTTTTCCCCTGGCACCTTTCAGACCGCACATGAACGTGGGTTATGCACGCTCATGTGCCGATAACCAGTGTTCAAAGCTGGCGGTCTGAAAGGGGTATTATTAACCTATATTTATAGTAGAGATGAGCGCCTGAAATTTTTCGGGTTTTGTGTTTTGGTTTTGGGTTCGGTTCCGCGGCCGTGTTTTGGGTTCGAACGCGTTTTGGCAAAACCTCACCGAATTTTTTTTGTCGGATTCGGGTGTGTTTTGGATTCAGGTGTTTTTTTCAAAAAACCCTAAAAAACAGCTTAAATCATAGAATTTGGGGGTCATTTTGATCCCATATTATTATTAACCTCAAAAACCATAATTTCCACTCATTTTCAGTCTATTCTGAATACCTCACACCTCACAATATTATTTTTAGTCCTAAAATTTGCACCGAGGTCGCTGGATGACTAAGCTAAGCGACCCTAGTGGCCGACACAAACACCTGGCCCATCTAGGAGTGGCACTGCAGTGTCACGCAGGATGTCCCTTCCAAAAAACCCTCCCCAATCAGCACATGACGCAAAGAAAAAAAGAGGCGCAATGAGGTAGCTGTGTGAGTAAGATTAGCGACCCTAGTGGCCGACACAAACACCGGGCCCATTTAGGAGTGGCACTGCAGTGTCACGCAGGATGTCCCTTCCAAAAAACCCTCCCCAATCAGCACATGACGCAAAGAAAAAAAGAGGCGCAATGAGGTAGCTGTGTGAGTAAGATTAGCGACCCTAGTGGCCGACACAAACACCGGGCCCATTTAGGAGTGGCACTGCAGTGTCACACAGGATGTCCCTTCCAAAAAACCCTCCCCAATCAGCACATATAGACATATAGCTAATATAGACTGGTTGATAAAGAGATGTCGTAGTATGTATGTATAAAGAAGAAAGAAAAAAAACCCACGGTTAGGTGGTATACAATTATGGACGGACTGCCGAGTGCCGACACAGAGGTAGCCACAGCCGTGAACTACCGTACTGTACTGTGTCTGCTGCTAATATAGACTGGTTGATAAAGAGATGTCGTAGTATGTATGTATAAAGAAGAAAGAAAAAAAAAACACGGGTAGGTGGTATACAATTATGGACGGACTGCCGAGTGCCGACACAGAGGTAGCCACAGCCGTGAACTACCGTACTGTACTGTGTCTGCTGCTAATATAGACTGGTTGATAAAGAGATGTCGTAGTATGTACGTATAAAGAAGAAAGAAAAAAAAACCACGGTTAGGTGGTATACAATTATGGACGGACTGCCGAGTGCCGACACAGAGGTAGCCACAGCCGTGAACTACCGTACTGTACTGTGTCTGCTGCTAATATAGACTGGTTGATAAAGAGATGTCGTAGTATGTACGTATAAAGAAGAAAGAAAAAAAACCCACGGTTAGGTGGTATACAATTATGGACGGACTGCCGAGTGCCGACACAGAGGTAGCCACAGCCGTGAACTACCGTACTGTACTGTGTCTGCTGCTAATATAGACTGGTTGATAAAGAGATGTCGTAGTATGTACGTATAAAGAAGAAAGAAAAAAAAACCACGGTTAGGTGGTATACAATTATGGACGGACTGCCGAGTGCCGACACAGAGGTAGCCACAGCCGTGAACTACCGTACTGTACTGTGTCTGCTGCTAATATAGACTGGTTGATAAAGAGATGTCGTAGTATGTACGTATAAAGAAGAAAAAAAAAAAAACCACGGTTAGGTGGTATACAATTATGGACGGACTGCCGAGTGCCGACACAGAGGTAGCCACAGCCGTGAACTACCGTACTGTACTGTGTCTGCTGCTAATATAGACTGGTTGATAAAGAGATGTCGTAGTATGTATGTATAAAGAAGAAAGAAAAAAAAACCACGGTTAGGTGGTATACAATTATGGACGGACTGCCGAGTGCCGACACAGAGGTAGCCACAGCCGTGAACTACCGTACTGTACTGTGTCTGCTGCTAATATAGACTGGTTGATAAAGAGATGTCGTAGTATGTATGTATAAAGAAGAAAGAAAAAAAAACCACGGTTAGGTGGTATACAATTATGGACGGACTGCCGAGTGCCGACACAGAGGTAGCCACAGCCGTGAACTACCGTACTGTACTGTGTCTGCTGCTAATATAGACTGGTTGATAAAGAGATGTCGTAGTATGTATGTATAAAGAAGAAAGAAAAAAAAACCACGGGTAGGTGGTATACAATTATGGACGGACTGCCGAGTGCCGACACAGAGGTAGCTACAGCCGTGAACTACCGTACTGTGTCTGCTGCGACTGGATGATAAATAATGATATAAAAAATATATATATATCACTACTGCAGCCGGACAGGTATATATATTATATAATGACGGACCTGCTGGACACTGTCTGTCAGCAGAATGAGTTTTTTATAGAATAAAAAAAAAAACACCACACAAGTGAAGTCACACGACGAGTGTTTAACTTTTTCAGGCAATCACAATATAGTATACTACTAACTATACTGGTGGTCAGTGTGGTCAGGTCACTGGTCAGTCACACTGGCAGTGGCACTCCTGCAGCAAAAGTGTGCACTGTTTAATTAATTTTAATATAATATGTACTCCTGGCTCCTGCTATAACCTATAACTGGCACTGCAGTGCTCCCCAGTCTCCCCCACAATTATAAGCTGTGTGAGCTGAGCACAGTCAGATATATAATATATACATAGATGATGCAGCACACTGGGCTGAGCAGTGCACACAGATATGGTATGTGACTGTCTTGTACTCCTGGCTCCTGCTATAACCTATAACTGGCACTGCAGTGCTCCCCAGTCTCCCCCACAATTATAAGCTGTGTGAGCTGAGCACAGTCAGATATATAATATATACATAGATGATGCAGCACACTGGGCTGAGCAGTGCACACAGATATGGTATGTGACTGAGTCACTGTGTGTATCGTTTTTTTCAGGCAGAGAACGGATATATTAAATAAAACTGCACTGTCTGGTGGTCACTGTGGTCAGTCACTAGTAAACTCTGCACTCTCTTCTACAGTACTCCTAAGCTCCAGTAAATCAGGTCAATCTCTCTCTCTCTCTCTCTCTCCTAATCTAAATCACTGTACTCCCTAACAGCTGCTCCCCGTCCCCAATCCTCCCCACAATTATAACTAAGTCACTCAGTCTTTACTCTTTTCTACTATAACGGAGAGGACGCCAGCCACGTCCTCTCCCTATCAATCTCAATGCACGTGTGAAAATGGCGGCGACGCGCGGCTCCTTATATAGAATCCGAGTCTCGCGAGAATCCGACAGCGTCATGATGACGTTCGGGCGTGCTCGGGTTAACCGAGCAAGGCGGGAAGATCCGAGTCGCTCGGACCCGTGAAAAAAAACATGACGTTCGTGCGGGTTCGGATTCAGAGAAACCGAACCCGCTCATCTCTAATTTATAGCAGCTGGTATTCTCCACAGCACTTTACAAATGCAACCAATTCCACTGAGAGTGATCAATCCTGTCTACACCAGTGTTCCATGGGGGTCATTCAGAGTTGTTCACTCGCTACAAGTTTTTAGCAGCCATGCAAACGCTATGCCGTCGCCCACTGGGAGTGTATTTTAGCTTAGCAGAAGTGCGAACGATAGGATCGCAGAGCGGCTACAAAAATTTTTTGTGCAGTTTCAGAGTAGCTTCAGACCTACTCAGCGCTTGCGATCACTTCAGACTGTTCAGTTCCTGTTTTGACGTCACGAACACGCCCTGCGTTCGACCAGCCAAGCCTGCGTTTTTCCTGGCACGCCTGCGTTTTTCCAAACACTCCCTGATAACGGTCAGTTGACACCCAGAAACGCCCTGTTCCTGTCAATCACTCTGCGGCCAGCAGTGCGACTGAAAAGCTTTGCTAGACCTTGTGTGAAACTACATTGTTCTGTGTAATAGTACGACGCGTGTGCGCATTGCGCCGCATACGCATGCGCAAAAGTGCTGTTTTTTTGCCTGATCGCTGCGCAGCGAACGAAAGCAGCTAGTGAACAACTCAGAATGACCACCCATGTACACTCAGACTTCCTCTGTCCCTAAAATGACAATGACAAATATGAGAAAGACAATAGGACAGAGGAACCATGAGTATGCTGCAATATTGAGACTTTCATTTCATACATGCCTTTCAAAAGTTAAAATCTTGGTGGTGCAGTCCTGATTTATTACCTCATCATAGTTGGAACTGCAGGGTCATAAAGGGCTGAGCCAGACCCAGGAACTTTTCGAGATGTGTAGTCTAATAATAGTAGGTGTAAACAGCTGTCCTACCGCCCTCTCTGCAGCCCTGGGAACCTGCACTGAAGTGAATAGAGTTTGGGTGTGTTTCGGGCTAATTTTTTTTTTAGCAGTTATGACCTTATATATTTTGGCAGATTAGTTTACATTTTGGAGAGAGGAAGAGTAACAGCCAGCCTGTTTTAACAATACCTTTTAAAAAAGCACATAATGATGAACCTCTAGAGCCGGATTAAGGAAGGGGCCAGGGGGTACGAACCACGGATGGTGTAACGGTTAGCATTACTGCCTCACAGCACTGAGGTCATGGGTTCGATTCTCACCATGGCCCAACTGTGTAGTTTGTGTGTGTATGTATGTATATATATAGATATAGATATAGATAAAGATATATACAGAGCCGTTTCTTGTGACGGGCGAGGCGTGCCTTTGCACGGGGTGCCCACCACAGCTCTTTTGGTTGCTCTGTTCTGGTGTGCTCCCCCTTCTCCCCGTCATCACTACTACTACTACTACTACTCCGCTCGGGGGGCGGAGTTTCGTGGAACTGACAGGAGGAGGGGGAATGACAGGAGGAGGGAGAATGACAGGAGCAGGGGAGATAGCTGGCGCCGCTGCTCTGGCTGCTGCTGCCACCTCTGCGACAAGATCCCGCCTCCATACTTGCGCCGCCAGAGGGGCCAGGAAGCCTCTGCCCCAGCATCGTTACTGTGACCTGGGCTGCCTGGCACAATAAAGTTTTTTCCTGTACTGTGCACGTGACGTCATGACGTCCACGCGCTGAATACAGAAGGAGCCTGCCGCCACTCTAGACGCTGTCCTTCCATGAGGAGCTGCAAGTATTACGTGAGTGCAGCAGCTACAGATGGGGAGGAGGAGGTTGGGGGCCAATGATACTACAAAGACGCAGGGGGGGAGGGGGAGGCTTAGAGTGCAGACACATGCTGTGGGGGGAGGATTGGATTAGTGAAAGATCATGCTATATATAGATGCAGGGGGAGGAGGGTTGCTGAGAGTACAGACATAGGGGGAGGGGATGATGCTATATAGAGACGGAGGGGGTTGCTGTTGACACAAGAGGGGAAGCTGATGCTATATACAGATTTGTTTCTTGCGGTGGGCGAGGCGTGCATTCGCACGTGACGCCCGCCGCGGCTCTTGGTGGCTCAATTTGATCCCCCTCCTCCCTGTCATTACTACTCCACTCGGGGGTGGAGTTTCGTGCAATGATGCGTTTGCATCGTGACGTCATGATGCAAACGCTTAGTAACATGAAACTCCGCCCCCGAGTGGAGTACTGAGGAGAGGGAGCCACCCAGGAAGCCAGCAAGCTAGGAGGAGGGAGAGGAGGGCCGGCGTTGGCTGAAGAGCGGTAAGCGAGATGGAAGAGGACTGCTGCAAACTTAAGTATAACTTTCTCTCTCTCTCTCTCTCTCTCTCTCTTTGTAGAAGGGGACACTTGCCTGCCGTAATGTGTAAAATGGGGACTCTTGCCTGCCGTAATGTGTAAAATGGGGACTCTTGCCTGCCGTACTGTGTAAAATGGGGACTCTTGCCTGCCGTAATGTGTAAAATGGGGACTCTTGCCTGCCGTAATGTGTAAAATGGGGACTCTTGCCTGCCGTACTGTGTAAAATGGGGACTGTTACCTGCCATAAAGTGTAAAATGGGGACACTTGCCTGCCGTAATGTGTAAAATGTGGACACCTGCCGTAATGTGTAAAATGTGGACACCTACCTGCCGTACTGTGTAAAATGGGGACTCTTGCCTGCCGTAATGTGTAAAATGGGGACTCTTGCCTGCCGTACTGTGTAAAATGGGGACTCTTGCCTGCCGTAATGTGTAAAATGGGGACTGTTGCCTGCCGTAATGTGTAAAATGGGGACACTTGTCTGCCGTAATGTGTAAAATGTGGACACCTGCCTGCCGTAATGTGTAAAATGGGGACACTTGCCTGCCGTACTGTGTAAAATGGGGACTCTTGCCTGCCGTACTGTGTAAAATGGGGACTCTTGCCTGCCTTAATGTGTAAAATGGGGACACTTGCCTGCCGTAATGTGTAAAATGGGGACACTTTCCTGCTGTAATGTGTAAAATGGGGACACTTGCCTGGCGTAATGTGTAAAATAGGGACACTTGCCTGCCTTAATGTGTAAAATGGGGACACTTGCCTGCCGTAATGTGTAAAATGGGGACACTTTCCTGCTGTAATGTGTAAAATGGGGACACTTGCCTGCCATAATGTGTAAAATGGGGACACTTGCCTGCCTCACTGTGTAAAATGGGGACACTTGCCTGCCGTAATGTGTAAAATGGGGACACTTGCCTGCCGTACTGTGTAAAATGGGGACTCTTGCCTGCCGTACTGTGTAAAATGGGGACTCTTGCCTGCCGTAATGTGTAAAATAGGGACACTTGCCTGCCTTAATGTGTAAAATGGGGACACTTGCCTGCCGTACTGTGTAAAATGGGGACACTTTCCTGCTGTAATGTGTAAAATGGGGACACTTGCCTGCCGGAATGTGTAAAATGGGGACACTTGCCTGGCGTAATGTGTAAAATGGGGACACTTGCCTGCCGTAATGTGTAAAATGGGGACACTTGCCTGCGTAATGTGTAAAATGGGGACTTTTTTTCCCCCTGGGTGGCCGTTATGAGATCCGATGAGGACACCCCCATTTTATTAGACCACACCCATTTTATAAGGTCACACCCCCTTGTCGGACGTGCGCACGCCTTCGGTGCTCACATGCTTTTTTTTTTTATATCTATGGTGGGGGTCACATTTTTTTTTTATGTCAATTGCGGGGGGTGGGGGGATTCGCATTTTGAATTCTCGCATTGGGAGACAAATTGTCTAGAAACAGCCCTGGATATATAGCCCTCTAATCATTACGGGGTGTGTAAGGGGGAGTATGTGTAGTGTAAGTGTGAGGAGATAAATTAGTATTAAGGTGGCATTCACCCAGTATTGTAAGGGTATTACTGGGTAAAGGAGATAAGGGATTGCATAGAATATTCTAGGCTGCCTCACGGGATAGCGTGAGGGAGAGGGGAGGACAGCTAGTTCAGTTGAGAGCTCTAAGGGCGGTACGGGTTACGGGAGAGAGAGAGCTGGACGAGGAGGGTGTGTGATGAGAGCCCCGCTGATCATGGCAGAGATAGCAGGTTACGTCCAGGAGTGAGGGAGTCGCCCATGAGGGAGCCGCCGCTTAGTACATCGCCGCTGTGCGATGCTTTTGTACTTGTGCGGGGAGGGGGGGGGGGCGACTGACATGCGGGGCGGACTTCCGCATGGCTGGGAAGATGATGGTAGCTGTGATAAATTTAGCACAGCTACGGTCAACTCGGAATGACCCCCTAAGTATTTACCAGAGGTGCATTTCTAGATTCTACACACTTCAGTAAAATTTTACCGAGTTGTGTGGACTTGTATTTCATTGTATCACTGTCAGTGTGCATGATGAAAGCTGATTCTAAGTCAAAAAAGCAGCTTGTCTGCGATGTGTGATAGTGTGTTACGTGATGATTCTTCCACTTGCAGTGTATCTTGTTACTTCAAGTCCAAATACGGACCTCTGCCCTGATTCCCTTTGGGTGATGATGGCAGGTATAATGACTGAGGTAAAGTCACAGTTGCCCGCTGCACGTAAAGATTGTGTGCCGGCTAGGTCTGGTTCTAGGTTAATACCATCTGAGCTGCCGAATCAGGCTCCGGATACGTCACGAACTTTGCAGAGGTCACACTCAATTCCTAAAAGTAGTCATTGTTCGTCTCATAATTTACCAGCTTCAGCTGTGTTCCCTTCTGACGACTCAATGCTGGATCTTATATCTCAAAGAGGAAAGTGAATTGGGTCAGGAGTCACAGAGTGACGTCACTCATAGCCCGGGCATTGATAATCTCATCAGCGAAGTACACCAGGTGCTACATTTTGCTGAGACTGAGGAGCCTCTATTACATGTGCAGTTTTATTTACTAAAAGGGCTGCTGTGTGTTTTCCTTATTCAGATTCTCTTAATAAACAGTTAACGCAACCAGGGATAAATGATTTTCTATGCCTAGGCAGTTTCTGTCTACCTACCCGTTCCCAGGGTTTATGACTACTAAACAAGAAAATTCACTGCCAGTGGATTCCTAAATTGTAAAACTTTCTAACACGTTAACTATTCCAGTCCCAGCTGCAATGACGCTTAAAGACCCATCAGTATGCAAGCTGGAGGCCATGCTGAAGTCCATGTATACGGCAACAGGGGCTAATTGCAGTCTGAAGGGTGCTATGGTTGCGTTCTTGGCAGGCCAAGGCTGAGTTAAAAAGTGGAATAGAGGTCTTGTCTTATTTTGGCAATATGTTATTTGGTCCTAAATGGGAAAAGTGAATTTAGCAGGCTACTTGAGGAAAGTCTGTTTTCCTACCATTGGCCGTACCAGTTTCTAAAAGGAAATACACTGGATTAGCGTTCAAATCCTTTAAACCTCAGTCCTTTCGAGGCCGTGCTCATGAAACATCTCGGATCTTCAGTTGTGGAAGCACGCCTTCAAACATTTCATTTGGCATGGTTTCAGAATTCCACAGATGCATGGATCTGGAATTTAGTGTTCAAAGGTTACAAAATAGAGTTCGCCCCTAGTCTCCAAACCTTCAAACGTTCCCTGAAAACTCACCTCTTCAGGCTAGTTTATCACATTCCAGAACCGCTCACTCAACCTTCATAAGCTTTCCTATCCGATTATATCCCCACTGTACAGTCCGCACACATCCTCAACATATTTTCTCTTTCTTCACTTTCCCTTCTTTCTGACCAGGGTTCATCATTGCTGTGATGTGATATCATGCATCCCACCTAGAACCTTTGCAGAGATGTGCACCGGAAATTTTTCGGGTTTTGTGTTTTGGTTTTGGGTTCGGTTCCGCGGCCGTGTTTTGGGTTCGAACGCGTTTTGGCAAAACCTCACCGAATTTTTTTTGTCGGATTCGGGTGTGTTTTGGATTCGGGTGTTTTTTTCAAAAAACCCTAAAAAACAGCTTAAATTATAGAATTTGGGGGTCATTTTGATCCCAAAGTATTATTAACCTCAATAACCATAATTTCCACTCATTTTCAGTCTATTCTGAACACCTCACACCTCACAATATTATTTTTAGTCCTAAAATTTGCACCGAGGTCGCTGGATGACTAAGCTCAGCGACCCAAGTGGCCGACACAAACACCTGGCCCATCTAGGAGTGGCACTGCAGTGTCACGCAGGATGGCCCTTCCAAAAAACACCCCCCAAACAGCACATGACGCAAAGAAAAAAAGAGGCGCAATGAGGTAGCTGTGTGAGTAAGCTAAGCGACCCTAGTGGCCGACACAAACACCTGGCCCATCTAGGAGTGGCACTGCAGTGTCAGGCCGGATGGCCCTTCCAAAAAATACTCCCCAAACAGCACATGACGCAAAGAAGAAAAAAAAGAGGCGCAATGAGGTAGCTGTGTGACTAAGATAAGTGACCCTAGTGGCCGACACAAACACCTGGCCCATCTAGGAGTGGCACTGCAGTGTCACGCAGGATGGCCCTTCCAAAAAATACTCCCCAAACAGCACATGACGCAAAGAAGAAAAAAAAGAGGCGCAATGAGGTAGCTGTGTGACTAAGATAAGCGACCCTAGTGGCCGACACAAACACCTGGCCCATCTAGGAGTGGCACTGCAGGATGGCCCTTCCAAAACACACTCCCCAAACAGCACATGACGCAAAGAAAAATGAAAGAAAAAAGAGGTGCAAGATGGAATTATCCTTGGGCCCTCCCACTCATCCTTATGTTGTATAAACAGGACATGCACACTTTAACCAACCCATCATTTCAGTGACAGGGTCTGCCACACGACTGTGACTGAAATGACGGGTTGGTTTGGACCCCCACCAAAAAAGAAGCAATTAATCTCTCCTTGCACAAACTGGCTCTACAGAGGCAAGATGTCCACCTCATCATCATCCTCCGATTCATCACCGTGTACATCCCCCTCCTCACAGATTATCAATTCGTCCCCACTGGAATCCACCATCACAGCTCCCTGTGTACTTTGTGGAGGCAATTGCTGCTGGTGAATGTCTCCACGGAGGAATTGATTATAATTCATTTTAATGAACATCATCTTCTCCACATTTTCTGTAAGTAACCTCGTACGCCGATTGCTGGCAAGGTGAGCGGCGGCACTAAACACTCTTTCGGAGTACACACTTGTGGGACGGCAACTTAGGTAGAATAAAGCCAGTTTGTGCAAGGGCCTCCAAATTGCCTCTTTTTCCTGCCAGTATACGTACGGACTGTCTGACGTGCCTACTTGGATGCGGTCACTCATATAATCCTCCACCATTCTTTCAATGGTGAGAGAATCATATGCAGTGACAGTAGACGACATGTCCGTAATCGTTGGCAGGTCCTTCAGTCCGGACCAGATGTCAGCATCAGCAGTCGCTCCAGACTGCCCTGCATCACCGCCAGGGGGTGGGCTCGGAATTCTGAGCCTTTTCCTCGCACCCCCAGTTGCGGGAGAATGTGAAGGAGGAGATGTTGACAGGTCGCGTTCCGCTTGACTTGACAATTTTCTCACCAGCAGTTCTTTGAACCCCTGCAGACTTGTGTCTGCCGGAAAGAGAGATACAACGTAGGTTTTAATCTAGGATCGAGCACGGTGGCCAAAATGTAGTGCTCTGATTTCAACAGATTGACCACCCGTGAATCCTTGTTAAGCGAATTAAGGGCTCCATCCACAAGTCCCACATGCCTAGCGGAATCGCTCCGTGTTAGCTCCTCCTTCAATGTCTCCAGCTTCTTCTGCAAAAGCCTGATGAGGAGAATGACCTGACTCAGGCTGGCAGTGTCTGAACTGACTTCACGTGTGGCAAGTTCAAAAGGTTGCAGAACCTTGCACAACGTTGAAATCATTCTCCACTGCGCTTGAGACAGGTGCATTCCACCTCCTATATCGTGCTCAGTTGTATAGGCTTGAATGGCCTTTTGCTGCTCCTCCAACCTCTGAAGCATATAGAGGGTTGAATTCCACCTCGTTACCACTTCTTGCTTCAGATGATGGCAGGGCAGGTTCAGGCGTTTTTGGTGTTGCTCCAGTCTTCTGTACGTGGTGCCTGTACGCCGAAAGTGTCCCGCAATTCTTCTGGCCACCGACAGCATCTCTTGCACGCCCCTGTCGTTTTTTAAATAATTCTGCACCACCAAATTCAAGGTATGTGCAAAACATGGGACGTGCTGGAATTTGCCCAGATTTAATGCACACACAATATTGCTGGCGTTGTCCGATGCCACAAATCCACAGGAGAGTCCAATTGGGGTAAGCCATTCTGCGATGATCTTCCTCAGTTGCCGTAAGAGGTTTTCAGCTGTGTGCGTATTCTGGAAAGCGGTGATACAAAGCGTAGCCTGCCTAGGAAAGAGTTGGCGTTTGCGAGATGCTGCTACTGGTGCCGCCGCTGCTGTTCTTGCGGCGGGAGTCAATACATCTACCCAGTGGGCTGTCACAGTCATATAGTCCTGAGTCTGCCCTGCTCCACTTGTCCACATGTCGGTGGTTAAGTGGACATTGGGTACAACTGCATTTTTTAGGACACTGGTGAGTCTTTTTCTGAGGTCTGTGTACATTTTCGGTATCGCCTGCCTAGAGAAATGGAACCTAGATGGTATTTGGTACCGGGGACACAGTACCTCAAACAAGTCTATAGTTGGCTCTGCAGTAATGATGGATACCGGAACCACGTTTCTCACCGCCCAGGATGCCAAGGCCTCAGTTATCCGCTTTGCAGCAGGATGACTGCTGTGATATTTCATCTTTCTCGCAAAGGACTGTTGGACAGTCAATTGCTTGGTGGGAGTAGTAAAAGTCGTCTTACGACTTCCCCTCTGGGATGACCATCGACTCCCAGCAGCAACAACAGCAGCGCCAGCAGCAGTAGGCGTTACACGCAAGGATGCATCGGAGGAATCCCAGGCAGGAGAGGACTCGTCAGAATTGCCAGTGACATGGCCTGCAGGACTATTGGCATTCCTGGGGAAGGAGGAAATTGACACTGAGGGAGTTGGTGGGGTGGTTTGCGTGAGCTTGGTTACAAGAGGAAGGGATTTACTGGTCAGTGGACTGCTTCCGCTGTCGCCCAAAGTTTTTGAACTTGTCACTGACCTATGATGAATGCGCTGCAGGTGACGTATAAGGGAGGATGTTCCGAGGTGGTTAACGTCCTTACCCCTACTTATTACAGCTTGACAAAGGCAACACACGGCTTGACACCTGTTGTCCGCATTTCTGTTGAAATACTTCCACACCGAAGAGCTGATTTTTTTTGGTATTTTCACCAGGCATGTCAATGGCCATATTCCTCCCACGGACAACAGGTGTCTCCCCGGGTGCCTAACTTAAACAAACCACCTCACCATCAGAATCCTCCTTGTCAATTTCCTCCCCAGCGCCAGCAACACCCATATCCTCCTCATCCTGGTGTACTTCAACACTGACATCTTCAATCTGACTATCAGGAACTGGACTGCGGGTGCTCCTTCCAGCACTTGCAGGGGGCGTGAAAATGGTGGAAGGCGCATGCTCTTCACGTCCAGTGTTGGGAAGGTCAGGCATCGCAACCGACACAATTGGACTCTCCTTGTGGATTTGTGATTTCGAAGAACGCACAGTTCTTTGCTGTGCTTTTGCCAGCTTAAGTCTTTTCATTTTTCTAGCAAGAGGCTGAGTGCTTCCATCCTCATGTGAAGCTGAACCACTAGCCATGAACATAGGCCAGGGCCTCAGCCGTTCCTTGCCACTCCATGTGGTAAATGGCATATTGGCAAGTTTACCCTTCTCCTCCGACGATTTTATTTTAGATTTTTGAGTCCTCTTTTTACTGATATTTTGTGTTTTGAATTTTACATGCTCTGTACTATGACATTGGGCATCGGCCTTGGCAGACGACGTTGATGGAATTTCATCGTCTCGGCCATGACTAGTGGCAGCAGCTTCAGCACGAGGTGGAAGTGGATCTTGATCTTTCCCTATTTATGGAACCTCAACATTTTTGTTCTCCATATTTTAATAGGCACAACTAAAAGGCACCTCAGGTAAACAATGGAGATGGATGGATACTAGTATACTTATGGATGACGAGTGACTGACGACACAGAGGTAGCTACAGCCGTGGACTACCGTACTGCGTCTGCTAGTATAGAGATGATAATGATATAAAAATATATATATATATCACTACTGCAGGTATATATAACATAATGACGGACCTGCTGGACACTGTCAGCAGACTCCTAAACTACTAGTATGAAGAAGATAGAAAAAAAACCCCCACCACAGGTAGGTATACAATTATGGACGAGCACTGACGTCACAGAGGTAGCTACAGCCGTGGACTACCGTACTGCGTCTGCTAGTATAGAGATGATAATGATATAAAAAATATATATATATCACTACTGCAGGTATATATAATATAATGACGGACCTGCTGGACACTGTCAGCAGACTCCTAAACTACTAGTATGAAGAAGATAGAAAAAAAAACCCCACCACAGGTAGGTATACAATTATGGACGAGCACTGACGACACAGAGGTAGCTACAGCCGTGGACTACCGTACTGCGTCTGCTAGTATAGAGATGATAATGATATAAAAAATATATATATATCACTACTGCAGGTATATATAATATAATGACGGACCTGCTGGACACTGTCAGCAGACTCCTAAACTACTAGTATGAAGAAGATAGAAAAAAAAAACCACCACAGGTAGGTATACAATTATGGACGAGCACTGACGACACAGAGGTAGCTACAGCCGTGGACTACCGTACTGCGTCTGCTAGTATAGAGATGATAATGATATAAAAAATATATATATATCACTACTGCAGGTATATATAATATAATGACGGACCTGCTGGACACTGTCAGCAGACTCCTAAACTACTAGTATGAAGAAGATAGAAAAAAAAAACCCACCACAGGTAGGTATACAATTATGGACGAGCACTGACGACACAGAGGTAGCTACAGCCGTGGACTACCGTACTACGTCTGCTAATATAGAGATGATAAAGATGATAGAGATGAACAAAAACAATATAACACTACTGCAGGTAAATATTTATATAATATAATGAATGACGGACCTGCTGGACACTGTCAGCAGAATGCGTTTATAGAATAAATAAAAAAAACACCACAGGAGTGTTTAACTTTTTCAGGCAGACAATATACTGGTGGTCACTGGTCAGTCACACTGGCAGCAAAAGTGTGCACTGTACTCCTGCTATTAACTGCACCCCAGTCTCCCCCAGAATTCAGCTGTGTGAGCAGTGAGCACTCAGCACAGTCAGATATACATAGATGATATTATCATGCAGCACACTGAGGCTGAGCACAGATATGGTATGTGACTGTGTATCGTTTTTTTTTTCAGGCAGAGAACGGATTATATTAAATAATAAATAAAACTGGTGGTGGTCCTGGTCACTAGTAACTATCAGCAAAACTCTGCACTCTGAGTACTGCTAATGCTCCCCAAAATTACTAAGTTAGTGTAGTAAATCAACTCAAGTGTCTCTATCTATTCTAACGGAGAGGACGCCAGCCACGTCCTCTCCCTATCAATCTCAATGCACGTGTGAAAATGGCGGCGACGCGCGGCGACTTATATAGAATCCGAGTCTCGCGATAGAATCCGAGCCTCGTGAGAATCCGACAGCGGGATGATGACGTTCGGGCGCGCTCGGGTTAACCGAGCAAGGCGGGAAGATCCGAGTCTGCCTCGGACTCGTGTAAAAAGGCTGAAGTTCGGGGGGGTTCGGATTCCGAGGAACCGAACCCGCTCATCTCTACAATCCGGTGGACAAATATTCAATAGATAATGCCTTTCTTTGTAGACCAATGTCTATTACTCTATTTCCCTTTAGATTGTAAGCTTGCGAGCAGGGCCTTCCTACCTCTGACTGTTTGTTAATTACCCAGTTTTGTTGTATCATTGTGTCCAATTGTAAAGCGCAACGGAATTTGCTGCACTACATAAGAAACTGTTAATAAATACTGTAAGTGTTAATATAAGGGTATGAATGACATCACTAAGCTAATTGAGCATCTACCACTATATTTGCTTGTTGTGAGAGGCAGGGAGTAGCTTGCATTAGGAGGAGATGCAGGTCCTGACATGCCATATGGAGCATTATGGGGTTGCTCCAAGGTGGGTAGCTCTTAGCTTAGATATATTGTAGCAGGGAGCCATTATCATGTGGCTCCTTGCTGGCTAAACATAGACCCAGATTGGGGTTGTGGAGGTGTGGGATGTGGTGCCCCTGGATTGGCAGAGCTGGATGGCTTTAGTGTGGCATACCCTTACAGTAACACTTATCACATACTAATTTCTTTAACACTATTTCTTATTTTAATTACATTTGACTTTTGTATCACTTTCTCTATAGCTTCAGCTTCTTAAACACTAATCTATTAACATTATAGTTTTTTCACTGGTACGCTGCCCTGGGCTGTCTGGCTTATGCTGATTTTTTTGGGGTGCCACACCCTGCACCTAGATATAGTGCTAAGGATCCCCAATATATATACAGAGAGGCCTTGACGTGGCTTGGGAGCTTATACATACATTTGCGCAGATCTATGTACTGTAAGTGAAATCTCTGAATTCTAAGATATCGTATGGGATTTAAATCTGGTTACTACTATCATTCAGGGTGCTGGGGGAAACATTTTTTTTTTCTTGCTTAGAAATACCCCTCCCTTTCAAGCACCTGAATGATATCACTAAGTTAATTGAGCATCTACCACTATACTGTATTTGCTTGTTGTGAGAGGCAGAGAGGAGCTTGCATTAGGAGGAGATGCAGGTCCTGACATTCCATATGGAGCATTATGGGGTTGCTCCAAGGTGGGTAGCTCTTAGCTTAGATATATTGTAGCAGGGAGCCATTATCATGTGGCACCTTGCTGGTTAAACATAGACCCAGATTGGGGTTGTGGAGGTGTGGGATGTGGTGCCCCTGGATTGGCAGAGCTGGATGGCTTTAGTGTGGCATACACTTAGATTAACACTTATCACCTACTAATTTATTTTTCTCTGACGTCCTAGTGGATGCTGGGAACTCCGAAAGGACCATGGGGAATAGCGGCTCCGCAGGAGACTGGGCACAACTAAAGAAAGCTTTTAGGTCACCTGGTGTGCACTGTCTCCTCCCACTATGACCCTCCTCCAAGCCTCAGTTAGATTTTGTGCCCGGCCGAGGTTGGATGCACACTAGGGGCTCTCCTGAGCTTCTAAAAAGAAAGTATATAATTGGGTTTTTTATTTTACAGTGAGACATGCTGGCAACAGGCTCACTGCAGCAAGGGACTAAGGGGAGAAGAAGCGAACCTACCTGCTTGCAGCTAGCTTGGGCTTCTTAGGCTACTGGACACCATTAGCTCCAGAGGGATCGACCGCATGGAACTGGCCTTGGTGTTCGGTCCCGGAGCCGCGCCGCCGTCCCCCTTACAGAGCCAGAAGCATGAAGAGGTCCGGAATATCGGCGGCAGAAGACATCAGTCTTCACCAAGTTAGCGCACAGCACTGCAGCTGTGCGCCATTGCTCCTCATACACACTTCACACTCCGGTCACTGAGGGTGCAGGGCGCTAGGGGGGGCGCCCTGAGCAGCAATAAAAACACCTTGGCTGGCAAAAATATCACAATATATAGCCCCAGAGGCTATATATGTGATAATTACCCCAGCCAGAATCCATAAAAAAGCGGGAGAAAAGTCCGCAAAAAAGGGGCGGAGCTATCTCCCTCAGCACACTGGCGCCATTTTCTCTTCACAGCTCCGCTGGAAGGAAGCTCCCTGGCTCTCCCCTGCAGTCTACACTACAGAAAAGGGTAAAAAAGAGAGGGGGGGCACTAAATTTAGGCGCAGTATATATAACAGCAGCTATAGGGGACATAATTCAGTTAGTCCCTGCATTATATAGCGCTCTGGTGTGTGCTGGCATACTCTCACTCTGTCTCCCCAAAGGGCTTTTGTGGGTCCTGTCCTCTGTTAGAGCATTCCCTGTGTGTGTGCAGTGTGTCGGTACGGCTGTGTCGACATGTTTGATGAGGATAATGATGTGGAGGCGGAGCAGATGCCTATAGAAGTGATGTCACCCCCTGCGGGGCAGACACCTGAGTGGATGGACTTATGGAAGGAATTGCGTGCACGTGTCGACTCCTTACTCAAAAAATGTGACGACATGCCAAATGCGGAACAGCCGGCTTCTCAGCTCGTGCCTGTCCAGGCGTCTCAAAAGCCATCGGGGGTTCTAAAACGCCCGCTAACTCAGATGGCAACGCGGATGTCGACACGGATACTGACACCAGTGTCGACGATGATGAGTCTAGTCTATTGTCCACTAAGGCCATTCGTTGCATGATTGAGGCAATGAAAGAGGTGTTACAAATTTCTGATATAAACCCAGGTACCACTAAAAAGGGTATTATGTTTGGGGAGAAAAAACTACCCGTAGTTTTTCCCCTTCAGAAGAATTAAATGAAGTGTGTGAAGAAGCGTGGGCTTTCCCTGATAAAAGATTCGTAATCTCTAAGAAGTTACTAATGGCGTTCCCTTTCCCGCCAGAGGATAGGTCACGTTGGGAGACACCCCCTAGGGTGGATAAAGCGCTCACACGTTTGTCTAAAAAGGTGGCACTACCGTCTCCGGATACGGCCGCCCTCAAGGAACCTGCTGATAGAAAGCAGGAGGCGATCCTGAAGTCTGTATATACACACTCAGGCATTATACTTAGACCAGCTATTGCGTCAGCATGGATGTGCAGTGCTGCCGCTGCATGGTCAGATTCCTTGTCAGAAAATATTGACACCCTAGACAGGGACACTATTCTGCTAACCATAGAGCAAATAAAAGACTCAGTCTTATACATGAGAGATGCACAGAGGGAGATCTGCCGGCTGGCATCTAAAATAAGTGCATTGTCCATTTCTGCTAGGAGAGGCTTATGGACTCGCCAGTGGACAGGGGATGCAGATTCGAAAAGGCACATGGAAGTTTTGCCTTATAAGGGTGAGGAGTTATTTGGGGATGGTCTCTCGGACCTAGTTTCCACAGCAACTGCTGGGAAGTCAGCATTTTTATCCCATGTTCCCTCACAGCCTAAAAAGGCGCCGTTTTATCAGGTACAGTCCTTTCGGACTCAGAAAAACAGGCGTGGAAAAGGCGGGTCCTTTCTGTCCAGAGGCAGAGGTAAGGGAAAAAGACTGCAACAAACAGCAGGATCCCAAGAGCAAAAGTCCTCCTCCGCTTCTTCCAAGTCCGCCGCATGACGGTGGGGCTCCACAGGCGGAGCCAGGTACGGTGGGGGGCCGCCTCAAAAATTTCAGCGATCAGTGGGCTCGCTCACAGGTGGATCCCTGGATCCTGCAAATAGTATCTCAAGGGTACAAACTGGAATTCGAGGCGTCTCCACCCCACCGGTTCCTAAAATCTGCCTTGCCGATTACTCCTTCAGACAGGGAGGCTGTGCTAGCGGCAATTCACAAGCTGTATTCCCAGCAGGTGATAATCAAGGTGCCCCTACTTCACCAAGGACGGGGTTACTATTTCACACTGTTTGTGGTACCGAAACCGGACGGTTCGGTGAGACCCATTTTAAATTTGAAATCCTTGAACACATACATAAAAAATTCAAGTTCAAGATGGAATCGCTCAGGGCGGTTATTGCAAGCCTGGACGAGGGGGATTACATGGTATACCTGGACATCAAGGATGCTTACCTGCATGTCCCCATTTACTATCCTCACCAGGAGTACCTCAGATCTGTGGTACAGGATTGCCATTACCAATTCCAGACGCTGCCGTTTGGACTGTCCACGGCACCGAGGGTGTTTACCAAGGTAATGGCGGAAATGATGATACTCCTTCGAAAAAAGGGAGTTTTAATTATCCCATACTTGGACGATCTCCTAATAAAGGCGAGGTCCAAGGAGCAGTTGTTGGTGGGAGTAGAACTATCTCAGGAGGTGCTACACCAGCATGGTTGGATACTGAATATTCCAAAATCACAGCTGGTTCCGACGACATGTCTACTGTTCCTGGGTATGATTCTGGATACAGTCCAGAAAAAAAGTGTTTCTCCCGGAGGAGAAAGCCAAGGAGCTGTCATCTCTAGTCAGAGACCTCCTGAAACCAAAACAGGTATCGGTGCATCACTGGGAAAGATGGTGGCTTCTTACGAAGCAATTCCTTTCGGCAGGTTCCATGCCAGAATCTTTCAGTGGGACCTGTTGGACCAATGGTCCGGATCGCATCTTCAGATGCATCGCCTAATAACCCTGTCTCCAAGAACCAGGGTGTCTCTGCTGTGGTGGCTGCAGAGTGCTCATCTTCTAGAGGGCCGCAGATTCGGCATACAGGACTGGGTCCTGGAGACCACGGATGCCAGCCTTCGAGGCTGGGGGGCAGTCACACAGGGAAGAAACTTCCAAGGACTATGGTCGAGTCAGGAGACTTCCCTACACATAAATATTCTGGAACTAAGGGCCATTTACAATGCCCTAAGTCAGGCAAAATCCCTGCTTCTACACCAGCCGGTACTGATCCAGTCAGACAACATCACGGCAGTCGCCCATGTAAATCGGCAGGGCGGCACAAGAAGCAGGATGGCAATGGCAGAAGCCACAAGGATTCTCCGATGGGCGGAAAATCACGTACTTGCACTGTCAGCAGTGTTCATTCCGGGAGTGGACAACTGGGAAGCAGACTTTCTCAGCAGGCACGACCTCCACCCGGGAGAGTGGGGACTTCACCCAGAAGTCTTCACGCTGATTGTAAATCTATGGGAACGGCCACAGGTGGACATGACGGCGTCCCGCCTAAACAAAAAACTAGAGAGATATTGCGCCAGGTCAAGGGACCCTCAGGCGATAGCTGTGGACGCTCTAGTGACACCGTGGGTGTACCAGTCAGTTTATGTGTTCCCTCCTCTGCCTCTCATACCAAGGGTACTGAGAATAATAAGAAAACGAGGAGTAAGAACAATCCTCGTGGTTCCGGATTGGCCTAGACGAGCGTGGTACCCGGAACTTCAAGAGATGATCTCAGAGGACCCATGGCCTCTGCCGCTCAGACAGGACCTGCTGCAGCAGGGGCCCTGTCTGTTCCAAGACTTACCGCGGCTGCATCTGACGGCATGGCGGTTGAACGCCGGATCCTGAAGGAAAAGGGCATTCTGGAGGAAGTCATTCCTACGCTGATTAAAGCCAGGAAAGATGTAACTGCAAAGCATTATCACCGCATATGGCGGAAATATGTTGCTTGGTGTGAGGCCAAAAAGGCCCCAACAGAGGAATTTCAACTAGGTCGATTTCTGCATTTCCTACAAGCAGGAGTGACTATGTGCCTCAAATTAGGCTCCATTAAGGTACAGATCTCGGCTCTGTCGATTTTCTTCTAGAAAGAACTAGCTTCACTACCTGAAGTTCAGACGTTTGTGAAAGGAGTGCTGCACATTCAGCCCCCGTTTGTGCCTCCAGTGGCACCTTGGGATCTCAACGTGGTGTTGAGTTTCTTAAAATCACATTGGTTTGAACCACTTAAAACCGTGGATCTAAAATATCTCACGTGGAAAGTGGTCATGTTATTGGCCTTGGCTTCGGCCAGGCGTGTGTCAGAATTGGCGGCTTTGTCATGTAAAAGCCCTTATCTAATTTTCCATATGGATAGGGCGGAATTGAGGACTCGTCCCCAGTTTCTCCCTAAGGTGGTATCAGCTTTTCACTTGAACCAACCTATTGTGGTGCCTGCGGCTACTAGGGACTTGGAGGATTCCAAGTTACTGGACGTAGTCAGGGCCTTCAAAATGTATGTTTCCAGGACGGCTAGAGTCAGGAAAACTGATTCGCTATTTATCCTGTATGCACCCAACAAACTGGGTGCTCCTGCTTCTAAGCAGACTATTGCTCGCTGGATTTGTAGCACAATTCAGTTGGCGCATTCTGGAATGCCGCATCCTAAATCGGTAAAAGCCCATTCCACAAGGAAGGTGGGCTCATCTTGGGCGGCTGCCCGAGGGGTCTCGGCTTTACAACTTTGCCGAGCTGCTACTTGGTCAGGGGCAAACACGTTTGCAAAATTCTACAAATTTGATACCCTGGCTGAGGAGGACCTTGAGTTCTCTCATTCGGTGCTGCAGAGTCATCCGCACTCTCCCGCCCGTTTGGGAGCTTTGGTATAATCCCCATGGTCCTTTCGGAGTTCCCAGCATCCACTAGGACGTCAGAGAAAATAAGATTTTACTCACCGGTAAATCTATTTCTCGTAGTCCGTAGTGGATGCTGGGAGCCCATCCCAAGTGCGGATTGTCTGCAATACTTGTACATAGTTATTGTTAACTAAAGGGTTATTGTTGAGCCATCTGTTGAGAGGCTCAGTTGTTTTCATGCTGTTAAACTGGGTATAGTATCACGAGTTATACGGTGTGATTGGTGTGGCTGGTATGAGTCTTACCCGGGATTCAAAATCCTTCCTTATTATGTCAGCTCGTCCGGGCACAGTGTCCTAACTGAGGCTTGGAGGTGTAAGGCGCCGGGGTCCGCTCGTCGGTGCGGCCCGGCGCCTAGCAACCAGGGACGCCGTACGCGTACAGCCGCCGGCTCCCTGGCAACGCTAGACGCCGGGCGCACTGAGCCGCACGGACCCTAGCAACGGGGACGCCACTGGCGGACCGCGTTTCCCGTTGCTGGGTCCATCTAAAATGATTGTGCACATGTTTCCTGGCCGTGCAGCAAGGCAGCTGCACGGCATTTATGTAATCAGCCCTGTCAGCAGTTGATTGGAGGACTCCTGTTTATATGCACTCTCAGGGCTTCTCACAGACGCCGGTAATAGCTTCCTGCATGCTGTCTTTGTTTGCTGAGAGTCTGTTTCCAGTCTTGCTGTATCCAGTCGTTCCAGTCTTCAGTAGTCCTGTACTCGGAAGTTGTCATCTTGTTCCTGGAGTCCTGACTGATCACCGTTTAACATCCAGTGGTGTTCGTGAGTCGCGGCTTTGCCGCGTGTAGCGGCTTGGCCGCTTTACCATTTATTATTTGTGTTTTGGAGCATTTTGCGGAGGGTTCTGCTTCCACAGGTCCACTCTGGTATCCGGCGGTGCTGGGTAGGAGTATTGGACAAGTGGATTTTGGTTGTCCTTTTCCCTGGCGGTTTTTCCGCACATATTTCAGGTTTTGTTAGTTAGCTTGTTGCCCCTGGCCTGTTGTTAGTCAGAGGTCCTCTTGTTATCATCCTGCCTTGGATTTCCCTTTGTCTCTCATTAAGACCGGGGGGCACCGGAGTTGGGCAGACATAATCCGCCCTTCAAACGTGGCTGCCAGGGGCTCAAGAAACCATAGTCTCGCAAGGGATTTCCGATAGCACGGGTGAGACAATAGAGTTAGGGCGCCAGGGGCAACTAGTCTTTCCTGCTCCCGTAACCAGCATTCCATTCCAGTGCTCTGGTCATTGTCATAAGATCTCCTCTGGTCAGGAGTGCTGGAATCATAACATTATAACCGGCCATACCAAAACTTAAAATTAAACGGGGTTTAATTTTTTCTCATTCAGTTTTGTAAGAGTTTATCGGCCTCATGAATCCAACAGGTTTAGGGCCAAATCCTGGTCAGCTCTTAGTCAGCCAGATTCAAGAACTTACTCAGATGGTTCAGGATCTTTCCCTTCGGGTGAAGTCGCAGGAAGATCTTTTGCGAACTTCTCCGAGGGTTGTCCCTGAACCAAAGATGCATTTGCCTGACCGTTTTTCTGGTGATAGGAAAGAGTTTTTTAATTTTAAAGAATCCTGTAAACTTTATTTTCGTTTAAGACCGATCTCCTCGGGTACTGAATCTCAGCGGGTCGGGATTATTATTTCTTTGCTCCAGGGGGATCCTCAGACCTGGGCATTTGGTTTAAAAGCAGAGGATCCGGCGTTGTTGTCAGTAGACGCTTTTTTTGTGTCTTTAGGCCTTTTGTATGATGACCCTGATAGAGAGGCATCCGCTGAAAGTCAGTTGCGCGCTCTCAGACAGGGTAGGAATCCTGCAGAGGTTTATTGTACGGAGTTTCGCCGTTGGTCGAACGACTGTGGCTGGAATGACCCAGCCCTGCGCAGTCAGTTTCGCCTCGGCTTATCAGAGTCTATAAAAGACAGTCTCCTTCAGTATCCCGCTCCTGAGACTCTCGATAAACTCATGGAGCTTTCTATTAAGATTGATCGTCGTCTCAGAGAGCGGAGGGCTGAAAAAGGAGCACCTGTCAGGTCAACTCCATGTGTATATTCCATTCCTGAGGACGTAGAGGAGCCCATGCAGATGGGTCTCTCCCGGCTGTCTCCTGAAGAAAGAGCCAGAAGGCAAAACTCTGGTCTTTGTTTGTACTGTGGGGGTAAGGGTAATTTTGCTCGTAATTGTCCGAACAAGTCGGGAAACGCCTCGACCAGGTGAATTGTGAGGGGGTTCACCTAGGTCTGCAGCTTATCTCCTCGAATAACTACCTTTTAGTCCCAGCTAAGGTTTCCTTTGGCAGCCTCAGTTCTTCGGTGTCGGCTTTTGTTGACAGTGGAGCTGCAGGAAACTTTATGGATTTAACTTGGGCTAAGGCCTTAGGCATTCCTCAGTTATCTTTGGGTAGGTGTGTCACCATGCATGGCTTAGATGGGAGTCCACTGTCCAATGGGGTTATTTCCCTCTGTACACCCCCTGTACTACTTACGGTAGGAGCTCTTCATTCTGAAAAAATCGAGTTCTTCCTTACCCATTGCCCAGCAGTTCCAGTGGTTCTGGGTCACCCTTGGCTGGCCTTTCATAATCCCACCATTGATTGGCGGTCGGGGGAGATTTCACAATGGGGTACCTTCTGTGATAAGGAATGTATTACGTTTCCAGTCAGAATAGCAGCTGCCATTCCTGAACTCATTCCCGTGGAATACCAGGAGTTTGCTGATGTGTTCTCCAAGGGCAATGCGGACATTCTGCCTCCCCATCGGCCTTATGATTGTGCTATTGAGCTAATTCCTGGTGCCGCATTGCCAAAGGGAAGGTTATATGCTTTATCCGGGCCAGAAACTGCGGCCATGAATGATTATGTAAAGGAGAGCCTAGGGAAAGGATTTATTAGGCCATCAAAATCTCCTTTAAGTGCAGGCTTCTTCTTTGTGGAGAAAAAGGATGGCTCGCTTAGACCTTGCATTGACTTTAGAGCCCTGAATAAAATCTCAGTTAAAAATACTTATCCTCTGCCGCTGATTTCTGTCCTCTTTGATCAGCTGCGTTCGGCTGTGATTTTTTCTAAAATTGACCTAAGAGGAGCGTATAACCTTATCCGAATCAAGTCTGGAGATGAGTGGAAGACGGCCTTCAGTACTCAGTCGGGTCACTACGAGTATCTGGTGATGCCGTTCGGCTTGTCTAACGCTCCAGCAGTTTTCCAGGACCTCATTAACGATGTGCTCCGTGACTTCCTAGGGAAATTCGTGGTCGTTTACTTAGACGACATCCTGATTTATTCTGACTCAATTGAACAACATGTTACCCAGGTGCGTCAGGTTCTTCAAAAGTTACGTGAGAATCATCTATATGCCAAGCTGGAGAAATGTGAGTTTCATGTCACGGAGGTATCCTTTTTAGGGTACATTATTTCCCCTCGGGGATTTTTCATGGAACCTAAGAAGCTCCAGGCCATCCTTAGTTGGGCGCAACCCACCAATTTAAAAGCAATTCAGCGCTTTTTAGGGTTTGCAAATTATTATAGGTTCATTCATTCTTTTTCCGACCTGGTTGCTCCCATTGTGGCTCTGACAAAGAAAGGAGCGGATCCTACCAACTGGTCGCGTGAAGCTGAGTTGTCCTTTCGGGCCTTGAAACAAGCTTTTGTCTCGGCTCCAGTCCTCAGACATCCCAATCCAGAATTGCCCTTCGTTGTGGAGGTTGATGCCTCGGAGGTTGGAGTGGGGGCTATCCTATCTCAAAAGGATCCGGAGTCTCTGGAACTACATCCTTGTGCCTTTATGTCCAGGAAATTCTCCTCCGCTGAATCCAACTATGACGTTGGTAACCGGGAGTTACTGGCAATGGGCTTTCGAGGAGTGGAGGCATTGGCTGGAGGGAGCAACACATACTATTTCAGTATTGACTGACCATAAAAACCTGCAATACATCGAATCAGCTAAGCGGCTGAATGCCCGGCAGGCTCGTTGGGCTTTATTCTTTACTCGTTTCAAATTTATTATCACTTTCAGGCCAGGTTCCAAGAATACCAAGGCGGATGCCCTGTCATGCAGTTTTCTTCCGGTTCACAATAACAGTCCTGTTACTCCCATACTTCCATCTTCAGTCATTTGGGCAGGCCTCACACAAGATTTATTTACCCAGTTAAAACAGCTTCAACACCAAGCTCCTGGAAATACTCCTGCTGGTCGTCTTTACGTCCCTGAGTTTTTGAGAGCTACTGTTTTGACTAAGTTTCATGATAACAAAGTTTCCGGGCATCCGGGGATCTCTAAGACTTTGGAGTTAGTCTCCCGCTCAGTATGGTGGCCTGGTCTTTCTAAAGACGTTAAGGAGTTTGTTTTTTCATGTCAGGTTTGTGCACAGCATAAGGTTCCCCGTTCCTTGCCTATCGGGCAACTTATGCCCTTAAATGTCCCTCTCAGGCCATGGTCTCATATTTCCATGGATTTTGTGGTAGACCTTCCCCTTTCAGCCGGATTCCGAGTCATATGGGTGGTAGTTGACCGTTTTAGCAAGATGGCTCATTTCATTGCTCTTCCCCGACTGCCATCTGCCCAAGGATTGGCAGTTTTGTTTCTCCGCCATGTTTTCAGACTTCATGGGTTGCCCACTGATATTGTTTCTGATCGGGGTCCACAATTCATTGCACAATTCTGGAAGGGTTTTTGTGCTTCATTAAAGATGAGATTGTCATTAACATCCGGTTACCACCCCCAATCCAACGGGCAAACCGAGCGAGTTAACCAATCATTGAAACAGTATTTGCGTTTGTACTCAGCCAAACTCCAGAATGATTGGTCCGAGTTTCTTCCATTGGCGGAGTTTGCTTACAATAATTCTTGTCATTCCTCCACTAATGTGTCTCCATTCTTTTCAGTTTTTGGTTTTCACCCCAGAGCTAATTCTTTTTTTCAACATTCCTCAGTTTCTTCGCTAACCTTAACCTCCCATCTCAGAGCCATTTGGAAAAAAGTGCACCTTGCTCTCAGAAAAGCGGCCTTTCGAGAGAAATTTTTTTCTGACAGGCTCCGACGTCCTTGCACTTTTAAGGTGGGAGATAGGGTATGGTTGTCGACTCGTAACATTAGACTTCGACAATCCTCAGCTAGATTGGGACCCAAATTTATTGGACCATTTCATATTATTAAAAAAGTCAACCCAGTTGCTTTCCGGTTACGTTTACCAAGAGCTCTCCGGATTGGAAATACGTTTCATTGCTCCCTGTTGAAACCATACGTTTCTTCCAGTAGATTTCCTCGGAAGATCTCTCAGGGAAGATCTCCAGTGGATGTACAGGGACAACAGGAGTTCCTGGTGGAGAAGGTTCTCGAGTCCAAATTGTCCCGGGGCCGGCTTTATTTTCTGGTTCACTGGAGAGGCTATGGTCCAGAGGAAAGGTCTTGGGTCCTGGATAAGGATCTTCATGCCCCGAGGCTCAAGAGGGCATTTTTTCGGGAATTTCCTCGGAAGCCTGGCTTTAGGGGTTCCTTGACCCCTCCTCAAGGGGGGGGGTACTGTTAGGCGCCGGGGTCCGCTCGTCGGTGCGGCCCGGCGCCAAGCAACCAGGGACGCCGTACGCGTACAGCCGCCGGCTCCCTGGCAACGCTAGACGCCGGGCGCACTGAGCCGCACGGACCCTAGCAACGGGGACGCCACTGGCGGACCGCGTTCCCCGTTACTGGGTCCATCTAAAATGATTGTGCACATGTTTCCTGGCCGTGCAGCAAGGCAGCTGCATGGCATTTATGTAATCAGCCCTGTCAGCAGTTGATTGGAGGACTCCTGTTTATATGCACTCTCAGGGCTTCTCACAGACGCCGGTAATAGCTTCCTGCATGCTGTCTTTGTTTGCTGAGAGTCTGTTTCCAGTCTTGCTGTATCCGGTCGTTCCAGTCTTCAGTAGTCCTGTACTCGGAAGTTGTTATCTTGTTCCTGGAGTCCTGACTGATCACCGTTTAACATCCAGTGGTGTTCGTGAGTCGCGGCTTTGCCGTGTGTAGCGGCTCGGCCGCTTTACCATTTATTATTTGTGCTTTGGAGCATTTTGCGGAGGGTTCCGCTTCCACAGGTCCACTCTGGTATCCGGCGGTGCTGGGTAGGAGTATTGGACAAGTGGATTTTGGTTGTCCTTTTCCCTGACGGTTTTTCCGCACATATTTCAGGTTTTGTTAGTTAGCTTGTTGCCCCTGGCCTGTTGTTAGTCAGAGGTCCTCTTGTTATCATCCTGCCTTGGATTTCCCTTTGTCTCTCATTAAGACCGGGGAGCACCGGAGTTGGGCAGACATAATCCGCCCTTCAAACGTGGCTGCCAGGGGCTCAAGAAACCATAGTCTCGCAAGGGATTTCCGATAGCACGGGTGAGACAATAGAGTTAGGGCGCCAGGGGCAACTAGTCTTTCCTGCTCCCGTAACCAGCATTCCATTCCAGTGCTCTGGTCATTGTCATAAGATCTCCTCTGGTCAGGAGTGCTGGAATCATAACAGGAGGAGGGTCATAGTGGGAGGAGCCAGTGCACACCAGTTGACCTAAAAGCTTTCTTTAGTTGTGCCCAGTCTCCTGCGGAGCCGCTATTCCCCATGGTCCTTTCGGAGTTCCCAGCATCCACTACGGACTACGAGAAATAGATTTACCGGTGAGTAAAATCTTATTATTTATTTATTATCCTTTATTTGTATGGTGCCACAAGGGATCTGCACCGCCCAATTACAGAGTACATAAACAAATAATCAAGCAGCAAAACAGCAACTTACAGTTTACGCCAATATAGGACAAGTACAGGGTAAATAAACATAGCTACATCAGCAGATGACACTGGAATAAGTATCAGGTGGCAGAAGACTGCTGGATTTGGTGCAGTTGAATATTATTAAAGTAAGAAAAGGATAAGCACATGAGGGAAGAGAGCCCTGCTCGTTAGAGCTTACATTCTAAAGGGGAGGGGTAGACAGACAGGGGTGAGACAGATGGGGTACATAGAGTGCGTGGAACAGAGGTTTAGGATGAGATTTGGCTGGGTTTGATGAAGAAGTGGGTCTTGAGAGCCCGTTTGAAGTTTTGTAGAGAGGTGGAGAGTCTGAGGGAGAGAGGTAGGGAATTCCAGAGAAGTGGTGCAGCACGTGAAAAATCTTGGAGGTAGGAGTAGGAGGAAGTAATCCGTAAGCAGGAGAGGCGGCGTGCATTAGCAGAGCGAAGAGGACGGGTGGGAGTGTAAAGGGGGATAAGGTCAGAGATGTAGATGGGAGAGGAGTGGGTGAGGGCTTTGTAAGCAAGTGTGATAAGCTTGAAATGGATTCTGAAAGGGAAGGGGAGCCACACTATTTTATTCTCCCTCCAGGGGGGTCGTGGACTCCCACGAGGGAGAATAAGTGTCGGTATGCCGGCTGTCGGGATCCCGGCGCCGGTATACTGTGCGCCGGGATCCCGACAGCCGGCATACTGAAGATCATTCGCAATACTGTGTGGCATAATTTGAATACTATTGTGTGGCCATGCCCCTTCCCAGCAAGAACACACCCCTTTTTGGGCTGCGAGTCAAATGTGCGCACTGTTCCTATTTAAAATATAGGGGGCAGGAACAACAAAATGAGGACTGCTATGGGTGAGGGGTGATGGTGCTGGGAAAGAGACACAGGGTCAGAAGTGGAACTAGCGGTGGTGCTAGGGGGCACCAGACAAAATCTTGCCTAGGGCATCAAATTGGTTAGGGCCGGCTCTGTCCCTACTCAACTCACTTCTCTCTCCTATACTGTCTCTCTCATGCCCTGAACAAGCCACATCCCTATACTTCCCTTACTTCTGCTCTTGTTGCTCCACCAACCACTATTCACCCTCGCAGATCAACATCTCAACCCTGACACACCAAATGCATCAGATATTTGCAAAAATGCTCACGTACTGTTGAGCGACAGTGGAGGCAGACTTCATCCATTTCAAAGTTATGTTCTCATTATTCAGTGCTGCCCTTTCACTCGCTAAACAGTCATACTTCAAGAATCTCATATCCTCCCAGTCTTCCAAACCCTGGCGCCTCTTTGCCACTCTCAACTCCCCCCTCTGTCCACCCCCACCTCGTCTCCCCCCCTCACTCTCTTCTCTTGACTTTGTCACTTACTTCACATCCAAAATTGACTCCATACGTCAGGACATCACATCCCACCAAAAAAACAGCAACCACCCACCTCCTATTCCTTACCACCCCTCTCCTTCCCTCTTACCAACTCTGACATCTTTCTCCCATGTATCTGGTGAGGAAGTCATGGCCCTCATTACCCAGCCCCCTCCACCTCCCCACTTGACCCTATACTCTCCCGCCTACTCCGCTATATCTCTCTCTCTGCCTGCACCCATCTTGCCCACCTCCTCAATCTCTCCCTCTCATCAGGCACTGTCCCCTCTTCCTTCGAGCATGCACTTGTCTCCCCTATTCTTAAAAAAAACTACCCTTGATCCACACACTCTCTCCAACTATCGACCCATCTCTCTCCTTCCTTTTGCCTCCAAACTACTTGAGCGTATTGTTTATAACCTCCTGACTGCCTTTCTTGCCTCCCACTCACTACTTGACCCATTCCAGCCTTGCTTCCGTCCTCTCCACTCCACTGAAACTGCCCTCACAAAAGTCTGCAATAACCTCCTATCTGCTAAATCTAAGGGTCACTACTCTTTGCTTATTCTTCTTGACCGCTCTGCTGCTTTTGACACTGTGGACCACACTCTCCATCTGCTAATCCTTCACTCCCTTGGTCTGTGTGATACTGCCCTCTCCTGGCTGTCCTCCTATTTCTCTGATTGTTCCTTCTCCGTCTCCTCTCATGGCTCCACCCCCCCCCCCCAACTTCCACTAACTGCATCTCTATGCTGATGATACTCAAATCTACATTTCCTCCCCTGACCTCTTTCCTGCTCTCCTCACTCGTGCATCCAACTGTCTCTCTGCTATCTCTTCCTGGATGTCCCAGTGCTTTCTTAAACTTAACATGTCTAAGACTGAGCTGATCACCTTTCCGCCCTCCCACACAACCTCACCTCCCACAATTTCACTATCTATAGATGGCACTACAATCTCCTCTAGCCCCCAAGTGCGCTGTCTTGGAGTAATCCTTGATGCCTCCCTCTCCTTCAAACCACACATTCAGCACCTATCACAAACTTGTAATTTTTCATCTCAAAAATATTTCCAGGATCAGACCCTTTCTCACCCAGGATGCCACTAATACCCTTATCCACTCACTGGTCATCTCCAGACTGGACTACTGTAATCTCTTCCTGACTGGCATCCCTAACACATACATCTCTCCACTCCAATCTATCCTCAATGCTGCTGCCCGGATCATCTTCCCCACCAAATGCACTACATCCACCTCAACTCTCTTACTAGACCTTCTCTGGCTCCCGTTTCCCCTTCAGAATCCATTTCAAGCTTCTCACACTGACTTACAAAGCCCTTACTCACTCCTCTCCCAGTTAGATCTCTGACCTTATCTCCCTTTATACTCCCGCCCGTCCTCTTCGCTCTGCTAATGCACGCCGCCTCTCCTGCCTTCTGATTACCTCTTCCCACTCCTACTTCCAAGATTTTGCACGTGCTGCTCCCTTTTTCTGGAATTCTCTACCTCTCCCCCTCAGACTCTCCACCTCTCTACAAAACCTCAAGCGGGCTCTCAAGACACACGTCTTCACCAAACCCAGTCGTCTCTCATCCTAAGCCTCCTGTGGCCCACGCTCACTTTCTACCCGATCTATGTCACCCTTATCTGTGTGCCCCTCCCCTTTAGAATGTAAGCTCTCACGAGCAGGGTCCTCTTCCCTTATGTGCTTTTACGTCTCTTACTTAACATATCTTCTTTTCAATACTCCCTTTGATGGCACCAAATGCATCGGTTTTCTGCCAGCCTGATACTTATTTCAGTGCTGTCTACTGACGCAACTATGTTTATATACCCTGTACTTGTCCTATATTGTATTGAACTGTAAGTCACTGTCTTCATGTTTTGCTTGTTTACTCAGTAATTGGGCGCTGCGGATCCCATGTGGCGCCATATAAATAAAGGATTATAATAATAATAATAATTATAAAACACTAAGGGACCCCTACGCTTTTTGTCCCTGGTATTTTAAGAACCAGGATGGGCTCTAAGAGCCCGGGGCTGGTAATGCTTTGGAGGGGATCCCACGCAATTACTTTTTAGACTTAACTGTTTCATTATTTAACACAATGAAGCACTGCATGGATTTCACTGATCTGGCCAGGCTTCTTGCCTTTATGTTGGCGTTGGGTATGGGATGCAGGTGGCCGGATGCCGATGGCTGGGATCCCAGTGGTCAGCATACCAACGTCAGCATCCTGGCCATTAGAATGCTGGCAGGGGGGTGAGGTGGCTTGGGTATCATGGACACCCATGAGTGGGAATAGCTCCTGTTAGCCGGGATTCTGGCTGGCGGCAATGTCAGTGGTCGGGATTCTGACTGCCGGAATCCCGACTGCCGGCAATGTAACTACATCCCGTATGACCAGTGTTTCACAAAATTCCCCCGTAAAACACTGCTCTGAATTACAATGACATTGATATTGGAAAACTTGAACTGAACAAACACAGTAGCTTAGTAAAATACCGATTTTGATTTTAAAAAGTTGCACTCTAAAACTGACGATGTCACACGAGATTGATCTCGGTCAAAATTGGCTGAAACACGAATCTTAGTAAATGTACCCCTTAGTATTCATACACAACACTAATAAAAGCCCTAAGCTCATCACAGAAGCTTCCCAAACGGCCCTATCACTAACTAAGACCATCTCTCTAGTAATTAGCCAGCTTTTCTGACTTCGGGCCACCCAGACAAATGCCCCAGACAGGCTTTAATGCCTTAGACTCCTCCCACTCACAGACTGACAGGCATGCAACAGTCTGTCTTCTTAAGGGAGTTCTTCACAGATGCTCTGGTGAATCAGTTACATGCTGTCAGCTGCACCAAACTGTAAGGGAGAAATGCACTGATGTCAGTTATACAGGTAAACATATTTTCTATCTTCCAAATACTTGACTTCCCGGGGTTTGTCAGCTAAACACCCCTGGTTCCTCTGTAGCACACTACTCCTATTGCCATGCTAGCTAATAAAATATTAGTATGTGGATCCCTTTAATTATGTATTTTATTTATTACCAGTTATTCACAGAGAATATTATGGCAATTCACATCAGTCCCTTTCCCAGTGGAGCTTTACAATCTATATTCCCTACCACATGTACACACATTCACGCTAGGGTTAATTTTGTTGGAAGCCAATTAACCTACCAGTATGTTTTTGGATTGTGGGAGGAAACCAGAGTACCTGGAAAAAATCCACGCAAGAACGAGGAAAATATACAAAATTCACTAAATTAGGGGCATGGTGGGGATCAAACCTATGACCTCAGTGTTGTCAGGCAGTAATGCTAACCATTACACCAACTGTGCTTAGTAATCTGAATAAATATTTATTCTGGCAGATTCTGAGCAATAGTAAGAATATTTCATAATTACACAACTTTTGTATGCAAAGGTTACTGCCTAGTACTAAATTGCACATACTGTAACACATGTAGCAATCCTGAGGTTTTTGTGTCCTGCTGTCAACCTCCCTATTACATGTTTTTCAGCAGGAGCTCAAAGGGATAAAACCATACTTATCTACACTCCCGGAATGGCTCCCGAAAATTGGGTTCCACTCCCAGCACCCCAGAAGAGTGGGCAAGTCTGACCATTGAGTGAAGATGTGATTCACGCTGAATCGCATCATAGTAGCCACGCCAGTCCTGGTAATCTTGGCATTGCATAGCAGGGGGCGTGACCACGATGACGTGATCCCACAGCCACGCCCCCTGCACAACCCCTTTTTGCCATGTCATACCCCCACACCGCCCCTTATATTAAGCGACCATCCCACACTGACCTCAGCTGTGCTGACCTGGTTGTCCTCTCCCCGAGGGACAGCCTGAAAGTCAGTATCTATGGATAAAACCTATTCTGCAATATTGCTATATATATTTGCAAAATATTTTAAATAACTTTTTTTTAGATGAAGTGTACATATAAAATCTGGACTTAGTTAATGATGACAATATGTGCTTAAAAAACAAAACAAATATCTCATCTTTATGCAAAATAAATATTCTGAGATGTCTCCTGTCAGGCTGCTGACAAAATGTGCTAATGGTTTGTGTTGACAAAACACTTTTCAACCAAATGTGTGTTTCTTAATTATAGCAATGACAAAATAGTGCTATAGATGTGTCCTTAGAATTGTATTTTATAAGGTTGAGATTTTACAGTTAAGTGCTCATTAGTGAGAATAAAGGCATTAAACGCTCACTCATTTCCAGTATGCAATGGGAGCAGCCATCTTGTGTGTTTGTGAGGAAGTGTGGAGAATGTGGTGGGGGTGTAGTCATTCACTTACCTTAAGGGCCCCATACACTAGAAAAATAATGCCCGATTTCATCCAATTTCGGGCATTCGGGCCGATATATCAGGTGAAATCGGGCATTTTGGAGGTGTTTCCGATCTGATCTGATGCACGTTCTCGTGAGGGTCGGATCGGCTCCCCTAGATCACAGGTTCTCAAACTCGGTCCTCAGGACCCCACACAGTGCATGTTTTGCAGGTCTCCTCACAGAATCACAAGTGAAATAATTAGCTCCACCTGTGGACCTTTTAAAATGTGTCAGTGTGTAATTAATACACCTGTGCATGTGCTGGGTGACCTGCAAAACATGCACTGTGTGGGGTCCTGAGGACCGAGTTTGAGAACCTATGCCCTAGATCGTTAGTGCTGCACTCGTGATATGTCGGTTCCCGCAGGCATGGCTGGGATCGCATACAATATATTGCATGCAAAATGTACCAAATCGTATGGAATCGTATGGAACCACTCCCGGGATGCTCCAAGGAGAGTTCAAGGGAAATCGCCTCCGACTTCAGCCTCAGACATATCGTTGTAGTGTATGGGGCCCTACTCCCACATTTAGTCCACTGAGGTGTTACCTTACTTCCCCCACTCCCACATTCAGGATGCTTTGAGACAGCTGAGGCATTACCTTTGTCTACCCACTCTTCCATTCAGGCCATTGAGGTGTTACCTTACTCCATCCTCTCTCACATTCAGGCCGCTGAAGTGTTACCTTATTCCACTCTCTCTCACATTCAGGCTGCTGAGGTGTTATCTTGCACCACCCACTTTCACATTCAGGCCAGTGAGGTGTTACCTTACACCACCCGCTCTCACATGAAGGTGTGGAAGATGGATCTGGAATGCAGGTCTGATGATTCTCTAGAAGGAGAAATATATGACAATGACAATGTAAAAGTGAGACATTAAAATGTGTGACGCGAAAAACACTGCCAGTTCATTTGCCAGATATGGTGAGTGTCATTATAGGCATAATCAGCAGCTCATGTACCAACTGTCACCTATGGACATGTACACACCCAGGTGGCAGTTGTTAGTCGCGCCCACCTACTATAACGACCCTACCGGCCTATTGATAATGCCCTTACCATGGCCGTAACTAGGGGGGGCTAGGCGGGCATGTGACCTGGGTGCCGGATATGAGGAGGCGCCAAGACATCTGCCCTGCTCCCTCCACCTGCCACTCCCTTGATTGTTAGCGGTGCTTCAATACCAGACGTTTGTGAAGGGCTCTCCCTGGAGTCCAGCCTACCATTGTCTGGGCTTCATGCTGTTCAGCTGTAGAGCCCCTTGCAAAGGCTGGCCACTCATTTATAGCTGCACCCACTGCTCCGGTCCCCTGCCCTGCCTGCACTATTGCTCATCTGTAGCCATCGCTCCCTGCCAGTGCCCTGCTCGTCACATCCAGCGAATTGCAGTGAATGCTGCTCTCATACTGAAAACTCAGTTTCGGTCCCTATGCTGCCCTCCTACCAAATGCTGCCATCCGTTCCCACTCCTGCTTGTCTTCTGAAGCCAGGACTTTAGGGGAGCCGGGACACTCGGCCTGCTGCCATCTTGTCTGGGTGGCTCCTCTCCCCCAGGTTTCTGTACTGCCTGCTAGGATCTCCCACTAGACCTGACTAGCATGGCTCCAAGGTATGTGATCAACCACACTCCTCACCCACCACCTGCATCCCAGGCAGGGACACCACTTCATTTGTCTTCTCTCTCCCTCCCCTCTCTCTATCGCTCCCTGTCCGTCTCTCCCCTTCCCCTCTCTCCCCTTTCCCTCTACCCTCCTCTCTCTCTCTCTATCTTTCCATAATCTCTCTCCTCTCTCTCTCCTGTACTCTCCCTCTCACCTTCTAGCTTTCCATCCTCTCTCTCCCCTCTCTCTCTCTGGCCCCTTTCTCTCTCTCTCTCTCTCTCTCTCTCTCTCTCCCCTCTATCTTTCCATCCTTTCCCTCTTATCTGCCCCTGTATTTCTCTTCCCCTCTCTCTCGAACCCCCCCCCCCCTCACTCTCTCTTTATTGGGGGGAGTGGTGCGACAAATTATTGACTTGCGCCAGGTGACAGGAGTCCTAGTTTCGACCCTACCCTTACTCTGTCTAACACCCCATGCTTCAGACAGACGTGGCCTAAAGTGGCACTCAAGCAGGGGACACAGAGCCCCGGGGAAACCAGAATCTGATTCTATGCACCTCGATGGCCCCTTTAAGGCACAGGAGATAACTAATATCCTGGCCTCGTTGCTTGACCAGAAGCTTACTCCATTATAAGATTCAATTAACTCTGCTCTAACTCAGTTAACACAACATGATCAACATATTTCTGCAGCAGAGCAGAGGATTTCGGACTAAAACCTCTCTATTGGCTCAGATAAAAGCTGTAATTTCCATACAAGATAAACTAGAAAACATGGAAAACATAAATAGGAGAAATAATGTGAGGATAATAGGTCTCCCTGAAAGTGTTAAACCTGCTGCGCTTATGACCCTTTCTCGGAATGGCTCACTCGTGAGTTGGGATACGTTCCCGCCGAAGGATCGCTGTTGGTTGAACGCATACTTTGGGTTGGACCAGATAGACACCTGGCGAGAGACAGATTATGACCTGTTATTCTAAGAATTTTGAATTATGTGGATACAGTCCACCTTCTTTATGATATCAGGAAACATTCGGCACTTCACTATCGGCTGTAAACTGTTGTCATTTCAGGACTTCTCCTATATAGCGATGAAGAGAAAGGAATTTGCTCCAGTTTGTAAAATACTTTTTGATATGGGTCACCGCTTCGCTTTACTGTACCAGGCTACATTACGAGTGTTCCATGGCAGCAGGCCATAGTTCTTTGACAACACTCAAGCAGCCAAGAACTTTGTGGATTCTCTCTCTCTCTCTTCTTCTCCCTACATGGCTGAAGAGAACTGAGAAAGTTTCACTTCTTGGGCGACTTATATCTTTTTGACTGCTCTACATTCAGGTTCACTAAGTTGAATGTTCTTTTCATACGTTTGCTAATGTATACATATTGTTGTTATTTTCATATTCTCTGCATATTATCGTGGTTGCACCGGATTGTGGAAGTGCAGCAATTGTTGCTATTTGATACTCCCACCTTGCTCTATTTTATCATTACTTTGACCTGCTCTTGTTCTTTGTGGTATAGAACGACCCCAATTTCAGGGTTACTGCTCTCTCCTCATTTGACTTGAAATCTCTGGCCTTGTGTTGACATCTTCCTTTTCCCTAAACTTCCTCTTTTCACCTTCTGTTTTTGGCAATGGTTATTTTCATTATATACAATGCAGTCTAGGGATTGCACTATTGGGTTTAGATAGTACCCCAAATGTTATTTCAGTTTTTTGTTTGGTTCTGAGATTTGCGAATCTCTTTAATGTTATCAATGCTTTTAACATGGCCCCTTAGGCAATTCTTGTTACTCTATTGCCCGTTCGCTGGGATGGGTAGGAGACTCCAAATGTTATTTCTTATGGTATTATTGTCACAACTGAGGGCTATTGTTGGTGTGAGGCCGCCTCAGTTGTAGGGGCTGGTGTAAAAGTGAATCTAGGTGGCTGAATAGGACTCCTAGACATAGAGGACTTCTACCACCAATGCCCAAAGATGTGACCACCACAACAAAGATAAAATGAATGTTTGTTTATTAAACACAGTTCTGGTGGTACACCGGCAGTTTGCACAAGATGAAATGAGAAATGATTAGAAACAGTACATAGTTCCGCAAACAGTAGCAGCTGCAATGTTCCCTTAGGTGTGGTATCCGCACAAGACTAGCTTGGGAGTTAAGGAGATGGTCAGTCCTTACCAACACCTAGGTGCTGTAGAACAGATAATAGCTGGAACTGATCAGCAGATGTAGTACAGAGGCTGAGTGTACTGCAGAAAGAATTACATTTGTAAACTGCCGGTTTTGCCGGATGAAACGGATGTTGAAGAACTGTGAATGAAGTGCAGATCCGGATGAAACGGATAATGAGGTTGAATAACACTACTGATGCTAGAGATCGATGAATTGAGAAACAGATGACTTGATACTGTAGATATCAGGAACACCGATGGCGGAGCACCGATAAAGATAGGTAGCTGAACACCACTGGAAGCCCAATGCTGGAAGCTGGTGTTTTTTAGTGTACTGCCACTAGCAGAATACACTGAGGATGCTATGAAGTCAGGCAGGCACCGCAGGGTGGTGATTGGTGCAGGTCTCTGTAGAACTGGAGACTTCAGGAGCTGGAATAGCTGGAACAGAGAGCAGAGACGGGATACACTTGGTGATGACAACCAAAGCACTGACGAATTCCTGGTCTAAGATCAGTCCCTTTATACCCTCAGCAGTGCAGGGATTGGATCAGCAATCAGGCTGAGCTCAGCAGGACTGTGGATTGGTAGAAACAGTATCACATGATCAGAACCAACATGGCTGCGCCCATACTGATTCTTGGAGGGAAACCTGGCTTGTTATTCTATATGAAACTTTCACAGAAATGGCGGCAGCGGCATCCTCCCAGCGCCAGCAACAGACGCTATGGTGGGTGAGAGGCGCCGCACAGACCCGTAATGCTTTAACACAGTAATCGCGGCAGAGGCCACGGCTGACAGGAGACGTCACACAGATCCATCCACACGCTGGAAGCGCAGCATAGGCGGCAGAGGCCGCAATTGTCAGGAGATGTTATGCAGAGCCGTCCAAAAGCTGAGAGTCCGGTAATGGCGGCAGAGGCCGCAATGAGCTAGAAATGCCATTCCATTTAAGAGTTCCTTGTGACAGCACCTGCAGACTAATAGGAAGGAAATATGAAGTAAGGATATTAAAAACATGACTGAGACCCGGCACTGGAACACTGAGCCAGCCTCAGAAGACACCTAAAAGGTAAAAAATAATGTCCAGTAGTCCGGATCGTGACAATTATGGCCTAAGGTGAGCATCGGTTGACATGCCTTCTGCTACAACTGTACCACAAATCCTCCCAAATGTACCAATTTTTGCAGGACAGTCCCGTTTTCTTGGGACTCACAATGCACTTGCAGAGCGCTGGCCATACCCCACAGTTACGAAAATGGGAGGTGTGGCGATCGCTGCATGCCAGCAAAGCCAATTTTCTATAGACCCCGCCCCTTTTTGGACAGCAGCTGCATCTTTTTGAGGTCCCAATGTTGGGAGGTATGGCCAAAGGGTTCATGTGGGCATTATGTAAAGATGCAGCAGTATATACTGTTGGAAATTTGGCGAGTTTTGATCAGAGATGTGCTGGAAAGATAAGCGCCATCGATTTTTTACTCCACAGTTTTGATTAGAAAAATGATTAGAATAATACAAAGAAGATATTTCTATCATATTTCTTGTATTTTTCATATACTTCATACAGTACAAACTCTGGTCCAAACGTTAGTATGACAGGAAAGGCTCTGCCTCACCTGCCTCACCCCACCGCACCAAACTGCGCATGTCACTGGTGCTTAGCAAGTGCACAAATAAAGAAGAAAGGCAAATACAAGTTGGTTCCAATTCACAAGAAGTCCTAAAGGGCAGTCCAAATAAGCATGAAGTCCCCTAGGAGCCTTGCGCAGTGTTTCTCCATGGAATAATACTGGTACCTAGCATCAATTATTACTGCAAAGAGAAGCAATTTTTGTACAGTAATACCCGAAAGTGTACACACCAGCAGGACCGCCGAGACATCGTATGGGCCAGAGTGCCCAGGGAGAGTGGAATACACTTCCTCATAATGAACCTATGGTACCTCATTGTACCTATGGTACAATGGTATGGTCTAGCTTTGTGGATGGACATGGATATATGCATCCCCTGTGACACTGCACACCAGCACATCATATAAGGCTACAATGGGACTTTGAGACAATTGACTTTGTCAGTAATGTCTAACGTAATTTTTCCTTTGGAGCCTCGTGTATAATCTACTTAAGTTATTATTTATTATAATGAAAAAAATAATAAATCAAACTTTGTGGTAAATCAACTTTCATTCAGGCAATGTAGATCTAGCAAAATCAAATGAACTTTTCTTTCAATGCATTCTGCGCAGTAGCTCTAGTTGCACAACGGGATGCAGAAAGTGCCTATTCAATAGTTATCACAAATATGTTTCATTTCCTGGTGCCCCTCTATTCGCAACCAGCTCCATTTTTGGTATGTATTTCTAAATACAGAAATAAAGAAAAGCAAGTGTGCCACCTTGTGGTTATAGCTCAAACTACAGAGGAAAGTAGATGTGAACAAAATAGGGAAAACTGCATCCCTCTGCATCTTCTCTCTCTGACCTCAGGGGAACTAAAATATAACTAAAGTGTGAAAAGCTAACTTTCTAGGTATAAAGCAAACTTAGAAGTAAACAACAATATTTGTGTTATAAACACTGAGGACATTTTTGTGTATGGATGAATATATCCATAAATAAGCATAACAACAGTAATGCTTTCAACTTGGGGGATTTTTGTTTCTGGACAAAAATATGCAACATGATAAAAAACAAATTGGAATTAGAGCATGCCAGACATTTGTTTTTTCATTTTCCTTTTTTTCGTTTTACACATTTTTATGTTGCAGATGCATGTTGTCAACTCAACTGGACACGTGTGTAACTTATTTAGTTTTAGTGTTTAAGAAAACAGAAATGTGTTTATGTTTTTTTAATCCCTAAAGACAAATAAAGAACATTAATACAAAATCTTGCATTATGTTGTGCAGATGGACAAGTGGCCTGTTTCTTACTATACCGCATATACCTTAGGGAAGTGATTGACAAGGACATGAAGTGGAAATGCTTTTAGGATGCAATGATGGAGTAATGTATAACAGGCCTGGCCAACCTGTGGCTCACCAGCTGTTTTGAAATTATACATCCTGGCATTCCCTGCCAGAGTTTTAGCATTCTCTAATAACAAAGCTGTGGCAGGGCATGCTGGGACATGTAGTTTCACAACAGCTGAAGAGCCACAGGTTAGTATAATATAGTAATTGTAAATAAAAATATTGGGGAAGAGGAATCAAATTAGACTTCACAGAAGCATTAACACATATCCTCCAACATTACTCCTTCCACCAGGTATATTGATGCATCAAAGCAGGGAATAATGTGGAGAAGTGGACCAGTTATCAACCAATCAGCTCCGAGGAAGCATTTATCAAGTACATTCTATAAAATGATAGGTAGTAACTGATTGGTATCTATGGGCAACTTGTCCACTGGTTCACTTCTTCACTCTTTTCATTACTTGATGCATCATCCCCAAAATGCTCTGCTCCTGGACTTCCCTCTCAATTGTTGATTGCAGTCACCTGTATGGAAACACCCTTCTCAATGAATTAGTCCAACACAGCTGACTGAAATTGTATATTAAGTGAGAAGTCCATAATAGGGATATCCATTGATGTTTAGAAACCATTGATGGTCGCTCATCAATGTCAGATATTTTTGCCATTGATGATGGAGGAATAAATAGTTTACTGCCATTGATGGTAGCCGTGGGCCAAATTTTTCAGGCTTGGACTGCAGTGTAGAGCTACTTGATTGTCATCCAGTAGTCCTGCACCGCAGCTGCGAGTGGGGAAGCTCTGAGTCCTGCAGCTTCAAATACAAGTGAGCGACTGGCCTGATGTGTTCCAGGATGGGGTGGGGTTGGTGCTGGCCCGTCTTGCTGACTTTACACAGAGCAGAGGCTGAGGTCAGTTGTCAGTCAGCAGTCCAGCTCTCGGCTCCTTCACACACAGGAGCAGAGTGAGTGTGCCCGAATGAATGCCTGGGGCCACCTCGCTGCTCTCATTCTACCAGCTGTCAGTGCTCTGGTGACATGACACGCTCAGTAGCTAGTCAGCTGCCCCACTGCGGCTCGCTCGCTCTTTATCTTCTTCATAGATGGGCAGGCTGTCAGCTGAGCAGCCGTTAGTTGTGCAGTATATCAGGAACCATCAGTGGAGTACCACTGAATAATTACATTCCATCGATGACCATCTTTTGGTTTCTCCATCGATGACAACCATCGATGGAGAGCACACTGATGGCCATCCCTAGTCCAGAAGAAGAGTATTTTGTACCTGATGAATGGGGCCCTGTGGGATGGTCGGGTAACATATTGTAGAACCCACATAATATGCTGTTATCTAATCAAGAGTACAATATCTTCACTGTTTATCATTACAGATCAAAGACTGTCCATTGAAAAGGAGATTCATTTCATAAGATGTGTTTAACAGTCTGTAAACCTATACCCTTACCAAGGTCCAGGTTTTCTTGGAAGCAGACTGGCAGAACCCCATGGATACTTTGCTACGAGACCCACCTTTGACCAGGAAGGCAATCTGTGTACACTACAGCCAGCTCCGAGAGAAGTTAGATTATTCTTTATCTACTCAGGGATTATCGCGTTCTCTTACTAACCATTGCGCAAAGCCCTGACCGCCGGTCTCCTGACCGCCGGTCAGCTTACGGACGCCGGGATCCCAGCAGCATACCGACGCCGGGATCCCGGTGGGGAGGGGCAAGTGCAGCAAGCCCCTTGCGGGCTCGCTGCGCTCGCCATGCTTCGGGCTCGGTGGTGACCTGCGGTCGCCACGGGTTCTATTCCCACTCTATGGGTGTCGTGGACACCCATGAGTGGAAATAGTCCCTGTTGGTCGGCATGCCGACCATCGGGATAGTGAGCTGTCGGGCTTGTGGAGGAGGTCATGTGACTGTCAGCTGACCGGCGGTCACATGAATACCACCCGTTCGTAAGGCCATCCTTCAAAGTGGAACCACTCAGTTGCTCCTGCTCTATCCATTTTTAAAGCAAAATTCTTTTATCTTTTAGAATGCACTGAGTAGAGGTGGTCTTAGATAAAGAATCCAAGATCAAAACGTTTTTCGATATGTGGGAAAGCTGTATAGATACTCTGCCACCCGAAATGAAGAGTCAAATTATAGAAGCTTACATACAAACGTTATACCTCTTGGTATTTGATTTGAGAGGTGGCTGGTGGCCCTCCTATTTTGATGTGAAGTGGAGAAGAAAAAGAAAAACTTTATTTTTTGGTACTAGCATTGTGGATATTCCCCTTGTGTAGGGAGGGGACGGCAGAATTTTTTTCTCTTTTATGTTTTAATTTGATAATTTAATTCTAACATATTGTTATTTTTCTTTGCGGGAACATGCAGTTTTACTTGTAATTTTACTTATCATAGGGGGTTATTCCGACCAGTTCACATGACCGTCGCTGGGCAACGACAACAAGAACGAAGAAAGCGATCGCTACTGCGATCGCAAGAAGATTGACAGCAGGAAGGCGTTCCGGGGCGGCAACTCACCGTTTTCTGGGAGTGGTGGGTCCAAAGCAGGCGTGTCCAGACATTTGCAGGGCAGGTGTCTGACGTCAATTCCAGGACTGGACAGGCTGAAGACATCGCAGTGGGCGAGTAAATTGAAAGCTACACAAACTGCACAAAATGTTTTTGCATAGTACGGCTGCACAATCGTTCACAGCCTTGCTATTCAAAAAGCCCTCCCCCATAGGCGGCGTCTAGTTGATCGCACTGACAGCAAAAAGTTGCTACATGCGATCAACTCGGAATGACCCCCATAGTTTATACATGTTCTATACAACTATCCATTGATATAACTATATTTGATTTGTCCGTTGTACCTATGGCCTTGTTCATTGTGTTTGTATACTGGAATGGATTCTCTGGTTGCACATGTGATGCTTCAATAAAATAAAATAAAAAAAATCTTTAAACCTACAGTATACCTTCATACAGCTGTAATGGTTTGCATAATAAAAACAGTAGCATATAGAATACACAGTTTAATAGTCACATAGAGCAGAATAAAAGTACATATTTTAGTAAAAGATTTTGTATATTTAAGCAAAATGAATAATGTGTAAGAGAGAAGAGGATAATTTGTGGAGCAATAGTCCAAGCCATGTTACTGAGAGCATTGCATGATGGGATACTTTAACAGCTCCTATAATGAAAGCAAAATGTTTCCTTTCTTTGGTCCCGATGGAAAGTTAATTACATTGTTCTTAGCTTTAAAACATTCTTGGAGGTCATAGGTGAAAGACTGCGCTCACTCCCTACTGGTTTACTGTTGAAATTAGAGGAAAATAAAAGGCAGTGATTATACGTGGAGAATCATAACTTGTCAGGCAGCCACTATTGCAGTTGTACATCTGCAAACATTTTTCAGCCAGCGCTGCAGGGTCTGCTAATTATGAACGGCGTTTGTCAGCTTTTGGGATTTCGGCGCCAGTATCCTGAACGCCGGGATCCTGACAAGCCAGCATTTTAACTGCATCCCATTTAGCCATCAGCTTATTATTAGATTATATCTGTTTTCATAAAATGAGAGGTCACAGATAAAATCCATAAATTACATTTCACCTTTCACATTTCACCTACTTTTTGTAGAAATTAATTAACGGGGCTATTCATTACAAAAGTAATGCAGAAGATATTCGTGACATCTCCTGCTATTCTTCCAGTCACGATTTGGCATGCTGTCCCCAAACAACAGTATGGGTACTTCAATTCATCAAGCTCCAAAAATACAACATTGTCAGAAGATGAATGTGGAAAGTGATCGAAACAGTTCCCAGACCCACAATGCTTCCTACGGGAAGCTGGCCCAGATTGTGAAAATGATAACTGGATGGTAGACAGGCAGTAAATAGATAGACTGTTAATATGTAGATATGAGATGGTTGACGGGGTCAAAAGGTCGACATGTTCAAAAGGATGACGTGTAAATGGTCAATTCAAAATATAGTTGACAAATGGTTTTCCGTGATTTTTCATGATTTGTAGGGGTCCGGGTTAGGGGTTAGTGGTTAAGGTTAGGCATTTGGGGGATGGTTAGGGTTAGGCTGCCAGAGGGGATGGGTAGGGTTAGGCACTAGGGTAGAGTTAGGGTTAGGTTGTAGAAGGGGCAGGGTTAGGGTTAAAGTAACAAAAAAAGGGTCCATCAACCATTTAACTGTCAACCTGATGACCCTGACGACCATCTGTTGTCGATTTATTGACTAGTATCTACTGTATGTACTGTCGATCTTTTAATTGACGCTCGAGAATAGGGATTCTTTTGGATCCCTTCACCCCTGTTTGCATCCCTCCGCAGCCAGTTAGGTATCTCAGTGTGCAGTACCTGACTGCGCACTGACACTGCTGGGTCAGACGCAGCAGTGTAAAGGTTCACTGAAGTGCTAAGGAGGTAGTGTTAGGGCTCGCAGGAACAGCTGATTTTGAGATTAGCTGTACCCACACTAGAGCAATGCTAAACTGCTCCTGTATTTCAAGCCATTGGAAATAATGATAAATAGACCCCTTAATGTCCCCTATTTTATAAAAAATTGCAGCCACCTTGATATTTACCTCACTCATTTAATCTTGAATTCTATACTCATTTGTGAGCATGTACAGTATAATGCAAATATGATACCACAACCTATTTGTTGTTTTCTGGTGAAATACAATTATGACGGCTCAGTAACATTTACAGTACCCGAAAAGAGTAATGATATATAAATGTCAGTGCTATAACTTTCTCCTTAGCAGTACTGATATCACTATCTGATGTGCATATAGTAGAAAACATTGTGTAAATATTAAGATATGTTATTTTTATGTCTATCCCCCCATAATCCGGATTCCAATCAGTGTCTTGTTAGACAGTCAACAGGTCAACCCCATATGGTCATGCAATATGTCGACATGGTCAAAAGGTCAACTGTGTTTAAGGTCAATAGGTACAAAAGGTCAACAGGTTCAAAAGGTCAACACACGAATTGTCAACAAACTTTTTGTTTTCAACTTTTGCTTCATTACCATCTATGTGGACTATGATTGGGAAAAGTAATCTGTGACGAGTACAGCAGTAGCAGAGCCAGCCAGCCTTACTCAAAGTGTGGCGAGTGGAGAAGTGGGTTCATGTTTCCACTTATCGTGGTCACATACTGTGAAATGGACAAATACTGGACAAAAATTGTTAATCTTTTTTTGTGTCATTTCCATGTCAACATTTTAAACATGTTTACCTTTTTGTACCTGTCAACTTTAGACACAGTCGACATTTTAACTGTCAACTTTTTGACCTGACAACCTTTTGCATGGGGACCACATGTGGTCAACCTATTGACTGTCTATTTGTGTAGATCTATTATACCACATCTCATAATCCATGTTTGCTTTGTATGGTCTTCAGCATATACCTGTAGGCCGTACCATGATCATTGACTTGGAGCAATCTCCAGTACAGACGTTTTTCCAGTAGATTAAATTTTTGGCATTCAGCTGGACCAGGTAGCAATTATCATACCACCAGCCACTATATGAAACAGCACAGTGAGAGGTGCTCCGGTCCTGATCTTTGTCCTTAGTGGAGAACTTCATGTTGTCATGCACAGTGTTTGAATCAAAGATGGTAAGGCTGTCCCCTGCAGTTCCTGAGTACCTTCCAAGCCGCAATGCATAGCCATTAACTTCTTTGTCAAGGCTGAAGATATCATAATCAGCATACCACTCCTTGTCTGCTTTGTCTGTTATTAGGAAACGTACCATGTAGACTCTCTGGGCAGTGAGCAGGTGAATGTACTCATTACCCAGCCAATAATCCTTCATCACATTGCCAAAGCCATATTTGAAGGTTGTCCAGGATTCATGCCAAGTGATTTCAGTCTTAATTGAGTTCCTTTGGACTACAGTCCAGATTTTGCCATCCTCATCCACATGACAGTAGACTACCAGCGGAGGTGATTCCTGGGGCTTGATTACATACACACCACTGGGACTGTCCTTTGGTAGTTGATCACAGTCTATTGGGAAACCTGAAATACCAAATAATTAAGGTTGCATGAAAAAATGCACCATATTATCTATACAGTGACTGTGAGACATAAAAACTAAGATTCTGAAGCTGGCACTGATCAACCATAAAACAAAACAGAAGTATAGAAATTAACATGAGAGACTTCTGGTGTGCAGGGCACCAAGTGTGGCTGCATTTTACATGGGCTCTGGACCCTAAAAACTGCAGCTTTACCTTGGGACTGCTTTTACCCAACTACGTACAGACTTTCTGTCATCCTACTGCTACTTTTATACGGGTCCTGCGCCTGGAGCCTCTCTTTTCATGCCAGAATCCAGCCTGCAAGGTATCAGGCACGTATGACCGCCCACCATTTTATGGGCGCAAGTATCGGGAAGAACCTGCAAGTGTTTCCTGCTCAGCTATTCCTCTTCTAAGGCTTACAGTCACTGGAGCCTGTTTTTAATGAAATAGCTCTCTGTTTGCAGCTGTGCCTCCGTGTTACATTGGAGGTATTGGAGCTCTCTGCTGGGTTGTCATTTCAGTTTTCTGCTGGTTGGAACTGAGGTGCCTCCTTACATCTCTATCCAGTCACCAAGAGCAGCCCCTATTCATTAAACATGGCTACTCAGTTTATGCATCACTTAACTAAGGAACTGAGTGATCTGCTACTACAATACTTGGACGACCGAGTCAATCGTCTGTTATCTCGAATGGACACTATGGTGGATTCTAAGGTTCCTGCATTTTGGTCTGCAGATGCCTCCACCTGCAGTGATGCCTGATCCCACTGCCCACTGTCCCTAGCAGAAGGGATTAATCCCCTCACGTCTAGCCTTTTCTATACCCAGATTGACTCATACCCTGACACATGGATGAACTGTGTTGTCTTGGTACAAGGGGACATAATGGTGCCTGCTGTTTCCTCAGTACAGGCTATACAACATGCTCTGGAACTGCTATCAGTGCAGGCTCTGCCTGACTCGTTTCAGAGGTCACTAATTGGCACCTTTACTCCTGACTCATTTACAGCTTTGTATTAGCTCCATTGGCACTTGAATTATTATTGTACCTATTTCGGTGGTATTGTTTTTCACCCCACACTATGTTTACTTTACCTTTGTACTTAAGCCCATTATGGGCAATTACATGAAGATATGGTTAATGACCTATGTTCTCTCGCTGTCTTCCTGCTAACTGCAACTTTGTGATAACAACATTGCTTTTGCTATATGAACACTAACCTTTCTAAAGGTAAGTACACACGTGACGACTGAACATCGCCCACGCTGGGACCCGGCGGGGCGGCATCGGCAAGTGCATACACAATTGGCAGTGTGGCGGGGGGAGGGAGGTTTGCGGGTGCCGTGCTGCATTCGGCAGCATGGCATCGCTAGTGACAACCTCAGATCTTCTTGCATGTACAAAAGATCTGAGGCTGTCGTTCTCTTGCATACACATGGAACGATGTAAACAATTGGTCGTTCCGGTTGATCGGGAACACCCACATCGTTTGTTCTATCGTTCCATGTGTATGCACCTTAACTCTGTCGGGGGCTTTATGTGTTACCTTAATCTTCAAGTCTCATGCTTGATTAAGAATTTATTTTTATTTTTATCAGGATAGTCAATAGTGGCTTACATTTATATATCTGCCATACCCCGATATTCTGACCCATCAGGCCATATCAGACAATTATATTATAATGTTATCCTGTGTATGTAGGGATGTATCATTCGATTTTTGTGTCTGTAATTAGCACTTTAGTTTGTGTTTTAAGGTCTCTCTAAAGGGGTAATTCCAAGTTGATCGCAGCAGGAAATTTTTTAGCAGTTGGGCAAAACCATGTGCACTGCAGGTGGGGCAGATATAACATGTGCAGAGAGAGTTAGAGTTGGGTGTGGTGAGTTCAATCTGCATTCTAAACTGCAGTGTAAAAATAAAGCAGCCAGTATTTACCCTGCACAGAAACAAAATAACCCACCCAAATCTAACTCTCTCTGCACATGTTACATCTGCCCCCCCCTGCAGTGCACATGGTTTTGCCCAACTGCTAAAAAATTTCCTGCTGCGATCAACTTGGAATTACCCCCTAAATACAGTCTCTTTACAGATGCGATATCTTTTTCTTTTAATTGTACCTATTTATTTATTTATTTATTTTATGTGTAGGGTTATACCCTATAGCAGTCTATGGCCCAGTTGGCTAACATAGTAATTCATAATACTTTCTGGTGGTATATGCATGGATACTTTCATTTACTTTCTGAGGCTTTAATATTTAAACAAATTCTTTCCTTTATGTCTCATTGTATACATACTATTGGAATATTGTTGGTCATTCCGAGTTGTTCGCTCGGTAAATTTAATCGCATCGCAGCGATTTTCCGCTTAGTGCGCATGCGCAATGTTCGCACTGCGACTGCACCAAGTAAATTTGCTAAGAAGTTAGGAATTTTACTCACGGCATTTTCTTCGTTCAGGCGATCGTAATGTGATTGACAGGAAATGGGTGTTACTGGGCGGAAACTGGCCGTTTTATGGGCGTGTGGGGAAAAACGCTACCGTTTCCGGAAAAAACGCAGGAGTGGCTGAAGAAACGGGGGAGTGTCTGGGCGAACGCTAGGAGTGTTTGTGACGTCAAACCAGGAACGACAAGCACTGAACTGATCGCACTGGCAGAGTAAGTCTCGAGCTACTCAGAAACTGCACAGAGATGTCTTATCGCAATATTGCGAATCTTTCGTTCGCAATTTTAAGATGCTAAGATACACTCCCAGTAGGCGGCGGCTTAGCGTGTGCAATGCTGCTAAAAGCAGCTTGCGAGCGAACAACTCGGAATGACCACCATTATTCAGTATATTAGGACCTTCTTTAATACTGTTGTGTCACAGATGGGATACGTTTCCTGTTTAATTTCACCTTCAGTTTACCAAATATTTTTATTTAGGGGGTCATTCCGAGTTGATCGCTAGCTGCTTTCATTCGCTGTGCAGCGATGAAGCAAAAAAACGGCACTTCTGCGCATGTGTATGCGGCGCAATGCGCATGCGCAACGTACTTTCACAACAGCTGATGCAGTTTTACACAAGGTCTAGTGAAGCTTTTCAGTCGCACTGCTGGCCGCAGAGTGATTGACATGAAGTGGGCATTTCTGGATGTCAACTGACCGTTTTCAGGGAGTGTTCGAAAAAACGCAGGCGTGCCAGGAAAAACGTAGGCGTGGATGGCCGAACGCAGGGCGTGTTGTGACGTCAAAACTGGAAATGAACAGTCTGAAGTGATCGCAAACTAGGAGTAGATCTGGAGCTACTCTAAAACTGCACAATTTTTTTTGTAGTCACTCTGCGCTCCTTTCGTTCGCACTTCTGCTAAGCTTAGATACACTCCCAGAGGGCGGCGGCTTAGCGTTTGCACGACTGCTAAAAACTGCTAGCGAGCGATCAACTCGGAATGAACCCCTTAGCCCTTAATGGAATACAGTTTAAATGGCATAGATAGTTTAAATAATAATTTGTATTTATTCTATGACCATGGGCTACGGTCGTAGCTCATGTTCTCCCCATTTTGGTTGAGAAATTTCTGAAAAAAAGGAGTTTTGGAGTAATGCATTATTCACTCAGCCTGTGATCAACATGTACTTTGTAAACTCTTCATATATAAATTCTATCTTATACAAAATGTCAAAAATGCCTTATCAGCTTATCTGAACTATATGTTAGAAATACATTGGGGATAAACCCCTGGTGTCCCCCAGCACACCGAGCTGTACCTGTACCAAGACATGAAAGACTATATATATATATACATATAATAGAAATCCAGAGGTCTTAGTTACATACAGTTTGCAAACGTATGATAAGCCACCAGGCCCCGACAAGGCTCCTCTGATGCTGGTGGTCCCTATCTCTAGGTCTGGGCCCGGGGTGCAGGACCCCACAAACCGGCAAAGGCCATCTACCCCAGGGCAGCACAATGCGAGAAGGTAAAGTGTTAGTATGTGTTAATAAAAGGAAAACAAAATCTATATACAAAAATTAATATACTAGTGAGAGTGTAATTAAAAGACCAGAAGGATTAATAAATGTGTTAAGGGGGTGCTAAATAAGATCTTGCAGTGTGCTACCCCAGAGCAGCCCAGCCCCACCAATCCAGGGGGAACCGCACCCCAGACCCACCCCAGATACTAATAATAATAATAATAACAACCCTTCCGGGTAATATAACATAATGCCACATGATAATGGCATCTGAGCAAATGTATCCAAATTGAGAGCTAACTTACCTGAAGATACCCCCGGGATCTCCAAATGGCAATACAGAGAAGTTAGCTCTCAATTTGGATACATTTGCTCAGATGCCATTATCATGTGGCATTATGTTATATTACCCGGAAGGGTTGTTATTATTATTATTATTAGTACCTGGGGTGGGTCTGGGGTGCGGTTCCCCCTGGATTGGTGGGGCTGGGCTGCTCTGGGGTAGCACACTGCAAGATCTTATTTAGCACCCCCTTAACACATTTATTAATCCTTCTGGTCTTTTAATTACACTCTCACTAGTATATTAATTTTTGTATATAGATTTTGTTTTCCTTTTATTAACACATACTAACACTTTACCTTCTCGCATTGTGCTGCCCTGGGGTAGCTGGCCTTTGCCGGTTTGTGGGGTCCTGCACCCCGGGCCCAGACCTAGAGATAGGGACCACCAGCATCAGAGGAGCCTTGTCGGGGCCTGGTGGCTTATCATACGTTTGCAAACTGTATGTAACTAAGACCTCTGGATTTCTATTATATGTATATATATATATAGTCTTTCATGTCTTGGTACAGGTACAGCTCGGTGTGCTGGGGGACACCAGGGGTTTAACCCCAATGTATTTCTAGCCAGACTACCCCCTCCCTTTCATGCACCTGAATTGTACTTCCTAATTGATTTGAGCAACTTACATTTTGTTCTGTTAGTATGAGGGGCATGGATGGGACCAGTGTTTGGAGGGTATGCTGGTCTCTGTATTGCCATTTGGAGATCCCGGGGGTATCTTCAGGTAAGTTAGCTCTCAATTTGGATACATTTGCTCAGATGCCATTATCATGTGGCATTATGTTATATTACCCGGAAGGGTTGTTATTATTATTATTATTAGTACCTGGGGTGGGTCTGGGGTGCGGTTCCCCCTGGATTGGTGGGGCTGGGCTGCTCTGGGGTAGCACACTGCAAGATCTTATTTAGCACCCCCTTAACACATTTATTAATCCTTCTGGTCTTTTAATTACACTCTCACTAGTATATTAATTTTTGTATATAGATTTTGTTTTCCTTTTATTAACACATACTAACACTTTGCCTTCTCGCATTGTGCTGCCCTGGGGTAGCTGGCCTTTGCCGGTTTGTGGGGTCCTGCACCCCGGGCCCAGACCTAGAGATAGGGACCACCAGCATCAGAGGAGCCTTGTCGGGGCCTGGTGGCTTATCATACGTTTGCAAACTGTATGTAACTAAGACCTCTGGATTTCTATTATATGTATATATATATATATATATAGTCTTTCATGTCTTGGTACAGGTACAGCTCGGTGTGCTGGGGGACACCAGGGGTTTATCCCCAATGTATTTCTAGCCAGACTACCCCCTCCCTTTCATGCACCTGAATTGTACTTCCTAATTGATTTGAGCAACTTACATTTTGTTCTGTTAGTATGAGGGGCATGGATGGGACCAGTGTTTGGAGGGTATGCTGGTCTGTGTATTGCCATTTGGAGATCCCGGGGGTATCTTCAGGTAAGTTAGCTCTCAATTTGGATACATTTGCTCAGATGCCATTATCATGTGGCATTATGTTATATTACCCGGAAGGGTTGTTATTATTATTATTATTAGTACCTGGGGTGGGTCTGGGGTGCGGTTCCCCCTGGATTGGTGGGGCTGGGCTGCTCTGGGGTAGCACACTGCAAGATCTTATTTAGCACCCCCTTAACACATTTATTAATCCTTCTGGTCTTTTAATTACACTCTCACTAGTATATTAATTTTTGTATATAGATTTTGTTTTCCTTTTATTAACACATACTAACACTTTACCTTCTCGCATTGTGCTGCCCTGGGGTAGCTGGCCTTTGCCGGTTTGTGGGGTCCTGCACCCCGGGCCCAGACCTAGAGATAGGGACCACCAGCATCAGAGGAGCCTTGTCGGGGCCTGGTGGCTTATCATACGTTTGCAAACTGTATGTAACTAAGACCTCTGGATTTCTATTATATGTATATATATATATATAGTCTTTCATGTCTTGGTACAGGTACAGCTCGGTGTGCTGGGAGACACCAGGGGTTTATCCCCAATGTATTTCTAGCCAGACTACCCCCTCCCTTTCATGCACCTGAATTGTACTTCCTAATTGATTTGAGCAACTTACATTTTGTTCTGTTAGTATGAGGGGCATGGATGGGACCAGTGTTTGGAGGGTATGCTGGTCTCTGTATTGCCATTTGGAGATCCCGGGGGTATCTTCAGGTAAGTTAGCTCTCAATTTGGATACATTTGCTCAGATGCCATTATCATGTGGCATTATGTTATATTACCCGGAAGGGTTGTTATTATTATTATTATTAGTACCTGGGGTGGGTCTGGGGTGCGGTTCCCCCTGGATTGGTGGGGCTGGGCTGCTCTGGGGTAGCACACTGCAAGATCTTATTGAGCACCCCCTTAACACATTTATTAATCCTTCTGGTCTTTTAATTACACTCTCACTAGTATATTAATTTTTGTATATAGATTTTGTTTTCCTTTTATTAACACATACTAACACTTTACCTTCTCGCATTGTGCTGCCCTGGGGTAGCTGGCCTTTGCCGGTTTGTGGGGTCCTGCACCCCGGGCCCAGACCTAGAGATAGGGACCACCAGCATCAGAGGAGCCTTGTCGGGGCCTGGTGGCTTATCATACGTTTGCAAACTGTATGTAACTAAGACCTCTGGATTTCTATTATATGTATATATATATATATATAGTCTTTCATGTCTTGGTACAGGTACAGCTCGGTGTGCTGGGGGACACCAGGGGTTTATCCCCAATGTATTTCTAGCCAGACTACCCCCTCCCTTTCATACACCTGAATTGTACTTCCTAATTGATTTGAGCAACTTACATTTTGTTCTGTTAGTATGAGGGGCATGGATGGGACCAGTGTTTGGAGGGTATGCTGGTCTCTGTATTGCCATTTGGAGATCCCGGGGGTATCTTCAGGTAAGTTAGCTCTCAATTTGGATACATTTGCTCAGATGCCATTATCATGTGGCATTATGTTATATTACCCGGAAGGGTTGTTATTATTATTATTATTATTAGTACCTGGGGTGGGTCTGGGGTGCGGTTCCCCCTGGATTGGTGGGGCTGGGCTGCTCTGGGGTAGCACACTGCAAGATCTTATTTAGCACCCCCTTAACACATTTATTAATCCTTCTGGTCTTTTAATTACACTCTCACTAGTATATTAATTTTTGTATATAGATTTTGTTTTCCTTTTATTAACACATACTAACACTTTACCTTCTCGCATTGTGCTGCCCTGGGGTAGCTGGCCTTTGCCGGTTTGTGGGGTCCTGCACCCCGGGCCCAGACCTAGAGATAGGGACCACCAGCATCAGAGGAGCCTTGTCGTGGCCTGGTGGCTTATCATACGTTTGCAAACTGTATGTAACTAAGACCTCTGGATTTCTATTATATGTATATATATATATAGTCTTTCATGTCTTGGTACAGGTACAGCTCGGTGTGCTGGGGGACACCAGGGGTTTATCCCCAATGTATTTCTAGCCAGACTACCCCCTCCCTTTCATGCACCTGAATTGTACTTCCTAATTGATTTGAGCAACTTACATTTTGTTCTGTTAGTATGAGGGGCATGGATGGGACCAGTGTTTGGAGGGTATGCTGGTCTCTGTATTGCCATTTGGAGATCCCGGGGGTATCTTCAGGTAAGTTAGCTCTCAATTTGGATACATTTGCTCAGATGCCATTATCATGTGGCATTATGTTATATTACCCGGAAGGGTTGTTATTATTATTATTATTAGTACCTGGGGTGGGTCTGGGGTGCGGTTCCCCCTGGATTGGTGGGGCTGGGCTGCTCTGGGGTAGCACACTGCAAGATCTTATTTAGCACCCCCTTAACACATTTATTAATCCTTCTGGTCTTTTAATTACACTCTCACTAGTATATTAATTTTTGTATATAGATTTTGTTTTCCTTTTATTAACACATACTAACACTTTACCTTCTCGCATTGTGCTGCCCTGGGGTAGCTGGCCTTTGCCGGTTTGTGGGGTCCTGCACCCCGGGCCCAGACCTAGAGATAGGGACCACCAGCATCAGAGGAGCCTTGTCGTGGCCTGGTGGCTTATCATACGTTTGCAAACTGTATGTAACTAAGACCTCTGGATTTCTATTATATGTATATATATATATATATATATAGTCTTTCATGTCTTGGTACAGGTACAGCTCGGTGTGCTGGGGGACACCAGGGGTTTATCCCCAATGTATTTCTAGCCAGACTACCCCCTCCCTTTCATGCACCTGAATTGTACTTCCTAATTGATCTGAGCAACTTACATTTTGTTCTGTTAGTATGAGGGGCATGGATGGGACCAGTGTTTGGAGGGTATGCTGGTCTCTGTATTGCCATTTTGAGATCCCGGGGGTATCTTCAGGTAAGTTAGCTCTCAATTTGGATACATTTGCTCAGATGCCATTATCATGTGGCATTATGTTATATTACCCGGAAGGGTTGTTATTATTATTATTATTAGTACCTGGGGTGGGTCTGGGGTGCGGTTCCCCCTGGATTGGTGGGGCTGGGCTGCTCTGGGGTAGCACACTGCAAGATCTTATTTAGCACCCCCTTAACACATTTATTAATCCTTCTGGTCTTTTAATTACACTCTCACTAGTATATTAATTTTTGTATATAGATTTTGTTTTCCTTTTATTAACACATACTAACACTTTACCTTCTCGCATTGTGCTGCCCTGGGGTAGCTGGCCTTTGCCGGTTTGTGGGGTCCTGCACCCCGGGCCCAGACCTAGAGATAGGGACCACCAGCATCAGAGGAGCCTTGTCGGGGCCTGGTGGCTTATCATACGTTTGCAAACTGTATGTAACTAAGACCTCTGGATTTCTATTATATGTATATATATATATAGTCTTTCATGTCTTGGTACAGGTACAGCTCGGTGTGCTGGGGGACACCAGGGGTTTATCCCCAATGTATTTCTAGCCAGACTACCCCCTCCCTTTCATGCACCTGAATTGTACTTCCTAATTGATTTGAGCAACTTACATTTTGTTCTGTTAGTATGAGGGGCATGGATGGGACCAGTGTTTGGAGGGTATGCTGGTCTCTGTATTGCCATTTGGAGATCCTGGGGGTATCTTCAGGTAAGTTAGCTCTCAATTTGGATACATTTGCTCAGATGCCATTATCATGTGGCATTATGTTATATTACCCGGAAGGGTTGTTATTATTATTATTATTATTAGTACCTGGGGTGGGTCTGGGGTGCGGTTCCCCCTGGATTGGTGGGGCTGAGCTGCTCTGCGGTAGCACACTGCAAGATCTTATTTAGCACCCCCTTAACACATTTATTAATCCTTCTGGTCTTTTAATTACACTCTCACTAGTATATTAATTTTTGTATATAGATTTTGTTTTCCTTTTATTAACACATACTAACACTTTACCTTCTCGCATTGTGCTGCCCTGGGGTAGCTGGCCTTTGCCGGTTTGTGGGGTCCTGCACCCCGGGCCCAGACTTAGAGATAGGGACCACCAGCATCAGAGGAGCCTTGTCGGGGCCTGGTGGCTTATCATACGTTTGCAAACTGTATGTAACTAAGACCTCTGGATTTCTATTATATGTATATATATATATATAGTCTTTCATGTCTTGGTACAGGTACAGCTCGGTGTGCTGGGGGACACCAGGGGTTTATCCCCAATGTATTTCTAGCCAGACTACCCCCTCCCTTTCATGCACTTGAATTGTACTTCCTAATTGATTTGAGCAACTTACATTTTGTTCTGTTAGTATGAGGGGCATGGATGGAACCAGTGTTTGGAGGGTATGCTGGTCTCTGTATTGCCATTTGGAGATCCCGGGGGTATCTTCAGGTAAGTTAGCTCTCAATTTGGATACATTTGCTCAGATGCCATTATCATGTGGCATTATGTTATATTACCCGGAAGGGTTGTTATTATTATTATTATAAGTACCTGGGGTGGGTCTGGGGTGCGGTTCCCCCTGGATTGGTGGGGCTGGGCTGCTCTGGGGTAGCACACTGCAAGATCTTATTTAGCACCCCCTTAACACATTTATTAATCCTTCTGGTCTTTTAATTACACTCTCACTAGTATATTAATTTTTGTATATAGATTTTGTTTTCCTTTTATTAACACATACTAACACTTTACCTTCTCGCATTGTGCTGCCCTGGGGTAGCTGGCCTTTGCCGGTTTGTGGGGTCCTGCACCCCGGGCCCAGACCTAGAGATAGGGACCACCAGCATCAGAGGAGCCTTGTCGTGGCCTGGTGGCTTATCATACGTTTGCAAACTGTATGTAACTAAGACCTCTGGATTTCTATTATATGTATATATATATATATATAGTCTTTCATGTCTTGGTACAGGTACAGCTCGGTGCGCTGGGGGACACCAGGGGTTTATCCCCAATGTATTTCTAGCCAGACTACCCCCTCCCTTTCATGCACCTGAATTGTACTTCCTAATTGATTTGAGCAACTTACATTTTGTTCTGTTAGTATGAGGGGCATGGATGGGACCAGTGTTTGGAGGGTATGCTGGTCTCTGTATTGCCATTTTGAGATCCCGGGGGTATCTTCAGGTAAGTTAGCTCTCAATTTGGATACATTTGCTCAGATGCCATTATCATGTGGCATTATGTTATATTACCCGGAAGGGTTGTTATTATTATTATTATTAGTACCTGGGGTGGGTCTGGGGTGCGGTTCCCCCTGGATTGGTGGGGCTGGGCTGCTCTGGGGTAGCACACTGCAAGATCTTATTTAGCACCCCCTTAACACATTTATTAATCCTTCTGGTCTTTTAATTACACTCTCACTAGTATATTAATTTTTGTATATAGATTTTGTTTTCCTTTTATTAACACATACTAACACTTTACCTTCTCGCATTGTGCTGCCCTGGGGTAGCTGGCCTTTGCCGGTTTGTGGGGTCCTGCACCCCGGGCCCAGACCTAGAGATAGGGACCACCAGCATCAGAGGAGCCTTGTCGGGGCCTGGTGGCTTATCATACGTTTGCAAACTGTATGTAACTAAGACCTCTGGATTTCTATTATATGTATATATATATATATATAGTCTTTCATGTCTTGGTACAGGTACAGCTCGGTGTGCTGGGGGACACCAGGGGTTTGTCCCCAATGTATTTCTAGCCAGACTACCCCCTCCCTTTCATGCACCTGAATTGTACTTCCTAATTGATTTGAGCAACTTACATTTTGTTCTGTTAGTATGAGGGGCATGGATGGGACCAGTGTTTGGAGGGTATGCTGGTCTCTGTATTGCCATTTGGAGATCCCGGGGGTATCTTCAGGTAAGTTAGCTCTCAATTTGGATACATTTGCTCAGATGCCATTATCATGTGGCATTATGTTATATTACCCGGAAGGGTTGTTATTATTATTATTATTAGTACCTGGGGTGGGTCTGGGGTGCGGTTCCCCCTGGATTGGTGGGGCTGGGCTGCTCTGCGGTAGCACACTGCAAGATCTTATTTAGCACCCCCTTAACACATTTATTAATCCTTCTGGTCTTTTAATTACACTCTCACTAGTATATTAATTTTTGTATATAGATTTTGTTTTCCTTTTATTAACACATACTAACACTTTACCTTCTCGCATTGTGCTGCCCTGGGGTAGCTGGCCTTTGCCGGTTTGTGGGGTCCTGCACCCCGGGCCCAGACTTAGAGATAGGGACCACCAGCATCAGAGGAGCCTTGTCGGGGCCTGGTGGCTTATCATACGTTTGCAAACTGTATGTAACTAAGACCTCTGGATTTCTATTATATGTATATATATCTATATAGTCTTTCATGTCTTGGTACAGGTACAGCTCGGTGTGCTGGGGGACACCAGGGGTTTATCCCCAATGTATTTCTAGCCAGACTACCCCCTCCCTTTCATGCTCCTGAATTGAACTTCCTAATTGATTTGAGCAACTTACATTTTGTTCTGTTAGTATGAGGGGCATGGATGGAACCAGTGTTTGGAGGGTATGCTGGTCTCTGTATTGCCATTTGGAGATCCCGGGGGTATCTTCAGGTAAGTTAGCTCTCAATTTGGATACATTTGCTCAGATGCCATTATCATGTGGCATTATGTTATATTACCCGGAAGGGTTGTTATTATTATTATTATTATTAGTACCTGGGGTGGGTCTGGGGTGCGGTTCCCCCTGGATTGGTGGGGCTGAGCTGCTCTGCGGTAGCACACTGCAAGATCTTATTTAGCACCCCCTTAACACATTTATTAATCCTTCTGGTCTTTTAATTACACTCTCACTAGTATATTAATTTTTGTATATAGATTTTGTTTTCCTTTTATTAACACATACTAACACTTTACCTTCTCGCATTGTGCTGCCCTGGGGTAGCTGGCCTTTGCCGGTTTGTGGGGTCCTGCACCCCGGGCCCAGACTTAGAGATAGGGACCACCAGCATCAGAGGAGCCTTGTCGGGGCCTGGTGGCTTATCATACGTTTGCAAACTGTATGTAACTAAGACCTCTGGATTTCTATTATATGTATATATATATATATAGTCTTTCATGTCTTGGTACAGGTACAGCTCGGTGTGCTGGGGGACACCAGGGGTTTATCCCCAATGTATTTCTAGCCAGACTACCCCCTCCCTTTCATGCACCTGAATTGTACTTCCTAATTGATTTGAGCAACTTACATTTTGTTCTGTTAGTATGAGGGGCATGGATGGAACCAGTGTTTGGAGGGTATGCTGGTCTCTGTATTGCCATTTGGAGATCCCGGGGGTATCTTCAGGTAAGTTAGCTCTCAATTTGGATACATTTGCTCAGATGCCATTATCATGTGGCATTATGTTATATTACCCGGAAGGGTTGTTATTATTATTATTATAAGTACCTGGGGTGGGTCTGGGGTGCGGTTCCCCCTGGATTGGTGGGGCTGGGCTGCTCTGGGGTAGCACACTGCAAGATCTTATTTAGCACCCCCTTAACACATTTATTAATCCTTCTGGTCTTTTAATTACACTCTCACTAGTATATTAATTTTTGTATATAGATTTTGTTTTCCTTTTATTAACACATACTAACACTTTACCTTCTCGCATTGTGCTGCCCTGGGGTAGCTGGCCTTTGCCGGTTTGTGGGGTCCTGCACCCCGGGCCCAGACCTAGAGATAGGGACCACCAGCATCAGAGGAGCCTTGTCGTGGCCTGGTGGCTTATCATACGTTTGCAAACTGTATGTAACTAAGACCTCTGGATTTCTATTATATGTATATATATATATATATAGTCTTTCATGTCTTGGTACAGGTACAGCTCGGTGCGCTGGGGGACACCAGGGGTTTATCCCCAATGTATTTCTAGCCAGACTACCCCCTCCCTTTCATGCACCTGAATTGTACTTCCTAATTGATTTGAGCAACTTACATTTTGTTCTGTTAGTATGAGGGGCATGGATGGGACCAGTGTTTGGAGGGTATGCTGGTCTCTGTATTGCCATTTTGAGATCCCGGGGGTATCTTCAGGTAAGTTAGCTCTCAATTTGGATACATTTGCTCAGATGCCATTATCATGTGGCATTATGTTATATTACCCGGAAGGGTTGTTATTATTATTATTATTAGTACCTGGGGTGGGTCTGGGGTGCGGTTCCCCCTGGATTGGTGGGGCTGGGCTGCTCTGGGGTAGCACACTGCAAGATCTTATTTAGCACCCCCTTAACACATTTATTAATCCTTCTGGTCTTTTAATTACACTCTCACTAGTATATTAATTTTTGTATATAGATTTTGTTTTCCTTTTATTAACACATACTAACACTTTACCTTCTCGCATTGTGCTGCCCTGGGGTAGCTGGCCTTTGCCGGTTTGTGGGGTCCTGCACCCCGGGCCCAGACCTAGAGATAGGGACCACCAGCATCAGAGGAGCCTTGTCGGGGCCTGGTGGCTTATCATACGTTTGCAAACTGTATGTAACTAAGACCTCTGGATTTCTATTATATGTATATATATATATATAGTCTTTCATGTCTTGGTACAGGTACAGCTCGGTGTGCTGGGGGACACCAGGGGTTTGTCCCCAATGTATTTCTAGCCAGACTACCCCCTCCCTTTCATGCACCTGAATTGTACTTCCTAATTGATTTGAGCAACTTACATTTTGTTCTGTTAGTATGAGGGGCATGGATGGGACCAGTGTTTGGAGGGTATGCTGGTCTCTGTATTGCCATTTGGAGATCCCGGGGGTATCTTCAGGTAAGTTAGCTCTCAATTTGGATACATTTGCTCAGATGCCATTATCATGTGGCATTATGTTATATTACCCGGAAGGGTTGTTATTATTATTATTATTAGTACCTGGGGTGGGTCTGGGGTGCGGTTCCCCCTGGATTGGTGGGGCTGGGCTGCTCTGCGGTAGCACACTGCAAGATCTTATTTAGCACCCCCTTAACACATTTATTAATCCTTCTGGTCTTTTAATTACACTCTCACTAGTATATTAATTTTTGTATATAGATTTTGTTTTCCTTTTATTAACACATACTAACACTTTACCTTCTCGCATTGTGCTGCCCTGGGGTAGCTGGCCTTTGCCGGTTTGTGGGGTCCTGCACCCCGGGCCCAGACTTAGAGATAGGGACCACCAGCATCAGAGGAGCCTTGTCGGGGCCTGGTGGCTTATCATACGTTTGCAAACTGTATGTAACTAAGACCTCTGGATTTCTATTATATGTATATATATCTATATAGTCTTTCATGTCTTGGTACAGGTACAGCTCGGTGTGCTGGGGGACACCAGGGGTTTATCCCCAATGTATTTCTAGCCAGACTACCCCCTCCCTTTCATGCACCTGAATTGTACTTCCTAATTGATTTGAGCAACTTACATTTTGTTCTGTTAGTATGAGGGGCATGGATGGAACCAGTGTTTGGAGGGTATGCTGGTCTCTGTATTGCCATTTTGAGATCCCGGGGGTATCTTCAGGTAAGTTAGCTCTCAATTTGGATACATTTGCTCAGATGCCATTATCATGTGGCATTATGTTATATTACCCGGAAGGGTTGTTATTATTATTATTATTAGTACCTGGGGTGGGTCTGGGGTGCGGTTCCCCCTGGATTGGTGGGGCTGGGCTGCTCTGGGGTAGCACACTGCAAGATCTTATTTAGCACCCCCTTAACACATTTATTAATCCTTCTGGTCTTTTAATTACACTCTCACTAGTATATTAATTTTTGTATATAGATTTTGTTTTCCTTTTATTAACACATACTAACACTTTACCTTCTCGCATTGTGCTGCCCTGGGGTAGCTGGCCTTTGCCGGTTTGTGGGGTCCTGCACCCCGGGCCCAGACCTAGAGATAGGGACCACCAGCATCAGAGGAGCCTTGTCGGGGCCTGGTGGCTTATCATACGTTTGCAAACTGTATGTAACTAAGACCTCTGGATTTCTATTATATGTATATATATATATAGTCTTTCATGTCTTGGTACAGGTACAGCTCGGTGTGCTGGGGGACACCAGGGGTTTGTCCCCAATGTATTTCTAGCCAGACTACCCCCTCCCTTTCATGCACCTGAATTGTACTTCCTAATTGATTTGAGCAACTTACATTTTGTTCTGTTAGTATGAGGGGCATGGATGGGACCAGTGTTTGGAGGGTATGCTGGTCTCTGTATTGCCATTTGGAGATCCCGGGGGTATCTTCAGGTAAGTTAGCTCTCAATTTGGATACATTTGCTCAGATGCCATTATCATGTGGCATTATGTTATATTACCCGGAAGGGTTGTTATTATTATTATTATTAGTACCTGGGGTGGGTCTGGGGTGCGGTTCCCCCTGGATTGGTGGGGCTGGGCTGCTCTGCGGTAGCACACTGCAAGATCTTATTTAGCACCCCCTTAACACATTTATTAATCCTTCTGGTCTTTTAATTACACTCTCACTAGTATATTAATTTTTGTATATAGATTTTGTTTTCCTTTTATTAACACATACTAACACTTTACCTTCTCGCATTGTGCTGCCCTGGGGTAGCTGGCCTTTGCCGGTTTGTGGGGTCCTGCACCCCGGGCCCAGACTTAGAGATAGGGACCACCAGCATCAGAGGAGCCTTGTCGGGGCCTGGTGGCTTATCATACGTTTGCAAACTGTATGTAACTAAGACCTCTGGATTTCTATTATATGTATATATATCTATATAGTCTTTCATGTCTTGGTACAGGTACAGCTCGGTGTGCTGGGGGACACCAGGGGTTTATCCCCAATGTATTTCTAGCCAGACTACCCCCTCCCTTTCATGCACCTGAATTGTACTTCCTAATTGATTTGAGCAACTTACATTTTGTTCTGTTAGTATGAGGGGCATGGATGGAACCAGTGTTTGGAGGGTATGCTGGTCTCTGTATTGCCATTTGGAGATCCCGGGGGTATCTTCTGGTAAGTTAGCTCTCAATTTGGATACATTTGCTCAGATGCCATTATCATGTGGCATTATGTTATATTACCCGGAAGGGTTGTTATTATTATTATTATAAGTACCTGGGGTGGGTCTGGGGTGCGGTTCCCCCTGGATTGGTGGGGCTGGGCTGCTCTGGGGTAGCACACTGCAAGATCTTATTTAGCACCCCCTTAACACATTTATTAATCCTTCTGGTCTTTTAATTACACTCTCACTAGTATATTAATTTTTGTATATAGATTTTGTTTTCCTTTTATTAACACATACTAACACTTTACCTTCTCACATTGTGCTGCCCTGGGGTAGCTGGCCTTTACAGGTTTGTGGGGTCCTGCACCCCGGGCCCAGACCTAGAGATAGGGACCACCAGCATCAGAGGAGCCTTGTTGGGGCCTGGTGGCTTATCATACGTTTGCAAACTGTATGTAACTAAGACCTCTGGATTTCTATTATATGTATATATATATATAGTCTTTCATGTCTTGGTACAGGTACAGCTCGGTGTGCTGGGGGACACCAGGGGTTTATCCCCAATGTATTTCTAGCCAGACTACCCCCTCCCTTTCATGCACCTGAATTGTACTTCCTAATTGATTTGAGCAACTTACATTTTGTTCTGTTAGTATGAGGGGCATGGATGGGACCAGTGTTTGGAGGGTATGCTGGTCTCTGTATTGCCATTTGGAGATCCCGGGGGTATCTTCAGGTAAGTTAGCTCTCAATTTGGATACATTTGCTCAGATGCCATTATCATGTGGCATTATGTTATATTACCCGGAAGGGTTGTTATTATTATTATTATTAGTACCTGGGGTGGGTCTGGGGTGCGGTTCCCCCTGGATTGGTGGGGCTGGGCTGCTCTGGGGTAGCACACTGCAAGATCTTATTTAGCACCCCCTTAACACATTTATTAATCCTTCTGGTCTTTTAATTACACTCTCACTAGTATATTAATTTTTGTATATAGATTTTGTTTACCTTTTATTAACACATACTAACACTTTACCTTCTCGCATTGTGCTGCCCTGGGGTAGCTGGCCTTTGCCGGTTTGTGGGGTCCTGCACCCCGGGCCCAGACCTAGAGATAGGGACCACCAGCATCAGAGGAGCCTTGTCGGGGCCTGGTGGCTTATCATACGTTTGCAAACTGTATGTAACTAAGACCTCTGGATTTCTATTATATGTATATATATATATATAGTCTTTCATGTCTTGGTACAGGTACAGCTCGGTGTGCTGGGGGACACCAGGGGTTTATCCCCAATATATTTCTAGCCAGACTACCCCCTCCCTTTCATGCACCTGAATTGTACTTCCTAATTGATTTGAGCAACTTACATTTTGTTCTGTTAGTATGAGGGGCATGGATGGGACCAGTGTTTGGAGGGTATGCTGGTCTCTGTATTGCCATTTGGAGATCCCGGGGGTATCTTCTGGTAAGTTAGCTCTCAATTTGGATACATTTGCTCAGATGCCATTATCATGTGGCATTATGTTATATTACCCGGAAGGGTTGTTATTATTATTATTATTAGTACCTGGGGTGGGTCTGGGGTGCGGTTCCCCCTGGATTGGTGGGGCTGGGCTGCTCTGGGGTAGCACACTGCAAGATCTTATTTAGCACCCCCTTAACACATTTATTAATCCTTCTGGTCTTTTAATTACACTCTCACTAGTATATTAATTTTTGTATATAGATTTTGTTTTCCTTTTATTAACACATACTAACACTTTACCTTCTCGCATTGTGCTGCCCTGGGGTAGCTGGCCTTTGCCGGTTTGTGGGGTCCTGCACCCCGGGCCCAGACCTAGAGATAGGGACCACCAGCATCAGAGGAGCCTTGTCGGGGCCTGGTGGCTTATCATACGTTTGCAAACTGTATGTAACTAAGACCTCTGGATTTCTATTATATGTATATATATATATAGTCTTTCATGTCTTGGTACAGGTACAGCTCGGTGTGCTGGGGGACACCAGGGGTTTATCCCCAATGTATTTCTAGCCAGACTACCCCCTCCCTTTCATGCACCTGAATTGTACTTCCTAATTGATTTGAGCAACTTACATTTCTCTGACGTCCTAAGAGGATGCTGGGGACTCCGTAAGGACCATGGAGAATAGCGGCTCCGCAGGAAACAGGGCACAAAAGTAAAAGCTTTAGGATCAGGTGGTGTGCACTGGCTCCTCCCCCTATGACCCTCCTCCAAGCCTCAGTTAGGTTTTTGTGCCCGGCCGAGAAGGGTGCAATCTAGGTGGCTCTCCTAAAGAGCTGCTTAGAGTAAAAGTTTTGTTAGGTTTTTTATTTTCAGTGAGTCCTGCTGGCAACAGGCTCACTGCAACGCGGGACTTAGGGGAGAAGAAGTGAACTCACCTGCGTGCAGGATGGATTGGCTTCTTAGGCTACTGGACACTAGCTCCAGAGGGACGATCACAGGTACAGCCTGGATGGGTCACCGGAGCCGCGCCGCCGGCCCCCTTGCAGATGCTGAAGAAAGAAGAGGTCCAGAAATCGGCGGCTGAAGACATTCCTGTCTTCTTAAGGTAGCGCACAGCACTGCAGCTGTGCGCCATTGCTCTCAGCACACTTCACACCAGCGGTCACTGAGGGTGCAGGGCGCTGGGGGGGGCGCCCTGGGCAGCAATGTTAATACCTACACTGGCTAAAAATACATCACATATAGCCCCTGGGCTATATGGATGTATTTAACCCCTGCCAGGAATCCAGAAAAACCGGGAGAAGAGCCCGCCGAAAAGGGGGCGGGGCCTATCTCCTCAGCACACAGCGCCATTTTTCCCACACAGCTCTGCTGGTGGGAAGGCTCCCAGGCTCTCCCCTGCACTGCACTACAGAAACAGGGTTAAAACAGAGAGGGGGGGCATTTTGTGTGGCGATATTATAATATATTAAGATGCTATAAGGGAAAACACTTATTATAAGGTTGTCCCTGTATAATTATAGCGTTTTGGTGTGTGCTGGACACTCTCCCTCTGTCTCCCCAAAGGGCTAGTGGGGTCCTGTCCTCTATCAGAGCATTCCCTGTGTGTGTGCTGTGTGTCGGTACGTGTGTGTCGACATGTATGAGGACGATGTTGGTGTGGAGGCGGAGCAATTGCCTGTAATGGTGATGTCACCCCCTAGGGAGTCGACACCGTAATGGTTGGCTTATTTATGGAATTACGTGATAATGTCAACACGCTGCAAGGCCGGTTGACGACATGAGACGGCCGGCAAACCAATTAGTACCTGTCCAGGCGTCTCAAACACCGTCAGGGGCTTTAAAACGCCCATTACCTCAGTCGGTCGACACAGACACAGACACGGACACTGACTCCAGTGTCGACGGTGAAGAAACAGACGTATTTTCCAGTAGGGCCACACGTTACATGATAAGGGCAATGAAGGAGGTGTTACATATTTCTGATACTACAAGTACCACAAAAAAGGGTATTATGTGGGGTGAGAAAAAACTACCTGTAGTTTTTCCTGAATCAGATGAATTAAAATTTGCTAATATCTAAGAAATTATTGGCGTTATACCCTTTCCCGCCAGAAGTTAGGGCGCGTTGGGAAACACCCCCTAGGGTGGATAAGGCATTCACATGCTTATCAAAACAAGTGGCGTTACCGTCTCCAGATACGGCCACCCTCAAGGAGCCAGCTGATAGGAGGCTGGAAAATATCCTAAAAAGTATATACACACATACTGGTGTTATACTGCGACCAGCGATCGCCTCAGCCTGGAGGTGCAGCGCTGGGGTGGCTTGGTCGGATTCCCTGACTGAAAATATTGATACCCTTGACAGGGACAGTATTTTATTGACTATAGAGCATTTAAAGGATGCATTTCTATATATGCGAGATGCACAGAGGGATATTTGCACTCTGGCATCAAGAGTAAGTGCGATGTCCATTTCTGCCAGAAGATGTTTATGGACACGACAGTGGTCAGGTGATGCGGATTCCAAACGGCACATGGAAGTATTGCCGTATAAAGGGGAGGAGTTATTTGGGGTCGGTCTATCGGACCTGGTGGCCACGGCAACAGCTGGAAAATCCACCTTTTTACCCCAAGTCACCTCTCAGCAGAAAAAGACACCGTCTTTTCAGCCTCAGTCCTTTCGTCCCCATAAGGGCAAGCGGGCAAAAGGCCAGTCATATCTGCCCAGGGGTAGAGGAAAGGGAAAAAGACTGCAGCAGGCAGCCCCTTCCCAGGAACAGAAGCCCTCCACCGCTTCTGCCAAGTCCTCAGCATGACGCTGGGGCCTTACAAGCGGACTCAGGTGCGGTGGGGGGTCGTCTCAAGAGCATCAGTGCGCAGTGGGCTCACTCGCAAGTGGACCCCTGGATCCTACAGGTAGTATCTCAGGGGTACAGATTGGAATTCGAGACGTCTCCTCCTCGCAGGTTCCTGAAGTCTGCTTTACCAACGTCTCCCTCCGACAGGGAGGCAGTATTGGAAGCAATTCACAAGCTATATTCCCAGCAGGTGATAATGAAAGTACCCCTCCTACAACAAGGAAAGGGGTATTATTCCACTCTATTTGTGGTACCGAAGCCAGACGGCTCGGTGAGACCTATTCTAAATCTGAAATCTTTGAACACTTACATACAAAGGTTCAAATCAAGATGGAGTCACTTACAGCAGTGATAGCGAACCTGGAAGAGGGGACTATATGGTGTCCCTGGACATCAAGGATACTTACCTCCATGTCCCAATTTGCCCTTCTCACCAAGGGTACCTCAGGTTCGTGGTACTGAACTGTCACTATCAGTTTCAGACGCTGCCGTTTGGATTGTTCACGGCACCCCGGGTCTTTACCAAGGTAATGGCCGAAATGATGATTCTTCTTCGAAGAAAAGACGTCTTAATTATCCCTTACTTGGACGATCTCCTGATAAGGGCAATGTCCAGGGAACAGTTGGAGGTCGGAGTAGCACTATCTCGGGTACTGCTACAACAGCACGGGTGGATTCTAAATATTCCAAAATCGCAGCTGATCCCGACGACACGTCTGCTGTTCCTAGAGATGATTCTGGACACAGTCCAGAAAAAGGTGTTTCTCCCGGAGGAGAAAGCCAGGGAGTTATCCGAGCTAGTCAGGAACCTCCTAAAACTAGGAAAAGTGTCAGTGCATCATTGCACAAGGATCCTGGGAAAATGGTGGCTTCTTACGAAGCAATTCCATTCGGCAGATTTCACGCAAAAACTTTTCAGTGGGATCTGCTGGAAAAATGGTCCGGATCGCATCTTCAGATGCATCAGCGGATAACCCTGTCTCCAAGGACAAGGGTGTCTCTTATGTGGTGGCTGCAGAGTGCTCATCTACTAGAGGGCCGCAGATTCGGCATTCAGGACTGGGTCCTGGTGACCACGGATGCCAGCCTGAGAGGCTGGGGAGCAGTCACACAGGGAAAAAAATTTCCAGGGAGTGTGGTCAAGTCTGGAGACTTCTCTCCACATAAATATACTGGAGCTAAGGGCAATTTACAATGCTCTGAGCCTAGGAAGACCTCTGCTTCAAAGTCAACCGGTGCTGATCCAGTCGGACAACATCACGGCAGTCGCCCACGTAAACAGACAGGGCGGCACAAGAAGCAGGAGGGCAATGGCAGAAACTGCAAGGATTCTTCGCTGGGCGGAAAATCATGTGATAGCACTGTCAGCGGTGTTCATTCCGGGAGTGGACAACTGGGAAGCAGACTTCCTCAGCAGGCACGACCTCCACCCGGGAGAGTGGGGACTTCATCTGGAAGTCTTCCACATGATTGTGAACCGTTGGGAAAGACCAAAGGTGGACATGATGGCGTCCCGCCTCAACAAAAAACTGGACAGGTATTGCGCCAGGTCAAGAGACCCTCAGGCAATAGCTGTGGACGTTCTGGTAACACCGTGGGTGTACCAGTCGGTGTATGTGTTCCCTCCTCTGCTTCTCATACCCAAGGTACTGAGAATTATAAGACGTAGAGGAGTAAGAACTATACTTGTGACTCCGGATTGGCCAAGAAGGACTTGGTACCCGGAACTTCAAGAGATGCTCACAGAGGACCCATGGCCTCTGCCGCTAAGAAGGGACTTGCTTCAGCAAGTACCATGTCTGTTCCAAAACTTACCGCGGCTGCGTTTGACGGCATGGCGGTTGAACGCCGGATCCAAAGGGAAAAAGGCATTCCGGAAGAGGTCATCCCTATCCTGGTCAAAGCCAGGAAGGAGGTGACCGCACAACATTATCACCACATTTGGCGAAAATATGTTGCGTGGTGTGAGGCCAGGAAGGCCCCACGAAGAAATTTCAACTCGGTCGATTCCTGCATTTCCTGCAAACAGGAGTGTCTATGGGCCTCAAATTGGGGTCCATTAAGGTTCAAATTTCGGCCCTGTCGATTTTCTTCCAGAAAGAATTGGCTTCAGTTCCTGAAGTCCAGACGTTTGTCAAGGGAGTACTGCATATACAACCCCCTTTTGTGCCTCCAGTGGCACCGTGGGATCTCAACGTAGTTCTGGGATTCCTCAAATCACATTGGTTTGAACCGCTCAAATCTGTGGATTTGAAATATCTCACATGGAAAGTGACCATGCTGTTGGCCCTGGCCTCGGCCAGGCGAGTGTCAGAATTGGCGGCTTTGTCTCACAAAAGCCCATATCTGTTTTTCCATTCGGACAGGACAGAACTGCGGACTCGTCCCCAGTTTCTCCCTAAGGTGGTGTCAGCGTTTCACCTGAACCAGCCTATTGTGGTACCTGCGGCTAATAGGGACTTGGAGGACTCCAAGTTGCTAGATGTTGTCAGGGCCCTGAAAATATATGTTTCCAGGACGGCTGGAGTCAGGAAAACTGACTCGCTGTTTATCCTGTATGCACCCAACAAACTGGGTGCTCCTGCTTCTAAGCAGACGATTGCTCGTTGGATTTGTAGTACAATTCAGCTTGCACATTCTGTGGCAGGCCTGCCACAGCCAAAATCTGTAAATGCCCATTCCACAAGGAAGGTGGGCTCATCTTGGGCGGCTGCCCAAGGGGTCTCGGCTTTACAACTTTGCCGAGCTGCTACTTGGTCAGGGGCAAACACGTTTGCAAAATTCTACAAATTTGATACCCTGGCTGAGGAGGACCTGGAGTTCTCTCATTCGGTGTTGCAGAGTCATCCACACTCTCCCGCCCGTTTGGGAGCTTTGGTATAATCCCCATGGTCCTTACGGAGTCCCCAGCATCCACTTAGGACGTCAGAGAAAATAAGAATTTACTTACCGATAATTCTATTTCTCGTAGTCCGTAGTGGATGCTGGGCGCCCATCCCAAGTGCGGATTGTCTGCAATACTTGTACATAGTTATTGTTACAAAAATCGGGTTATTATTGTTGTGAGCCATCTTTTCAGAGGCTCCGCTGTTATCATGCTGTTAACTGGGTTCAGATCACAGGTTGTACAGTGTGATTGGTGTGGCTGGTATGAGTCTTACCCGGGATTCAAGATCCTTCCTTATTGTGTACGCTCGTCCGGGCACAGTATCCTAACTGAGGCTTGGAGGAGGGTCATAGGGGGAGGAGCCAGTGCACACCACCTGATCCTAAAGCTTTTACTTTTGTGCCCTGTCTCCTGCGGAGCCGCTATTCTCCATGGTCCTTACGGAGTCCCCAGCATCCACTACGGACTACGAGAAATAGAATTATCGGTAAGTAAATTCTTATTTTTGTTCTGTTAGTATGAGGGGCATGGATGGGACCAGTGTTTGGAGGGTATGCTGTTCTCTGTATTGCCATTTGGAGATCCCGGGGGTATCTTCAGGTAAGTTAGCTCTCAATTTGGATACATTTGCTCAGATGCCATTATCATGTGGCATTATGTTATATTACCCGGAAGGGTTGTTATTATTATTATTATTAGTACCTGGGGTGGGTCTGGGGTGCGGTTCCCCCTGGATTGGTGGGGCTGGGCTGCTCTGGGGTAGCACACTGCAAGATCTTATTTAGCACCCCCTTAACACATTTATTAATCCTTCTGGTCTTTTAATTACACTCTCACTAGTATATTAATTTTTGTATATAGATTTTGTTTTCCTTTTATTAACACATACTAACACTTTACCTTCTCGCATTGTGCTGCCCTGGGGTAGCTGGCCTTTGCCGGTTTGTGGGGTCCTGCACCCCGGGCCCAGACCTAGAGATAGGGACCACCAGCATCAGAGGAGCCTTGTCGGGGCCTGGTGGCTTATCATACGTTTGCAAACTGTATGTAACTAAGACCTCTGGATTTCTATTATATGTATATATATATATAGTCTTTCATGTCTTGGTACAGGTACAGCTCGGTGTGCTGGGGGACACCAGGGGTTTATCCCCAATGTATTTCTAGCCAGACTACCCCCTCCCTTTCATGCACCTGAATTGTACTTCCTAATTGATTTGAGCAACTTACATTTTGTTCTGTTAGTATGAGGGGCATGGATGGGACCAGTGTTTGGAGGGTATGCTGGTCTCTGTATTGCCATTTGGAGATCCCGGGGGTATCTTCAGGTAAGTTAGCTCTCAATTTGGATACATTTGCTCAGATGCCATTATCATGTGGCATTATGTTATATTACCCGGAAGGGTTGTTATTATTATTATTATTAGTACCTGGGGTGGGTCTGGGGTGCGGTTCCCCCTGGATTGGTGGGGCTGGGCTGCTCTGGGGTAGCACACTGCAAGATCTTATTTAGCACCCCCTTAACACATTTATTAATCCTTCTGGTCTTTTAATTACACTCTCACTAGTATATTAATTTTTGTATATAGATTTTGTTTTCCTTTTATTAACACATACTAACACTTTACCTTCTCGCATTGTGCTGCCCTGGGGTAGCTGGCCTTTGCCGGTTTGTGGGGTCCTGCACCCCGGGCCCAGACCTAGAGATAGGGACCACCAGCATCAGAGGAGCCTTGTCGGGGCCTGGTGGCTTATCATACGTTTGCAAACTGTATGTAACTAAGACCTCTGGATTTCTATTATATGTATATATATGTATAGTCTTTCATGTCTTGGTACAGGTACAGCTCGGTGTGCTGGGGGACACCAGGGGTTATCCCCAATGTATTTCTAGCCAGACTACCCCCTCCCTTTCATGCACCTGAATTGTACTTCCTAATTGATTTGAGCAACTTACATTTTGTTCTGTTAGTATGAGGGGCATGGATGGAACCAGTGTTTGGAGGGTATGCTGGTCTCTGTATTGCCATTTGGAGATCCCGGGGGTATCTTCAGGTAAGTTAGCTCTCAATTTGGATACATTTGCTCAGATACCATTATCATGTGGCATTATGTTATATTACCCGGAAGGGTTGTTATTATTATTATTATTATTATTAGTACCTGGGGTGGGTCTGGGGTGCGGTTCTCCCTGGATTGGTGGGGCTGGGCTGCTCTGGGGTAGCACACTGCAAGATCTTATTTAGCACCCCCTTAACACATTTATTAATCCTTCTGGTCTTTTAATTACACTCTCACTAGTATATTAATTTTTGTATATAGATTTTGTTTTCCTTTTATTAACACATACTAACACTTTACCTTCTCGCATTGTGCTGCCCTGGGGTAGCTGGCCTTTGCCGGTTTGTGGGGTCCTGCACCCCGGGCCCAGACCTAGAGATAGGGACCACCAGCATCAGAGGAGCCTTGTCGGGGCCTGGTGGCTTATCATACGTTTGCAAACTGTATGTAACTAAGACCTCTGGATTTCTATTATATGTATATATATATATATATATAGTCTTTCATGTCTTGGTACAGGTACAGCTCGGTGTGCTGGGGGACACCAGGGGTTTATCCCCAATGTATTTCTAGCCAGACTACCCCCTCCCTTTCATGCACCTGAATTGTACTTCCTAATTGATTTGAGCAACTTACATTTTGTTCTGTTAGTATGAGGGGCATGGATGGGACCAGTGTTTGGAGGGTATGCTGGTCTCTGTATTGCCATTTGGAGATCCCGGGGGTATCTTCAGGTAAGTTAGCTCTCAATTTGGATACATTTGCTCAGATGCCATTATCATGTGGCATTATGTTATATTACCCGGAAGGGTTGTTATTATTATTATTATTATTAGTACCTGGGGTGGGTCTGGGGTGCTGTTCCCCCTGGATTGGTGGGGCTGGGCTGCTCTGGGGTAGCACACTGCAAGATCTTATTTAGCACCCCCTTAACACATTTATTAATCCTTCTGGTCTTTTAATTACACTCTCACTAGTATATTAATTTTTGTATATAGATTTTGTTTTCCTTTTATTAACACATACTAACACTTTACCTTCTCGCATTGTGCTGCCCTGGGGTAGCTGGCCTTTGCCGGTTTGTGGGGTCTTGCACCCCGGGCCCAGACCTAGAGATAGGGACCACCAGCATCAGAGGAGCCTTGTCGGGGCCTGGTGGCTTATCATACGTTTGCAAACTGTATGTAACTAAGACCTCTGGATTTCTATTATATGTATATATATATATATAGTCTTTCATGTCTTGGTACAGGTACAGCTCGGTGTGCTGGGGGACACCAGGGGTTTATCCCCAATGTATTTCTAGCCAGACTACCCCCTCCCTTTCATACACCTGAATTGTACTTCCTAATTGATTTGAGCAACTTACATTTTGTTCTGTTAGTATGAGGGGCATGGATGGGACCAGTGTTTGGAGGGTATGCTGGTCTCTGTATTGCCATTTGGAGATCCCGGGGGTATCTTCAGGTAAGTTAGCTCTCAATTTGGATACATTTGCTCAGATGCCATTATCATGTGGCATTATGTTATATTACCCGGAAGGGTTGTTATTATTATTATTATTAGTACCTGGGGTGGGTCTGGGGTGCGGTTCCCCCTGGATTGGTGGGGCTGGGCTGCTCTGGGGTAGCACACTGCAAGATCATATTTAGCACCCCCTTAACACATTTATTAATCCTTCTGGTCTTTTAATTACACTCTCACTAGTATATTAATTTTTGTATATAGATTTTGTTTTCCTTTTATTAACACATACTAACACTTTACCTTCTCGCATTGTGCTGCCCTGGGGTAGCTGGCCTTTGCCGGTTTGTGGGGTCCTGCACCCCGGGCCCAGACCTAGAGATAGGGACCACCAGCATCAGAGGAGCCTTGTCGGGGCCTGGTGGCTTATCATACGTTTGCAAACTGTATGTAACTAAGACCTCTGGATTTCTATTATATGTATATATATATATATAGTCTTTCATGTCTTGGTACAGGTACAGCTCGTTGTGCTGGGGGACACCAGGGGTTTATCCCCAATGTATTTCTAGCCAGACTACCCCCTCCCTTTCATGCACCTGAATTGTACTTCCTAATTGATTTGAGCAACTTACATTTTGTTCTGAACTATATGTTGCATTGTCCTGTTTAGTGACTATGGGGCACATTTACTAAGCAGTGATAAAAGCAGAGAAGTGAGCCAGACCCGCATGTGTACTAAATCAGGCAAACCATCGATGGGTAAAACCATCGATGGATCCATTCCAGATGGTTTTACACCAACAAGGTTATCCATCGATGGTGGTGACTATCGATGGATAACCCACCAATGGCCATTCCCCTGCAGCATGTGCTGGCGGGCACTAGCCCGCCAAAACTGTTATTCTCTCCCCCATCCTCCTTACACTCCGTTCTGCCTGTGGGCATTTGCAGAATGACGCGATCGCATCATTCTGCAAACGCCCACCGACAGTACGGACTTTAAGGAGGAGCGGAGGGGAGCAGTGGCATGCCCTGGAAAATTTCCGGGGTTGCCAGTCTGCACAGCGCAGCTAGGCCGGAAATTTTCCGGGCATGCCACTCAAGGGGTTAATCAGTAGCTAACTGCCAAAATACATGTCTCTGTGTCATTATTTTATAGTATAAGCAGAGCCGGCCCTAACCAATATGATGCCCTAGGCAAGATTTTGGCTGGTGCCCCCTAGCACCACCGCTAGTTCTGCAGGAGATGCCTGGCATGAGTCAGCTGGCAGCTCTGCTAACGTCGGGCGCATTTTGTTTATGAAAATGCATCATAATATTTGCATTACTATGTGGCTAGGATGCACAAGCAGCTTCTGCTGATTAAAATGATATGCAGCATGCCTATATACTGTGTGCGACTGCGGCTGTATCTGCATACTAAATGCTACATTACAGTGATTTACAGGAATACACTGCAATGTAGCATTTCGTATGCAGATACAGTCGCAGTCACACACAGACTATAGGCATGCTGCATATCATTTTAATCAGCAGAAGCTGCTGGTGCCCCTAAGCATACCAAATGCCCTAGGCATTTGCCTAGTTTGTCTATGCCTAAGGCCGGCTCTGAGTATAAGTTGTGTTAATGTCTTTCATGTTATAAGGAGGTATGGCCCTCAGCCATTAGGAGGTTTAGGGTGCTGTGATGATTAGTGGCTTTTACCTAGGAGATGCTGGGCTGCCGCCCTCCAGTACAAATCCACCACCCACAGTGAACATCCAGTGACTGCATTGTCAGTGACAGTGACTTCCTACTGGAAACACTATCTGCTAATCACACACAGACAGTAAGTCCCAGGGGAGGTGATTTCTCCCCCCCCCCCCCGGGACTGCCAGTTCAGACTCTGATTTGCAGAAAGCACTTCCAATAGGAATACACTCTCCTGCTGTTCCATCAGCCTTAGTTTTGCTTCTAGGGGCAAATTGTGTGCATATTTCTTTTCTTTGGTCCTTACACTGCTTAACCTGCTCGGGCAGCCTTCTCAAATCAAGAGGTCAGAGCAGCCACTTGCTGTGATATCGATGGCAGAAGTGGGACAACTAGTTATGGCTAAGGGAGGCTTTGGATGTGTGCTTCTAGGTAGGTAAGACACCATTGGTTTGTGCAGGGCTGTAACTAGGGGTGTGCAAGCAGTGCTGTTGCACAGGGCCATGGAGTGGCTGCGGCACCATTGCTGCCCATGGCACATGCAGTCAGTAGTACTATTGCCCAGCTACCTGGAGCATCCAAGGGATACTTTGGGCAGGGACTGTGAAGCCTGTGGATCCGCCCAGGCAGTGCCCTACTTCCCAGAGTCAGCAGCGCTGCCCCCTAGGCAAGTTATCAGGGTGTCACAAATTTAGGGGGCAGGGCCAGCACAAGGCGCACTACCACCCTGTAACTACGCATGCTATTCTGATATTACTGAATCCACTCCAGTGACTGGAAGCCACACAGCTACCAGCAGCTGTGATCAGAGGTATAATTCCCGCTTGGCAAATGGCACTGAGCTCTACACAATGCTGATGTTCCTACATCAATGTTCAAATAAACGCTGGAGCAGCGGTTCCCAACCGGTGGTACGCGTACTCCTGGGGGTACGCGCCGCACTACAGAGGGGTACTTGAAATTGCAGCTGGTAATGGTGGCTGTGTGACCCGGTGCATGCGCAGTCGCGCATGGAGGACGCCGGACGCCGGGTCACACCGCCACGGCTGGATGTAGGTGTGGCGGTGTGACCCGGCGCATGAGCAGTTGCACATGGAGGACGCCGCCAGACCAGTGGTGATTTGTTTAAATTTAAACTGCAGCAACATACCCGACCGCCACCAGGATAAACCTGATGGTTGTCAGTCAGCCCTCCCCCGGGCAGCAATGAATACTGCAGGGCGGGCCCGACCCTAACGTTCGCTGAGTACTGCAACCAGGGGTGTAGCGAGCGTGGCTCCGGTGGAGCACAAGCTCCGGGTGCCCAAAAAGTTAGAGGGCGCGCCACCACCCTCCCTCCTCACACTGCACTGTGGGCTGCTGTATAGGCAGCCGCAGAGCATTAGCCTAGAGGGTGCACACTGACTCGGACTCAGAGAATACGCAGGTAGAGAATTGGGCAGACCAGAGGCAACAGAGCAGGAGGCACTGACAGCCAGCAGATGTCAGAGCTCTTCCCGTCCTCCTTTATATATCTCAATGTCTGCTTGTAGCTGTGCAGCAGGGTTACTTCTGTCATGCAGCACCCGAACCACTCTGCCCCTGTTGCTGCAGCACCTCTCTCTATCTAGCCCAGCTGCTGCAGCACCTCTCTCTGCCCCAGTTGCTGCATAATCTCTCTCTGTACCATCTTCTGCAGGATCTCTCTTTCCTGGAAGCTGCAGTACATTTCTCTACTTCAGATGCTGCAGCACATCTTTCTGCCTGGGCTTCTGCAACACCAATCTCTGCCCAGGCTTCTGCAGCACCTCTTTCTGCCAGGTGTATAAGCAGCTATACTGTGGTGTAAGGTATATAAGTGGCTCTACTGTGGCATAACATGTATAAGCGTCTCTACTGTGTGCTGTTACGTGTATAAGCAGGGCCATCTTTTCGTATGGGCTCAATGGCAATTGCCCAATGGCACTAGGATAGTAAGGGTCCCAGCATAATAGCTGAGGGTCCCCTTTTTCCAGGGGTACCAGATTTTTGAAAACCGGCCCTGGGGAACTGGAGATATCAGATTTCAAAGCAGTGTTCTTACTCCGAGCCTGTTAATTGCTCTTCCCAGCCAGATATCTCGGGTTCTGCCTGACTTAAGCCCCGTACACATGGGGGAGATGTGTGCTGAGCACACATATCTCTCAGCACTCAGTGCAATGTGTGCTGAGCGAGGGGGGCGGGATGGATGGGCCGCTCACTTCACCCAGTGGTGAAATGAGCGATATCACAAGATTTGTCATGCATGCGTTGCATCGCTATCACTATGGGCATACACACGGAGAGATCCGTACATGGGCCCTCATTCCGAGTTGTTCGGTCGCAAGGCGAATGTAGCAGAGTTACACACGCTAAGCCGCCGCCTACTGGGAGTGAATCTTAGCTTCTTAAAATTGCGACCGATGTATTCGCAATATTGCGATTACTAACTACTTAGCAGTTTCTGAGTAGCTCCAGACTTACTCTGCCTGTGCGATCATTTCAGTGCTTGTCGTTCCTGGTTGACGTCACAAACACACCCAGCGTTCGCCCAGGCACTCCCACCGTTTCCCCGGCCACTCCTGCGTTTTTTCCGGAAACGGTAGCGTTTTCAGCCACACGCCCCTGAAACGCCGTGTATCCGCCCAGTAACACCCATTTCCTGTCAATCACATTACGATCGCCGGAGCGAAGAAAAAGCCGTGAGTAAAAATACTTTCTTCATAGTAAAGTTACTTGGCGCAGTCGCAGTGCGAACATTGCGCATGCGTACTAAGCGGATTTTCACTGCGATGCGATGAAAAATACCGAGCAAACAACTCGGAATGAGGGCCATAATTTCTAAGCAATCTAGTCACAGTGCTTAGAATTTAAGTACGGATCTCTCTGTGTGTATCCCCCTTTAGAGTTTTTCCAAAGGTATACTCCAAAAGCTGGGACTCTCCCCTTTCGTTGGACATGGAAAACTTATATCTACTATGCCCAGAACCAGAGATATCAGCCTTCAAGCAGCTGGTCCCTGCTCCAACTCCACATGCCTGATAATGCAGTTTCATATTTTCGTTGGTGGATTGCTCTGTTCCCCAAGTTCCCAGCACCTCCTGAATGTTTGACTCTCTCTAGTTTTTTTTATCCCATTGAAAGCCAAGAAATCTATTTCCAGGAGCTGGAGATATCTGCAGTCAATCAAGATGCCCTATCACCGGAAAATGATGAATATTGAGCCCACTCCACTATCCACCCCTCCCCTGCGTATTAAACACCCCCTAGCACCCTGGAAGTCATGTACCGGGGCCCTTCATTCAGTCCTATGCCCCGTTCTACAGTTTAGTGTTCTCCCTCCCTCCCCATCTCCCACCATCTGTACAGTAAGGGCACACTAGCCGGTTTTCCCCGGATGGCAAAAAGTCGTACAAACTTTGTCTGGCTTTTTGCCATCCCGGAGAAACCGGCAGAGTCTGTCACACAGGACGGCTTTGAGCCGTATGTGATGCTGTGCGCATGCGCAGCATCAGACACGGCTTGAGAAAAAAACGTTGTGTGTGAAAGCTCCCCTTCACACACATGGTTTACTGGCTGCAAAGACGGCCCGGTGCCGGCCCGGCAGCCGGACCTTCCAGTGGATAGTTCCGGCTGCAACCCGGCAGCCGGGCCGGGACCGTGCCGTGTGTAAGGACACATTGCGCTCAATGGGGGAAATTTACTAAGCTCCCGATTTTGACCGAGATGCCGTTTTTTCATCAAAGTGTCATCTCGGTAATTTACTAAGCAATAATCACGGCAGTGATGAGGGCATTCGTAATTTTTTGCAAGTCCAAGAAAAAAATTACGAATGAATACACCATCGGTCAAAACGCGGCTGTTTAAGTATGAATCTCGGTAATTTACTAAGAAGTGCAAAGCAAAAAAAAAACAAACACTGCCGTGAAAAATTACAACTCGTTAAAAAGTGCTTAAAAAAAACAGACCTGCTTTTTTTTTCCGTGATTGGATAGGCATGCAGGGATCCATGAGATCCGTGCATGTATATCAGTGGGAAGGGGTGGGAAAGTTGTTATTTTATTAAAAAAAATTGCGTGGGGTCCCCCCTCCTAAGCATAACCAGCCTCGGGCTCTTTGAGCCGATCCTGGTTGCAGAAATATGGGGAAAAAATTGACAGGGGTTCCCCCATATTTAAGCAACCAGCATCGGGCTCTGCGCCTGGTCCTGGTTCCAAAAATACGGGGGACAAAAAGAGTAGGGGTCCCCCGTATTTTTAAAACCAGCACCGGGCTCCACTAGCTGGACAGATAATGCCACAGCCGGGGGTCACTTTGATATAGTGCCCTGCGGCCGTGGCATCAAAAATCCAACTAGTCACCCCTGGCCGGGGTACCCTGGGAGAGTGGGGACCCCTTCAATCAAGGGGTCCCCCCCCCCCCCCAGCCACCCAAGGGCCAGGGGTGAAGCCCGAGGCTGTCCCCCCCCCATCCAATGGGCTGCGGATGGGGGGGCTGATAGCCTTTGTTGTAAAAGAAAAGATATTGGCCCTCATTCCGAGTTGATCGCTCGCAAGGCGATTTTAGCAGAGTTACACACGCTAAGCCGCCGCCTACTGGGAGTGAATCTTAGCTTCTTAAAATTGCGACCGATGTATTCGCAATATTGCGATTACAAACTACTTAGCAGTTTCAGAGTAGCTTCAGACTTACTCGGCATCTGCGATCAGTTCAGTGCTTGTCGTTCCTGGTTTGACGTCATAAACACACCCAGCGTTCGCCCAGACACTCCTCCGTTTCTCCGGCCACTCCTGCGTTTTTTCCGGAAACGGTAGCGTTTTTAACCACACGCCCCTGAAACGCCGTGTTTCCGCCCAGTAACACCCATTTCCTGTCAATCACATTACGATCGCCGGAGCGAAGAAAAAGCCGTGAGTAAAAATACTATCTTCATTGTTAAATTACTTGGCGCAGTCGCAGTGCGAATATTGCGCATGCGTACTAAGCGGAATTTCACTGCGATGCGATGAAATATACCGAGCGAACGACTCGGAATGAGGGCCCTTGTTTTTAGTAGCAGTACTACAAGTCCCAGCAAGCCTCCCCCGCATGCTGGTACTTGGAGAACCACAAGTACCAGCATGCGGCGGAAAAACGGGCCCGCTGGTACCTGTAGTACTACTACTAAAAAAATACCCAAAAAAACACAAGACACACACACCGTGAAAGTATAATTTTATTACATACATACACACATACATACATACTTACCTTATGTTCCCACGCAGGTCGGTCCTCTTCTCCAGTAGAATCCAAGGGGTACCTGTTGAAGAAATTATACTCACGAGATCCAGGGGTCCAGGGTCCTCGGGGAATCCAGGTGTAATCCACGTACTTGAAAAAAATAACAAAACGGACACCCGAGCCACGCACTAAAAGGGGACCCATGTTTGCACATGGATCCCCTTTTCCCGACTGCCAGAAACCCACTCTGACTGATGTCTAAGTGGGTTTCTTCAGCCAATCAGGGAGTGCCACGTTGTAGCACTCTCCTGATCGGCTGTGTGCTCCTGTACTGAGTGACAGGCGGCACACGGCAGTGTTACAATGTAGCGCCTATGCGCTCCATTGTAACCAATGCTGGGAACTTTCTTGCTCAGCGGTGACGTCACTTTAGGTCAACCGCAGGGCAGAAAGTTCCCAGCATTGGTTACAATGTAGCGCATAGGCGCTACATTGTAACACTGCCGTGTGCTGCCTGTCAGTTAGGACAGGAGCACACAGCCGATCAGGAGAGTGCTACAACGTGGCACTCCCTGATTGGCTGAAGAAACCCACTTAGACATCAGTCAGAGTGGGTTTCTGGCAGTCGGGAAAAGGGGATCCATGTGCAAACATGGGTCCCCTTTTAGTGCGTGGCTCGAGTGTCCGTTTTGTTATTTTTTTCAAGTACGTGGATTACACCTGGATTCCCCGAGGACCCTGGACCCCTGGATCTCGTGAGTATAATTTCTTCAACAGGTACCCCTTGGATTTTACTGGAGAAGAGGACCGACCTGCGTGGGAACATAAGGTAAGTATGTATGTATGTGTGTATGTATGTAATAAAATTATACTTTCACGGTGTGTGTGTCTTGTGTTTTTTTGGGTATTTTTTTAGTAGTAGTACTACAGGTACCAGCGGGCCCGTTTTTCCGCCGCATGCTGGTACTTGTGGTTCTCCAAGTACCAGCATGCGGGGGAGGCTTGCTGGGACTTGTAGTACTGCTACTAAAAACAATATCTTTTCTTTTACAACAAAGGCTATCAGCCCCCCCATCCGCAGCCCATTGGATGGGGGGGGACAGCCTCGGGCTTCACCCCTGGCCCTTGGGTGGCTGGGGGGGGGGACCCCTTGATTGAAGGGGTCCCCACTCCCCCAGGGTACCCCGGCCAGGGGTGACTAGTTGGATTTTTGATGCCACGGCCGCAGGGCACTATATCAAAGTGACCCCCGGCTGTGGCATTATCTGTCCAGCTAGTGGAGCCCGGTGCTGGTTTTAAAAATACGGGGGACCCCTACTCTTTTTGTCCCCCGTATTTTTGGAACCAGGACCAGGCGCAGAGCCCGATGCTGGTTGCTTAAATATGGGGGAACCCCTGTCAATTTTTTCCCCATATTTCTGCAACCAGGATCGGCTCAAAGAGCCCGAGGCTGGTTATGCTTAGGAGGGGGGACCCCACGCAATTTTTTTTAAATATTTGACAGTGTTTAATTTAAAAAAAACAAAAAAAATGAACCCCAGCACGGATCACACAGATCCGGCCGTGATTAATTGTAAAAAAAGTCGGCAGTGTTTTGCTAATCACTGCCGTAAAAAAAAAAAAAAAAACCACGAATGACATCGACATCGGAAGAAAAGAAAAACCCGAATACGACAGCTTAGTAAATCCATCGTAACAAATTCAAAAAGTTGCAGTTTTACACTTTCGATGTCATTCGTGATTGAACTTTGACCTGAAACGGGAAAACACGAATCTTAGTAAATTTACCCCAATGTGTCTTTGCATCACGGCAGCGGTTAAAAGCCGTCTGGGTTTTTGCCGGGTGGTGCCAGCCGGGTAGTGTGTTTTAGCCCTAAAGCAGTAATTAGCAGAAATTACTGCTTCAGGTCCTACATGCTGAGCGGTAGATAGAACACCCCGGCCGCCTGCGGGACATCAAAGCTGCTGCTGATAGCACCCCCTGTCCCTACCACAGGAGGATGGGTAGGGGCACCAGTACATTGCTTTGCCCAGAGGCCTACACTGCTGTTAAGACGGCCCTGTGTATAAGGGGCTCTTCTGTGTAGTATAACATGTATAAGGGGTTCTACTGTGTAGTGGAATGTGAATAACAGACACTACTGTGTTGTGTAATATGAATTGGTACTATTCTGTACCACACCCCTTCCTCATGAAGCCAGACCCCTATATTGTTTATGCAATCTGAGCTCCACAAGGTCTAGAACTGGTCCTGACACCAATTTAGGATTTCTTTTATATTTTTCCTTTATAAATGTAACATGCCACCACATGTTGGCTAGGGGAGGAGGGCGCTAAAACATACCCTTGCTCCAGGCACCATGGCACCTAGCTATTCCTCTGACTGCAACGCCGTTCAGCAGTCAGACATACTTTGCCACCTGGCAGCAGCAGCACTGTGCTCACTGCTGATCACACCTTGAGAGGAGGAGGACCAGAGACCCGGGCTGCATCGTTGCTGTTCTGCCTCTTGCTAATCCTGTCTCTCCCTACAGCAGGTAAGAGCACCAGGATCCTTTCATGGCTGCTTATGTGGGACGGTATGGAGGGAGTACTTAATCTAATGCTGATTGCCGCATTTTAGATTAATGTCAGCATAATCACACGTCCATTCAGTCAGCCTACACTGAGCTGCTGATCACATGGGAAACTTCTTTCTAATAATTCAGGAATCCCAGAACACCGTGCACATGTGTCACAAGTGATCCGATTGTGTCTAGTTAGGCAAAAGTTGCTGCACTTGTACCAGTCACTTCTTTGTCTACAAAGCCTATGAAGCTGCATTTGTCTTTGGTTTAGGCTGCAGGAGGGGAAGTTAGGGTTAGTGGGGAGATTAGGGTTAAGCTGCGGTTCGGGAAATTAGGGTTAGTGGGAAGATTAAGGTTAGGCTGCGGAAGGGGAAATTAGGGTTAGTGGGGAGATTAGGGTTAGACTGTGGGTGGGGAAGTTAGGGTTAGTGGGAAGATTAGGGTTAGGCTGCCGTTGGGGAAATTAGGGTTAGTGGGAAGATTAGGGTTAGGCTGCGGTTGGGGAAATTAGGGTTAGTGGGAAGATTAGGGCTAGGCTGTGGGTGGGGAAGTTAGGGTTAGTAGGGAGATTAGGGTTAGGCTGTGGGTAGGGAAGTGAGGGTTAGTGGGGAGATTAGGGTTAGGCTACCGTTGGGGAAATTAGGGTTAGTGGGAAGATTAGGGTTAGGCAGCGGTTGCGGAAATTAGGGTTAGTGGGGAGATTAGTGTTAGGCTGCGGAAGAGGAAGTTAGGGTTAGTGGGGAGATTAGGGATAGGCTGCGGAAGGGGAAGTTAGGGTTAGTGGGGAGATTAGGGTTAGGCTGTGGGTAGGGAAGTTAGGGTTAATGGGGAGATTAGGGTTAGGCTACCGTTGGGGAAATTAGGGTTAGTGGGAAGATTAGGGTTAGGCAGCGGTTGGGGAAATTAGGGTTAGTGGGGAGATTAGTGTTAGGCTGCGGAAGGGGAAGTTAGGGTTAGTGGGGAGATTAGGGTTAGGCTGCGGGTGGGGAAGTTAGGGTTAGTGGGGAGATTAGGGTTAGGCTGTGGGTGGGGAAGTTAGGGTTAGTGGGGAGATTAGGGTTAGGCTGCAGGAGGGGAAATTAGAGTTAGTGGAGAGATTAGGGTTAGGCTGCGGGTGGGGAAGTTAGGGTTAGTGGGGAGATTAGGGTTAGGCTGCAGGAGGGGAAATTAGAGTTAGTGGAGAGATTAGGGTTAGGCTGCGGGTGGGGAAGTTAGGGTTAGTGGGGAGATTAGGGTCAGGCTGCGGGAGGGGAAATTAGGGTTAGTGGGGAGATTAGGGTTAGGCTGCAGGAGGGCAAATTAAAGTTAGTGGGGAGATTAGGGTTAGGCTGAGGGACGGGGGTTAGGGTTTGTGGGAAGATTAGGGTTGGGCTGCGGGTATGGGGGGGAGGTTAGGGTTAGTGGGGAGATTGGGGTTAGGCTGCAGGAGGGCAGGTTAGGGTTAGAGACTAGGCATGGTAATTAACAATTGATAACTAAAATGATTACTACCTAACAAAAACAAACTTTTCTAGCAAGGACGGGTGGGTGGGGAAATTTATGAGACGAGGGGGTACTCAAAAATGAAAAGCCTAATCAAGGGGTACGGGAGAGAAAAAAGGTTGGAAACCACTGCACTAGAGGTATATTTACCAGATGTACAAGTAGTTAACTCTCTATACATTTAGAGTTTGAAGCCTATTTAAATGTTTGTTTCCATAATACAGTTTTAAATAGCAGAGAGGGGAGGAGATGGCTCTTTATACAGTATACGTGACGTGCTCACCTTTCTGACCTGCTTCTTTATCATCTTCAGCAGCTAACACCACAGACAGACACAAGATGCAGGCTGCCAGGGACCAATATATTGCTCCAGGTCGATGATCTATAACAGACAACAGTAAGTCAGTATGAAAGAGGAAACCTGCACCTGCACCAAATCGTAAGGAGAAATGGAAGATAGGTAAAGGGACTGAAGAGACCCCTTTCTTACAAAGTACTGTACAATGGGGGTAATTCATACTTGATCGCTGCTGTGCGTTTTTGCGGGCGATCAGTCCTGAACTGCAATGCGCAGGTGCGATGGACTGCAGTAACGGGAATCGCCAGTCAGCAATGGGTCTGTGCGAAGGATCCAATTGCACGAGCGTTCGCAAGGAGATTGACAGGAAGAGAGCATTTGTGGGTGGCAACTGACCGTTTTCAAGGAGTGTCTGGAAAAAACGTAGGCTTGTCCAAGCGTTGGAAGGGAGGGTGTCTGACATCAAATCCTGTCCCAGACAGGCTGAAGTGATTGCCGCTGCTGAGTAAGTCCTGGGATGCGCAGAGACTGCACAAAATCAGTTTGTACAGCTCTGCTACACATGGGATCGCACACTTGCACAGCTAAAATACACTCCCCCTGTAGGCGGCGACTATCTGATCGCAGGGCTGCAAAAATCGCTGCCCAGGGATCAGGTCTGAATTACCCCAAATTCTATGTGCTGTAGTAGTGCTGCAAAGGAAAAAGCACGGTTCTCCCAATGTGGAGTTAAGCTTATTGCTGGTCTGTAGTAATCTCACCCATTGCTTCTCTTGAGACTTTAAATCTACCAAGGAAATTACTTTCAGTGTATATAGAAATAATTAGTCTCCTCCCAGACCCCAAGCATCACAGCAGGTAGATAAAGCAAATTACTATTGGCAAAAACAGTGTCACAAAGTCCATTGAGTGTCATACGGTTATGCGGTGTTTCACTCAAAGTTAGCATTCAATACACTTGCATGTTTAAAGGGGCAGTAATATTAATAGACTGAAAGGTTTGAATAAACATGTTATGTGTTATGGCATATGTTGTTGTTTCTGTATTAAGACCCTATTATATTGTGGTACAGCAACACATGACCTGTGGCTCCACCAAGGATTGTCTTAACAGCATTGTAGGCCCCGGGCAAAGCAATGCGCTGGGTCCATACACACCCATTCATGGGAAGTGGTAACCAATTAAAAACATTCCACCATACGTCTCCTGTGGGCCTGCACTGTCTTTCCACATGCTTCCATACAGTGAAGGGCTGTCAGCACTCTGATTGGTGAATAGCTCCAGTCGTCCTCCAATCAGCATGCTGACAGCCATTTACTGTCTGGCTGCAGGCTGGGAGGCAGGTAGAGAATGCTGCCTTGCAATTCTGATTATTTGGCCACCAACCACCCCTGCTCGAAGGCCCCTAGACTTGTGGGGCCCTGGACAGCTGCCCAGTGTCCCAATACAATAAAATTGCCCTGGCGTCCACCCCATCCCAGCTGACTGCAGTTCCAATCATTATTCTCTCCATTTTGACCACTAGGAAGAGGGCAGGATACAGGAGGACCACCCAGCCTTCTGGGGTCTCCCAGAAAATTTGTGAGTCTGACGAAGGTTCCGGTAGAGTAGTTAAGCATGACAGACACTATTGATGAGAAACTCTTGTCAACATGGCAACATTGCAGTATCATATGAGGAGTGCGTAATAAGTTTCTGGATCCACAAAAACATATTTTTTTTTACAAAGTGAACATTACATTTTTTCAAAGTATTCGTCAGAGGAGTCTATCCACTCGAACCACTTTGTGAAGCAGCTGGACCAGTCCGAAGCAGGTATGTCTTCTACATGCTGGATAAAGATCTCCACTGCAGCTTCCAGTGACTCAAAACAAATCCCATGCATCTTGCACTTTATTTGTGGGAACACAAAGAAGTTGCAAGGAGCCAGGCCTGGACTGTACTGCGGATGACCAAGCTCCTGGATGCGTTCATGGGCCAAAAAAATCCACCACTTTCCTGGACTTGTGGGCAGGTGGATTGTCATGATGGAGAAGGGCACAATGAGCGTGAGTTCTTGGATGGTGCCTGGAATAGGCTTCCAGCACTTGCAGCAGGCATTGGCTGGTGTACCAGTTCCCAATGATGGTGGACTGCTGCATGAGTTGTACAGTAGCTACATGACCAATGTTGGCCACAAAAAAACAGCCACAATATGCTTGACCTCACTGTGCACACATCGAAACCTCTGTGGTGGCGCACCTCCAACTGGTTTCTACTGGGACGACTGATATTCGGTCTCAGGGTTGAAGCTGTAGGTCCAGGATTCATCTTCACTGATGATCTCCAAAACAGAGTTTGAGTGACTGCTATGAAACCTGGCCAGCATGTTGCGGCAGCAAGTCACACAAGTTTACACTGCTGTTTGTGCAGCAGAGGGGTGAAGGGGGGAACAGCTGCAGAGTGATCTCTGCATCCGAGCAGTACTAAGGTGCCGGCGGCGGAGGGGGGAGGCCACAGCTGCAAAGAGAACGATGTCCTGGTGGGGTGGTGCTGCTCTGCAGCCGGGCAGTCCCTGTTCTAAGGTGCTGCTGGCGGGGGGCGGAGGGGGGAGGCCGCGGCTGCAGAGAGGCCAATGTCCCGGCAATAAGGTGTGGGTGGGTGGATGGGGTGACTGCGGCTGCAGTGCTCCCAGAGGGGAAAAATATGACTTCACAAAAAACTGACTTTGCAAAAAGTCCAGTTTTTCAGCAGTGATAATTTTATGATGGGGCCATGATGAATCATGAAAAACTTGCTAGAGAGTGCAATGAGAATTTAAAACTAAAAATTCTCATTGCACAATTTTTTCATGATGAATATGCCCCCATAGCTCTCCAGTGACTTCTGTTGAGCTCCATAATGAGTTTGTGAAGGAAGTGAACATGCTGACTTCTTCAGTGTACAGTGCTGCTTATATACGGTTCTGTGCCTTGACATATCACAAGAATTTTAGTCAAAAATGACAGTTCATAAGCAGACATTCAGATTGTGTCTACTCTACCTATGCACTGCACATCCAGAAACTTATTGCACAACCCTTGTACTAGCTTCAAAGTAGAGATGAGCGGGTTCGGTTCTCAGAGAACCGTACCCCCCCGAATTTCACCACCTGAGCACGGATCCGAGTCAGGCTCTGGTTTTCCCGCCTGACTCAGAAACCAGAACGCTGTCGGATTCTTGCGGGGATTGAATTCCATATAAGGTGCCGCGCGTCGCCGCCATTTTCACTCCGGCATTGGACAGTGTAGAGAGAGGACGTGTCTCCATCCTCGGTGTCGGTGTCTTGTGCTGCATCTGTACAGTCACAGTGGTTGTGTCCTCTGCTGCCATATGGCCAGTGCTGCTGTATAAGGCCAGTCCAGTGGTGCTGTGTTGTGCTGCATCAGTCCAGTTGTGGTGTGTTGTGCTGCATCAGTCCAGTCACAGTGGTGGTATGCTCTGCTGCCATATGTCCAGTGCTGCTGTATAAGTCCAGTCCATTGCAGTGGTGCTGTGTTGTCCAGCATCAGTCCAGTGGGGGTGTCCCTGTGCTGCCGTATATATTTCCTGTGGTACTGACGTATATGTCCAGTCATCCTGCCGTATATGTCCATTGACACTGCCGTATATGTCCAGCGGTACTGCCGTATAAATCCAGTGATCCTGCCGTATAATTCCAGTGATCATGCCTTATAATTCCAGCGATCCTGCTGTATAAATCCAGTGATCTTGCCGTATATGTCCATTGATCCTGCCGTATATGTCCAGCGGTACTGTCGTATATGTCCAGTGGTACTGCCGTATAAATCCAGTGATCCTGCCGTATAATTCCAGTGGTACTGCCGTATAAGTCCAGTGATCCTGCCATATAAATCCAGTGGTACTGGCGTATAAATCCCGTGATCCTGCCGTATAATGACAGTGATCCTGCCGTATAATTCCAGTGATCCTGCCGTATAATTGCAGTGATCCTGCCGTATACAGTAAGTCCATTGATCCTGCTGTATAATTACAGTGATACTGGCGTATAAATCCAGTGATCCTGCCATATAATTCCAGTGATCCTGCCGTTTAGTTACAGTGGTACTGGCGTATAAGTCCAGTCCAGTAATACTGCTGTATATGTCCAGTGATACTGACGTATACTGTATGTCCATTGATACTGCCATATATGTCCAGCGGTACTGCCGTATAAATCCAGTGATCCTGCTGTATAATACCAGTGGTACTGGTGTATAAGTCCAGTGATCCTGCCGTATAATTACAGTGGTACTGGCGTATAAGTCTAGTCCAGTGATACTGCCGTGTATGTCCAGTGATACTGCCGTATATGTCCATTGATACTGCTGTATATGTCCAGCGGTTGTCCCTGTTGCAAAGCGGATTACTGAGGCCATAACAACTATGCTGGTGTTAGACGTGCGTCCGGTATCCGCCATTAGTGCAGTGGGACTGCAGTGCCAACCCTAGATGGGCCAGGTGTTTGTGCCGCATACTTGTGTCGCTTAGCTTAGTTATATAGCTACCTCATTGCCCTCTTTTACTTCTTGGCATGATGTGCTGTTTGGGTACTATTTTCTTTTAAGTGCCATCCTGTCTGACACTGCAGTGCCACTCCTAGATGGGCCAAATGTTTGTGTCGCTTTGCTTAGTCATACAGCTACCTCATTGCACCTCTTTTACATCTTTGCATGATGTGCTGTTTGGGGCCTTTTTTTTTTATATCTGCCCTCCTGTCTGCCACTGCAGTGCCACTCCTATATGGGCCAATTGTTTGTGTTGCACACTTGTGTCACTTAGCTTAGTCATACAGCAACCTCATTGCACCTCTTTTTCTTCTTTGCATCATGTGCTGTTTGGGGACTAGTTTTTTTAAGTGCCATCCTGTCTGACACTGCAGTGCCACTCCTAGATGGGCCAGGTTTTTGTGCTGCACACTTGTGTCGCTTAGCTTAGTCATATAGCCACCTCGGTGCAACCTTTTGACAACTCAAGATGACCACCTTTATGTACACCACTGCCAGTGTGCTCTGCTAATGTGTGTAAACCACAGGGAAATAAAACATACACATTGTCCACCATAGGGAAATAAAACACACACATTAACCCCGACAGGGAAAAAACAATAAAACAAAGATTAATTAAATGCCCCACAGGACAAAATAACTGATTAATCGCCCCCACTGCAAAAAAAATAAAACATACATTGACTCATTTCCCCTCGGTTGGCCTAAAAAAACTGAGTGACCTCATCTGTCTGTCACTGACGCAAAAGATTTGCAGGATGGGCTCCATACTGACACAGTCAGACCAATGACCAGTCATTTGACTCTAAGCCCACCGTGGCACTGGCATGTAGCAGCAGACTCAGGGATGCAGCACTGTTACATATGTCAACTATGATGTCATGACGCCTTTAGGCAACACCTGGCCCGGGCCATAATGGAGCCACCTGGTAGAGACCAGGGATGCCTGAGTCCGAAAATTGCATCACGGCACTCTTAGCCATAATGGTGGTTCTGGGGTTGCAGGCTATGGAGGATGTAGTGGGCGCAGCGGCCCGCTAGATAGGTCCCAAGTCCCAGCGGCCACACTGGGTGGCGCCTCCATTCGGTCACTCCACTGTAAAGGCACTTGAGAATAGGCTCTGAAGTACACATACATACATACATACATACATACATACACTCACATGTCTGAAGCCCAGCCCTTATCCCGCCCTCACACCACCCACTTCTGTCACGCCTTGCCCACTGCCATGCATCCTTGCTGACCCCAGTAGTTGTGAAGTATGCATTGACTTGTGAGCAGCTTCTTTGGTTATAAATGTACATTTATCCCACTTCCTTTCAGCTCAGCTACTGTAGTTACACAGGCAGCACTCTAGTACCACTTTTTCTAAAAATTTCAGTACCCAGCTACCCTTACAGTTATAAGGGGTGAATGGGCGGGACTTAAGGTAACTCGGAGTGTGGCTTCAAGTAACCAAGATGAATGAGTGGGGCTTTGGGTGGTGGGGCGGTGCTTAGAACTCCCAGTGGTATCGGCAGAGCTTTATGTAGTGGAAGGTTGAATGAACAGGGCTTCAGGAAGTAAGAGGAATTGGATGGGATTTGCTTGATTGGGGGAGGGCTCTGTGCAGCCACGGTGAGTGGGCGGGGCCTTGATTTGACTGAAGTGGGACTCCACACAGCTGTGGGTGAGTGGATGGGGTTCGGGTACCTGACAGGGTGGCAAACTTAAGAGGAATTTGCAGGGTTTGCTTGATTGGGGTGGGCTCTGTGTGCTGTGATGTGGGCAGAGCATTGATTTGACTGAGACAGGACTTCAGTCAACCGTGGGTAAGTGGGCAGGGTTCGGGTACCCGGCGGGGTGTCAAACTTAAGTTTTCAACTGGCAAGTGTTGTGGTGAATGCGCTGATCTTCGGATAGTACAGTAGCTAGCGGTGACAGGGAAAATATTGTCAACAATGTCTGCAGTGGAACCTGTGAGCCTATTTTCATTGGGGGTTTGGAGCTGCAGCTCCATCCGCCCCATAGTTAATCTGGTCATGCATCTATGTATTACGAGTACGACAAGCCTCCAAAAACTGCAGTTTTCAAAGATTTGACTGCATTATCTTGCTCGATACATCCTGCCCTGAATGAGTTAAAATGTTATTCTGCACAATACCTTCAAAACATATACGGACTTTACACTTTTAATTTCTTAAGGCGCAGCGCTCATATCTAGCTGATAAAGCAGGGTGGAGAATACAGACTGCATTAGGTTATTTTAGTGCTAAAGAGCTTGTGATAGAAGAGAGACAACAAGACAGAGCGAGATGGGTGAGTGCATACGATAAACTAACCGAAGAGCGTGGTCATATTACAATGAGATACTATAAGTATAGTGCAAAAAGAGTATTTTGTAACCAGAAATATGTGTCCTCTAAATATGTGTTAGGGCATTAGTCACATCAATAGGTCTTATTGATTATGAGAGTATCAGTGTTTTTGAGCTCAGGCAACAATCAAAACTGTGTTGCTCCTTACCTTTTAATGACAAGTACAACAGGTAATATTCTTATTACAGGTTGAGTATCCCTTATCCAAAATGCTTGGGACCAGAAATATTTTGGATATCGGATTTTTCCGTATTTTGAAATAATTGCATACCATAATGAGATACCATGGCGATGGGACCCAAGTCTAAGCACAGAATATCATCTATGTTTCATATACTGCTTATACACAGAACCTGGAGGTTATTTAATACAATACTTTTAATAACTTTGGGTATTAAACAAAGTTTGTGTACATTGAACCATCAGAAAACAAAGATTTCACTATCTCACTCTCACTCAAAAAAATCCGTATTTTGGGAATATTTGGATATGGGATACTCAACCTGTATTATTGTTATTATATGGGACATATTTTCATGGGGATGTAGTTATGATCCCGTCAGCATACCGACGCCGGGATCCACGATACCCATAGAGTGGGAATAGAACCTGTGGCGAGCCCCCTGTTGGTATTCTAGCAGCCAATAAAATATGTCCCATATACTGTAATAACAATAAGAAGAAGCATATTACCTGTTCCCAGTGGTCAGCATACTGCTGATCACCCATACCCAACCCTATTAATGCGGCTGGATAGTGATAATTAGTTACCCTCCCCCTTCCATCACTCTATCACTATGCTTCTGGTTCGGACCTGGCACACATACTAGACATGTGCTGCCGCCAGCCTGTGCATGCGTCAGTGGGCACCAATGGAGAGTAGCCTGTACACTGCCATGCACTAACGTCATCATCAGATGACCTTAGCTGCCAGGGACAAGCTCCGGAATTGTTCTCTTACTATATAATAATTGAAGCCTAGTAAGATAAGGGAGTGAGAGGACATTTGCATTATCTCAGTTTCATATATGTTATTTATAGTTCTTAAGTTTTATATTTAGTTGGTAGAATTGGTGCTTGAAATGCAAGTGATTACATAAAATGCTTCGGTATGGTACAAAAGGCATCACATATCAAGTAATAATTAATATGTGATTAATAGCACATCCAAGGAAGTTCACAAAACATGTTGCTTTGGAGGTAAGAGAAGCTGTAACCACATGATAACATAGGAAACTTTTAAAATGTGTATTTTCCTATGACTCACGCTTGTTTAGATATCTTCTATCTGGGAGAGTAAACATTTGTATCCCTTGATGTTCCCTCTTTCCTGTGACCTTTGGCCTGTGGTACTCACTTGAAATTTTCAAGCGCCACTAAAATGTACTAACGAGCAGAAGAGGGGTGCAAGTTTTATGTAATGAAATAAATCACAATTTTCTCATAGATTAAACTGCACTCATGATGATATTTTTAAAATACAATAACAATTAGAGGAACTGAGATAGCTTCTAAATATGTACATGTATTCTAAGAGCTACTGCCCGGTGATCAGTGTGATGTATGGTGATCAGTGTGATCACCAGCCATTAATCGCTACAGTAAAGAAAAATAATAGGGCCGGTGGGGGAAGACCTCCACCAAAATGGCATCTATACAATCAGGGGAACCAACATTTGAAAGATTGTAGGGAAAGGGAAAGGAGCTCTTTCAAATTATTTGGCCTCCCACTTGATATTGTCTAGTGATGACCTGTGCTATGGGAAAATTACATTTTGCATAGGTGGTGGAGGACACAATGTGCCCTGTTTCCCTCATACTGACCCAAAGAGACAGGCAACACTCTTGTGTGAAAGAATAGCACTCCCTCTTTTAAGTGACATCCTTGTAGTTATTGGCAGGTGAACAGCATTCATAAGAAAATTTTCTGATTTTCACAGATCTTGGGGCATATGTAATAAGGTCCAGTTTGCCGGATGAGCGGGATGCCGGCTGATCTCAAACGTTTTTTTAAAACGGCATTCATTTACAAGGCATAGTTTTGCCTTGTAAATGGCTGCCACTTTAAAAAAACGCTGAGGCCGTCCGGCACCCCGCACATCCGGCAAACTCGGACCCTATTACATATACATCCTGATGTCCTGATCTCCCCCATCTTGAGTCAAATAAAAAGAAAGGGTCCTGTAATTTCTCTAACGTCCTAGTGGATGCTGGGGACTCCGTAAGGACCATGGGGAATAGACGGGCTCCGCAGGAGACTGGGCACTCTAAGAAAGATTTAGTACTACTGGTGTGCACTGGCTCCTCCCTCTATGCCCCTCCTCCAGACCTCAGTTAGAATCTGTGCCCGGCCAGAGCTGGGTGCTTTTAGTGGGCTCTCCTGAGCTTGCTAATAAGAAAGTATTTTAGTTAGGTTTTTTATTTTCAGAGAGCTTCTGCTGGCAACAGACTCTCTGCTACGAGGGACTGAGTGGAGAGAAGCAAACCTACTAACTGCGGCTAGGTTGCGCCTCTTAGGCTACTGGACACCATTAGCTCCAGAGGGATCGAACACAGGACCTGACCTTGTCGTCCGTTCCCGGAGCCGCGCCGCCGTCCCCCTCGCAGAGCCAGAAGACAGAAGCCGGCAGAAGCAAGAAGACATCGAAATCGGCGGCAGAAGACTCCTGTCTTCACATGAGGTAGCGCACAGCACTGCAGCTGTGCGCCATTGCTCCCGCATTACACCCACACACTCCAGTCACTGTAGGGTGCAGGGCGCAGGGGGGGGCGCCCTGGGCAGCAATTAAGTACCTCCTGGCAAAAGCAGCATATATACAGTTGGACACTGTTGTATGCATGAGCCTCCGCCATTAATTTTACACAAAATCGCGGGAGAAGCCCGCCGCTGAGGGGGCGGGGCCTTCTTCCTCAGCACTCACCAGCGCCATTTTCTCTCCACAGATCCGCTGAGAGGAAGCTCCCCAGGCTCTCCCCTGCATGATAGAGAGGGTGTAAAAGAGAGGGGGGGCACATAAATTTGGCGTAAAAACAATATATACAGCAGCTACTGGGTTAACACTAAGTTACTGTGTGATTCCTGGGTCATATAGCGCTGGGGTGTGTGCTGGCATACTCACTCTCTGTCTCTCCAAAGGGCCTTGTGGGGGAACTGTCTTCAAATAGAGCATCCCCTGTGTGTGTGGTGTGTCGGTACGTGTGTGTCGAAATGTCTGAGGTAAAAGGCTCCCCTAAGAAGGAGATAGAGCAAATATGTGTGTGAGAGGGTGTCTCCGTCGACAACGCCGACACCTGTTTGGATATGTGTAAGAGCTGAGGTGAATTTATTGCACAAAAGATTAGAGAACAGACAGGAAATCTACCCTTGTCTGTCCCTATGTCACAGAGACCTTCAGAGTCTCACAATGCTCACTATCCAAAATTATAAACACTGATATCGACACGAAGTTTGACTCCAGTGTCGACTACGATAATGCAAAGTTACAGCCAAGATGGCTGAAAGGTATTCAATATATGATTATTGTAATAAAAGATGATTTGCATATCACTGATGACTCATTTGTCCCTGACACAAGGGTACACATGTGAAGGGGTAGAAAGCTGAGGTAAATTTCCCTCCTCTCATGAGGAAAAAGAGCGGGAAACTCCAGACAAGAGACTGCAGCTTCCCACAAAAAATTCTCAAGCAGTATCCTTTCCCCACTAGGGCCAGGATGTGATGGGAATCTTCCCCTAGGGTGTCCCGTTTGCCCAGAAGGTAGCACTAGCTATTCTCAGGGATCCTGCAGATAGCGTGCACATTCTAGTATACTACTCAGACCGGCGTTTTTGTCGGCATGGGTTTATAGCGCTGTGGCAGCGTGGACAGGTACCTTATCAGCAGAGATTGAGACCCTAGTATGCATATAGATAGATATATATATGTATATATAGAAATATATATATATTAAAGATGCTGTCTTAAGTGATAGGTATATATATATATATATATTAAACATGCCCAAAGAGACATGAGTATACTGGGTCCTAGAGTCAAAGCTATGTCGATTTTTGCTTGACGTGTCCTGTAGAATATGCAATGGACAGATGATACCGACTTAAGAGGCATGTGGAAGGCTGATGATTGTGTGGAGAAGGGTTCTCGGACCTGGTCTCCACAGCTATAGCTGGTAATTCTGATATTTTGCCTTATATTCCTGCACAGCCTAGGAAAGCACGACATTATCAAATGCAGCCTTTCGAATAAAGAAACAAGAAATTCCGAGGTGCGTCCTTTCTTGCCAGAGGCGGGGGCAGAGGAAAGAAGCTGCACAACACAGCTAGTTCCCAGGAACAGAAGTCCTCCCCGGCCTCTACAAAAATCCACCGCATGTCGCTGGGGCTCTACAGGCGGAGCTAGGCCCGGTGGGGGCACGCCTTCGTAAGTTCAGCCACAAGTGGGTTCACTCCCTGTTAGATCCCTGGGCAATAGATATTGTGTCTCAGGGATACAAGCTGGACTTTGAGAAGATGCCACCTCACCGACGACCCTGCCGGCTTCCCCCCACGAGAGGGAAACAGTGTTAACTGCAATTCATAAATTGTATCTTCAACAGGTGGTGGTCAAGGTTCCCCTCCTTCAACAAGGAGGGGGTTATTATTCAACCATGTTGTAGTCCCGAGACCAGACGGTTCGGTTGGACCCATATTGAATTTAAAATCCCTGAACATATACCTGAAAGGGTTCAAGTTCAAGTTGGAATCGCTAAGAGCGGTGATTGCAAGCCTGAAAGGGGGAGATTTTATGGTGACTCGGGACATAAAGGATGCATTCCTTCATGTCCCCATTTATCCACCTCATCAGGCGTATCTCAGAAATGCGGTACGGGATGGTCATTACCAATTTCAAACGTTGCCGCTTGGTCTCTCCACGGCCTTGAGAATATTCACCAAGGTAATGGCGGAAATGATGGTGCTCCTGCGGAAACAAGGTGTCACTATTATCACGTACTTGGACGATCGCCTCATAAAAGCGAGATCAAGAGAGCAGTTGCTGAACAGCGTATCGCTTTCTTCCGGAAGTGAAACGGCAACACGGCTGGATTCTATATATTCCAAAGTGGCAGTTGGTTCTTACAGCTCATCTGCCTCTCCTAGGCATGATCCTAGACACAGACCAGAAAAAGGTTTATCTCCCGATAGAGAGAGCTCAGGAGCTCGTGACACTGGTCAGGAATCTATTAAAACTAAAACAGGTGTCAGTGCATCACTGCACTTGAGTCCTGGGAAGGAGGGTGGCATCATACGAGGCCATTCCCTTCGGCAGGTTCCATACCTTCCAATGGGACTTACTGGACAAGTGGTCCGGACCACATCTTCGGATGCATCGGTTAATCACCCTATCCCCCAGAGCAAGGGTGTCTCTCCTGTGGTGACTGCAGAGTGCTCACCTTCTCGAAGGTCGCAGATTCGGCATTTAGGACTGGGTCCTGGTGACCACGGATGCAAGCCTCCGAGGGTGCAGGGCAGTCACACAGGGAAGAAATTTCCAAGGGCTGTGGTCAAGGCAGGAGACTTGCCTTCACATCAATATCCTGGAACTAAAGGCCATATACAACGCCCTAAGTCAAGCGGAGACCCTGCTTCGCGACCAACCGGTTCTGATCCTGTCAGACAATATCACCGCAGTGGCTCATGTAAACCGCCAAGGCGGCACAAGGAGCAGGGTGGCGATTGTAGAAGCCACCAGAATTCTTCGCTGGGCGGAGAATCACGTAAGCACACTGTCAGCAGTGTTCATTCCGGGAGTGGACAACTGGGAAGCAGACTTCCTCAGCAGGCACTACCTCCACCCGGGAGAGTGGGGACTTCACCAAGAAGTCTTCACGCAGATTGCAAATCGACGGGAACTGCCACAGGTGGACATGATGGCGTCCCGCCTCGACAAAAAGCTAAAATGGTATTGCGCCAGGTCAAGGGACCCTCAGGCGATAGCTGTGGACGCACTAGCAACACCGTGGGTGTTCCAGTCGGTCTATGTGTTTCCTCCTCTTCCTCTCATACCAAAGGTGCTGAGAATTGTAAGAAAAAGAGGAGTGAGAACAATACTCATTGTTCCGGATTGGCCATGAAGGACTTGGTACCCGGAACTGCAAGAAATGCTCACAGAGGACCCATGGCCTCTGCCTCTCAGACAGGACCTGTTGCAACAAGGGCCCTGTCTGTTCCAAGACTTACCGCGGCTGCGTTTGACGGCATGGCGGTTGAACGCCGGATCCTAGCGGAAAAAGGCATTCCGGATGAAGTTATTCCTACGCTGATAAAGGCTAGGAAGGACGTGACAGCAAAGCATTATCACCGTATATGGCGAAAATATGTTGCTTGTTGTGAGGCCAGGAAGGCCCTACAGAAGAATTCCAGCTGGGTCGATTCCTGCACTTCCTACAGTCAGGAGTGACTATGGGCCTAAAATTAGGGTCCATAAAGGCCCAGATTTCGGCCCTATCCATTTTCTTTCAAAAAGAACTGGCTTCACTGCCTGAGGTTCAGACGTTTGTTAAGGGAGTGCTGCATATTCAGCCCCCTTTTGTGCCACCAGTGGCACCTTGGGATCTTAACATGGTGTTGGGTTTCCTGAAATCCCACTGGTTTGAGCCACTTAAGACTGTGGAGCTAAAGTATCTCACGTGGAAAGTGGTCATGCTGTTGGCCATAGCTTCGGCTAGGCGTGTGTCAAAATTGGCGGCTTTGTCATGTAAAAGCCCCTGTCTGGTTTTCCAGATGGACAGGGCAGAATTGCGGACTCGTCCGCAATTTCTGCCAAAGGTGGTGTCATCTTTTCATTTGAACCAACCTATTGTGGTGCCTGCGGCTACTTGTGACTTGGAGGATTCCAAGTTGCTTGACGTAGTCCGGGCTTTGAAGATTTATGTAACCAGAACGGCTGGAGTCAGGAAGACTGACTCGCTGTTTATCCTGTATGCATCCAACAAACTGGGTGCTCCTCCTTCAAAGCAAACTATTGCTCGCTGGATCTGTAACACGATTCCGCAGGCTCATTCTGTGGCTGGATTGCCGCATCCAAAATCAGTGAAAGCCCATTCCACAAAGAAGGTGGGCTCTTCTTGGGCGGCTGCCCGAGGGGTCTCGGCATTACAGCTTTGCCGAGCTGCTACTTGGTCGGGTTCAAACACATTTGCAAAATTCTACAAGTTTGATACCCTGGCTGAGGAGGACCTTGTGTTTGCCCATTCGGTGCTGCAGAGTCATCCGCACTCTCCCGCCCGTTTGGGAGCTTTGGTATAATCCCCATGGTCCTTACGGAGTCCCCAGCATCCACTAGGACGTTAGAGAAAATAAGATTTTACTCACCGGTAAATCTATTTCTCGTAGTCCGTAGTGGATGCTGGGCGCCCGTCCCAAGTGCGGACTTTCAGCAATACGTGTATATAGTTATTGCTTAGTAAAGGGTTATGTTATGTTGGCATCCATTGGTTGATGCTCTGTTGTTTGTTCATACTGTTAACTGGGTAAGTTTATCACAAGTTATACGGTGTGATTGGTGTGGCTGGTATGAGTCTTACCCTGGATTCCAAAATCCTTTCCTTGTAATGTCAGCTCTTCCGGGCACAGTTACCTTAACTGAGGTCTGGAGGAGGGGCATAGAGGGAGGAGCCAGTGCACACCAGTAGTACTAAATCTTTCTTAGAGTGCCCAGTCTCCTGCAGAGCCCGTCTATTCCCCATGGTCCTTACGGAGTCCCCAGCATCCACTACGGACTACGAGAAATAGATTTACCGGTGAGTAAAATCTTATTTTTTTTATTGGGGTCAGATTTCTACTTTCAAAAAATGGTAGCCCTACTTGGGCCACCACATAATTAGCACCCATTGTAGGCATTTAATTTCAAGTTCATATGTTTTTTTAATGTTTGAAAGATGGTTTAATCTTGAAGCATGAAAAAAAATCATTGCTATTAATATCGGAATGTGCCAAATGGAAACGTTGAAAAGTGCACTCAGCACAGGGGTGAGAAACAGCACATGGGTGAGAAAACCCTCAGTAGTGAAGAAAAAGACACATTGAATAATTAGACCCCACCCCTTCCTCCTGCAACCAGCCAAGTGTTTAAGTCATATGCTTCCCTATAGTCAATCATGCGGGTAAAATAGCGCTAAAACTCATGATATCACAAAATGGCATTTGTTCTGCTAACGGTAATTGCATCTTTGAAAATAACCTTAAAAGTGTAAATAATTAATTAATGACAATTGCTACATCTAATGAGACTGTTTCTGCAGGATGTCATGGAGTCCAAGATCGCCGGAGGATGCCAGACGATCTCTGACATTTTATTAAAGTGGCAATCACTTACAAGGCAAAACCATGCCTTGAAAAGTGATTGCCCCTTTAAAAAAAATAAAAAATAAAATCTGAGATCTGCTGACATTGCGCACCTTCGGCAGTCTCCATTATATCCCGCCATTTATGTAATTACATTGCCATTGTTCTTATAAGTTACTTATATGTTTTTATTGTGTGGCTTTTAGGTATTTTTCACTATCTATGGATTTTTGCCTTGGTGAGCACAATTTCATCAAGTCATCATCGTCACAGGAAACCAAGAGATGAGGACAATGAAGCAAAGAAGCGTATGTATTGTCTATTCATGTACTCTGGAAAAAATTATATTAAAATATATGTTTCTGCTTATGTGTAATCATTGGTCTATATGTTTCTACTTTTTTTTTAAGCCCTTCAGACCATAATAAAACTGAAGTATAATACAATGGCGCTAAGCCATAACCAATTGTTATAAATATTTAGCTATTTGAAGGTTAATTTGAGGATATCTCTGGTTGCTTTATTCATACTTATAGTGCAATTGGTTGAACCACTAAACCTAAACACAAGGTGTATTACATGAGGAAGCTTTTGATGGATATTATATATACACTGTTCCGTACCTTGACCAGAGAAATTTTACATTTATTTACATTCAGGTACAGTGGTTAGAAGGACAACTGCTAGAATAGAAACCAGCACCGACTAGACAGGCTGAGCCATTAATATTATAACAAGGAGAAACAGCGTGGGCTTCACCTTCCAGACCAGACCAACGAGACAATTTAACACCATCAGCATCTGAGGATGTAGCTGGGATGTGATAAGATCAACCCAATCCACTTTGTGATAATCGACTACATTGCACGGATGTATCAATTATCACATGCAGGGACAGAGATTGGAGCAAGCTCTAACCCTGAGTACTGTATATGCTGTGCATGCACTGCCGCTACCACCGGGTCAAACCCCCCATGTCCATCAGACACACATAGCTGATCACGCTGCCGTCTCCCTGCACAGCTTTCTCTGCCTAAGGACAGAGAAAGCTGTGCAGAAGTACACAATTCGCAGTGAGCCCTGTGATTACGCTAGCTGAGACTCGCGTAATTATCACAGAGCTCACTGTGGTGTTTCTTTCCATTCCATAAAAAAAAAGTGAATTATAGGGTTTGGAGAGGTTTTTCATGAGAACTACTCCAAAAGCCCTTTAATACATTCAGGTGATACCAAAATAATGTGAAAAAGGGGTGAAAACACCCTTTTTCACATTATTTTAGTAAAAACAAATGTAATAAATCTGCCCCTTAAGTAATATATTGACATGCAAGCATTTACAACATTTTATTAGTATAAAGGAATCTTTATTAACCTCTTTATCAAACTTATCTCTTTTGTCTTGTTGTAGTCTAATGGGAAAATTGAGATCTAATCCTAAATAAAATCATTAAAAAAAACAACAATAAAAAAACCCTTAATGGATTTTTCAAACTGCTCACTATAATGACAGAAGGATTGTGAACAAACCTGATCCTAATAATCCTTCACTCCTCAGCCAATCACATAGTCTCCATATGCCAACCAATCAAGAGCTAGTGTGGAAAACTGATTGTGATTGGCTAACTGGATGAGTCACTGTTATTCAGCACCGAGACTCCAAATAAATTGCCTTGTACCCCCCCCCCCCCCCGCACCCCCCTCTCCCCCAATTGTATTACTGTATAGCAACTTTACCACTGGCTATGACTAGGTGAAGTAAGACATTTATAGCAATGTGGATATGGACAGTAGCGGACTTCCGGCTCCCGCTTCAGAGGCGCAGCCTGCACTCTCCTACTTCCTCAGTGCGTGGTTGGTCCTCTGTGATGGAGGGTTGCCGCGCTGCCTACACCCTGCACCCTGCGCTTGGTTGCCTGTGGGAAGTGGAGGCCTGTGTTCTCGGCGGCCATCTTTTGGGAGTGTGCTTCTCCCTGCCTGCACGCCCAGTTTGCTACCCTGTAATAGCTTTTCCTGGGTGTCTGGAGATCCTGACTGCTCTTTCCAGGTACTGCACTGTGCTATATTAGTGGATATTATCTCTGCCTCCATCCAGACACATCTGCTACTATATAATATATTGTGTTATTGCTGGGCTGGTGGGCTGTTGCCCTGTATTAACACCTCCTGTTATTGTGCCTTCCTCCCGGAGCGTTTTATTGCCCTAGGATTTTACCTGCGTCTCTCTACTTTTGATTGGTTCGCTTTCTTTGTGCACTATGGTGAAAGTAGGCTCTGCTGCGGCCAAGCAGCTGGAAAAGTTTGCCAGACAATCTGCATCCCAGGCTCCTGTCTCCCTACCCATGCCTGATCAGCCTGTTCATCCTGATCCTCCCTCTGCAGCAGGCCCCAGCTCCCCACCTCCGCCGTCTATCCAACAGGTGCTTGAGGCTATTGCGGGCAGTGAAAAGCGTCTGTCTGACAAAATGGGGAGAGTACAGTGTGATCTCCCCCTATTACGGCAGGATGTGCAGCGTATCCGTGAATGTTTTGGGGAGGTCGAGACCCGTGTCTCCACGTTAGAGGAGGTGAGTGGTCCTCTGAAACAAAATGTTTCCTCCTTATCTCAACAAATTTCCTCTATTCAAACCAAGCTAGTGGACATGGAGGGACGTCTGCGTAGGACTAATGTCCGATTCATTGGCCTGGCGAAGAGGAAGGAGGGTTCACATCCTGAGGAGTTTCTGGAGACCTGGCTTAAAGAATTGTACGGTACAGCCTCCTTCACTCCTCACTTTGCAGTTGAACGTGCTCACAGGTTCCCTTTCAGACCTTTACCGCCTGGATCCCCTCCGCTCACGTTCATTGCGAAGTTTTTGCATTATATACACACAGACACAGTCCTTCGTCTTGGGCGTACTCAGGGCCCACTCGCCAGGAATGGTGTGAAGATATCTGCTTTCCCTGATTTTGCCGCTGATGTCCAAAACCACAAGACTCAATTCATGCCTATCTAGAGATGCCTTTGAGACCTTAACCTCTCTTACTCCATGCTGTTTCCTTCCAGGCTTCGAGTGGTGGCGGAGGGGGAATCTAAGTTCTTTAACACTCCACGGGAGGCAGATGCTTGGCTTGACCGCTATGCACCGGGTGACCGATAAATGGCTCCGGACTGAATTCTTTTGTCTCATAATTGGTGTTTTCTCTTGGCCCTATACATATTAATCTGGGAAGCCATCATGCATTGGTGGCGTTAGTGTTCTTGTTTCACTGTTTTCAGATATACGTTGTCTCTTTACTACTTGCTGTGATAAATTAGCATATATTTTTGTTTTAGGGTTCGGTTTAGGGAGTGAAGTATGCCACTGTTCGGGGGGTATACAGGGTGGGGGGCAGTAGGGTTTTTGGACTGTTTTGGGGGTTTTCTTTTTTATTTTCTTGTTATTTTTTTGCTGACTCCATGTTTGTGTACCACAGCTGTCTGTTTTATCTATGTTATGTGCGTGTGCTCCTCCTCATGCTTATTTATTTTTCTCCGGTATCGCTGTCCTTAACCTGGATTTTGCACTGTGGGTCTCATGTCTTCTCTACGAATTTTAGCATGGAATGTTCGGGGACTCAATGATAGACTGAAGCACTCCCTAGTCCTCAAAATTATTAAGAAGTTTGACCCATACATCGCCTGCCTTCGCGAAACACACTTAGAGAGTAGCAGACTTATCACTTCGCAGACCGTGGGTTGGATGGGCGTACCACGCCTCGCGTTCATCTTTCTCAAGCTGTGTCTCTGTCTTCATAAAGAAGACTCTACAATTTGAATTACTATCCCTACAGACGGATCCTCAAGGTAGATTTGTTTTTATCGACTGTAAACTAGAGATGAGCGCCGGAAATTTTTCGGGTTTTGTGTTTTGGTTTTGGGTTCGGTTCCGCGGCCGTGTTTTGGGTTCGACCGCGTTTTGGCAAAACCTAACCGAATTTTTTTTGTCGGATTCGGGTGTGTTTTGGATTCGGGTGTTTTTTTCCAAAAAACCTAAAAAACAGCTTAAATCATAGAATTTGGGGGTCATTTTGATCCCAAAGTATTATTAACCTCAAAAACCATCATTTCCACTCATTTTCAGTCTATTCTGAATACCTCACACCTCACAATATTATTTTTAGTCCAAAAATTTGCACCGAGGTCGCTGGATGACTAAGCTAAGCGACCCTAGTGGCCGACACAAACACCTGGCCCATCTAGGAGTGGCACTGCAGTGTCACGCAGGATGTCCCTTCCAAAAAAACCTCCCCAAACAGCACATGACGCAAAGAAAAAAAGAGGCGCAATGAGGTAGCTGTGTGAGTAAGATAAGCGACCCTAGTGGCCGACACAAACACCGGGCCCATCTAGGAGTGGCACTGCAGTGTCACGCAGGATGTCCCTTCCAAAAAACCCTCCCCAAACAGCACATGACGCAAAGAAAAAAAGAGGCGCAATGAGGTAGCTGTGTGAGTAAGATAAGCGACCCTAGTGGCCGACACAAACACCGGGCCCATCTAGGAGTGGCACTGCAGTGTCACGCAGGATGGCCCTTCCAAAAAACCCTCCCCAAACAGCACATGACGCAAAGAAAAATTAAAGAAAAAAGAGGTGCAAGATGGAATTGTCCTTGGGCCCTCCCACCCTTATGTTGTATAAACAGGACATGCACACTTTAACCAACCCATCATTTCAGTGACAGGGTCTGCCACACGACTGTGACTGATATGACGGGTTGGTTTGGACCCCCACCAAAAAAGAAGCAATTAATCTCTCCTTGCACAAACTGGCTCTACAGAGGCAAGATGTCCACCTCATCATCATCCTCCGATATATCACCGTGTACATCCCTCTCCTCATAGATTATCAATTCGTCCCCACTGGAATCCACCATCTCAGCTCCCTGTGTACTTTGTGGAGGCAATTGCTGCTGGTCAATGTCTCCGCGGAGGAATTGATTATAATTCATTTTAATGAACATCATCTTCTCCACATTTTCTGGATGTAACCTCGTACGCCGATTGCTGACAAGGTGAGCAGCGGCACTAAACACTCTTTCGGAGTACACACTTGTGGGAGGGCAACTTAGGTAGAATAAAGCCAGTTTGCGCAAGGGCCTCCAAATTGCCTCTTTTTCCTGCCAGTATAAGTACGGACTGTGTGACGTGCCTACTTGGATGCGGTCACTCATATAATCCTCCACCATTCTTTCAATGTTGAGAGAATCATATGCAGTGACAGTAGACGACATGTCCGTAATCGTTGTCAGGTCCTTCAGTCCGGACCAGATGTCAGCATCAGCAGTCGCTCCAGACTGCCCTGCATCACCGCCAGCGGGTGGGCTCGGAATTCTGAGCCTTTTCCTCGCACCCCCAGTTGCGGGAGAATGTGAAGGAGGAGATGTTGACAGGTCGCGTTCCGCTTGACTTGACAATTTTCTCACCAGCAGGTCTTTCAACCCCAGCAGACTTGTGTCTGCCGGAAAGAGAGATCCAAGGTAGGCTTTAAATCTAGGATCGAGCACGGTGGCCAAATTGTAGTGCTCTGATTTCAACAGATTGACCACCCGTGAATCCTTGTTAAGCGAATTAAGGGCTCCATCCACAAGTCCCACATGCCTAGCGGAATCGCTCCGTGTTAGCTCCTCCTTCAATGTCTCCAGCTTCTTCTGCAAAAGCCTGATGAGGGGAATGACCTGACTCAGGCTGGCAGTGTCTGAACTGACTTCACGTGTGGCAAGTTCAAAGGGCATCAGAACCTTGCACAACGTTGAAATCATTCTCCACTGCGCTTGAGACAGGTGCACTCCACCTCCTATATCGTGCTCAATTGTATAGGCTTGAATGGCCTTTTGCTGCTCCTCCAACCTCTGAAGCATATAGAGGGTTGAATTCCACCTCGTTACCACTTCTTGCTTCAGATGATGGCAGGGCAGGTTCAGTAGTTTTTGGTGGTGCTCCAGTCTTCTGTACGTGGTGCCTGTACGCCGAAAGTGTCCCGCAATTCTTCTGGCCACCGACAGCATCTCTTGCACGCCCCTGTCGTTTTTTAAAAAATTCTGCACCACCAAATTCAAGGTATGTGCAAAACATGGGACGTGCTGGAATTTGCCCATATTTAATGCACACACAATATTGCTGGCGTTGTCCGATGCCACAAATCCACAGGAGAGTCCAATTGGGGTAAGCCATTCCGCGATGATCTTCCTCAGTTGCCGTAAGAGGTTTTCAGCTGTGTGCGTATTCTGGAAACCGGTGATACAAAGCGTAGCCTGCCTAGGAAAGAGTTGGCATTTGCGAGATGCTGCTACTGGTGCCGCCGCTGCTGTTCTTGCGGCGGGAGTCCATACATCTACCCAGTGGGCTGTCACAGTCATATAGTCCTGACCCTGCCCTGCTCCACTTGTCCGTGGTTAAGTGGACATTGGGTACAACTGCATTTTTTAGGACACTGGTGAGTCTTTTTCTGACGTCCGTGTACATTCTCGGTATCGCCTGCCTAGAGAAGTGGAACCTAGATGGTATTTGGTAACGGGGGCACACTGCCTCAATAAATTGTCTAGTTCCCTGTGAACTAACGGCGGATACCGGACGCACGTCTAACACCAACATAGTTGTCAAGGCCTCAGTTATCCGCTTTGCAGCAGGATGACTGCTGTGATATTTCATCTTCCTCGCAAAGGACTGTTGGACAGTCAATTGCTTACTGGAAGTAGTACAAGTGGGCTTACGACTTCCCCTCTGGGATGACGATCGACTCCCAGCAGCAACAACAGCAGCGCCAGCAGCAGTAGGCATTACACTCAAGGATGCATCGGAGGAATCCCAGGCAGGAGAGGACTCGTCAGAATTGCCAGTGACATGGCCTGCAGGACTATTGGCATTCCTGGGTAAGGAGGAAATTGACACTGAGGGAGTTGGTGGGGTGGTTTGCGTGAGCTTGGTTACAAGAGGAAGGGATTTACTGGTCAGTGGACTGCTTCCGCTGTCACCCAAAGTTTTTGAACTTGTCACTGACTTATTATGAATGCGCTGCAGGTGACGTATAAGGGAGGATGTTCCGAGGTGGTTAACGTCCTTACCCCTACTTATTACAGCTTGACAAAGGCAACACACGGCTTGACAAATGTTGTCCGCATTTCTGGTGAAATACTTCCACACCGAAGAGCTGATTTTTTTTGTATTTTGACCAGGCATGTCAATGGCCCTATTCCTCCCACAGACAACAGGTGTCTCCCCGGGTGCCTGACTTAAACAAACCACCTCACCATCAGAATCCTCCTGGTCAATTTCCTCCCCAGCGCCAGCAACACCCATATCCTCCTCATCCTGGTGTACTTCAACACTGACATCTTCAATCTGACTATCAGGAACTGGACTGCGGGTGCTCCTTCCAGCACTTGCAGGGGGCGTGCAAATGGTGGAAGGCGCATGCTCTTCATGTCCAGTGTTGGGAAGGTCAGGCATCGCAACCGACACAATTGGACTCTCCTTGCTGCTGTTTATATTCTGTGGACCCGGGGTTGTCTCGAGGAGGCTGGTTCTCTATCACTGCACGTGCACTTTTCCATCTGTGAGGATAACCTGCTGCTTGAATTTTAACTCCTGGACCCAGATGTTGGGTAGATATGCCTGTATTTGTTTTTTATAATGTGAGTGCTACTTATTAAAGATATCGTTGTTTTATAAAAAAAAGACGTTATTTGCACTATTGTATATTCTTTCTTTATTTGGTGGCACTGCTCTGGAAGATCACCCAGTAGAATCCATCTTCAAAAGAGAGACAGAATTATCTTTGGTCCTGGGAATTACTCACTATTGAGTGAGATACATGCCTTCATTTAATTTCTGGAATGTAAGTGCGTTTTTACACTATCTCTATATTATCAAAACATACAGGATTACACTATTATTGTTTCTTTCCTTTTTGGGTATATTCCGAATAAACTTCTAAAGGGAATCTATCTGGAAGGAATAAGAGAACCAAGAATCTTGGGGACTGTTTATATTACCCAAAGAGACATCTGAGGAAAATTACATCCACTCTGGTTGGATTGACTGACTCCCTTCTGTGTTTATGGAACCTCATATAACGCCTACTGAAGTCTCTAATTTTGTTCTTTCTGTATTTGTTTGAAGTTAGGTGTAACTTCTGAGAGACTTTTTGTGCTGTTTATGTGGGGTGTAGTGCGCTTATTCATATATCACTACCCTTTGTTTTTATTACAAAATTCACATTATAGCACACAGTATGAGCCGAAACTCACATTACCCCACATGGCATGAGCCGAAATTCACATAATAGCTCACGGTATGAGCCGAAATTCACGTTACAGCACATGGTATGAGCCGAAATTCACATAATAGCACATGGTATGAGCCGAAATTCATGTTACAGCACACGGTATGAGCCGAAATTCACATAATAGCACACGGTATGAGCTGAAATTCACGTAATAGCACATGGTATGAGCCGAAATTCACATAATAGCACACGGTATGAGCCAAAATTCACGTTACAGCACATGGTATGAGCCAAAATTCACATTATAGAGTGAGGGGATCTTACCCCCTTAATTAACAAAGCCTGTGGGGCACTGTGGTGAGGGGAGCCTACCCCCTTAAATAACTAATCCTGCTGGGCACTGTGGTGAGGGGAGCCTACCCCCTTAATTAACTAATCATGTGGGGCACTGTGGTGAGGGGAGCCTACCCCCTTAATTGACTAATTGCAGAGTTTAGCAGCGGAAGGGTTGCAGCTGTTTCTCACCCCAAGCTGCAGCGCTTCTGACACCTCCGACACTCCACATCTTCGGGGCCACCCGGGATGCAGAGCACCGCACTGGGGATACACACTTTTCAGTGTGGTTTGCTACGCTCCGAAGGGGTTCTTCTCTCCAGCTGCAGGATCCCGGTGTGCGCCGTCCTCCCTGCTGTTACTGCCATGGTAAGCATTAGGGCAGTACGGATGGTGTAATGGTTAGCATTACTGCCTCACAGCACTGAGGTCATGGGTTCAATTCCCACCATGGCCCAACTGTGTGGAGTTTGTATATTCTCCCCATACTTGCGTGGGTTTCCTCCGGGTACTCCGGTTTCCTCCCACAATCCCAAAATATACTGGTAGGTTAATTGGATCCCAACAAAATTAACCCTAGCATGAATGTGTGTGCGTGTACATGTGGTAGGGAATATAGATTGTAAGCTCCACTGGGGCAGGGACTGATGTGAATGGCCAAATATTCTCTGGAAAGCGCTGCGGAATATGTGTGCGCTATATAAAATAACTGGTAATAATAATAATTAGTATCGTTTACTGCAGAGGCCATTTACTGAGGCATATGTATTAAACCTCGGGAACTGAGATGCCCTTCTCACCGTACAGCTGTGTGGCCGAGCCGGGCGGGGGGACAGCAAGCAGCAGCATGCCGGATATCAGCAGCCGAGGGTGCGGGCTGTACATACTTGAGGCAGCTGGATATTCAACAGTGCTGAGAGCCTACGGAGCCCACACCCCTGGAGCTGCAGTACACTCGGCAGAGGACACCCATCCCCGAACCCTGCGTAGCCCAAAGCTGGAGATCGGTAGCATGTTGAACACGGAAGCAGAAGCCGCTTGTTGCCGGTCAACATGCTGCCGATCTCTGCCTTTGGGCTCCGCACGTGCCTTATAGCCTGCACCCTCGGCTGCTGATATCCGGCATGCTGCCCCTGCTACTGGCTTTCCACCTGCCCGGCTCGGCCACCCAGCTGGATGGTGAGTGAGAAGGGCATCCCAGTGCCTGTGGTTTAATACATATCCCTCTTCGGTAAATGGCCATTAGTACATCCCGCCCACACACACAGACTGCCCCACCCCCTTACTTAAACAAACAAACAAACACACACACACACACACACACACTGTAGATTACACACACACAGACTGGCCACCCCCAAACCCCACACACACCCACTCAGACTACACACACATTCTCATACTTTCCCCTCCCGACAGGAAAGTTTAACTGTTTAAAGTGTAAAGCTGAACTTTTAACTGTTCAGCCTAATAGCCTGTCCTGCTCATCTGCCGCGCACCTCCGAGGTTGCGCACGTGCATCTCCGAGGTCGCGCACGCGCACTGTAGACTTTGCTGGGGAGGGGAGTAGAGGGAGGCTCCTGGCTGCCGCTGTCTGTACAGTGTGGCAGAATCCTTGTCGCACGGGGCGAGCGGGCCGTGCAGGTACCGGTGGTGCCCCCCTCTGCTGGGGCTGCCACGGCGCCCAGGGCACGTGCCCTGCTCGCCCCGTGTTAGATATGCCTCTGCTAAGGGGTATAATAAATTGAAGTCGGATCCATTCCGACAGTCATTTGTCGGAATGGATCCGACCTGGCCTATTCAATGGACATCTCAATTCGACTTTTACGAAGAAGGGGGAGAGCCGCGGGCAAGCGGGGGAGAGCAGCGCTACAGCAGCAGCTATACAGCTGCTGCTGTACCGCTACTCTCCCCCGCCTGCCCGCGGCTCTCCCCCGTCCCTCCTGTCTCACAGCCGCCGCTCCATCCCCCCTGTCACAGCCGCGGCTCCGCCCCCCCCCCTGTCACAGCTGCCGCCGCTCCCCGTTTCCTTCCTCTCTCACAGCCGACGCTCACGGCAGCGTCCACCCGGCTCCAGCAAGCAAGGTCTCGCTTGCTGGAGCCGGGTGGACACTGCTGTGAGCGGCAGCTGTCCTTCAGTGCTGCTCACCCCGACCCCGCCTCGGCTCTCCCCGTCTCCGGTGCTGCTGTTCCCTTCTCATTCGACTTTTTGTAAAGTCGAACTGAGATGGTCGAAAAGGGGGCCAAAACCTGTCAGTTTTGCCCCGTTTTCGACACAAGCACGTGGATCGGCAGCTATTCCACCGATCCACATGCTTTTCAACAAGTCGAATTCATCGACTTGTCGAAAAATTTTGGGTTATATTGAATAGGTTGAATCATGATTCGACCTTACAAAGTCGAAAACTGCCATCTTTTCGACAGACGGCAGCTTTCGACTTCAATTGAATATACCCCTTAGAGACTGCCATTCGGGATTTGGAGATGCAGTACTTGAGAGATGGTTCTCCCATTACTAAGACTCGCTGGCAGGTGGCCCAGTCAGCTTGGCTGGCCCACCTGGCAGATAAAATTTCTCGAAGCAAAGTCCCTATATGTGCATTCTGACAGGCCTGATAGCCTATTGGCTCATTTAGTTCACTATGATCGCTCGGGGACTGTTGTTACGCAATTGATTGACCCTGCTGGTATTACTGTTACTACGACACCTGATATTGCACAAGTGTTTTTGTCATTTTATAAGGAGGTATATAGGTCTAGGTTATGTTGCTCTGATCAGGAGCTGTCCCGATATCTGGCGACTAGAGATGAGCGGATTCGGTTTTACTCGGATTTACTCGGTTCTCAAAACGGCATCTTATTGGCTCACGGATGTCACGTGTTTTGGATAGCCAATTAGATGCCGTTTTGAGAAACGAGTAAATCCGAGTAAGACCGAATCCGCTCATCTCTACTGGCGACAGTTCCTCTTCCTAAATTGTCGGTTGATGCGTGTGCTTTCCTGGATGTTCCTATTACTACTGATGAAATTGCTACTGCTATCAGAGCTTTTCCCAATGGTAAGGCTCCAGGTAGCGATGGTATTCCCATAGAGTTATATAAACAGCACATAGATATATTTGCCCCCAAACTTTCTGCATTGCATTCGGAGATCTTTGCAACAAATAGACTTCCTGTTTCTATGACAGAGGCCATCATAATTGTACTCCCTAAGCCTGGGAAAGACCCCATATACCCAGGTTCCTATCGGCCGATTTCCCTTATTCCTACTGACGCCCAGATCCTGGCAAGGGTTTTAGCTATCAGACTTAATACAGCTATATCTACCATTATACATCCAGACCAATCTGGTTTTATGCCCGGCATGTCTACCTCCATTAAGTTATGCCATATGTAAACCTTACTTCAGTCTCCCCATGTGTACCCTTCTGACTTGGTCCTGGTCTCCCTGGATGCCTTGTGTGGAGTGGCCGTATCTATGGGGGAGTTATGAGAGCCATGGGCTTTGGCCCTAAGTATATTAAATGGGTTCAACTGTTATATCAACAACCTTGCGCCAGGATCTCGGTGATCACCATTGTCCCGGGGCACCAGATAGGGGTGTCCTCTTTCTCCTGGGTTGTTTGCATTGGCCATTGAGCCACTTGCATGTCTGCTTCGGTCTGACCCGGATATAGTGGGATTGAGTACTGGTACCAGATCTGATAAGGTAGCTCTTTATGCAGACGATCTCCTTTTATTTTTGCTTTTCTGTGCTTTCTATGCCCTTGGTGTGTTTCCGACTAAAACCTTTCTCCTCAGCATTGGGCATAGTAAGACTGTCCCTTTGGCTTATTCCTTTATCCTTGCTCAGTTTCACATTGATTCTCTCTCCCGCCTCCGAGTGAGCTGGGAGACTGACTTCGGTCATTTGGATGATGAGGAGTGGGATCTCGCTAGAGAATACCCTCGTACAGCTACAAAGTCTCTCAGATTCCAACAGATTCGGTTTTATATTCTCCACAGGACCTATCTGACCCCTGTGAGACTGAGCAGGGTTGGAGTTGGTCACTCCCTGTTATGCCCTAAATGTAATGCCTCTCAGGGAACTTTTTGGCATTTAGTTTGGAACTGTAGAGTCCTACGAGTATTCTAGATTGGGGTCAGGTTGATTCTGGAAGAGAAAAAAAGGAGGGGAGTATGCTTTGCGCTTGAAACAATATATCAAAAATTAGATGTGCAGTCGGACAAAGAAGATAGACTCAGTACAACTTCAAAATGATAATAAAAAAACACTTTTATGGTATCAATTAAAGCAGAGTATGCCACATATAGAATGAATTAAAATAATGACAGTTTTACAATTTGTTAGATAAACTAAACTGAAAATAAAAATAAACATAAGAATAAAAATAAAACAGTTAAATGATTATATTCAAATGGTGATAATAAAAAAATCACAACACTGGCGTCCCAGTGTATTATTTTGGGTTTGTAATTCCCGCAGGGATAATTGACAGTCTCACAGTCTCAGATATTAATATAGTTCTTTAAAGGAAAGGTGCAATCTGTAATTAATGCTCCCGTGCTGGTTCCTGCGTTAGTGTAGAAACAGGGTCCTCATTAAATGAAATACACGAGGAGTAATAATGTGTGCTTTATTTCCTGTTATAATTACAGCTGGTAGTTGCCGTCTTTCCCGGTAAGGTTTTGTTAATTATAAATATAGCAGCAATGTTCAATTTAGATGGATTTAGCCACCGTGAACAAACTACTGGGAACGGTTGTTAGGCCCCACAGCGGGGGTCACACAGAACTCACCCGACCAGTGTTTGTACAGCCGTGCGGCAATGATGAATCCAGCGTGCGGCAAAAAGCTGTGACCGAAGCTGTCACGGTTATGCTGAGCTGCGGACTGGGTCCTTTCGGCGGGTATCACCAAGTGAGAAGTGTATCGAGAGTGGGCGTCAACGCGTTTCGTCTCCTAGCAACGGAGACTTCCTCAAGACGGATACTTCCCCTCTCCATGATCACAAATATATACCTGTCTGATTGCTTTCATGGCAATCAGTTGTGGTTAATTGATACTTAAAATTATTATAAACGATTAAACACAAAATAAGAAACATACTGGAGGTATAAATGTAATAAAATTCATATACAAGTAATATTCTAAGATACTAACCATATGTACTGAGTCAATCTTGTATAGTTTACTAAAATGTAGACTTAATGATTTAATTAGGATCAATTTGGACTTCAATTGTCAAAGTCCATCTGAGTTTTTGTATCACTTAGTATCTGCATGCTTTGTAGCTTCTGATAGTAAACCCACGGATCATGTGTAGATGTTTGTTTTATATTGATATAGTACTTAATGAATAAATTGTGAATAGAGCTACAATAGCCAGTATTTTATTTTAAAAGACCAGACAAAAAAGATGAAAGAATAATGAAAAACTAATAAATAAAAAATAAACAATATATAAATGTATAGTTTACTAAAATGTAGACTTAATGATTTAATTAGGATCAATTTGGACTTCAATTGTCAAAGTCCATCTGGGTTTTTGTATCACATAGTATCTGCATGCTTTGTAGCTTCTAATAGTAAACCCACGGATCATGTGTAGATGTTTGTTTTATATTGATATAGTATTTAATGAATAAATTGTGAATAGAGCTACAATAGCCAGTATTTTATTTTAAAAGACCAGACAAAAAAGATGAAAGAATAATGAAAAACTAATAGATAAAAAATAAATAATAAAGAGATGGTAAAAACCAATGAGGATTTTTTATGCAAAAAAAACATTTATGCTTGGATAATTTGTTGTCTTTGAGGGATCTTTTAAATTGTTCACAGAAAACACATATAAAAAAAAAATTACAGCCAATAATAGTAATGAAATATGATAATAAAGTAAAATAAAAAATGAAAAATGAAAAAATGAGATGATGAAGGATGAAAAAATACTTTTTAAGCTTTGAAATCAAAAGTGAAAAGTATTCTTTGTTGCTCAGGAAAATATCTATGCTAAAAAAATATATATATTAAACGGGACAGACTAATCTAATAAATTCCGCATATAGCTATAGAAAGTCTGACCTATTTTTATATATATGAGCAAAGATAAGAATTTTTGGACTATTACAGATGAAGGGTTACCTATAAATTTAATCTAGACATGAATAATCTAAAGCTTCATTAAGACCATTTGGATAAAGGGAATCCAATTTAAAAATCCATGATGTTTCCCCCAAACAGAGTTTTCGGAACCTATCACCTCCTCTTTTTGTGCTTGTAAACTGTTCAAGCCCTATAATAGAGAGGGATGATGGATCACCATTGTGTTCTCTTGAGAAGTGGCGGGACACGCTGTGAGTTTGAAGTTTTTTAATAATGTTAAGCCTATGTTCTCTAAATCTTGATTTAATTGATCTGGTAGTTCTTCCCACATACTGAAGAGAACATGCGCATTGTAATAAATATACGCAATATTCTGAGTCACAATTAATAAATTGTTTAATCTGAAAAGTCGTACCATTAGATTGAGAGGTTACACAAGATTCTTTATTCCTCATATATTTACATGTTAGACACACTTTTTTATTACATCGGAAGTTACCTAGCGGTTTCTTTGGTAACCAATTAGAATCTGTATCTATATCTATTGGTCTAAGAAAACTAGGGGCCAGCATTTCTTTTAAATTGGTGTTTCTTTTGAAAATAATTAGTGGTTTATCCGATAGGCTTTTATTTAGGATTGGATCTTGTTTAACTATCTCAAAATTATTTTGTATTATCTTTTTTATAATATTAGATTTATTATTACATTTAGAAATAAATTTAACAGAATCTCCTATCGAAAAATTATTCAATTTGTTTTGAGATTTCATTATTTTTTCTTTATTGGAGTTTTTTGACCTATCTGATAGATCAATATTGACCTTCAGAAGTGAATTTGCAAAGACCTGTGAATCCTCTAGGAGATGAGGAGGATAACCTCTTTCTCCAAACTGTTTCAGAAGAACTTTGACTTGAGAGAGAAATGCTAAGTCCTCAGAACAATTACGTCTGAGTCTAGTAATTTGATTTTTTGGAATATTTTTTAACCATGGTTTGTAGTGGCTACTTGAATAGTGTAGGTAATTACCTGTACCTACCGGTTTAATATAGTTGGTAGATATAATTTTGTCATTGTCAATTGAGAACGTGATATCAAGAAAGTGAGTAGTGAAGAAATCAAAATTATAAGTGAATTTTAAATTATAAGAGTTGTCATTCAAAAAATTAACAAAATTAAGTGCTTGTTGGTGACCCCCTTTCCAAATAATGAACAAGTCGTCTATGTAACGGCCATAGAGAACCAGGTTCTCTCTATATGGGCCGCCCCAGATGTACTCCTCTTCGAAGCGGCCCATATAGAGGTTAGCAAAACTATGTGCAAACCTGGTCCCCATGGCCGTTCCAAGGCGCTGTAGATAGTAACGAGTGTCGAACAAAAAATAATTGTGAGTTAAAATAAAAGAAATAGATTCCAATACAAAGTCACGTCTGCCCGATTTAATGTTAGGGTCTCTGTCCAAATAATATTTGGCCGCATTGATCCCTTCTTGATGAGGAATATTAGTATAAAGAGATTGGACATCTAGGGTTAAAAAACCCCAGTCCTTAGTCCAACTTTTTCCTACTGTTTGTTGTAATATTTGTTGTGTATCTTTAATGTATGATTTTAATGTGGCGACGTGGCCTTGTAAATGGAAGTCAACGAAATGGGATAAATTAGATGTGAGTGAATCCACTCCCGAAATTATAGGTCTCCCAGGTGGGTGTAACAAATCTTTATGAATTTTGGGTAAATGATAAAAAATGGGTGTGACAGGGTGTGAGGGCAACAAAAAATAATACTCATCATCTGATATCACGTCATCTTCTTTCACCTTTTGTAATAGATTTTTTAGTTCTGATATAAAGGGGGTACTTGGGTTACTCGGTAATGCTGTATAGTAATCAGCGTCATTGAGTACTCAATGACGCTGATTACTATACAGCATTACCGAGTAACCCAAGTACCCCCTTTATATCAGAACTAAAAAATCTATTACAAAAGGTGAAAGAAGATGACGTGATATCAGATGATGAGTATTATTTTTTGTTGCCCTCACACCCTGTCACACCCATTTTTTATCATTTACCCAAAATTCATAAAGATTTGTTACACCCACCTGGGAGACCTATAATTTCGGGAGTGGATTCACTCACATCTAATTTATCCCATTTCGTTGACTTCCATTTACAAGGCCACGTCGCCACATTAAAATCATACATTAAAGATACACAACAAATATTACAACAAACAGTAGGAAAAAGTTGGACTAAGGACTGGGGTTTTTTAACCCTAGATGTCCAATCTCTTTATACTAATATTCCTCATCAAGAAGGGATCAATGCGGCCAAATATTATTTGGACAGAGACCCTAACATTAAATCGGGCAGACGTGACTTTGTATTGGAATCTATTTCTTTTATTTTAACTCACAATTATTTTTTGTTCGACACTCGTTACTATCTACAGCGCCTTGGAACGGCCATGGGGACCAGGTTTGCACCTAGTTTTGCTAACCTCTATATGGGCCGCTTCGAAGAGGAGTACATCTGGGGCGGCCCATATAGAGAGAACCTGGTTCTCTATGGCCGTTACATAGACGACTTGTTCATTATTTGGAAAGGGGGTCACCAACAAGCACTTAATTTTGTTAATTTTTTGAATGACAACTCTTATAATTTAAAATTCACTTATAATTTTGATTTCTTCACTACTCACTTTCTTGATATCACGTTCTCAATTGACAATGACAAAATTATATCTACCAACTATATTAAACCGGTAGGTACAGGTAATTACCTACACTATTCAAGTAGCCACTACAAACCATGGTTAAAAAATATTCCAAAAAATCAAATTACTAGACTCAGACGTAATTGTTCTGAGGACTTAGCATTTCTCTCTCAAGTCAAAGTTCTTCTGAAACAGTTTGGAGAAAGAGGTTATCCTCCTCATCTCCTAGAGGATTCACAGGTCTTTGCAAATTCACTTCTGAAGGTCAATATTGATCTATCAGATAGGTCAAAAAACTCCAATAAAGAAAAAATAATGAAATCTCAAAACAAATTGAATAATTTTTCGATAGGAGATTCTGTTAAATTTATTTCTAAATTTAATAATAAATCTAATATTATAAAAAAGATAATACAAAATAATTTTGAGATAGTTAAACAAGATCCAATCCTAAATAAAAGCCTATCGGATAAACCACTAATTATTTTCAAAAGAAACACCAATTTAAAAGAAATGCTGGCCCCTAGTTTTCTTAGACCAATAGATATAGATACAGATTGTAATTGGTTACCAAAGAAACCGCTAGGTAACTTCCGATGTAATAAAAAAGTGTGTCTAACATGTAAATATATGAGGAATAAAGAATCTTGTGTAACCTCTCAATCTAATGGTACGACTTTTCAGATTAAACAATTTATTAATTGTGACTCAGAATATTGCGTATATTTATTACAATGCGCATGTTCTCTTCAGTATGTGGGAAGAACTACCAGATCAATTAAATCAAGATTTAGAGAACATAGGCTTAACATTATTAAAAAACTTCAAACTCACAGCGTGTCCCGCCACTTCTCAAGAGAACACAATGGTGATCCATCATCCCTCTCTATTATAGGGCTTGAACAGTTTACAAGCACAAAAAGAGGAGGTGATAGGTTCCGAAAACTCTGTTTGGGGGAAACATCATGGATTTTTAAATTGGATTCCCTTTATCCAAATGGTCTTAATGAAGCTTTAGATTATTCATGTCTAGATTAAATTTATAGGTAACCCTTCATCTGTAATAGTCCAAAAATTCTTATCTTTGCTCATATATATAAAAATAGGTCAGACTTTCTATAGCTATATGCGGAATTTATTAGATTAGTCTGTCCCGTTTAATTTATATATTTTTTTAGCATAGATATTTTCCTGAGCAACAAAGAATACTTTTCACTTTTGATTTCAAAGCTTAAAAAGTATTTTTTCATCCTTCATCATCTCATTTTTTCATTTTTCATTTTTTATTTTACTTTATTATCATATTTCATTACTATTATTGGCTGTAATTTTTTTTTATATGTGTTTTCTGTGAACAATTTAAAAGATCCCTCAAAGACAACAAATTATCCAAGCATAAATGTTTTTTTTGCATAAAAAATCCTCATTGGTTTTTATCATCTCTTTATTATTTATTTTTTATCTATTAGTTTTTCATTATTCTTTCATCTTTTTTGTCTGGTCTTTTAAAATAAAATACTGGCTATTGTAGCTCTATTCACAATTTATTCATTAAATACTATATCAATATAAAACAAACATCTACACATGATCCGTGGGTTTACTATTAGAAGCTACAAAGCATGCAGATACTATGTGATACAAAAACCCAGATGGACTTTGACAATTGAAGTCCAAATTGATCCTAATTAAATCATTAAGTCTACATTTTAGTAAACTATACATTTATATATTGTTTATTTTTTATTTATTAGTTTTTCATTATTCTTTCATCTTTTTTGTCTGGTCTTTTAAAATAAAATACTGGCTATTGTAGCTCTATTCACAATTTATTCATTAAGTACTATATCAATATAAAACAAACATCTACACATGATCCGTGGGTTTACTATCAGAAGCTACAAAGCATGCAGATACTAAGTGATACAAAAACTCAGATGGACTTTGACAATTGAAGTCCAAATTGATCCTAATTAAATCATTAAGTCTACATTTTAGTAAACTATACAAGATTGACTCAGTACATATGGTTAGTATCTTAGAATATTACTTGTATATGAATTTTATTACATTTATACCTCCAGTATGTTTCTTATTTTGTGTTTAATCGTTTATAATAATTTTAAGTATCAATTAACCACAACTGATTGCCATGAAAGCAATCAGACAGGTATATATTTGTGATCATGGAGAGGGGAAGTATCCGTCTTGAGGAAGTCTCCGTTGCTAGGAGACGAAACGCATTGACGCCCACTCTCGATACACTTCTCACTTGGTGATACCCGCCGAAAGGACCCAGTCCGCAGCTCAGCATAACCGTGACAGCTTCGGTCACAGCTTTTTGCCGCACGCTGGATTCATCATTGCCGCACGGCTGTACAAACACTGGTCGGGTGAGTTCTGTGTGACCCCCGCTGTGGGGCCTAACAACCGTTCCCAGTAGTTTGTTCACGGCGGCTAAATCCATCTAAATTGAACATTGCTGCTATATTTATAATTAACAAAACCTTACCGGGAAAGACGGCAACTACCAGCTGTAATTATAACAGGAAATAAAGCACACATTATTACTCCTCGTGTATTTCATTTAATGAGGACCCTGTTTCTACACTAACGCAGGAACCAGCACGGGAGCATTAATTACAGATTGCACCTTTCCTTTAAAGAACTATATTAATATCTGAGACTGTGAGACTGTCAATTATCCCTGCGGGAATTACAAACCCAAAATAATACACTGGGACGCCAGTGTTGTGATTTTTTTATTATCACCATTTGAATATAATCATTTAACTGTTTTATTTTTATTCTTATGTTTATTTTTATTTTCAGTTTAGTTTATCTAACAAATTGTAAAACTGTCATTATTTTAATTCATTCTATATGTGGCATACTCTGCTTTAATTGATACCATAAAAGTGTTTTTTTATTATCATTTTGAAGTTGTACTGAGTCTATCTTCTTTGTCCGACTGCACATCTAATTTTTGATATATTGTTTCAAGCGCAAAGCATACTCCCCTCCTTTTTTTCTCTCTAGATTTTAACGTTGCAACCTGGCAAGTTGTTTATGCTTAGCTGCTGAAACATCTCAAATATATAACTATTTACACTATTACAGCGCCGGGTTATCACAAACGGTCTCCGTTTTGTGATCTCTTTCTTTTCTTGATTCTGGAAGAGACAGGTATCCCTTCGGTGGTGCTTACTCTGAAGTTATGTGTCCTTGGCATGGGTGTCTCTAACTCCCTCTCTAAATGGAAGGAATTATATCTGCATAATATGTGTGCATTAGCAAAAGTGTGTATTGCCAGGAAGTGGATGGCGCATACTGAACCCTCACTATCCTCCTTTAAAACATTGGTTAACGATACTGTATTTAAGGAACGCTATGTTTATATGCAATATAGGTATGGGAAAATTTGGTCTTTTTTGCTTGAATTTATACATTCTACACCAGAGTTTCCTCCATACTTTTAGTTTTCAGTTATATGGGGATACTGTTACTGATGCACAATGTTGTAAACTGTTTAGAGTATTGCGGTGCACTTGGAGTTTCAGTCAGCGGGTTGGCTTTTGTGTTTTTTTCCATTTGGTTTTATTGCCTGTTTAGGTAAATTGTAAAATTGGGAACATTGCATTGAGGCGGATATAAGTATGCACATTGGGGGTAATTCCAAGTTGATTGCAGCAGGATTTTTGATAGCAATTGGGCAAAACCATGTGCACTGCAGGGGAGGCAGATATAACATGTGCAGAAAGAGTTAGATTTGGGTGGGTTATTTTATTTCTGTGCAGGGTAAATACTGGCTGCTTTATTTTTACACTGCAAATTAGATTGCAGATTGAACACACCCCACCCAAATCTAACTCTCTCTGTACATGTTATATCTGCCTCCTCCCCTGCAGTGCACATGGTTTTGCCCAATTGCTAACAAAAATCCTGCTGCGATCAATTTGGAATTAGCCCCATACTGTACTACATTTATTTTTTTCTGGTATTGACTTTGTATACGATATATGTTATCAACGGTTACTCTGCCAATGTGTATCTTAGCATTGGATTGTCTCCTTTGCTTTATCATTTTGTGCATGTACTGCTTTCTCTTCAATAAAAAAAATTACTCTATTAAAAGAAAAAAAAAAGAAAAATTCCAGCTCCCTAGATGTACAGTTTTAAGTTGCAATAAAGATGGGGGAAAAAGCAGATTGCCAAAATTTGCACTTGCACAATTAAAACATATTGTATCTTGAGACAAAACCCCTCACAAATTGCATTTCAATGACCTGATGTAGACCTGATGTAGTCACTCACTGAGTTTATGTCCTATTTTTTTCATTTGTTATATTTTGTGATAAGCAAAACTAACATGTTTATTGATTATGGACCCTGAAGTCCCTTTTGCATTTTTTGCTTGAACGATTAATTAGTCTGTCTGTATCTCTTCTTTTTTAGATTTACCAAAAGACTGCAGTGAAATCCCACTGTACAAAGACAGTGGAGTCTATGCAATCCAGCCCAAAGATTTACACCCCCTCGTTGTGTACTGTGACATGACTACAAACAGTGGTGGCTGGATTGTCATCCAACGTAACACATTCAACTCAGAGATCACCTGGGATGAGTCCTGGACCACTTACAAATATGGCTTTGGGAATGTAGAGAAGGACTACTGGCTGGGCATAGAATATCTTCACCGCATTACTAAGCAGAAAGTCTATCAGGCACGTTTCGTCCTCATAGACAATAACAATGAGGAAAAATATGCTGATTATAACCTATTCAGCGTAGAAGATGAAGCTAATGGCTACAGGCTGAGGCTGGGCAGCTACACGGGCACCGCTGGGGACGCCATGTCTTCACTCCAGGCAGGAACCACACATGACAACATGAAGTTTACAGCTAAGGACAAAGACCAGGACATTTACAGCGCCAACTGTGCTACCAGCTACGGTGGAGCCTGGTGGTATGCAGCCTGCTTTGCCTCCAAGCTCAACAACAAGAATGCCATTCAGTGGCAGGGACTCTGTGCTGGCAACTGTAAGGGATCCACTGTATTAATCCGCCCTGCAGATTACTGCGTCTACTAGATATAATGACATTGCAAGCCAGTTCCATGATGTTCACAAATAAATGCTATATACAGTAATAGAAATATTTTTTGCCTAATCTGTAAATAAAAAGTATAGTTAGGTAGGGTGGGGCTTGACTGGAGAAGCAGCAGGTAGCAGGGAGACTGAGCTCTTGCTTCCAAACATGCCCATTGCCATAAAACCCAGTTTTTTCTATCCGCTGTGACCACCATCTAAGCCCCTGTGTGTCCAGATACCCTGGTGTGAGGTTACGGAGCCGGGGGATCGATATTTCGGCCTCTGCGGGTTGTTGCCTACACCAGTCTTGAAACCGCGGCCTCAATTTCTGCAGCTTCCCCGCCAGGAAGCTCCATGCATCGTGTACCCCACTACGCTCCCCAGGACCTGGCAGCCCTTCTACAGCCTCCACACTGCCTACCTTGCCTCCTCTGGAGTCCCCGTTGCTGCTGGTGGGCCACAAGCGGTGTGAACGGTCCTGGTGGCTGGAGCCGGGTGAAGACGCGGGACTACACATCCGGCAGGGAGCTATCTAGCTGGAGTCGCACGCACGCTGCTAGCCAGAGCTGGCCGCCCTGCCATAACCGGCGTGGAAATGCCCGTGATAGCTGGTTCTAACCCTTTCCAATGGAGCCTCCTGGCACTCACTCATTTCTGCCAGCAGGGAGACATATCATTGGAGCCGCACAGAAGCCGCCCGTTACAGCCAGCCGTCCTGTCCTGGCCGGGGGTGTGGAGCCGCTTACTACTGTCTGCAGTGACTCCTCTCGCAGTAGCCATCTGGGACCAGCTTGCGACAGCCAGCTCCCTGACCACTGTAGCCAGGAGCATTGTCTACAACATACAGATATTGAGTGCACATTCTACAAAATACTCTGTTATGTAAATTTATGGGCACACTTTTTCTGCAGCAGCTGTTGCTACTGGAGCTCTCCTCAGGTCCTCTGGCTGCCGTTCCTTGCCTGTTCCCTCTGCACCTCCCTGTCCCTATTTCACTCTGAGGGGCAGATGTATTAACCTGGAGAAGGCATAAGGAAGTGATAAACCAGTGATATGTGCAAGGTGATAAAGGCACCAGCCAATCAGCTCCAATATGTAAATTAACAGTTAGGATCTGATTGGCTGGTACCTTTATCAGCTTGCACATATCACTGGTTTATCACTTCCTTATGCCTTCTCCAGGTTAATACATCTGCCCCTGAGTACGCTGTTTGCTGCAGATACATGGCTGTGCTCTGACTGGTACACACATGATTTTCTACAAGGTCCACAGCAGCTTTTTCATATAATTCAAGCATCATTATAGGGCTCTACCCATCCTTTTTCTGCTGCCCAGGATGTTAGCCTAGCAATGCTGTTCGTCCTGCCTGGACCATAATAGTTTTCTCCATATCTCTCCCTTTTCTATTTAACAAATACAAAATACGCAAAGACTGTGTCTCCTTTTCACTTTGTGGTATCCCACCCGTCCTGTTGGTCCTTCACAATGACGCAAAGAAATAATAAAACTTCACAGGCCTCCACTAATTTTTTTGGACCAAAATCTAAGGGCCCTCAAACTCCTGCATTGCTTACAGACTCTCCTTCCTCCCCCTGCTCATCGGAGACGGGTATAGACCCACAGATTAATGCAATCATGACAAGTCTACTGGAGGGGGTCCAATCTGCTTTTAAGCATGAACTCTCTACGGCTCTTCACGTCAGACCTCATGGCCCTTAGTAATCGTACAGATGCCCTAGAGTCTAAGACTGACAATCTTTGCCACTCTCAACAACACCTTGATTCTGAACTCTCTAGACTCCATGATGAAGTAAAGGCTCTCAAAGAGCGGCAAGAAGATCAAGAGAACCGCTCCTGCCACAATAATTTGCATATCCGCAAAGTAGCCGAATCGATTCTAGGTCCCTCCTTACCAAACATTTTGAAAGACTTTTTTCAACATGTATTGCCTGATCTCTCAGATGGTGATTGTCTCTGTTATAGAGCCCATAGGGTGCTTCGAGCAAAGCCTTCTCCTTCACAATCGCCTAGGGACGTCATAGTTCGTCTACATTATTTTCGCTCAAAAGAATGGATCCTCATGTCAGTTCGCGACCTTCCAGTGATTGATTTCCGTGATATGCAACTGCAGGTTTTTCAAGACTTGGCCCCCTCTACTATTCAAAAGCGATGAGAACTCCAGTCCGTTACTAGGATACTATGTCAGCATCAAATATGCTACAGATTAGTGATGAGCGGGTTCGGTTTCTCGGAAACTGAACCCCCCCGAACTTCACCCTTTTTACACGGGTCCGAGCCATACTCGGATTCTCCCGTATGGCTTGGGTAACCCGAGCGCGCCCGAACGTCATCATCCCGCTGTCGGATTCTCGCGAGATTCGGATTCTATATAAGCAGCCGCGCGTCGCCGCCATTTTCACTCGTGCATTGGAAATGTTAGGGAGAGGACGTGGCTGGCGTCCTCTCCGTTTATGTTGATGCATTGCAAATATTTTGTGCTTGCTTATTACTTCATTGTGGGGACTGGGGAGCAGCTGTTTATAGGAGGAGTACAGTGCAGAGTTTTGCTGACAGTGACCACCAGTAATACGTTGCCTGCCTGAAAAACACTCCATATCTGTGCTCAGTGTGCTGCATATATCTGTGCTCACACTGCTTAATTGTGGGGACTGGGGAGCAGCTGTATTATATAGCAGGAGTACAGTGCAGAGTTTTGCTGACAGTGACCACCAGTATACGTTGTCTGCCTGAAAAACACTCCATATCTGTGCTCAGTGTGCTGCTTTATTGTGGGGACTGGGGACCACCAGTATAATATTATATAGGAGGAGTACAGTGCAGAGTTTTGCTGATCAGTGACCACCAGTATATAATATAAAGCATTACGGTACAGTAGGCCACTGCTGTACCTACCTCTGTGTCGTCATTAAGTATACTATCCATCTAGATACTATACCTGTGGCGCATTTCAGTTGTGCAGTTTGCTGACACAGTGACCACCAGTATATATAGCAGTACGGTACGGAAGGCCACTGCTGTACCTACCTCTGTGTCGTCATTAAGTATACTATCCATCTACATTCTATACCTGTGGTGCATTTTAGTTTTGCAGTTTGCTGACACAGTGACCACCAGTATACTATATATAGCAGTACGGTACGGAAGGCCACTGCTGTACCTACCTCTGTGTCGTCATTAAGTATACTATCCATCTACATTCTATACCTGTGGTGCATTTTAGTTTTGCAGTTTGCTGACACAGTGACCACCAGTACATATAGCAGTACGGTACGGAAGGCCACTGCTGTACCTACCTCTGTGTCGTCATTAAGTATACTATCCATCTACATTCTATACCTGTGGTGCATTTTAGTTTTGCAGTTTGCTGACACAGTGACCACCAGTATATATAGCAGTACGGTACGGAAGCCCACTGCTGTACCTACCTCTGTGTCGTCATTAAGTATACTATCCATCTACATTCTATACCTGTGGTGCATTTTAGTTTTGCAGTTTGCTAACACAGTGACCACCAGTATATATAGCAGTACGGTACGGAAGGCCACTGCTGTACCTACCTCTGTGTCGTCATTAAGTATACTATCCATCTACATTCTATACCTGTGGTGCATTTTAGTTTTGCAGTTTGCTGACACAGTGACCACCAGTATACTATATATAGCAGTACGGTACGGAAGGCCACTGCTGTACCTACCTCTGTGTCGTCAAGTATACTATCCATCCATACCTGTGGTGCATTTCAGTTTTGCACAGTTTGCTGACCACCAGTATATAATATATAGCATTACGGTACAGTAGGCCACTGCTCTACCTACCTCTGTGTCGTCAAGTATACTAGCTTAGTCACACAGCGACCTTGGTGCGCCTCTTTTTTTCTTTGCATCATGTGCTGTTTGGGGACAATTTTTTTGAAGTGCCATCCTGCCTGACACTGCAGTGCCACTCCTAGATGGGCCAGGTGTTTGTGTCGGCCACTTGTGTCGCTTAGCTTAGTCACACAGCGACCTTGGTGCGTCTCTTTTTTTCTTTGCAACATGTGCTGTTTGGGGACAATTTTTTTGAAGTGCCATCCTGCCTGACACTGCAGTGCCACTCCTAGATGGGCCAGGTGTTTGTGTCGGCCACTTGTGTCGCTTAGCTTAGTCACACAGCGACCTTGGTGCGCCTCTTTTTTTCTTTGCATCATGTGCTGTTTGGGGACTATTTTTTTGAAGTGCCATCCTGTCTGACACTGCAGTGCCACTCCTAGATGGGCCAGGTGTTTGTGTCGGCCACTTGTGTCGCTTAGCTTAGCCATCCAGCGACCTCGATGCAAATTTTAGGACTAAAAATAATATTGTGAGGTGTGAGGTGTTCAGAATAGACTGGAAATGAGTGGAAATTATGGTTATTGTGGTTAATAATACTATGGGATCAAAATGATCCCCAAATTCTATGATTTAAGCTGTTTTTTAGGGTTTTTTGAAAAAAACACCCGAATCCAAAACACACCCGAATCCGACAAAAAAATTTCGGTGAGGTTTTGCCAAAACGCGTCCGAATCCAAAACACGGCCACGGAACCGAATCCAAAACCGAAACACAAAACCCGAAAAATGTCCGGTGCACATCACTACTACAGATGGGGATTTCCTTTTATGCTCCAGGTTTCAGTGAACAACTTCACTCATCCAATTAAAACTTTAACTCAAGGACAGGATTTGTTGGCTAAACTTGATCTCCTCCCTGTACCATCGTCTGATGGGGATACTGCCTCTTCATCTGGACCTCGGTGTTTCCAACCTCTCTTGCCTGAATGGACAAGAGTCTCCCGTCATCGCGCTGACACCAATGAACCTCCCTGATCATGACAGACACTTCTTGAAAAAGGATATTTTTCACTATCTCAGGGATATATTTCCTCATCTTATGTTTTCAGTTGGAGGATGGAGGCTTGTGCTTTCATCTTACTCACCTCTTTAATACGAATGTTATTGTGTCACAATTGAGGGCTGATGACCGTGACTGGGAGTCTCAGTTGTAGGGACTGACGGGTACTTGAATTTAGGAGGAGCTATGGGACTCCTGGACATGCGTTTAGACAGTAGCAAGGATGCCCGAAGGTGTGACCACGACAACTGGAAATATCTTTCAGTGATTTTATTAAATGAAAAGTCATAAAACGTGCAAAAATAATAGAAAGTCACAAGTGGTAATTTAGGTGTGCAACTGGTTAAGACCAGTAACCTGGAATGTAGAGAAAAGTTCTGTAAACTGTAAATGAAGCTGGGGTTCGCTGGAAAATAGAAATAGAAGCTGGGGTGCGCTGGAAAACTGTAGTTGTTGAAGAGTGGCTGCTGGAAAGCTGGAATACAGACACAGGTGAGTAAGGTGATGCTGTAGAGGGTTAATCACAGAGGTGTCGTGTTACACCGCAGAGTGTAACACAGAGGAGTCAGGCTTGAATGCAGGAGAGTTCACTGGAGAATCTGTAGAAGACTGCACGCAGGAACCACTGGAGACAAATGAAGCACTGACGATTTCCTGGATGTGGATCCAAGGTATTTATACCCACAGCTTAGCAGAGATTGGTGGGCAATTAGGCTCCAGCACTGTCAGTACTGCGGATAGGAGGAATAATGTCACGTGATTGAAGTCCAACATGGCTGCGCCCATGAACACACACAGAAGGGGAATAAAGTACTTTAGACATGCAGCAATGGCGGCGGAGGCCGCAACAGCAGAACTTCACGCACCCAGACGTGCACAGCGGCCACAGGGACAGGAATGACAGTGGAGACACACGGAGGACGTGCATCCAGAAGGGAAAATGGTGTATCAGTACCCGGATCGTGACATATTGGTTATTATGTGGCTTGCTAGACTTCAGTGTTTATTATACACTATGCATAGCTTTACATTATAGTGATGGGCTTGCTCATTCTACTTCCCCCTTCCCTCCTTTTTCCTTCCCCTTGTCCATCCCTCTTTTTACCCTTGTTTCCCTCCCTTTTCTCCCTTACCCCTCCCCTACCTTTTTTTTTTTGTCTCCCCTCTTGTTACGACACAGCACAATTTTAGGTTTTGGGTTATATAATTGAATTTTCGGCCACTGACGATTTAACTATTGCGGTCCAGGTGGATCTGCTTCTCTTACTTAGTTCTTTCCGCCACCCCCATGCTCCCTTTATTTGTGATTTAGTTTGTTATGATTATTATTTATGTAGCGGCCCTTGACTGGGACCCTATGTTTCAGGGACTTTTCCCGTATGGGTCTCTTATAACTTTTTCTCTTTCTGCTTCTCTGTTTCTTTTTTCAGGTTGTTCCTTCTCTTCTTTCTTCTCTCTTCTTTCCCAGGACGGGTCTCCATTGATCCTTTTTCATACTTTGATTTCACATGGCTCTTAAATTGTTTTCTATAAATGTTAACGGGCTTAATTTTCCCAAGAAACGTACAGTGACTTTGTCTGCCTGTAGGAGGGAAATAGCGGACAAAGTTTTCCTTCAGGAGACCCACTTTACTGGTACACACTCTTGTCTTCAAGGTAAGCAGTTTACTCAAACTTTTTTTGCCTCTGCTAACTGTAAGAAAAGGGGGGTGGCTATTTTGATTCACTGTAACATCCCATTTGTACATATTTCAACGATAGCTGACCCTGAGGACCGGTACCTCGTAGTGATCGGTACACTCAGCACAGAAGTTCTTACCCTTGTGTCAGTATATGCCCCTAATCAAGATCAATCACGTTTTTTCCGCCCACTTTCACTGTGTTTAAATAGAGTGGCACAAGGTCACGTTATTTTGGGTGACTTTAATACTGTTATTGACCTTCTATTCGATAAATCTAACTCAACAAAAAACAAGAAAGAAGCAACCCCAACTGATGCCTCTCTCACGTTGACATCCTCCCTCAAACAGCTTTATCTACATGACACCTGGCATCTTAAACATTCCACCGCTAGGGATTATACCCACTTCTCTGCACCACATCAGCACTACTCTTGAATAGATATAGTCATGTGTCCTAATCACTCATGACATTGGTCTCTGATGCAGGCATCACTCCCTGTTCATGGACAGACCACGCAGGAGTTTATATTCTGATAGATCTTTACAGAGCCCCCAATAGGACGCGGAAATGGCGCTTAAACGACACTCTTCTATCACATCCTTCAACTCTTTTAGACACTAAATCAACCCTGCAATTTTTTTTTAAGGAAAATGCCTCCCCCGAGGTCTCTCCCGTCCTTGTTTGGGAAGCTCACAAAGCCACTATTCGTGGTCATTTCATATCAAAAGCTTCAGCCATGCATAAAAAGGCAGCACAGGAAGTTTCCTCGTTGGAGTCTCAAATCTCTGCGCTTTTAGCGCAACATAAAACTGCCTCGAGTGACTCCCCGCTTTCTCGGATAGATAACCTTAGGGGTCAGTTAAATACCCTTTTGTTGCGACGTGCGGCAGCTATATTACAGAAGCTACATCAAAAATTCTATGATAAATCGGATAAAATAGACAGTATTTTAGCCAACAAGTTAAGAAGCAAGCTAGCTACAGGTATGATAGAAAAACTATATTCACACAAATTAAATACACTCACTTATGACCCTAAACTGATGATAGATGAATTTAGAGGCTTCTATAGTTCCCTCTATAATCTCCCTGCCCCTCCTCTTTCCTCTAATGGTCCAGAGGGAGCATGTTCATTCTTATTAGATACCCCCTTGCCGTGTCTGACGGAACAGCTCTCTATACTCAATGACAAAGAAATTGTTCTATCAATACGATAAAAGGATCGGGCGCTTGTATGTGCTGTTGCTCAAAAAGCAGCTGCTAAAAAAATTGGGTAAGTCACCCCCAATATAAACACAAACAAAGAAAACAGCTAGCAGCGCTGATATGTAAATTAATAGAATGGAAAAGAAGGATTGAGTGCTAGTACATAGTATTTAATCAAACATAGTTAGTCACTAACACAATAACAAGATATGAATAAAATTAGACAGTTTCTAAAAAAAGGTTACTAAAATTGAGGGGTCACAGTATAAGCTGCCTACTTTGTGTGTAGTCCGTTCCTGATAAATATAGACCGGATAGTGCACAGATGAATAGTCGTCCCTGGACTGACAGCGCAGTCATAGGGTTATTGGTTATTTACCACAATTCTGGGAACAAGCCTTTTGGGGTCACTACCTATTTGAGATTTGCTGCCAAGTGTATCCGGACCAGGACTGGACATTGTGCTAAGTTCAAGATTGCATGAACTTTCCATCAACAGAACTACTACCACTCTTTCCCAAATAAGGAGATACCGCGATGCAGTGAGGACCCGCAATAACAACTTTAAGGGACTCTTTCCTCCAGCGGCCAATTGTGGTAAATAACCAATAACCCTATGACTGCGCTGTCAGTCCAGGGACGACTATTCATCTGTGCACTATCCGGTCTATATTTATCAGGAACGGACTACACACAAAGTAGGCAGCTTATACTGTGACCCCTCAATTTTAGTAACCTTTTTTTAGAAACTGTCTAATTTTATTCATATCTTGTTATTGTGTTAGTGACTAACTATGTTTGATTAAATACTATGTACTAGCACTCAATCCTTCTCTTCCATTCTATTAATTTACATATCAGCGCTCTATACTCAATGAGGCCATCTCGTTGGAAGAGACGGTTGCCGCTATCAAATCTATGTGGTCTTTGGCAGCACCTGGTCCAGATGGCCTCACAGCTCAATATTACAAATCATTCATCACTGAATTGGCCCCTTGTCTTACTTCTCTTTTTAATACTGTTCTCGATGGAGCATCATTTGCACCGGCAACTGTGCAAGCCGATATTATAGTGATTCCGAAACCGGAGAGAGACCCTACACAATGTTCCAACTATAGGCTGATCTCACTACTGAATGTAGATCTTAAGATTTACGCCAAAATACTGGCCAATCGCTTAGCTCCCCTACTCATACAATTGATACACCCAGATCAAGTGGGCTTAATTTCAGGCCGTCAGCCCTCTGATAACACCAGGAGAGCCATAGATTTAATTTATTCTATTCACAAACAAAAGCTACCATCATTGATGCTTGTGTTGGATGCCGAGAAGGCTATTGACCGAATATCCTGGTACTTCACTTTCTCTGTATTCCGAAGGATGGGCTTCTCTGGCAAGTTTTTGGAGGGTGACTCAGCACTTTATAGATCCCCTGCTGCCACGGTCTCTGTTAATCGCCCAACATCCTCCGCTTTCGGAATCGCTAATGGCACCAGGCAGGGATACCCACTCTTCCCCTTGTTATTTGCCTTAGTTATGGAACCGCTGGCGGCAAGGATTCAAGCTAATACCGACATATCTGGAGTGAAGATAGGTTCTTCTGAGCATAAAATTGCTTTATATGCTGACGATATCCTATTATCCGTAGGATCCCCGACACAATCGTTGCGGCCACTCCTTTCTGAAATAAATCTCTATTCTCAATATTCGGGATATAAAATTAATGCAAGTAAAACTGAAGTATTGGATTCTTATATTCCTGGCCCTGTCAAACTCTCCTTGGAGAACGCTTTCCCATTTCAATGGCACAAGCAAAAAATTAAATACTTAGGCATTTTCCTAACACATCGTCACCATCAACTATACCAAGCTAATTTCCCCAGACTTCTAGACCGAATCAAGTCAGATTTATCTTCTTGGTCTAGCCTTTTTATCTCCTGGATTGGTAGGGTGAATTCGGTGAAAATTAACGTGCTCCCTTCGCATCCTATACCTATTCCAGACCCTTCCGATATTTATTCCTCTCTCTGTTTTTAAATTTCTGCAGTTTCACATGTCACAATCTATTTGGGCAAATAAGCGCCCCCGAGTCCGACTGAAACTATTACAGCGCCTCACATATAGTGGTGGTCTGGGTATCCCAGATTTTAAAAGATATTATCTAGCTATGCAGCTTGCACATTGCATACAGTGGTGCAACCCGGGTTCTTGGAGGGTCTGGATATCTATAGAAGCTGATGAACTATGTCTCTCTACTCTTTCTTCTCTCCTCTGGCTCCCGAAAAGCCTGCCGCCCTAGCAATGTGATCTTCCACCCCATAGTATCCCACTCACTAACGGTTTGGGACTTTGCCAGTTGGAAATACAGCTTGGCTCTGACCCCCTCCCCCATTATCCCAATATTCCATAATCCAGCATTTCCCCCTGGTAAACACAAGCCATTATTTGCCTCTTGGCAGGATAGAGGTATTCTGTATCTGAACGATATCACTAGGGACTCCTGCTTTCCTCAATTTTCCCAGATTCAAGTAGATATTGACATCCCCTCCAGGTATTTCTATCAATTTTTACAACTTAGACACTTTAATTCCTCATTGAGCCACATCCTCTCTAGCAGACCCTTGACTACATTTGAGACCTTATGTTTCAGACGTCATTCAACCAAGGGTTTAATTTCCCTCTTATATACCACTCTTAATGAGGCGCCACCTTCTCAGTGTGATCCTCACGAGGGAGCATAGGAAACGGACTAGGGCTCGGCTATAGACGATGAGGAATAGTCTGAAGCCTGGGAAAATGCGGCATCTAGCTCCATTTGTGTTAGGATCAAGGAGAACGTTTATAAATTATTATACAGATGGTATTATGTACTCTCTCGTTTGAGTAAAATGTACCCTGACACATCAGACAGATGTTGGAGAGGATGTGGTTCGGAGGGCTCTTTCCTACATATATGGTGGTCGTGCCCTAAAATAGTGACTATCTGGAGAGATGTAATTAATTTTATTTCTAATTTACTACAGATTCCCATTCCTTATGACTCTAAATATATCCTCCTTCCCCTGAATCTGCCAATGCTGACTAAATCTCAAAATAAACTGCTGCGCCATGTGGTCTCTGCAATGACATGTCAATTGGCAGTAGACTGGAAAACCCTGCTCCTCCCTCCATACAGTCTGTAATATCTCATATCTGGTATGTGTACCGAATGGAATACGTGACTAGTATTATTAACTGTTCCTCTAAGTCATTTGATAAAATATGGAGTCTGTGGGTGACAACCCAGCATGAACCTTGATCTTTCATTTTGTAATGCCCTGTGCTATATGTGATAACTCTAGATTTAATTGATGGACCCCTCCCGGGGATTCTATTCTGTTCTTTTATTCTTTCCTTTCTTTTCTCTTTTCTTCTCTCTTCTCCACCTTTTTTTACTCTTCTGGCTCAGTCAGTTAATATCTCTACTGGCTGACATTCTTTCTATATTTTATTACCCTATCTGTGGGTTAAAAATAGATCATATTTGACAGCCAACTGTTAATCTATGTTAATAATGTACTATACTATGACTCTACTATGTTGGGCTCTGTTTTATTCTATGATCTCACTAATAAAAATTATGTTTAGAGAATACAAAAAAAAAAAAGTATAGTTAGAATTTGCTATACTGCCATGTCTGGGTTGGTTACGGGAACCCAACAGGATGCTGGCTGTCAGAATACCAGCAGTGGCATCCCGATGGTCAAAATCCTGATACTTTTCCATAAGTCTGCTACCATTTCTCCTTCCCCTTCCCCTAACCCTTACTATGTGCAGTCTAACCTGACCCTCCCCTTCTACAGCCTAACCCTAACTCTCCGTAGTGCGTAACTCAGACCACCCCCCGCGCCGCAGCCTACGTTCGGAAGGGATGTGGTTAAGAAACCGGCTGACGGGATACTGGTTGACCGAATCCCAATGCTGGAATCTCAACACCCGTCAGAATGCCAATGCTGGAATCCAGATGGCTGAGATCCTGACCATAAGTATAGCGGGCAAGTTAGGTTTAGGTGTCAACCGGGGGGATACGGGGGTAGGCTGCTGGGGTAGGAGGGTTTAGGGTTAGGCTGCTGGGTGTAGTTAAGGTTAAGCACCACCGGGGCGAGGTTAGGTTTAGGCACTAAGAGAGGAGGGTTAGGGTTTGGCTGCATGACAAGATTTTAAACATCGGGATGCCATTGTCTGTATTGTGACCTCTGGCACATAGCCAGATTATGGGGAGGATGCGGGGCATACTGTACCCCGGGCCCCCCCTTTGTAAGGGGGCCCCCCAGCCAGAGCACACTGACATCACTAGCTTTACCTCTTAAGCAGCAGCAGAACCAGTAGCCAGATTGCGAGCAGCACAGTATGCAGTGCAGGTAGAGACACAGGAATATCATGTTTCATGAGCTACCAACAGAGCTTTCTGACTAGAGGAGAGATAGGAGGGTGGAGAGAGCTGTAAGTGACACAGGGATCCCAGCTTCTCCTCCCCGCCTGGGTGTTTGAGTCCTGTGTAAACTGTTATGCAACCAAACCATTTGGGTTTAGAGATGATAGAGACACACACAGAGAGTCCTCCTGAGTCCTGTCCCAATGTGTAAGTAGTACAGAGGCTCCTGCTATTCTTGCATGTGACAAGATAAATTATTTTATTTTTCTATGTGTATTTTAAGGTTAAGTTGTCTTTGTTCCACTACAAGAAAAATTTATAAAATAGTTGTCTTTCAATCAGGTGAGCTATAAACAGTACCCAGGCATTATTAAACTATTAGTTAAAACTAATATACACAATTGGTTTGAATTTAATATACACAATCTATACTGCCCACCATGACCCATTTCAAGAGGGACAAAATGCTTTCTACCTGGACTTCTTTGTTAATTTATGATTGCAATCACCTGTGATGAAGTACCTTTCTTATCAATTAAATAGTTCAACACCGGTGACGCCAATCATATATTAAGTGGGAAATCCAGGTAGAGAGCATTTTGTCCCTCCTGGAATGGGACATGTTGGGTGGTATGCACGATTTAATATACAACCTCCACCTTCCATCGGGGCCCCCCTGTTTTAAGTGCCCCGGCACCCCCAAGGCTTAATCCGGCCCTGCGTGGCATCCCGTACACCGGTCACACATAGCAAACTAGTTCGGGATGCTGACTGTCTGGAATGATTCCAGTGTCAGGATTCGGGATTCCGGTGCCGGTCTTCTGACCACTAACATTTGACCATCAGGATACCAACTACATCCCTCATTACCTTATTCCTTAACATGAGCACATTTTTCTCGCTTTTGCAAAACCATAGCTAGCAATTTGATCACAGCTAATTACAGTGTATTATGTAAAATTATGAATACAAATAAAGAATATCCAAATCTGTTGCTCAACAAAGCTGATGAAGATTGCTGAATTCAGGAGATGCCGATTACCCTCACCATTCCTCTCAAGTTGGCACACTTGTTATGGTCTTATGGAAGAGGCATCAAACCTTGAGGAGTATGCACAAGGTAAGTATATAACGTGGGCCTTATCCAAAGAAGGCTTTCTGGGTGGGGCACTCTTTTATTATATTATGAAATTAAGTTAAAATATAACTTTTATTCTACTTTTTCTTAATAAAGTGGTTCAAGTATTAAAGGTGGTATGACAGAAAAATTCCATCTACCTAGGATTATTAAGATAAGGGATACAAATAAGATTAATGCTCAGAATAAGAGGGGGAACCCTTAATGTCCACCCTATTCAATCAAATGCAATAATCTGCAATAAAAAAGAAAGAAAGAAATGAAAGGAATATTACCTCGCAATTTATTACTCTTAAATGTTCAGCAAAAGTGAAATAACAAAAGTTTAAAGGTCTTAGTAAATTGAATTATCAGGTTCCTTATATCAATTTTTTGATCTGCTAGAAGACCTTTTAACAGAAAGGCTCACAACGGGAAATCCCTCCTCCCACAATTTTTATAGAAAAAAATGCATATTCTTAAATAAAAATGCTGCTTCTGGTGCTCTGTCACCAACAACACTGTTTTGCTGTCTTGACAAAGATCATTCTAACATGATCGAAACGTCGACCTGCGGATGTACCAATAAATGATCTTCTGACTTTCTTTTATGAAAACTTGGTGAGTGCCCTCTTTTTCCAAAGACTATTATCAGGAACTCACTACTCCTTGGGGTTGAGCACCACCGTGTTGGCCCCTACTAAATACAGCCTTGTGCGGATGTCTACGGCCTCTATATATATATATATATATATATATATATATATATATATATATGCAATTAAACAAATATATCCAACAAATAGTGCTAGATAGACCTCAGAAGCCAAATATCTCTGCTGTGCAACCAAACTTTGTATAATCCACACTATTTGGCAGTATTATTTATAGCAAAACAGGTGTTAACAATAACAAGTCAAATTGGTACTATGTCAAGAAGTTTGGCTGATACAAGCTACCATTGTAACATTATTTGCACAGTGCATTAGATCAAACAGCACTTTCAATTTTGCAGCCCTTTCTTAAATTGCAATGTTTAGTTGCCAAATCAATTTTTATGTTTTTGTGGCTTCAATAATATAGGTATTAGGATGGTCACCTTAAACGCATCTATAATAAATTAAAGTTAGAGAATGCTCCAGCTTTAGCTAATTCCATAAGCTTATCACACTCTATTTAGCAGGAATTGAATACTTTAGAAAAAAACTTCACAATGTTTGCTGTAAGTACATAGGTGGACATTCCGAGTTGTTCGCTCGCTGCCGTTTTTAGCAGAATAGCGATCAGGCTAAAAATGGGTGATTCTGCGCATGCGTATGGGCCGCAGGGCGCACGCGCTAAGTATTTTCACACAAAACTATGCAATTTTACACAGGTCCGAGTGACGCTTTTCAGTCGCTCTGCTGATCAGTGAGTGACTGACAGAAAGTGGGTGTTTCTGGGCGGAAACTGACCATTTTCCGGGAGTGTGCTAAGAAATGCAGGCGTGTCAGGCTAAAACGCAGGAGTGGCTGGCCGAACGCAGGGCGTGTTTGTGACATCAAACCAGGAACTAAACGGACTGAGGTGATTGCAATCTAGGAGTAGGTCTGGAGCTACTAAAAGATTTTTGAGCAATTCTGCTAATCTTTCGTTCGCACTTCTGCTAAGCTAAGATACACTCCCAGAGGACGGCAGCCTAGCGTGTGCAATGCTGCTAAAAGCAGATAGCGAGCGAACAACTCGGAATGAGGGCCTTAATGTTTTATAATACAGGTAATAAATAGTGTGTTCCTAACTTCCTATATGCGGATAACCATTCTGTTGTGATAAGAGATAGGCTGAAAGAGTGTCCCGGCGTTAGTAGTGGGGGTCCCCCATCTGCTTTTGCCCCATGTGCCTTTGTAGTGAATGGGTGCAATGAGAGTGGGGAATAAGAGGACGCCGAGATGGAAAGGATAGATGCAGTAACAGCCACTTCTGCTGGCCAGGCTCCAGTGTGACCAAGCAGCCAAATAGCCAAACTTCTTGACATAGGGGCTAATTCAGTAAGGATAGCAAATTCTGCTAATCAGAATTTGCTATCCTATTGGTCGCATGCTTGGGGCTGCCCAGCATACTGACCGGCGCCTCCCCCCCTTCGACAAGCAGAAATTGCGATTGCTTCGCCATTTCTTCTTGTCAGCAGAAATTAAAGATGACTCCTGCCAGCGCAGCTTAGCAGCGGCCGCAGGCGTCCATACGCCATTTTACCTGTCGCATTGGCTGCGGGTGACATCACGCAGCCGCCGTGACCACTCCCCTGATACGCCCCCATTCTGGTCGCCCCACCCCCGCAACGCTCTGTCTCCTCCCTGGAAACAGAGCGTTGCCGCCCCCCCCCCCCCCCCCCGCTCCCTGCGACTGCCTCTGCCTGATTGACAGGCAGAGGCGAACGCATTTTCTGCGGCCCCCCGCAGAAAGTGTGTAGTACTGTCACTGCGCATGCACCCGTGGGCCCACCGCAAAAATTCTGGTTGGATCGCGATTTGCGATCCAATCTGAATTAGCCCCATAGTATCAATTTGACTTGTTATTGTTAACACCTGTTTTGCTATAAATAATACTGCCAAATAGTGTGGATTATACAAGGTTTGGTTGCACAGCAGAGATATTTGGCTTCTGAGGTCTATCTAGCGCTATATGTCGGATATATTTGTTTAATTGCATATATATATATGATTTTAGAAGCTATTTGATACTGACTGACAGTGTCGGACTGGGGTATGAAGGGCCCACCGGGGGAATGCAGTGATATGGGCCCATACTTAGGGGTGTGGCCAGCCTACAAAGGGGGTGTCACCAGCCAGACTCCACAGAGGCTTGAAATACACAACAGTTTAGTGCAGTGTAATGCAACATATCTACTGTGTATAATACAAGTGCACAGTCTGGAACCTGATCCCTAGAGGAAGGAGTGGGCCCTCAGGCAGTGGGGCCTACCGGCAATTTCCCTGGTACCCCTGTGGGCCAGTCCGATCCTGCTGACTGATATCTATGCAATGCAGTATGGGTATCTTGTAGCCCAAGTTTGGATGGCACAAGGATGGTCTGATGTCTCTGTATTAATGATCACTACATGTATGCTACTACTCAATAGTGGATTATTTGCGCTGTGAGGATTATAGGATATTGGCACGTTATATAATAGCTCATGAAGCATTTTTATATTGAATATGCATTTTTTCTATAAAGATTGTGGGAGGGATGGATTTCTCGTTGTGAGCTGTTCTGTTAAAAGGTCTTCTAGGAGATCAAACTATTGATATAAGGATCTTGAGAATTCAATTTACTAAGACCTTTAAACTTTTGTTGTTATTTCACTTTTGCTGAACATTTAAGAGTAATAAATTGCGTGGGAACATTCCCCCTTTTTTTGCAGATTATTGCATTTGATTGAATAGGGTGGACATTAAGGGTCCCTCCCCCCCCCCCAGCGGCGTTTCTAGAGAGGAGGGCACCCGTGTGCAGACTCCGTGTGTGGGCTCCCTCCTCTCCTGTAGCCGTCACCGCCGCTGCTAGCGCTCTCAGCGCTGAGACTCTGGCACAGTGCCAGAGTATACAGCACATGCGCAGGACTCCGAAAAATGGCTGCAAAGTATTCCTTAGGGGGATATTAGCAGATGCAGTAACAGATTGGCATTTTGTCTGCTTCTCCGGCACTTAGTGATCACCTGCATTGCAAATTTCTCCTTGAACACCATAAAGGGGCACAGGACAATCTGTGATCTTGGGTTATCGGAATTAGCGGTGATGTGCATAGTCACACATCACAATGCTAATTGTATACCCCAAAATAAAAAAAATTCCTGAAATTTAAATTGTAATTGTACTCTTTTAAACTCTTTAATGTCATGGGATGATGCACACAGGTATATTAATAACTAAATAAACAATTCCATAACATTAAATGAAATAAAAAAAGCAATGAATCTAATAAGAAAAATATCAAGAAGAGATCTGTAACCAATCCTTGCTTGCAGATGAGAGAACGGAGTTTAAATACATAAACGACAGTCATCCATGACGGCAAAATTCCTTCTCTAATTATGTCATTAGATGCAGAAAAGGCATTTGATAAAATTTCATGTCCAATTCCTTCAGGGTATCTCGGCTTTATATCATTCCACCTCAGCCACCATCTCTGCTAATGTTTGACCTTGGCTCAATTTGGAATCTCCAATGGTACTTGTCAGGGATGCCCACTCTCACTGCTTATTTTCTTCTCCATTATAGAACCTATGGCTGCCAGAGTATGTACCTAAGGCTGCCAGAACACAGGCTCATTTGGAGATATCTGGGGTTAGTGTTGGGTTCATGGGGCATAAACTGGCTCTATATGTGGATGACATCCTATTGTCCATTACAAACCCACTCTACTTCAACATTTTATAAGTAATCAAAGCTTCAATGGAGTGGTTCTTCCCATCTTCACGTCTTCAGAAGTTTAAGTACCTGGTTGTCTTCATAACCAAGTGTTATCAGCAGCTCTTTCAGGCTAACTTTTCACGCTTACTCTTTCAAATTAAGTCAGACCTTGCTTCGTGGTCCCACCACTTTATATCATAGATAAGCCAAATTAATGCTGCTAAAATAAACATTCTACCTTTGCTCCTATACCTCTTCCAGATCCATGTCCCCCCTACGTTTTCAAATGTAATCAATTCTATACTTCATGATTTATTTGGGCAGGTAAGCAACCTTGGGTAAGCTTCCGAATCCTCCAGAGATCTACTCAGGGCGGTGGTCTGGGCATCCCTAATTTTAAATGCTATTACCTCTCTGCACATCTTGCTCAATGCGTCCTATGTGATAGCTCAGGTTCCTCTAGAGTATGGGTTCATCTAGAGCACAGGTTCTCAAACTCGGTCCTCGTTACCCCACACAGTGCATGTGTTGCAGGTCTCCTCACAGAATCACAAGTGAAATAATTAGCTCCACCTGCGGACCTTTTAAAATGTGTCAGTGAGTAATTAATACACCTGTGCACTTGCTGGGTTACCTGCAAATCATGCACTGTGTGGGGTCCTGAGGACCGAGTTTGAGAACCACTGATCTAGAGGCTTTGGGGCTCCTTTCTCCCACTTCCCTTCTCTGGCTCACAGTGGCTCGATGTCCGAGAAAGATTTACAACCACCTCATTATATTTCATTCCCTATCAATATGGGGCTCTGCTGTCCGAACATCTGACCTCTCTCCACCTCCCAACCCAGTTATTCCTCTGTTTAACTCTCCAGATTTCCCCCTGGCCTGGTTCCTTCAGCTTTCTCCACCTGGCTAGAAGGTGACATTAGATACCTAAAATATTTGACTACCAACACCTCATTTCCCCTATTTTCTGGCTTTCAATCTAAATTTTGCTTACCCTCTAAAATCTTTTTCCAATACCTGCAGCTATGAATTTTTTGGCAATATTAAACATGTCCTTGCTCTTTGCTTCTTGACTCCTGTTGAACTGTTCTGTTTCCGTCAGTCTTCCATTGCTGAACTGATGTCGACATTATATTCTGAGCTTTCCCTAGCCTCAGCACCCACATGTGATTGTCACAAGTTGGCTTGGGAGCATGACCTGGGGGAGTCTTTTGATCCTTATGACTGGGCTGAGATTACAGAGGGAGCTGCTTCTAGCTCAATCTGCGCAAGGATAAAATATGAAAAAAACCTCTGTAGATGGTACTTGGTCCCCTCCCAGCTGAAAGAGATGCTTCCCGATGCATCTGCTGCCACCTACCACCAAAATAAATTAATCAGGCACACTATCTCAGTGGACCCTGTCAACCGTCAGCTGACTGGAAGCATGTGTCCCCCAGATCAAGTGATCCGGGAATCCTACAAGTAGGGGATGGCTGGACCAGAGTATAGAGTTCATGATCAGTATTCTTAAACACAGGGACGTGAGGTGAGCTAAATGACTTAGGAGCCACTGGCTAGCACCAGAGCCAGATTTACATGCAATATATAAGCCAAAGGGTACATCTGGGCATTATACACAGGTGCAGCAGTATATACTCCTGGAAATTTGGTTAGTGTTAATCAGGGATGTGCAAAAAAGATAAGCAGGGGAGGCACTGCCTCACCTACCATAGACTTTTCACTCCAGAGTTTTGGCTATAAAAATTATTAGAATAATGCAAAGAAGATATTTCCAAAAATTCTTTGTATTTTCCATATACTTTATACAGTCAAAACATTGGCACAAACGTTAGTATGGCAGGAAAGGCTCTGCCACACCTGCCTCACCCCACCGCACGTCACTGCTTAAACACAGCTCTAAGTCCTTTGGCAAGGTCTGGGGCCCCTGGCTGTCCTTCTTTAGTGCTTGTCCCCCATTCACTTATACCCCTTTTCCACTAACTTTTTTAAACACGGGTAAATGCGCGGGGGCGCGCATTTACCTTGTTTTTCCCTAGTGGAAAAGGGTTCCCCGGCAAATTCCCAGATCAAGTGATCCGGGAATCCTACCCGGGTAGCTAGCCGGGTTGAACACGTGTTCAACCCGGCTAGCTGTCTAGTGTGAACGGGAGCCGTGTCGAGGCGACACGGCTCCCGTTCACAATGCATAGGGAGGGCGGCGCTGGGAGATCATGTGATCTCCCAGCACCGCCCCTGCTGCATCATTAGCGCGTCACCAACCCGGGAATTGCCGGGTTGGTGAGCGCTGTCTGCAGGGGGCTGTAGCACGGGGCATTAGCTTTTCCACTAACTCTTCTCTCTCCCCCACCCCTTTTTTTTTACAATTCTAGCCACGCCACCTCCCCTCATTTCTATTGCCCTCTGTCCTATTCTCCATCTACATTCCCCCAAAATGGGTCTTGTAATATCACTTACAGTATATTGTTGTGTATTCACCCTAGCTGTCAGATTGTTCGCTTTTATATTTATATTCTATTGTTTTGCTCTTTTTTGGATGCTGTGTACTGTGTTTACAGCATCTCTAATAAACAGGCTATGATAAAAAGAAATACATCAACCATAGTATAGTAATAACTTTAGTGGGTTACAGAGAAAGAAAGGAAGCCTCCTCAGTGGAGTATCAGTCTACTTCCAATAGGGATGCCGTCAAGTTCCCGTCGAGCAGAAACCCGGCGGTCGGAATACCGACACCAGAATCCTGACCGGCACAATCCCGACATATTCTCCCTCTGTGGGTGTCCACGACACCCATAGAAGGAGAATAAATTAGTGTGCCGAGTGTAGCGAGGCACCGTGCCCGCAGCGTGGCGTGCGCAGTGAGCCAGCAAGGGGCTGCGTTGCGCTCGCCCCCCTGCCGGGATTGTGCCAGTCGGGATTCCGGTGTCAGGATTCTGACCGCCGGAATCCCGTCCGGCGGGATTTCGTACTGATCCCTTCCAATTTAGCTCTCTTTTGATTGAGGACAGACTGATGGAATTGTGACACTAGCAAGCTATTTACAGTACAAAGTCTCCATAAATGAGTGTGTTGGGTGGTATTTAAATGATATATTACGCCCAATCTCCTTTCTAAAGTGATCCCCGTTATCGCACATATAGTAATCAAGTTAAGCTGCGTAAAGGGTTGGGCGCCCTGCTACCCCGGGTTTAGTGAGGTGAAATGGTGATACCACTCCCCAGTCAGCAGAAACAGAATTGGTGTGGAAGGGAGAGTAAAGAATGAATACCGCCCTTTGTGTTAATATATACATTTTATTCCTTGTCAATTTCTATGGAAAATGTCACCAATTCTAAAATAATGATTAAAATAAGAATTTACTTACCGATAATTCTATTTCTCGGAGTCCGTAGTGGATGCTGGGGTTCCTGAAAGGACCATGGGGGATAGCGGCTCCGCAGGAGACAGGGCACAAAAAAGTAAAGCTTTTACCAGATCAGGTGGTGTGCACTGGCTCCTCCCCCTATGACCCTCCTCCAGACTCCAGTTAGGTACTGTGCCCGGACGAGCGTACACAATAAGGGAGGCAATTTGAATCCCGGGTAAGACTCATACCAGCCACACCAATCACACCGTACAACTTGTGATCTAAACCCAGTTAACAGTATGATAACAGAAAGAGCCTCTTAAAGATGGCTCCTTAACAATATAACCCGAATTTGTTAACAATAACTATGTACAGTATTGCAGATAATCCGCACTTGGGATGGGCGCCCAGCATCCACTACGGACTCCGAGAAATAGAATTATCGGTAAGTAAATTCTTATTTTCTCTATCGTCCTAAGTGGATGCTGGGGTTCCTGAAAGGACCATGGGGATTATACCAAAGCTCCCAAACGGGCGGGAGAGTGCGGATGACTCTGCAGCACCGAATGAGAGAATTCCAAGTCCTCTTTTGCCAGGGTATCAAATTTGTAGAATTTTACAAACGTGTTTTCCCCCGACCACGTAGCTGCTCGACAGAATTGTAATGCCGAGACCCCTCGGGCAGCCGCCCAAGATGAGCCCACCTTCCTTGTGGAATGGGCCTTAACAGATTTAGGCTGTGGCAGGCCTGCCACAGAATGAGCAAGTTGAATTGTGTTACAAATCCAACGAGCAATCGTCTGCTTAGAAGCAGGGGCACCCAACTTGTTGGGTGCATATAGTATCAACAGCGAGTCAGATTTTCTGACTTCAGCCGTCCTTGAAATGTATATTTTTAAGGCTCTGACAACGTCCAACAACTTGGAGTCCTCCAAGTCGCCAGTGGCCGCAGGCACCACAATAGGTTGGCTCAGGTGAAACGCTGATACCACCTTAGGGAGAAAATGCGGACGAGTCCTCAGTTCTGCCCTATCCGAATGGAAGATTAGATAAGGGCTTTTATAAGATAAAGCCGCCAATTCAGATACTCTCCTGGCGGAAGCCAGGGCCAGTAACATAGTCACTTTCCATGTGAGATATTTAAAATCCACCTTTTTCAATGGTTCAAACCAATGGGATTTGAGGAAATCTAAAACTACATTTAGATCCCACGGTGCCACCGGAGGCACCACAGGAGGCTGTATATGCAGTACTCCTTTAACAAAAGTCTGTACCTCAGGAACTGAGGCCAATTCTTTTTGGAAGAATATTGACAGGGCCGAAATTTGAACCTTAATAGATCTCAATTTGAGACCCATAGACAATCCTGATTGTAGGAAATGTAGGAAACGACCCAGTTGAAATTCCTCCGTCGGAACACTCCGATCCTCGCACCACGCGACATATTTTCGCCAAATGCGGTGATAATGTTTCGCGGTGACTTCCTTCCTTGCCTTAATCAAGGTAGGAATGACTTCTTCTGGAATGCCTTTCCCTTTTAGGATCTGGCGTTCAACCGCCATGCCGTCAAACGCAGCCGCGGTAAGTCTTGAAAGAGACAGGGACCCTGTTGTAGCAGGTCCCTTCTCAGAAGTAGAGGGCACGGGTCGTCCGTGACCAACTCTTGAAGTTCCGGGTACCAAGTCCTTCTTGGCCAATCCGGAGCCACTAGTATTGTTCTTACTCCTCCTCACCGTATAATCTTCAATACCTTTGGTATGAGAGGCAGAGGAGGAAACACATATACTGATTTGTACACCCAAGGTGTTACCAGTGCGTCCACAGCTATTGCCTGTGGATCTCTTGACCTGGCGCAATACTTGTCCAGTTTCTTGTTGAGGCGAGACGCCATCATGTCTACCATTGGTCTTTCCCAACAGTTTATTAGCATGTGGAAGACTTCTGGATGAAGACCCCCCTCTCCCGGGTGAATATCGTGTCTGCTGAGGAAGTCTGCTTCCCAGTTGTCCACGCCCGGGAAGAACACTGCTGACAGTGCTATTACGTGATTCTCCGCCCAGCGAAGAATCTTGGCAGCTTCTGCCATTGCACTCCTGCTTCTTGTGCCGCCCTGTCTGTTTACATGGGCGACCGCCGTGATGTTGTCCGACTGAATCAACACCGGTTTTCCTTGCAGGAGTGGTTCCGCCTGGCTTAGAGCATTTTGGATTGCTCTTAGTACCAGAATGTTTATGTGAAGAGACTTTTCCAGGTTCGTCCATACCCCCTGGAAGTTTCTTCCTTGTGTGACTGCTCCCCAACCTCTCAGGCTGGCGTCCGTGGTCACCAGGATCAAATCCTGTATGCCGAATCTGCGGCCCTCCAATAGATGAGCCTTTTGCAACCACCACAGAAGATATACCCTTGTCCTTGGCGACAGGGTTATTCGCAGGTGCATCTGAGGATGCGACCCTGACCATTTGTCCAACAGATCCCTTTGGAAAATTCTTGCATGGAATCTGCCGAATGGAATTGCTTCGTAAAAAGCCACCATTTTTCCCAGGACTCTTGTGCATTGATGTACAGACACCTTTCCTGGTTTTAGGAGGTTCCTGACAGGTCGGATAACTCCTTGGCTTTTTCCTCGGGAAGAAAAACCTTTTTCTGAACCGTGTCCAGAATCATCCCTAGGAACAGCAGACGTATCGTCGGAAAACAGCTGCGATTCTTGGAATATTTAGAATCCAGTCGTGCCGTCGAAGAACTACTTTAGATAGTGCTCTTCCGACCTCCAACTGTTCTCTGGAACTTGCCCTTTTTAGGTCGTGCAAGTAAGGGATAATTTAGATGCCTTTTTTCTTTGAAGAAACATCTTTTCGGCCATTACCTTGGTAAAAAGGCCCGGGGTGCCGTGGATAATTCAAACGGCATCGTCTGAAACTGATATTGACAGTTCTGTACCACGAACCAGAGGTACCCTTGATGAGAAGGACAAAATTTGGACATGGAGGTAATCCTTGATGTCCAGGGACACCATATAGTCCCCTTTTTTCCGGTTCGCTATCACTGCTCTGAGTGACTTTATCTCGATTTGAACCTTTTATGTAAGTGTTCAAAACATTTTAGATTTAGACTATGTGTCACCAAGCCGTCTGGCTTCAGTACCACAATATAGTGTGGAAAAATAATACCCTTTTCCTTGTCGTAGGAGGGGTACTTTGATTATCACCTGCTGGATATACAGCTTGTGAATTGTTTCCAATGCTGCCTCCCTGTCGGAGGGAGCCGTTGGTAAAGCAGACTTCAGGAACCTGCGAGGAGAAGATGTCTCGACTCTCCAATCTTTACCCCTGGGATAATACTCGTACGATCTAGGGGTCAACTTGCGAGTGATCCCACTGCGCCCTGAGACTCTTGAGACTACCCCCCCACCTTGAGTCCGCTTGCACGGCCCCAGCGTCATGCTGAGGACTTGGCAGACGCGGTGGAGGGCTTCTTTTCCTGGGAAAGGGCTGCCTGCTGCAGTCTACTTCCCTTACCTCTATGTCTGGGCAGATATGACTGGCCTTTTGCCTGCATGCCCTCATGGGAAAGGAAAGATTGAGGCTGAAAAGACGGTGTCTTTTTTAGCTGAGATGTAACTTGGGGTAAAAAAGGTTGGATTTCCCAGCTGTTGCTGTGGTCCCCAGGTCCGATGGACCGACCCCCAAATAACTCCTTCCCTTTATACAGCAATACTTCCATCTGCCGTATGGGATCTGTATCACCTGACCACTGTCGTGTCCCTGACATCTTCTGGGAGATATGGACAACGCACTTATCTTGATGCCAGAGAGCAAATATCCCTCTGTGCATCTCACATACATATATATAGAATGCATCCTATTAAATGCTCTACATGAATAAAATATTTTCAGTCAGGGAATCCGACCAAGCCAACCCAGCACTGCATCTCCAGGCTGATGGCGATCGCTGGTCGCAGTATAACCACCGTATGTGTGTATATACTTTTTAGGATATTTTTCCAGCTTCCTATCAGCTGGCTCCTTGAGGGCGGCCGTATCTGGAGACGGTAACGCCACTTGATAAGCGTGTGAGCGCCTTATCACCCTAAGGGGTGTTTCCCAACGTACCCTAATTTCTGGCGGGAAAGGGTATAACGCCAATATTTGCTATCGGGGTAACCCTACGCATCATCACACACTTCATTTTATTTTATCTGATTCAGGAAAAACTACAGGTAGTTTTTTCCACTCCCACATAATACCCTTTCTTGTGGTACTTGTAGTATCAGAAACACGTAACACCTCCTTCATTGCCCTTAACGTGTGGCCCTAATGAGAAATACGTTTGTTTATTCACCGTCGACACTGTATTCAGTGTCCGTGTCTGTGTCTGTGTCGACCGACTGAGGTAAATGGGCGTTTTTTAAAACCCCTGACGGTGTTTCTGAGACGCCTGGACCGGTCCTAATAGATTGTCGGCCGTCTCATGTCGTCAACCGACCTTGCAGCGTGTTGACATTCTCACGTAATTCTCTAAATAAGCCATCCATTCCGGTGTCGACTCCCTAGAGAGTGACATCACCATTACAGGCAATTTCTCCGCCTCCTCACCAACATCGTCCTCATACATGTCGACACACACGTACCGACACACAGCACACACACCGGGAATGCTCTGACAGAGGACAGGACCCACTAGCCCTTTGGGGAGACAGAGGGAGAGTCTGCCAGCACACACCAAAAACGCTATAATTATATAGGGACAACCTTATATAAGTGTTTCTCCCTTATAGCATCTTTTATATATATACAATATCGCCAAAATCAGTGCCCCCCCTCTCTGTTTTAACCCTGTTTCTGTAGTGCAGTGCAGGGGAGAGCCTGGGAGCCTTCTCTCCAGCTTTTCTGTGAGAGAAAATGGCGCTGTGTGCTGAGGAGATAGGCCCCGCCCCTTTTACGGCGGGCTCGTCTCCCGCTATTTTTGAAGTTAGGCAGGGGTTAAATATCTCCATATAGCCTCTGTGGGCTATATGTGAGGTATTTTTTGCCTCTAATAAGGTTTTTATTTGCCTCTCAGAGCGCCCCCCCCAGCGCTCTGCACCCTCAGTGACTGTTGTGTGAAGTGTGCTGAGAGGAAAATGGCGCACAGCTGCAGTGCTGTGCGCTACCTTTATGAAGACTCAGGAGTCTTCAGCCGCCGATTTTGGACCTCTTCTCTCTTCAGCGTCTGCAAGGGGGCCGGCGGCGCGGCTCCGGTGACCATCCAGGCTGTACCTGTGATCGTCCCTCTGGAGCTAGTGTCCAGTAGCCAAGCAGCAAATCCACTCTGCACGCAGGTGAGTTCACTACTTCTCCCCTAAGTCCCTCGTTGCAGTGATCCTGTTGCCAGCAGGACTCACTGTAAAGTAAAAAACCTAAGCTAAACTTTCTCTAAGCAGCTCTTTAGGAGAGCCACCTAGATTGCACCCTTCTCGTTCGGGCACAAAATCTAACTGGAGTCTGGAGGAGGGTCATAGGGGGAGGAGCCAGTGCACACCACCTGATCTGGTAAAAGCTTTACTTTTTTGTGCCCTGTCTCCTGCGGAGCCGCTATCCCCCATGGTCCTTTCAGGAACCCCAGCATCCACTTAGGACGATAGAGAAATAAATTTAAATAAAATGAAAATAGTATAATTTGTCTTTTATTTGGTGCAGTGCAAAGCAAAATAATGCATCCACTCAGAGGTGGTATAGCACTAGTCAGAGCCATATCAAGGGGCTCTTTACAGGCATGGGGATTTCCAGTTGCTCAGAAACCTACCCACATGATCGCCAATACCCTTTTTAACTCCACTTTCAAGATAATTTATTTTCTGCCTGGTAGAGGAGATGGGGGTTGTCAGGCCTGGACTTATCAAAGCTGACTAGGTCCATCCATTAACAGCTGGCAGATTCACAGCAACCAATGAAATAAAGTCTGCATTGTGACCTTGATCTTATGGGCCTATGTGCATCTATGGGAATTGATGATGGGCTTGCCATCCTGGTGCTGTGGCTGCGGTGATTGGCCAAGACAGCCACCCTGACATTTTCTTTAAAACTGCAGAGAGATCAAAATCAGGCAAAAGTGGGAAAAATGACAGCAAGGAGATTAAAGAAGAACTACAGTAGGTGGGTGAAGAAGAGAAAGAAAACCACAATGGGCAGAAAAAAGTGAAAGTTGTTACAGAATAGAAAGCTAATAAAAAGAGAAATAATACTTTTTGTGACCGTCTGTACCAAGACCATCCCGGCACATGCACAGTGTGACTTAGTCACATGCACTCACCAGATAATTGCTCAACTGCAAAGAAATCAGTATTGCTTACATCTCTGAATCAGGCCCAGGGTTCAGCCCAGGGCAAAAAGAGAGCCCTATTGTCTCCCGTCAGCTCCCATACCTTATTAATGTTTATTTATATAGTGTACTATTCTGTTGTGCTATGTGGGTGGTCGCACAACACCATTTAGGTGGACGCACTGCACTGGAGATGATACAGGAATTTAATTAATGAGCCTGTCACTTTCTTTTGGAAGTGCCCCTGGCTCTCCAGCATGATGGAGCTACAAAGCACTACTGCTAGAACCTGTAGTTTGAAAATAGCTGAAGAGCTACAGGTTACACTGACAAATAGCCATGCATGTACTTAAAATGGAAATGACATAATATTCCTGGCAGGGCCATCTTAACGTATAGACACACTGTGCAGCTGCCCATGGCCCCACAATTCTACAGACCTTTGAGCAGGGACAGGTGGTGGTCACACAATCAGAGCAGCAAAGCAGCATTCTCTACCTTCTTCCAAGCCAGCAGCAAGACGGTGACTGGATGTCAGCATGCTGATTGGTGGATGGCTGGAACTATCCACCAATCAGAGTGCTGACAGCCATGCACTGTATGGAAGCATGTGGAGATATTGCGCATGACTCAGGAGGAGCATGTTATGATTTCTCTTTTCTGAAGGGGCCCCAGTCCATTACTTTGCCCAGGGCCTACAGTGCTGTTAAGACGGCCGGATTCCTGGTACCTAAGATCATCTTAAGAGAGATGTCCACTGCTACAAATTGGAAGCTAGCTAGTCCCTGCCTGTTGGTCAGTCTGCCGGTCTGCTTGATGATCCTGCATGTCTGCCACGTTCATATACAGGTGAAACTCAGAAAATTAGAATATCGCGCAAAAGTTTATTTATTTCAGTAATTCAACTTAAAAGGTGAAACTAATATATTATATAGACTCATTACATGCAAAGTGAGATATTTCAAGCCTTTATTTGTTATAATTTTGATAAATGTGGCTTATAGTTTAAGAAAAACCCAAATCCAAAATCTCAGAAAATTAGAATATTACATAAAATCAATAAAAAAAGGATTTTAAATACAGAAATGTCAGCCCTCTGAAAAGTATAATCATACATATGTACTCAGTACTTGGTTTGGGCCTCTTTTGCATGAAGTACTGCCTCAATGCGGCGTGGCATGGACTCTAGCAGCCTGTGGCACTGCTGAGGTGTTATGGAAGACCAGAATGCTTTAATAGTGGCCTTCAGCTCTTCTGCATTGTTCGGTCTCATGTCTCTCATCTTTCTCTTGGCAATTGCTCAGTGGTCCAAAGTCCTCTTTTCTGATGAGAGCAAATTTTGCATCTCATTTGGAAACCAAGGTCCCAGATTATGGAGGAAGAATGGAGAGGCACACAATCCAAGATGCTTGAAGTCTAGTGTGAAGTTTCCACAGTCTGTGTTGATTTGAGGAGCCATGTCATCTGCTGGTGTTGGTCCACTGTGCTTTATTAAGTCCAGAGTCAACGCAGCCGTCTACCAGGACATTTTAGGGCACTTCATGCTTCCTTCAGCAGACAAGCTTTATGGAGATGCTGACTTCATTTTCCAGCAGGACTTGGCACCTGCCCACACTCTCAAAAGTACCAAAACCTGGTTCAATGACCGTGAGATTACTGTACTGGATTGGCCAGCAAACTCGCCTGACCTGAACCCCATAGAGAATCTATGGGGCATTGCCAAGAGTAAAATGAGCGACATGAGACCGAACAATGCAGAAAAGCTGACGGCCGCTATTGAAGCATCCTGGTCTTCCATAACACCTCAGCAGTGCCACAGGCTGATAGAATCCATGCCACGCCGCATGGCGGCAGTAATTCATGCAAAAGGGGCCCAAACCAAGTACTGAGTACATATGCATGATTATACATTTCAGAGGGCCGACATTTCAGTATCTGTTTTAATCCTTTACCAAGCCTGTCCGAGTGACGCTGAACTTCTGCAACTTATCATTTGGGTCACGCTGATGGACCTATTGAGGGCACCACAGCAATTTACTTCAGTACGCACCTAGGAGTGCCGGGCCATTGTACTCTCTCTCTCTCTCTCTCTCTCTCTCTCTCTCTCTATTCTCTCTCTCTCTCTCTCTCTCTCTCTCTCTCTCTATATATATATATACATATATATATATATATATATATATATATATATATACACTGCTCAAAAAAATAAAGGGAACACTAAAATAACACATCCTAGATCTGAATGAATGAAATATTCTTATTAAATACTTTGTTCTTTACATAGTTGAATGTGCTGACAACAAAATCACACAAAAATTATCAATGGAAATCAAATTTATTAACCCATGGAGGTCTGGATTTGGAGTCACCCTCAAGATTAAAGTGGAAAAACACACTACAGGCTGATCCAACTTTGATGTAATGTCCTTAAAACAAGTCAAAATGAGGCTCAGTAGTGTCTGTGGCCTCCTCGTGCCTGTATGACCTTCCTACAACGCCTGGGCATGCTCCTGATGGTCTCCTGATGGATCTCCTCCCAGACCTGGACTAAAGCATCCGCCAACTCCTGGACAGTCTGTGGTGAAACGTGGCATTGGTGGATGGAGCGAGACATGATGTCCCAGATGTGCTCAATTGGATTCAGGTCTGGGGAACGGGAGGGCCAGTCCATAGCATCAATGCCTTCGTCTTGCAGGAACTGCTGACACACTCTAGCCACATGAGGTCTAGCATTGTCTTGCATTAGGAGGAACCCAGGGCCAACCGCACCAGCATATGGTCTCACAAGGGATCTGAGGATCTCATCTCGGTACCTAATGGCAGTCAGGCTACTTCTGGCGAGCACATGGAGGGCTGTGCGGCCCCCCAAAGAAATGCCACCCCACACCATTGCTGACCCACTGCCAAACCGGTCATGCTGGAGGATGTTGCAGGCAGCTGAACGTTCTCCTTGGCGTCTCCAGACTCTGTCACGTGTGTCACATGTGCTCAGTGAGAACCTGCTTTCATCTGTGAAGAGCACAGGGCGCCAGTGGCGAATTTGCCAATCTTGGTGTTCTCTGGCAAATGCCAAACGTCCTGCACAATGTTGGGCTGTAAGCACAACCCCCACCTGTGGGCGTCGGGCCCTCATACCACCCTCATGGAGTCTGTTTCTGATCGTTTAAGTAGACACATGCACATTTGTGGCTTGCTGGAGGTCATTTTGCAGGGCTCTGGCAGTGCTCCTCCTGTTCCTCCTTGCACAAAGGCGGAGGTAGCGGTCCTGCTGCTGGGTTGTTGCCCTCCTACGGCCTCCTCCACGTCTCCTGATGTACTGGCCTGTCTCCTAGTAGTGCCTCCATGCTCTGGACACTATGCTGACAGACACAGCAAACCTTCTTGCCACAGCTCGTATTGATGTGCCATCCTGGATGAGCTGCACTACCTGAGCCACTTGTGTGGGTTGTAGGGAGGTCATACAGGCACGTGGAGGCCACACACACAACTGAGCCTCATTTTGACTTGTTTTAAGGACATCACATCAAAGTTGGATCAGCCTGTAGTGTGTTTTTCCACTTTAATTTTGAGACCTCCATGGCTTAATAAATTTGATTTCCATTGATAATTTTTGTGTGATTTTGTTGTCAGCACATTCAACTATGTAAAGAACAAAGTATTTAATAAGAATATTTCATTCATTCAGATCTAGGATGTGTTATTTTAGTGTTCCCTTTATTTTTTTGAGCAGTGTATATAGATATACTATAAACACACTTTCATGAATGAAAAAAGGAACCAGCACTCACGTTTATGCAGCTTTTATTTTAAAAAACTCATATGGAGTTCATGAAAAGTACAGGGATCAGCGGCAACAGCATACCCTTCAACTGTAACGTTTTAGCCAGCCCAGTACACAGGGCTGTTTGTAGACAATTTGGCTCCCAGTGCAAGCATTAAAAATGCTTAGTATATAGTGATGTTTTCAAAGTGCCATCAATGCAGGTAATCAGTACATCCAAACAGTGTATCTGATGGCAATCCATCTGATGAGTAAACTTTACTACACTGTCCAATGCATTGTGTGTCTCCAATAGTGTGCGCAAAGTATCCCGTGGCCCTTGCCAAAACAGTAGGAGGTCGTCTATGTATCATCTATAGAATATCAATGACAATTTGATCGATGCATCAACATATAAAAAGAGACCTCCCAATATAGTACATAAAGGCATTCGCATACGAAGGGGCCACTGGAGACCCCATCGCAGACCCAGCCTTTTGTAGAAACATACGACCATTGAACAAAAAATAATTTCTAGTTAAAACTAGAGATGAGCGGGTTAGGTTCTCAGAGAAACGAACACTACTGAACTTTGCCTTCCGAGCCCGGATCCGAGTCCGACTCGGGTTTTCCCGCCTGACTCGGAAACCCGAATGCGGCAAAACGTCATCATCCCGCTGTCGGATTCTCGCGGGATTTGGATTCCATATAAGGAGCCGCGCGTCGCGGCCATTTTCACTCCAGTCTCGGAGAGTGTATAGAGAGGATGTGTCCTCAGTGTTCATTGTCTGTGTGTTAGGGTGGGAAAGTGGGGTGGCAAATGTTGTCCAGTCCAGTGTAGTCACTCAGTGTATTGTGCTGCATCAGTCCAGCCATTCACAGTGTTGGTGTTCTCTGCTGCCATATATCCAGTGTAGTTGTATAAAGTGGTGCTGTGTTGTGCAGACCAGTGGTAGTGTACTGTTTCATCAGTAATTCCAGTGACGATATATGCTGCTGCTATATGTCCACTGCTGCAGTATAATAATTATAACAACAATGTGTTGTGCTGCATCAGACCAGTGGTACTGTCCTGTGTCATCAGTAATTCCAGTGATGATATACGCTGCTGCTATATGTCCATGGCTAGTGGTTCAGCTTCACATGACGATGGAAGCCCTCATCCTCCCGCTAGAAAAATTAAAAGAGTTAAGCTAGAAAGAGCACAGAAAAGAACTGTGCGCTCTGAGATGGTATCACAAATCCCCAAGGAGAGTCCAAGTGTGTCGGCAGTTGAGATGCCTGACCTTCCCAACACTGGATGGGAAGAGGTGGCTCCTTCCACCATTTGCACGCCCCCTGCAAGTGCTGGAAGGAGCACCCACAGTCCAGTTCCTGATATTCAAATTGAAGATGTCGATGTTGAAGTACACCAGGATGAGGACATGGGTGTTGCTGGCGCTGAGGAGGAAGTTGACGATGTGGATTCTGATGGTGATGTGGTTTGTTTAAGTCAGGCACCGAGGGAGACACCTGTTGTCCTTGGGACGGAGAAACCCATTGTGATGCCTGGGCAAACTACCAAAAAAGCCACCTCTTCGGTGTGGAATTATTTCTCCACAAATCCGGACAACAGGTGTCAAGCCATCTGTTGCCTCTGTCAATCTGTAATAAGTAGGGGTAAGGATGTTAACCACTTAGGAACATCCTCCCTTATACGTCACCTGCTGCGCATTCATCAGAAGTCACTGTCAAGTTCAGAAACTTTGGGTACTGACACCTAAATCCCTTCTTCCTCCTGTACCCAAGCTCCTGCAAGCCACACCACCACATGTTGGTATGGCTGGGCGGCTTCAGGTCGGCACACCCTAACACTTTATTAACATCTTATGATTTTCCCTATCACTTTGTATATATTTTTGTATTATTTTAATCACACCACTTACATAGCACTTCTGTGCTTCTTATTAACCCTTATTAATTTTCACCTGTGTGCTGACCTGGGGTAGCCGACCTGTGCCGACATGATGGGGTCCTGCACCCCGGACCTAGAATTAGGGACCCCCAGTGATGGAGACGCCTTGGCGATCAGCCTGGGGGCTTAACCCTATATCTGCAGATATACGCAACTAAGATCTCCGTATTATATGATTATTATGTAGTAGTATTTTTCACTCAGTGTGCATTAGGGAACACAAATAGTTTTTTCTTACACAGAATTACCCCTATCTTTTAGCACATGAGTGACATCACAATCTGATTGAGCAGCTTGCCAATATATGTGCATCGTTCCTAGGCAGGCTACGCTATGTATCACCGCTTTCCATAAGAGGCACACAGCTGACAACCTCTTACGGAAACTGAGGAACATCATCGCAGAATGGCTTACCCCAATTGGACTCTCCTGAGGATTTTTGATATCGGACAACGCCACCAATATTGTGCATGCATTACATCTGCGCAAATTCCAGCATGTCCCATGTTTTGCACATAAACTTAATTTGGTGGTGCAGAATTTTTTGAAAAATGAGAGGGTTGTGCAGGAGATGCTGTCGGTCAACCGAAAAATTGTGGGCCACTTTTGGCATTCTGCCACTGCGTACCGAAGACTGGAGCGCCAGCAAACACTCCTGAACCTGCCCCGCCATCAACTGAAGCAAGAGGTGGTAACGAAGTGGAATTCAACACTCTATATGCTTCAGAGGGTGGAGGAGCAGCAAAAGGCCATTCAAGCCTATACATCCACCTACGATATAGGCAAAGAAGGGGTAATGCAGCGGACTCAAGCGCAGTGGAGAATGATTTCCGTCTTCTGCAAGGTTCTCCAACCCTTCAAACTTGCCACACGTGAAGTCAGTTCAGACACTGCCAGCTTGAGTCAGGTCATTCACCTCATCAGGCTTTTGCAGAAGCAGCTGGAGAAATTGAAGGAGGAGCTAAGACGGAGCGATTCCGCAAAGTATGTGGGACTTGTGGATGGAGCCCTTCATTCACTTTGCCAGGATTCAAGGGTGGTCAATCTGTTGAAATGAGAGCACTATATTTTGGCCACTGTGCTCGATCCTAGGTTTAAAGCCTACGTTGTATCTCTCTTTCCAGAAGACACAAGTGTGCAGAGGTGCAAAGACCTGCTGTTAGTAAATTGTCAACTCAAGCGGAACGTGACCTGTCAACAGCTCCTCCTTCAATTTCTCCCATCACTGGGGCTGCAAAGAAAAGGATAACATTTCCTAGCCCACCCGCTGGCGGTGATGCAGGGCAGTCAGGAGCGAAAGCTGACATCTGGTCCGGACTGAAGGACCTGCCAACGATTACTGACATGTCTACTGTCATTGCATATGATTCTGTCACCATTGAAAGAATGGTGGAGGATTATATGTGTGACAGCATCCAAGTAGGCATGTCAGACAGTCCATACGTATACTGGCAGAAAAAAGAGGCAATTTGGAGGCCCTTGCAGAAACTGGCTTTATTTTACCTAAGTTTCCGCCCCTCCAGTGTGTACTCCAAAAGAGTGTTTAGTGCAGCCGGTAACCTTGTCAGCGATCGGTGTAGGAGGTTACTTCAACTAAATGTGGAGAAGATGATGTTCATCAAAATGAATTATGAAGTCCTCCAGGAAGACCTTTACCAGCAATTGCCTACAGAAAGTACACAGGGACCTGTGATGGTGGATTCCAATGGGGACGAATTAATACTCAGTGAGGAGGATGTACAAAGGGGTGAGGAATCGGAGGATGATGATGAGGTGGACATCTTGCTCCTGTAGAGCCAGTTTGTGCAAGGAGACATTGATTGCTTCTTTTTTGGTGGGGGCCCAAACAAACCAATCATTTCAGCCACAGTCGTGTGGCAGACCCTGTCGCTGAAATGATTGGTTTGTTAAAGTGTGCATGTCCTATTTATACAACATAAGGATGGGTGGAAGGGTGGGTGGGAGGGCCCAAGGACAATTCCATCTTGCACCTCTTTTTCTTCTATGCATCATGTGCTGTTTGGGGACTAGTTTTTTTAAGTGCCATCCTGTCTGTAACTGCAGTGCCACTCCTAGATGGGCCAGGTGTTTGTGCCGCACACTTTTGTCGCTTAGCTTGGCCATCCAGCTACCTCATTGCACCTCTTTTTCTTCTTTGCATCATGTGCTGTTTGGGGACTAGTTTTTGAATAGTGCCATCTTGTCTGCAACTGCAGTGCCACTCCTAGATGGGCCAGGTGTTTGTGCCGCACACTTCTGTCGCTTAGCTTAGTCATACAGCCACCTCGGTGCAACTTTTAGGCCTAAAAACAATATTGTGAGGTGGGAGGTGTTCAGAATAGACTGGAAATGAGTGGAAATGATTGTTATTGAGGTTAATAATACTGTAGGAGCAAAATTACCCCCCACATTCTGTGATTTAAGCTGTTTTTATTGGGGTGGGTTCAAAAATCATCCAGATCCAAAACCAAAACACGAAAGGGTGGTTTTGACAAAACCAAGCCAAAACCAAAACATGAAAATGGAATTACAGCCAAAACATAAAACATGAAAAGTGCCCGCCGCACATCTCTATATTAAACAGCAAGTTAAATGAAATCCTCACTGTACCACTATATTATAGTGGCATCAGTACCAAATTCATTTAATAATCCATATAACAAATTTGTAAAGAATGGAACCTCATGTCCCTCCATAGTGAAACAGTGAGTGCATGTCATAATGCTAGAATAGCTAAATAAAGGGGCCTGGTAGGGACCAATCACAAAACACCAAAGGTGTAAAACCATGACAATACATATCACACATAATATAAGATATATATGTATAAGATACCCAAAATCAAGAAAAATAAGAAATATTAGAAAGACCTGCACATGGCACACATCATTTGTTGTGTGAGCATGACACAATAATGATTATAGTGACACCGCCGTTTGATAATCCGCGGTGGAACGCATACCCTTATACGCACTTCCGGTATTACTGGGAGTAAGGTAAACAGCTGATTCGGATGATGTTTGTTTATGAACTTATGCTGCTACATGTATGTATGTTTCTTGTGTCCTAAGTCCTATGGTAGTCAGTTATGAGTTCATGTCATGTATGTTAAGTGATTTGTGTATAGTTGATAGTACAATATAATATGTGACTTCCGGTAATTATGTAATTAACTAATTACTAGTGATGAGCGGGTTCGGATCCTCGGGATCCGAACCCGCCCGAACTTCACCTTTATTTACACGGGTCCGAGCGACTCGGATCCTCCCGCCTTGCTCGGTTAACCCGAGCGCGCCCGAACGTCATCATCCCGCTGTCGGATTCTCGCGAGATTCGGATTCTATATAAGGAGCCGCGCGTCGCCGCCATTTTCGCACGTGCATTGAGATTGATAGGGAGAGGACGTGGCTGGCGTCCTCTCCGTTATATTAGAAAAGAAAAGAGTAAACTGAGTGACTTACTTATAATTGTGGGGAGGATTGGGGACGGGGAGCAGCTGTTAGGGAGTACAGTGCAGGGTTTACCACCAGTGAGTTTAATCCTTTGTTTCTCTACATGAAAAAAACGCTCAACCATATCTGTACTCAGTGTGCTGCACTGCTGCATGATATATCTGTGGTGAGTGCACTGCTCAATCTGCCTAATTGTGGGGACTGGGGAGCAGTTATAGCAGGAGTACAGTGCACAGTTTTGCTGACAGTGACCACCAGTCCAGTATACGTTTGTCTGCCTGAAAAACACTCCTGTGGTGGTTTTTTTTTTCTTCATACTAGTTTAGCAGTCTGCTGACAGTGTCCACCAGGTCCATTATATACAGTATATTATTATATATATAAGCAGTACGGTAGGCCACGGCTGTACCTACCTCTGTGTCGTCAGTGCACTCGTCGTCCATAAGTAATATAATACTATACTATCCATCCATCTACATTGTATACCTGTGGTGGTTTTTTTTTCTTCATACTAGTTTAGCAGTCTGCTGACAGTGTCCACCAGGTCCGTTATATACAGTATATTATATATATAAGCAGTACGGTAGGCCACGGCTGTACCTACCTCTGTGTCGTCAGTGCACTCGTCGTCCATAAGTAATATAATACTATACTATCCATCCATCTACATTGTATACCTGTGGTGGTTTTTTTTTTTCTTCATACTAGTTTAGCAGTCTGCTGACAGTGTCCACCAGGTCCGTTATATACAGTATATTATATATATAAGCAGTACAGTAGGCCACGGCTGTACCTACCTCTGTGTCGTCAGTGCACTCGTCGTCCATAAGTAATATAATACTATACTATCCATCCATCTACATTGTATACCTGTGGTGGGTTTTTTTTTCTTCATACTAGTTTAGCAGTCTGCTGACAGTGTCCACCAGGTCCGTTATATACAGTATATTATATATATATAAGCAGTACGGTAGGCCACGGCTGTACCTACCTCTGTGTCGTCAGTGCACTCGTCGTCCATAAGTAATATAATACTATACTATCCATCCATCTACATTGTATACCTGTGGTGGTTTTTTTTTCCTTCATACTAGTTTAGCAGTCTGCTGACAGTGTCCACCAGGTCCGTTATATACAGTATATTATATATATATAAGCAGTACGGTAGGCCACGGCTGTACCTACCTCTGTGTCGTCAGTGCACTCGTCGTCCATAAGTAATATAATACTATACTATCCATCCATCTACATTGTATACCTGTGGTGTTTTTTTTTTTCTTCATACTAGTTTAGCAGTCTGCTGACAGTGTCCACCAGGTCCGTTATATACAGTATATTATATATATAAGCAGTACGGTAGGCCACGGCTGTACCTACCTCTGTGTCGTCAGTGCACTCGTCGTCCATAAGTAATATAATACTATACTATCCATCCATCTACATTGTATACCTGTGGTGGGTTTTTTTTTCTTCATACTAGTTTAGCAGTCTGCTGACAGTGTCCACCAGGTCCGTTATATACAGTATATTATATATATAAGCAGTTCGGTAGGCCACGGCTGTACCTACCTCTGTGTCGTCAGTGCACTCGTCGTCCATAAGTAATATAATACTATACTATCCATCCATCTACATTGTATACCTGTGGTGGGGTTTTTTTTTCTTCATACTAGTTTAGCAGTCTGCTGACAGTGTCCACCAGGTCCGTTATATACAGTATATTATATATATAAGCAGTACGGTAGGCCACGGCTGTACCTACCTCTGTGTCGTCAGTGCACTCGTCGTCCATAAGTAATAAAATACTATACTATCCATCCATCTACATTGTATACCTGTGGTGGTTTTTTTTTCCTTCATACTAGTTTAGCAGTCTGCTGACAGTGTCCACCAGGTCCGTTATATACAGTATATTATATATAAGCAGTACGGTAGGCCACGGCTGTACCTACCTCTGTGTCGTCAGTGCACTCGTCGTCCAAAGTAATATAATACTATACTATCCATCCATCTACATTGTATACCTGTGGTGGGTTTTTTTTCCTTCATACTAGTTTAGCAGTCTGCTGACAGTGTCCACCTGGTCCGTTATATACAGTATATTATATATAAGCAGTACGGTAGGCCACGGCTGTACCTACCTCTGTGTCGTCAGTGCACTCGTCGTCCATAAGTAATATAATACTATACTATCCATCCATCTACATTGTATACCTGTGGTGGTTTTTTTTTTTCTTTATACTAGTTTAGCAGTCTGCTGACAGTGTCCACCAGGTCCGCTATATACAGTATATTATATATATAAGCAGTACGGTAGGCCACGGCTCTACCTACCTCTGTGTCGTCAGTGCACTCGTCGTCCATAAGTAATATAATACTATACTATCCATCCATCTACATTGTATACCTGTGGTGGCTTTTAGTTGTGCGCAAAATATGGAGAACAAAAATGTGGAGGTTAAAAAAATAGGGAAAGATCAAGATCCACTTCCGCCTCGTGCTGAAGCTGCTGCCACTAGTCATGGCCGAGACGATGAAATGCCATCAACGTCGTCTGCCAAGGCCGATGCCCAATGTCATAGTACAGAGCATGTAAAATCCAAAACACAAAAGATCAGTAAAAAAATGACCCAAAAATCAAAATTAAAAGCGTCTGAGGAGAAGCGTAAACTTGCCAATATGCCATTTACGACACGGAGTGGCAAGGAACGGCTGAGGCCCTGGCCTATGTTCATGGCTAGTGGTTCAGCTTCACATGAGGATGGAAGCACTCATCCTCTCGCTAGAAAAAAGAAAAGACTTGCGGCAAAAGCACAGCAAAGAACTGTGCGTTCTTCGAAATCCCAAATCCCAAGGAGAGTCCAATTGTGTTGGTTGCGATGCCTGACCTTCCCAACACTGGACGGGAAGAGCTTGCGCCTTCCACCATTTGCACGCCCCCTGCAAGTGCTGGAAGGAGCACCCGCAGTCCAGTTCCTGATAGTAAAATTGAAGATGTCAGTGTTGAAGTACACCAGGATGAGGATATGGGTGTTGCTGGCGCTGGGGAGGAAATTGACAAGGAGGATTCTGATGGTGAGGTGGTTTGTTTAAGTCAGGCACCCGGGGAGACACCTGTTGTCCGTGGGAGGAATATGGCCATTGACATGCCTGGTCAAAATACAAAAAAAATCAGCTCTTCAGTGTGGAATTATTTCAACAGAAATGCGGACAACTGGTGTCAAGCCGTTTGTTGCCTTTGTCAAGCTGTAATAAGTAGGGGTAAGAACGTTAACCACCTCGGAACATCCTCCCTTATACGTCACCTGCAGCGCATTCATAATAAGTCAGTGACAAGTTCAAAAACTTTGGGCGACAGCGGAAGCAGTCCACTGACCAGTAAATCCCTTCCTCTTGTAACCAAGCTCGCGCAAACCACACCACCAACTCCCTCAGTGTCAATTTCCTCCTTACCCAGGAAAGCCAATAGTCCTGCAGGCCATGTCACTGGCAAGTCTGACGAGTCCTCTCCTGCCTGGGATTCCTCCGATGCATCCTTGAGTGTAACGCCTACTGCTGCTGGCGCTGCTGTTGTTGCTGCTGGGAGTCGATCGGCATCCCAAAGGGGAAGTCGGAAGACCACTTGCACTACTTCCAGTAAGCAATTGACTGTCCAACAGTCCTTTGCGAGGAAGATGAAATATCACAGCAGTCATTCTGTTGCAAAGCGGATAACTGAGGCCTTGACAACTATGTTGGTATTAGACGTGCGTCCAGTATCCGCCGTTAGTTCACAGGGAACTAGACAATTGCTTGAGGTAGTGTGCCCCCGTTACCAAATACCATCTAGGTTCCACTTCTCTAGGCAGGCGATACCGAGAATGTACACGGACGTCAGAAAAAGACTCACCAGTGTCCTAAAAAATGCAGTTGTACCCAATGTCCACTTAACCACGGACATGTGGACAAGTGGAGCAGGCAGTTGTACCCAATGTCCACTTAACCACGGACATGTGGACAAGTGGAGCAGGGTAGACTCAGGACTACATGACTGTGACAGCCCACTGGGTAGATGTATTGCCTCCCACTGCAAGAACAGCAGCGGCGGCACCAGTAGCAGCATCTCGCAAATGCCAACTCGTTCCTAGGCAGGCTACGCTTTGTATCACCGCTTTCCAGAATACGCACACAGCTGAAAACCTCTTACGGCAACTGAGGAAGATCATCGCAGAATGGCTTACCCCAATTGGACTCTCCTGGGGATTTGTGGCATCGGACAACAACAGCAATATTGTGCGTGCATTACATCTGGGCAAATTCCAGCACGTCCCATGTTTTGCACATACCTTGAATTTGATGGTGCAGAATTATTTAAAAAACGACAGGGGCGTGCAAGAGATGCTGTCGGTGGCCAGAAGAATTGCGGGCCACTTTCGGCGTACAGGCACCGCATACAGAAGACTGGAGCACCACCAAAAACACCTGAACCTGCCCTGCCATAATCTGAAGCAAGAGGTGGTAACGAGGTGGAATTCAACCCTCTATATGCTTCAGAGGATGGAGGAGCAGCAAAAGGCCATTCAAGCCTATACATCTGGCCACGATATAGGCAAAGGAGGTGGAATGCACCTGTCTCAAACGCAGTGGAGAATGATTTCAACGGTGTGCAAGGTTCTGCAACCTTTTGAACTTGCCACACGTGAAGTCAGTTCAAACACTGCCAGCCTGAGTCAGGTCATTCCCCTCATCAGGCTTTTGCAGAAGAAGCTGGATGAATTGAAGGAGGAGCTAAAACAGAGCGATTCCGGTAGGCATGTGGGACTTGTGGATGGAGCCCTTCATTCGCTTAACCAGGATTCACGTGTGGTCAATCTGTTGAAATCAGAGCACTACATTTTGGCCACCATGCTCGATCCTAAATTTAAAACCTACGTTGGATCTCTCTTTCCGGCAGACACAAGTCTGCAGAGGTTCAAAGAACTGCTGGTGAGAAAATTGTCAAGTCAAGCGGAACGCGACCCGTCAACATCTCCTCCTTCACATTCTCCCGCAACTGGGGGTGCGAGGAAAAGGCTACGAATTCCGAGCCCACCCGCTGGCGGTGATGCAGGGCAGTCTGGAGCGACTGCTGATGCTGACATCTGGTCCGGACTGAAGGACCTGCCAACGATTACTGACATGTCGTCTACTGTCACTGCATATGATTCTCTCACCATTGAAAGAATGGTGGAGGATTATATGAGTGACCGCATCCAAGTAGGCACGTCAGACAGTCCGTACGTATACTGGCAGGAAAAAGAGGCAATTTGGAGGCCCTTGCACAAACTGGCTTTATTCTACCTAAGTTGCTCTCCCTCCAGTGTGTACTCCGAAAGAGTGTTTAGTGCCGCCGCTCACCTTGTCAGCAATCGGCGTACGAGGTTACTTCCAGAAAATGTGGAGAAGATGATGTTCATTAAAATTAATTATAATCAATTCCTCCATGGAGACATTCACCAGCAGCAATTGCCTCCAGAAAGTACACGGGGACCTGAGATGGTGGATTCCAGTGGGGACGAATTAATAATCTGTGAGGAGGGGGATGTACACAGTGAAAGGGGTGATGAATCGGACGATGATGATGAGGTGGACATCTTGCCTCTGTAGAGCCAGTTTGTGCAAGGAGAGATTGATTGCTTCTTTTTTGGTTGGGGCCCAAACCAACCAGTCATTTCAGTCACAGTCGTGTGGCAGACCCTGTCGCTGAAATGATGGGTTCGTTATAGTGTGCATGTCCTGTTTTTACAACATAAGGGTTTTTGGGAGGGCCCAAGGACAATTCCATCTTGCACCTCTTTTTTCTTTCATTTTTCTTTGCGTCATGTGCTGTTTGGGGAGTATTTTTTTGAAGGGCCATCCTGCGTGACACTGCAGTGCCACTCCTAGATGGGCCAGGTGTTTGTGTCGGCCACTAGGGTCGCTTAGCTTAGTCGTCACACAGCTACCTCATTGCGCCTCTTTTTTTCTTTGCGGTCACACAGCTACCTCATTGCGCCTCTTTTTTTCTTTGCGTCATGTGCTGTTTGGGGAGTATTTTTTGGAAGGGCCATCCTGCCTGACACTGCAGTGCCACTCCTAGATGGGCCAGGTGTTTGTGTCGGCCACTAGGGTCGCTTAGCTTAGTCGTCACACAGCTACCTCATTGCGCCTCTTTTTTTCTATGCGTCATGTGCTGTTTGGGGAGTATTTTTTGGAAGGGCCATCCTGCCTGACACTGCAGTGCCACTCCTAGATGGGCCAGGTGTTTGTGTCGGCCACTAGGGTCGCTTAGCTTAGTCGTCACACAGCTACCTCATTGCGCCTCTTTTTTTCTATGCGTCATGTGCTGTTTGGGGAGTATTTTTTGGAAGGGCCATCCTGCCTGACACTGCAGTGCCACTCCTAGATGGGCCAGGTGTTTGTGTCGGCCACTAGGGTCGCTTAGCTTAGTCGTCACACAGCTACCTCATTGCGCCTCTTTTTTTCTTTGCGTCATGTGCTGTTTGGGGAGTATTTTTTGGAAGGGCCATCCTGCCTGACACTGCAGTGCCACTCCTAGATGGGCCAGGTGTTTGTGTCGGCCACTGGGGTCGCTTAGCTTAGTCGTCACACAGCTACCTCATTGCGCCTCTTTTTTTCTTTGCATCATATGCTGTTTGGGGAGTATTTTTTGGAAGGGCCATCCTGCCTGACACTGCAGTGCCACTCCTAGATGGGCCAGGTGTTTGTGTCGGCCACTAGGGTCGCTTAGCTTAGTCGTCACACAGCTACCTCATTGCGCCTCTTTTTTTCTATGCGTCATGTGCTGTTTGGGGAGTATTTTTTGGAAGGGCCATCCTGCGTGACACTGCAGTGCCACTCCTAGATGGGCCAGGTGTTTGTGTCGGCCACTAGGGTCGCTTAGCTTAGTCGTCACACAGCTACCTCATTGCGCCTCTTTTTTTCTTTGCGTCGTGTGCTGTTTGGGGAGTATTTTTTGGAAGGGCCATCCTGCCTGACACTGCAGTGCCACTCCTAGATGGGCCAGGTGTTTGTGTCGGCCACTAGGGTCGCTTAGCTTAGTCGTCACACAGCTACCTCATTGCGCCTCTTTTTTTCTTTGCGTCGTGTGCTGTTTGGGGAGTATTTTTTGGAAGGGCCATCCTGCTTGACACTGCAGTGCCACTCCTAGATGGGCCAGGTGTTTGTGTCGGCCACTAGGGTCGCTTAGCTTAGTCGTCACACAGCTACCTCATTGCGCCTCTTTTTTTCTTTGCGTCATGTGCTGTTTGGGGAGTATTTTTTGGAAGGGCCATCCTGCCTGACACTGCAGTGCCACTCCTAGATGGGCCAGGTGTTTGTGTCGGCCACTAGGGTCGCTTAGCTTAGTCGTCACACAGCTACCTCATTGCGCCTCTTTTTTTCTTTGCATCATGTGCTGTTTGGGGAGTATTTTTTGGAAGGGCCATCCTGCCTGACACTGCAGTGCCACTCCTAGATGGGCCAGGTGTTTGTGTCGGCCACTAGGGTCGCTTAGCTTAGTCGTCACACAGCTACCTCATTGCGCCTCTTTTTTTCTATGCGTCATGTGCTGTTTGGGGAGTATTTTTTGGAAGGGCCATCCTGCCTGACACTGCAGTGCCACTCCTAGATGGGCCAGGTGTTTGTGTCGGCCACTAGGGTCGCTTAGCTTAGTCGTCACACAGCTACCTCATTGCGCCTCTTTTTTTCTTTGCGTCATGTGCTATTTGGGGAGTATTTTTTGGAAGGGCCATCCTGCGTGACACTGCAGTGCCACTCCTAGATGGGCCAGGTGTTTGTGTCGGCCACTTGTGTCGCTTAGCTTAGCCATCCAGCGACCTCAGTGCAAATTTTAGGACTAAAAATAATATTGTGAGGTGTGAGGTGTTCAGAATAGACTGGAAATGAGTGTAAATTATGGTTATTGAGGTTAATAATACTATGGGATCAAAATGACCCCCATATTCTATGATTTAAGCTGTTTTTTAGGGTTTTTTGAAAAAAACACCCGAATCCAAAACACAACCGAATCCGACAAAAAAAATTCGGTGAGGTTTTGCCAAAACGCGTTCGAACCCAAAACACGGCCGCGGAACCGAACCCAAAACCAAAACACAAAACCCGAAAAATTTCCGGTGCACATCACTACTAATTACTGAGTGCTATTTAAGTGGGCCTGGTAGGCAGTGTCAGTATGCTTGCATCTGGCATGCTGACTGGATGTCTTTTATGGCTGTCTTGAGAAAGGCCCGACACTATGTTGGTGATTTTGATGTGACAATAAAAACTGCTTTTTGGACTGGTGAGTGCCCTCTGTTAGGATCGTAGGATCTTACACAAACCTGATATATGTGAAGCCTTTTGGTCATCTTGAGGAGCACCCCACCGTTGACAAATTATTCAGATGGTCAGATGGGAGTGCGGACATTTTATCTGGAATATATATATATCAGTGATGTGCGGTGAGGTGAGGCAGGTGAGGCAGAGCCTTTCCTGCCACACTAACGTTTGTGCCAGAGTTTTTACTTATAAAGTGTAAGCATTATTCTAATCATTTTTATAGCCAAAACTCTGGAGTAAAAAGTCTATGGCAGGTGAGGCAGTGCCTCACCTGGCTAACTTTTCTGCACATCTCTGATCAAGACTCACCAAATTTCAAGGAGTTTATACTGCTGCACCTGTGTATAATGCCCAGATGCACGCTTTGGATCATATATTGCATGTAAATCTGGCTCAGGTGCTAGCCAGTGCCTCCTGAGCTATTTAGCTCACCGCACGTCCCTGAATATGATTGATCTGCCTCACAAAGCAAAGCTTATGCTTATGCTCATCCGGAACAAAGTCCTTAGTATCCACCCAGGTAACGTGATATCTGTTGCTGTTTTACAAAAGTATCCATCACAGTCCATAGTTATGGTGCCTTTAGTTTTGTACACCAAGTGGTGTGTGTGTCGGTCGACTTTGGCTGCCATCCGCGCCGTTCAAGACAAAACACCTGTTCAACCTGACCACTGGCGTGCGTTCCACACCACTGCGCATGTCTGCACCTACTTTGTAGGTGTTTAAAACGCGTTCCTGTGCAGTTAAAGTCACAGCCCAGCATCTGTAGTACACTGTGAGTGGTGTTTCTCAATGAATATAAGATGCAACATTTAAAGAAAAGAATGATACAGTATGTTACATTTCCTGGAGCTGTACAGCCATGCCGGACATCTCATGCTGTATATATAAAGGTGACCAGGGTCACAGCTAGGGGGTTAAGGTGTTGTATGAGCAAGGGAATTAAGTGGCCAGGAGGGAGCTGCATCTGTGTGATCATTATTATTATTATTATTATTTATGATTTATTACCAGTTATTTATATAGTGCATACATACTCCACAGTGCTTCACAGAGAATATTCAGAGTCACATCAGTCCCTACCCCAGTGGAGCTTACAATCTATATTCCCTAGCACACACATACAGTCTAGAGTTCATGTTTGTTGAGAGACAAGTAATCATTTTGGAGTGTGGGAAGAACACAGAGTACCGGGAGGAAGCCCACACAAGCACAGGGAGAATATACAAACTCCACACAGTTAGGGCCTTCGTGAGAATCAAAACAAAGACCTCAATGCTGTGAGGCAGTAATGTTAACCATTACACCAACTGTGCTGCCCACCCTTATGGTGCTGTGGACCCTGGCTTGGTCTTCCTTGTACCTCAGCTCTGCTTCACTACAGTGCAGCTGCAGGCTCGGTGTATTGGCAAACTGGCTGTGGTGTGCAGAGTATAAGGGGAGCCAGGTAGACAAAGTGAAGGACGGAGGTGGGTTAATGAGACCGTACCTGTCATATATTGCCCCCATGATAGAAACGCCAATGGCCGTGTTCATGAAACGCTAAAGTCACTAAGATGCATATGGTCAGGATTAGCGGTCAGGGTTAGTTGCTGACATTCTGTGGAAATAGAAATACAGTAGTAGTGTTCTGCATAGTTCCTACTCTAACACTCTGACATATCCGTAACGCATCAAGAACTGATATCAACCCTTGTGTGGAGGCAACTTGGTCTCAGCATCTATTCATTGCATGAATACAGACTTATATAACTGAAGGGTTGCTGTCTAAAGGGGGGTACTCACGGAGCGATATTCTAAGCAATCTGACTAGATTGCTTAGAATATCGGCAGGATCGCTCCGTGTGTAGCCCCCTCGGCGATAGCGATGCGCGGCCCCGCACATCGCTATCGCCGCTGCTAGATTGGCCTGCATGCAGGCCAATCTAGCGGGTCGCTCACTTCACCCGCTGGGTGAAGTGAGCGCCCCCCCCGTCTCCCCCCGCACGCTCAGCACAGATCGCGCTGTGCTGAGCGGCAGGAGAGATGTGTGCTGAGCGGTTCGCTCAGCACGCATCTCTCCTTGATCGGCCCGTGAGTACTGGGCTTAAGTGACGTTAGTTTCTAACCTGTTTATGCCTTAGGCTTTGGGATATTCCCAGGTAGTATGAAAAGGTGCTGATCACACCCATCTGCGGGTCAGTAGGGAGCTCAGACAGCTCTGTGAGGAGCTGATTAGAGGGTAGTGAGCAAAAGCCATACCTGCCGAGATTGCAAGCAATGTACAGATCACATAAATGTGGATTCAAGTAAAAAGGATAGTAAAGTAACCAAAGGACCACTGTCAGGAAGGAACATGGCAGAATGTGTGACTCTACAATCACTCATGTTTAATACATACAGTATGTCAAGGGGAGGAAAATAGATAGAAATTGTAAATGAGATAGAAAACTCCATTTTCAGTGGATCCTGATAAACTCTCATACTCCCAGCCTCATTCTAATGTCGGTTACACTAAATTACATGATTTCCCTTGAACTACCTGGAACTCCAAGATAAACGATATTTGGGGTAATTCAGACCCGATTGTAGCAGCAAATTTGGTAGCAGTTGGGCAAAACCATGTGCACTGCAGGGTGGGCAGATATAACATGTGCAGAGAGAGTTAGATTTGGATGGGGTATGTGCAAACTGAAATCTAAATTGCAGTGTAAAAATGAAGCAGCCAGTATTTACCCTGCACAGAAACTATATAACCCACCCAACTCTAACTCTCTCTGCACATGTTAATTTCTCCCCCCCCCTGCACAGAACATGGCTTTGCCCAACTTGCTAACAAATTTGCTGCTACGATCAGGTCTGAATTACCCCCCATTGTGTATACACACTGAGCGATTTTACAAATGACCAAACAATGTATGTGAATTGTTCGACAACAGCAAATTGTTGGGTTTCAGCCTAATTTAACATATTGTTCGTCATTGGTAGTGTACACACTGAATGATTTGCTCCTAGTCATTAGCAACATTTTCAAAATTGAGTTGCATGTACAGAGGACGGAGGATGTCGCTAACGACCCGCAGGAGCATGCACCACTAGCGATATAGTGCGCACACACTGAGCGATTTTGTCATAATGAATGTTTGTTATCGCCAAATTCCTTTAAAATGTTGTCTAGTGTGTACCCGGCTTAAGGGGCATTGCCAAGAGCCAGATCCGTGAGCCCTTCCCTAAACGCTCCATTCTACTCATTTCATATCCAAGGCCAGATCTATTCTCCTGGAGAATAAATGTCCAAACTCCACAGCAGTTATCCAAGAAAATCCAGGTTATGTGAATAACCACTCAGCTGTGCCACCCTGTGCGTATTGAATGGTATGATGCACATGTGACCGTTCTACCAGTGAACGTTCTACCACTGACACTTTCACATGCCAGCCCTCTAACTGAGCTTGCCAGACTGACCTCCTATTGTACAGTAGCTGCATATAAATTCATGATATAAAATCATATTAATTCCTTCTACAGGGTATTAGCCATCACAGGGAGAGGCAGGAAACTATGCAGGATTGCCTTATGCTGACCCTACGTATTCATAACATTATACACATTCTTTGCGGTGCCATTGAGTAGGTGCAGAAACATTCCCTTATCTGATCCCTTTCCTTCAGTCTTCTACATCTGTCCCCTAGCCATCTCTTTGCAATGTATGTTATGTTAAACTAAGAAGCTGTGCTGACCTGCTATCCCTGCCTCCAGATAAAGTTGCATCTGATCCATAGTCCAAGGCCCCTGTTAGTGCTCAGCTTCCCTCAGATGCTGACTAATGTCTCTGAACAGTATCTCCTCCACTCTGTAACACTTGACATCCACCCTACAGGCCTGAAGTGCACTCGTTTGCAGAGGAAAGGAAGCTGTGCACAGCCGGTCCACTGTCTTAACACGAAGCCCCTGCACTATTGGCCATCATTTAATAAATGGAATGGTGCACCTCATGGTTATAGTTCAACATGTTACCTCAAACAAAACTTTTTACTATTTCCTTCACTTGTTCTGATCCAGAAGGCATTGTTACCTTCCCATTGCAGAGGCCACAGGTGATTGCTGGATTAATTATAGACCTTCTAATGAGTACCCGCAAGGGATTGTGAGAGGATGAGGAGCTTCTCCTGTGACCTTGGCCACATAGCACTGTATGTGTTGAGAGTCCCAACCAGAGTCCTGTCCATTTCTCTATGTTCAGAACCCAAAAATCAATCTGACGTCACTTTCAACCTCTTACTACAGCAGTAGTCAGAAATTGTGCTAATACTTACTTGCTATCAGACATGCTTAGAGCAGTAGAATATGTACATGCTAACCCTTTGCACAAACACTGTCTGAGAACATTCCTTCCCTTACAGTTATACATAGTCCCACTATGAACCTATTCTCTCGCTCCCCAGTTTCATCAACCAATCCCGACTGGAACCTCAATGGTGCAGTAACTTTGCTTGTTTCAGTTGTCATCATACTTGGCAGAACTTAAAGCTACTGATATATTGTTTACATGCACAACGTCAATCTAAAAAGTGGAATCTTGTCAGAAAAGCCTCTTATGTTAGAACTCACCGGTTCCACTCTGATTTTTATCAGCAGCATAGATTCCCTTCCCAATTGATACAGTAGGTGTACCATGACAGTACTTTCATCACTCAGTAGTTGGTGACACTTGTTGATACCTGGGACATATTGCAGACACTGGGTAACGGTTCAATCGTGTCCACTATATGTATTCCAATGTAGTATTTAGTCCCAAACTGTCAGTGACTGAGAAGGGATCAGTACAGGTCTTTAGTACTTCCTGAGGGGTACAGACCCCAGTTTGGACCCAAGTTTAGAACCAGGGCTGCTTTAAGAGTCTAAGGGTTCTGTGTGCAGTGGGCCCTTCACCGTACAGTGTAACCCATGTTGTTATCATCACCATCTTTCCAGAGAGGTCTTCGAAAAAGATCACTCATGCAAGAAGATAATAAAGACTCTTTTCTTTCTCTTCTCCTTGTGCCATCTTTACCACAACAACTGAAAGTTGGTGCCTTTGGCAGTGAGTATGGTGGGTGGGGTCGATGCACGGTATACTGGTGAATCTGTTTCTGTTTCTGTGTGGCACCCCCTTGACCCATGTGGCCGCATACCTACACCCATTATAGATAACCAATATTTGTAACCTTTATAGATCTATTTCTAGACAAGGGAGTAGAATTGTGCAAATGTAGATTGTAGGCAAAGTTGTTCATTAACCTACCAGTAAGGGTCAAGTCCCATAGGCAGATGACATCATTTATATATTAAAACAATCAGAGAGGCTGTGAAGGATGAAAAAGTTTAATATCACCAGGGATTAGCAGTGTCTGCTTGGCTGTTTGTTCAGTTCCTCAGTTGAAGCAAAAGTGTATTCACAGGCGATGGAGAAATAACACATGCAGGAATAGTCAGCATATAACGTAAGGAAGAAGGCAATCGATTTAAGGCGCTACTGAAGGTATAATGTGACTTTTCAAAGATGGTTACTATAATATGTCTCCTTCACCTGAGCCTAAGCTTATATGCTACACATGTTCATCACTATCATCAAAGAAATACCTCCAACATTTTATTTTAGTTATATTTATAATTTATAGGGTGCCATTTATTTTATCATTAAGTAGTTCTGTAACAGATGGCCAAAAGGCTGTGTGTTCTAAGGAAAGTACATCACAAAGTTGTGTACTTAAACTGTTTAAGATGACAAAAATAGTATTAATAGGTTGACGTGGGTTAATGCTTTATGTAGTTATTTATTTGTGGTTTGTCTAGAAGTGCCTGCTAAATGTGTATTTGTTGTACTTTCCCTTTTACATGGTTTCCTGTTGTTCATGCTGTAGTAAATAAAATACAGTCAATTAAGAAGGTGAAACGTAAGCTTCAACATAGCAGGCACCCTGTCCGGTAGACTAAGGTAATGTGGGAGACCAGCCAGTGCTGTTTGAAGGGTGGCATTGTGCATTGTAATGAAGCCTTTGCTCATTAATGGGATCTTAAGGGATACAATTTTGAATAATATCTTAGAACACGTACAACTCACAGTACAGTCTATGCTGTTAAATATACCTGACCTCACCACATCAATATGATAGATAGGAAAAAAAGGTCATTTTGTTTACAGAAATGCCTTCCATTCACTATAGTTATTAAACAGACTCTGAATATAATTCCAAATCTGAAAGAGATGTATGTTTTGGATGTGGCAACCCCTTTAAACCCCGGCATAATTATAAAGATGCGTTAAAGAAAATAAATCATTACTCAATTACTTTGCTGTCCTCTTTCTAGCCCAACCCCCACATTTACTCCCCAGACCTACAGTAATACAGCTTCATGTTCCTCTAGTACCTGCACTTGTCTATGTTCTAGCTGCGGCATTCATCTAAAGGGAAGACTGTGGGAAATGTGAGGTATTATGATAAGAGATTGGAAGTGGCACAGCAAAGGTTTAATGGGAGTCTTTCATCTGCCGCTGCATCTTCTGAAGCACCTCCTGCATTCTCCGCAACTGCAAAACATAATAGAGATTACATAGACAGCAAGAAACATTTGTCATGTTTTAGTCAGTACAGTATTACAATGGGAAATGTACAAATACAATTATATATTAGTATATATATATATATTTACTGGACATAGTAGTTTGTAGAATTTTATTACACCCCTCCACCCCAACACTTTAAAAACCAAATGGTAACACAACTAGCTCCAGCCATTGGCCCTCATTCCGAGTTGATCGCTCGCTGCCATTTTTTGCAGCGTAGCGATCAGGCTAAAAATCGGCTGTTCTGCGCATGCGTATGGTACGCAGTGCACACGCGCGAAGTACTTTCACACAAAACTATGCAGTTTTACACAAGCTCGAGCGACGCTTTTCAGTCGCTCGAGTGTTCGTAGTGTGATTGACAGGAAGTGGGTGTTTCTGGGCGGCATCTCAGCGTTTTCAGGGAGTGTGCTGAAAAACGCAGGCGTGCCTGATAAAAACGCAGGAGTGGCTGGGGAAAAGGGGGAGTGGCTGGCCGAACGCAGGGCGTGTTTGTGACGTCAAACCAGGAACTAAACATTCTGCAGTCATTGCAAGGTAGGAGTAAGTAACCTTTCGGTCGCACTTCTGCTAAGCTAAGATACACTCCCAGAGGGCGGCGGCCTAGCGTTTGCACTGCTGCTAAAAGCAGCTAGCGAGCGATCAACTCGGAATGAGGGCCATTATCTGTCAAACCACACTCAGATCTGTCTAATCTACATCCAGGTTTACCTAAACCACATCCATTCCACACAAACCACACCCACATTTTCTCAAGGCCATATACATTCCAGATTCTTGAGTCAGGACAATCCTGGCAAAAGAGGGACTGCTTTCGCGTTATGATTTATGTTGATCATACTTGTTTAAGTTTTTATAAACTTAGGAAAAATATAATGATCGTGTGTTAGTACAGACGAATACCTTTGGGGAAATTTACTGAGCTTTTGGTGGGATCGCCTGAAACCCCCCCCCCCCCCCACCCCCCACCCCATACTTCATCGATCAACAGCAGATCCCATTGAATTCCAATCCACACATAAACCACTGTTTACCAAATTGAGCCCCTGTATTACCCCACTAATAGTTACCACCAGTGGCGGCTTCAGTGGTGGGACTGTAGCACCATAGACAAACGCAGGGGGGGTTCCGGTTGCTCAGAAACCCCCCTCCTCTTGACAGCTGGCTCACATTATGACATTAGCAATGGTATATAATATGATTACTAGATCTGCTGCCACATCATGCAGTTTAAGGGACAGAGCAGAGCTGCTGCACATGCCCAGTGGTAGCAGCTTCTTCTACCAAGTTTGCCGTGTGTGGATCTGAGTCCTCAATCAGTGCATTGGGCCAGAGAGTGGCTACCAGGAAGAAGAGACAGTGTGTATTAAAAGGTTAAACATACCATTGTGAATAAATAGAAAAACATAAAAGAACCAGTACTGCACTTTCTAAGCACAAATTCCCTCACCTCATGGTAAGGCCTTACCATGAGGTGGGAGGATGTGTGCTTAGAAAGTGCAGTACTGGTTCTATTATGTTTGTGTATTTATTTACAATGGTATGTTTAACCTTTTAATACACACTTTGTTTGATACATCCTATCTGTAGTGTTAATATTAATACTGTATTCCATACAGTTTCCAGTGTAAAAAAGACCAATGTTTACATTAATGTCCAGGGTCGTTACTAGGTTCTTCTACCGCTCCCCCAGACTCCTGCACTTGCTCCAACGTTCCGCAAAGTGGGAGATCGTGGACTGGCATTTGGAAACCCCCCTCTAGAACTCCTGCGTTTGCCACTGTGTAGCACAGTCCACATTTCAAATAGAGGAGCCACAACTGCCAGTGTGTCCTGGCCAGTGATGTTTGGCAGTGTTTGAGGTGGCAATTACTGTGGCTCCCCTATTTGAATTTTGGCCTGCACTACATCCCAACCTCTGGAGCAGCCACCGGTTACCACTCTACTATATCATATACAGGTACATTTGGAATCACACCTATGGAATCCTATGCGCATCAGCAAAACTTTATTTTGTAGAGGTCATTTTTCTAGTTATTTCAATAGTTTAAGTGTTTCAAACTTTTCTTTCTATTATATAATTGACTACTGTATACTTAACCCTTAATGTACTGTACTTAAAACATACAGTGCATCCGGAAAGTATTTGCAGCGCTTCACTTTTTCAACATTTTGTTATGTTACAGCCTTATTCCAAAACGGAATAAATTAATTTTTTCCCTCACAATTCTTCATACAATACCCCATAATGACAACGTGAAAAAAGTTTTTTTTAGATTTTTGCAAATTTATTAAAAATAAAAAACTAAGAAATCACATGTACATAAGTATTCACAGCCTTTTCTCAATACTCTGTTGATGCACCTTTGGCAGCAATTACAGCCTCAAGTCTTTTTGAATATGATGTAACAAGCTTGGCACACCTATCTTTGGGCAGTTTCGCCCATTCCTCTTTGCAGCACCTCTCAAGCTCCATCAGGTTGGATGGGAAGCGTCGGTGCAAAGCTATTTTCAGATCTCTCCAGAGATGTTCAATCGGACTCAAGTCTGGGCTCTGGCTGGGCCACTCAAGGACATTCACAGAGTTGTCCTGAAGCCACTTCTTTGATATCTTGGCTGTGTGCTTAGAGTTGTTGCCCTGCTAAAAGATGAACCAAGAGCGTTCTGGAGCAGGTTTTCATCCAGGATGTCTCTGTACATTGCTGCATTCATCTTTTTCTCTATCCTGACTAGTCTCCCAGTTCCTGTCGCTGAAATACAATCCCCACAGCATGATGCTGCCACCACCATGGTTCACTGTAGGGATGATATTGGCCTGGTGATGAACGGTGCCTGGTTTCCTCCAAACATGATGCCTAGCATTCACGCCAAAGAGTTCAATCTTTGTCTCATCAGACCAGAGAATTTTGTTTCTCATGGTCTGAGAGTCATTCAGGTGCATTTTGGCAAACTCCAGGTGGGCTGCCATGTGCTTTTTACTAAGAAGTGGCTTCCATCTGGCCACTCTACAATACAGGCCTGATTGGTGGATTGCTGCAGAGATGGTTGTCCTTCTGGATGGTTCTCCTCTCTCCACAGAGGAATGCTGTAGCTCTTACAGAGTGACCATCTGGTTCTTGGTCACCTCCCTGACTAGGGCCCTTCTCTCCCGATCACTCAGTTTAGACGACCAGCCAGCTCTAGGAAGAGTCCTGGTAGTTCCGAACTTCTTTCATTTACAGATGATAGAGGCCACTGTGCTCATTGGGACCTTCAAAGCAGCAGATATTTTTCTGTACCCTTCCCCAGATTAGTGCCTCGAGACAATCCTGTCTCGGATGTCCACAGGCAATTCCTTTGACTTCATGCTTGGTTTGTGCTCAGAAATGCACTGTCAAGTGTGGGACCTTATATAGACAAGTGTGTTCCTTTCTAAATCATGTCCAATCAACTTAATTTACCACAGATGGACTCCAATTAAGCTGTAGGAACATCTCAAATATGACCAGTGGAAACAGGATGCACGCTCAATTTTGAGCTTCATGGCAAAGGATGTGAATACTTATGTACATGTGATTTCTTAGTTTTCTATTTTTAATAAATTTGCAAAAACCTCAAAAAAACTTTTTTCACGTTGTCTTTATGGGGTATTGTGTGTAGAATTTTGAGGGAAAAATTAATTTATTCCAGTTTTGAATCAGGCTATATCATAACAAAATGTGGAAAAAGTGAATAGCTGCAAATACTTTCCAGATGCACTGCTGTGCTGTGTGCAAAATAGTGCTGTGTGAAAATGTCACCCGACTCACCTCTTCATCTTTCTCCCGGATGAGTCTCAAGGTGTCATGGTCTGGTGATGGAGGCACGCTGGGGATTGGAAAGTCTGTACCACTCTCACGAGTTAGTTTACTGTCAGGACAGAACAGCAAATACAGGATATCATATAAAGAATTCATTTTGTTTTTACTGTATCCATTATGATACATCAGGTTATAAACCTTATCTATCCTTATCTATTCTCAACATCCCACCAAGAATTTGTGCATTGGAATCCACAGATGTTTTTTGCAGCTTTCTAATGTTAATAGGAGAACATCTGAATCTGCATTCCAAAAACTGGGTAGACACTATACAATTATCAGGCTGATCAGCCAATTGTGTAATCTGTGTAGTGTGTAGGCATGATGGTTTTGCGGAGACGCTAATAAATGGGCCACAAACACTCGGGTCCGATTATCTAAAGGTGTACAATTTCTGACTTACATGTATGTTGGCCATTATGTAACAATATAGTTTAGTGTGTGGGCATTCCCGATAATTTCACCCTATTTCCGTCCATAAAAACTGTCTGTTGAAGGAGATACACAATTTTTCACAAATAATCGGCAAGTGTTAACATAAAAAGGCTTAGTGTCAAGCGCCGTTATTAGGAGTTTCACTGTGAAAAATAATCAACCCGTTTATATGATTGTTTGGAAAATCGCTGTAGTGTGTGTCCAACTAAATGCTATCCACACAATATTGATGAATCATTACAATATCCAATGCTGTGATACAATAAGTTATAACAACATATCAGTTTTTAAACCGTCTCATGCAGAGGCGGATTGGCCATAGGGCTTACAGGGAAGATACCCGGTGGGCCGACGCACCTGCGGGCCTGTTTTGTTTGAGGATATGTAGTCCTATTTATAGACATAATGAATAAGATGCAAAATAATTTGCATATATGAAAATGTCTTTGTCACTTAGCCTGTGATTGCAGATTATCTAGTGTATGCTCTGTCTGCCTGCTTGGCTGACATATAATATTGAGTGATAGTGATTGGGATACGCGGTTGGAGTAATAAGCAAGAAAATATATCTTTCTAAAGAATGATATAGTTTCCTAAATTCTGAAGGTGTATCATATAATGTGCTCATAATATTTAATTTTATTTCCTTTTAACTTCCCCCTTGATGCTGGACATGCCCACTATCTGGAAAGTCTTGGGGGGAGGGTGCTGCTGCCATGGCCCATGGCTAGACCTTACACCTCTGGTGCTGCCCATGTGGGGCCACTAGTACAAATTTTTCCAGGGTCGCTTTTTGTTCCCAATCCGCCTGGTCTCATGATATGAGCAAGAAGTTAATGGTTCCCTTTTAATTAATCCAATAGGGATCGTACAGATGTATGAAATCCATGAGGGGGTGTGGGGATCCCAAATGAAAAAAAATCTGTTTTGGGGGTCTCCTGATTATCAGATATACAGTATAATCTCTGTAACTTGCGTTTTCACACACCATCCGCGGTGCTGGAATTCGGCTTATACTTTCATAATGGGACTTGTGCACTAACCAGGAATACTGTACAGTTTCTGTGTGCATATATACCAGAGTAATAAAAATTAAATAGTACAAATGTCAGTCAGGACCTCTTGCCCTTTGCTCTCTAGGCTTATTTACAACATAAGCATTTTAGGATAAAAATGAAACTTTTTAACTAATTAAGTGGGTGCTCCAAAAATTAGGCAGGGCCTTAACATTTAATTTTTACTTTCACTAATTCGGCCCATAGTCACCCAATGGTCTCAGTTCCCAAAGCAAAAAGAGGGCGAGATCCCAGTATTGCAACTTCCTACATGATCCCTGACATCTTGCTACTTAAATCATGTAAATAGTAGACTCATTGGATAACACTGAGCTATGTTTTCCTTCCAGCCATTGGAGTTATTTGTCTGCTACCACTCTGACCATGTGTACATACTTTCGGTTCCGTTCTCTGACCACCCGCTGTGTCAGGTTCTGGATGCACTGGGCCCGGTAGTTCTCGTAGTGGGTCTCTCGGGTCACATCTTTAAGGTCTTGCATGTGAGTGCGGATCAGCATCGTGCGTAGCTTGACAAAGTCACAGTGCTGCTCGTTCTCCACTAGGGAAGATGGAACGCTGTTAGAACAGGCAGCAGGTTGAGCTTATTGTAACGTACATATTCATCCATAACTGACATGTATCCAGAACTCTATTAACCTGTTTTATTTTCTATTATGTTGCTCAAAGCCGTCATGTTTAATAATGAGCTAATTCCCCGCCTTGGAAGAGAATGTGAAAGTCATTCATGAAGTTGTGGCAATGCAGTGCGATGGGCATTTGTAACATGCTGTTGTGCCTATATTGCATGAAAGGGCAGAGTTATAAAGGGGAGGTCATGGGTCAGCATCATCTGATGGGAGGAGCTTGTTGGATCAGACCAATCCTTGCTGTGTTCAGGCTACATTCTGTCTCAGGCAGCAAGTTTAGTTGCGCTCTTCAGACCCCCAAACTTATTGGCTTCTCTGAAAGCTTTAATAGGATTTAAATAGTTACATCCCACAACTTGACATCTCTTTTTTACCGGACATGTTGCATAAAACAGGTAAATGATGCCACCCACTGGTATTTGCACATTGGGTCTGATTAACGACACTTTATGTAACAACCATTTATGATATAATTCAAGAGAATTAAAACATATAGAGAAACTACTGTATCGATTGCTTTTGTCTGATTTATTAATACAGGTTGAGTATCCCTTATCCAAAATGCTTGGGAACAGAGGTATTTTGGATATCGGATTTTTCTGTATTTTGGAATAATTGCATACCATAATGAGATATCATAGTGATGGGACCTAAAACTAAGCACAGAATGCATTTATGTTTCATGTACACCTTATACACACAGCCACAGGTAATTTTAGCCAATATTTTTTATAACTTTGTACATTAAACAAAGTGTGTGTACATTCACACAAATTATTTATGTTTCATATACACCTTATACACACACCCTGAATGTCATTTAATACAATATTTTGGTCCCAAGCGTTTTGGATAAGGGATACTCAACCTGTATATGTGGTGATGTGTTTTGGTATTGCACTAATGTACGGTAGTTTCTCCACTCCACTACCACCTGCAATATGACCTACATACAGTAAAAGCATGAGACTCCTATCCCATGACGCAGGTGCTACATCAGTGTAATAAATGTACACCCTGAAAATTATAACTATGGGGAACAGGAATCCCAATTATCATTATGATGGTTCCACATGGTCAAGAATGGTTGTGTAGTGAGGCACCAAGGAGGCAGGAAGGAAGCATGGTGTTGAATTACTTTAAATACAGAATGTATAACGATAGGGCACTAGAGAGAATAAAATTAAATTTGCTGGGAAATATCCTGCAGATTGTGAAAAAAAACCCTTTAGGACAGAACCCTGATTAAATTAACCTAACTCTATTTTCTAGATTTCTCATGTTAGAGTTAATATTAGCACATCATAGTCTAATAATAATAATAATAATAATAATAATAATAATAAGTTACAAATGTCCTATACCTGTCCTGTATGCAAATACCTTTTATACAACCACAGACAAGGAAATATGTAAATCTTGCCCTCAAGCTACAATTTACAATGACAAAGTGTAAAAGTGTATAACAATAATCCTAAAATATGCAAATTATTCCAGGACATAGTTGACGTTAAATACATAGCACAGCAATAACTTTCCCAATGGCTACATATTACTGCTCGGGGCTAGCTGTACCACTATGGGGTAGATTTACTAAAGCTTCTAAAACTGAAAAAATGGTGGTATTGCCCATAGCATCCAAACAGATTCTACTTACCACTTCTCTATTGTATTCTAGAAAATGATTAACAGAATCTAATTGGTTGCTAAGGACAACATTTCCACTTGTCTGTTTTAGAAGCTTTAGTAAATCTCCCCCATAGTGGTGCAACACATCATGTTTCCTCTTTGACCCTTATTCTTAGATACAGAAACACTACTGATATGCTGTGTGCTGCACGGGACATTTATTTTATACTTATCTGTGTACTGATCTGATTTGTGTATTTATAGTTAATAGCTTATACATATATAGAAGCCAGCTCTGTGGATACTTGCCACCCCCAATATTTGTGCTGCCTCAGCCACTGGCCATAACTATATGAGATACATATGTTTGTCGATGTCTACAGTCAATATGCTGACATCATTATATCGATCGGAGAGAATTGTTGTAATGTTATTTCAGGCATTGTAATGGTGACTGCATTATAACTTTAAATATGATGCTTTATTAGAATATTTAAAGTAATAATGCCAATGCTTTAAATAGTATTACAACAGTTTCTGCAATCTTCTGTCAATATAATGCTGTCGACAGCATCCACATGGACATAACGTATCTATACCGCATAAGTATGGTCAGTGATTGCTGGCAGCATCCATATGGACATAACATAACTTTTTCCATTAAAATGTGTCTTATTCGCAGAGCGATGCAAATAGGATGCACAAGCAGACTCTGCTGATTAAAAAGACACACGGCATGCTTATAGTCTGTGTGCGGCCGCAACTGCATCTGCACATGAAATGCTGCGCTACAGTGTTTTCCTGGACACAGTGTAGCTACAGTGCAGATACAGGTACCATCGTATGCAGATACAGGTGCGGTCGCACACAGAATATAGGCATGCCGCATATCATTTTAATCTGCATGAGCTGCTTGTGCATTTTATTCACATAGCGATGCAAAAAAACCCACATCCAACTCTAATAAAGTTGCACAGGACCTGTCATCTCCCTCACGCGAGGCATCTCCTGCTGCATTGCATATTGAGGCAAAATGTATGAGGACACATCTGTATCTATTCCATATAGATGTGGTCAGTGACTGCTGGCAGCATCCACATCATCAAACTAAGTACTACCCCTCTATGCATGGTATTTCTCACTCATAGAGGTAATTTGAGGAAAAAAATATAGCTACATGGGGTACATTCATCAAGTCAACACTCATAATGTTGAGTCACAATGTGAGCATGCCTGACATTCATCATGTCGACACTGATAAAATGTCATCATGATTAGAATGTTGTCAAAATGTCCCTGGTGGTTAGTGTGATGTCCTGATGACTTCTGGCAAGTCCTGCACAATTTACGGTAAGTATTGCTAATCCATACCCCTAAACCTCCCTCTAGTGATTAGCCTAACCTCCCTCTGGTAGCCTAACCCTAACTCTTCCCCTAGTGCCTAACCCTAACTTCCCTTCCTGCAGCCTAACCCTAGCCATCCACTGCCAGTCTGTGCTGAATGTCAATGTTAAATGTCTTCATCATATCTGCCGACATTATGGTGTTGGCATTATGACTACATCCCATCTACATGTATTCGTATGTGATAGTGAACTCACATTACTAGTGGAAATAACCATGTGAATTAGTCTTACCTTCTACAACCCCCCAGGGGTACAGTCGACCCCTGACACGCTTCCCATTAATCTCCACAATGGTGTTGGAGCCAATCACAGCAAAGGGAATGCTTTTCTGGAAAGAGACAGGCAGTTAGGAAAATGTCTTGTACCCACATGCAGTATGAAACACAGCCTACACATTTCCAAATCCATGACATAATTACTATAATAATTACTGGGCCTTGTAGTTAAAAGTTGGAGTGCACCCAGTGGCGGATTTTACCTATGGGCTGCAGGACTGCAACCCCCCAGGAAAATCCGCTACCTCAACTCAGTGTCAGTGAAGTCAGATGCTGTCCGTGACTGCATTGGTTTCACTGTGACTGGCAGTGACTTCCTATTGGAAGTCTGTCCTACCTGTCAGTCACAGACACTACAGACAGTCCCATTTGGAGGTGTTTCCTCCATATGGGACTGTCAGACCGCGATGCGATTGGCAGAGAACTGGATTCCTGTAGGAAGCTACTCCCTGCCTGATTGGCGGCGGCATACACACTTGTTGAGAAAATGAGCGTCTTCACTCAGGAAGGGTGAAAATGAGCGACGTCGCTCATTTTCTCGGCAAGTGTGTATGCACCTTAACACCAGCTATGTGTCTATAAATATTGACTTCCTGTAGAACTTCAGTCACGGGATATTCATTCTGAGATTCTCCAGCTCATAAGCCTAATGGTAGCAAATGACAACTGGAGACCAACAGGTCTTATTGTAACTATACAGATGGCGTTACCTTTAATTCCATATCCTGAGTCTTAAAGTCTTCATCTTGATCAGAGTCACATTCTGGAAACTGATAGATTTGAATTCCAAAATGTTCCAACTCCTCCCGGATCTGTGAGAAATCAGATTGTATTGAAATCATATGCCAGTAGTTCCCAACTTTGAGTCACGGCGCCCTAGAGTATCAGAATTTTTGTCATGGCGCCCATAAGTCAAAAGTTATGTGATGAGGGACAGGGTTGTGCTTCTGTTTCTCCACATAGTTTATGACTGGAAGTCACAAGCACTGGTTTTGGCTATTACATTGACCATAAATAATTTGAATTGGGAACTTTGCGGTCTGCGGTAGACCGCAAGGTTAAGTGGAGCCAACCACAAGAGTGACCCCACTTAACCTCGCGGTCTACCGCAGACCGCAAAGTTCCCACCATTGGATAAAATGGAGCGGCACTGCGCTACATTGTATCTACAGTGCGCCGCCTGACTGACAGTTCAGGAACGCACAGCCAATCAGGAGAGTGCCATGACGTGGAGCTCCCTGATTGGCTGAAGGGACCCTCTTTGACTGCAGTCACAGGGGGGCCCGCCAGTTGGGTAAAGGGGATCCATGTGTAAACATGGATCCCCTTTCAGTGCGTGGTCCGGGTATTCCGTTTTTTTATTTTACCAAGTCCCTGGATTATAACTGTTAAGAAGAGGACAGATCTACACCAGATTCTTTGTAAGTATAATTTAATTTACAGGTACCCCTGGACTCTACTGGACAAGGGGACCGACTGATTCGTGTCAACATAGGTAAGTATATGTATGTAAGTGTGCATGTATGTTTAATGAACTTTTACTATCACGGTGTGTGTGTTTTGTTTTTATTTGGGTATTTTTTTGTAGTAGAACTACAGGTACCAGTGGGCCCGTTATTCCCCCGCATGCTGGTACTTGTGGTTCTCCAAGTACCAGCTTGCGGGGGAGGCTTGCTGGAACTTGTAGTTCTGCTACAAAAAAAACATATTTTTTTTACACAAAAGGCTATCAGCCTCCCATCCGCCGCCCTTGGATGGGGGGGACAGCCTCGGGCTTCACCCCTGGCCCTTGGGTGGCTGGAGGGGGGGACCCCTTGATTTATGGGGTCCCCACTCCTCCAGGGTACCCCGGCCAGTGGTGACTAGTTGGTGATTTAATGCCAAGGCAGCAGGGACCAATATAAAAGTGTCCCCCAGCTGTGGCATTATCTCTCTGACTAGTGGAGCTGGTGTAAAAAACACGGGGGACCCCTACGTCTTTTGTCCCCCGTATTTTTTGCACCAGGACCAGGCGCAGAGCCCTGTATTTTTACAACCAGGACTGGCTCAAAGAGCCCGAGGCTGGTTATGCTTAGGAGGGGGGGACCCCACGCAAATTTTTTACCAGATTTTTAACTCTTTCACACCCCTTCCCACTGATAAACATGCACGGATCTCACGGATCCGTGCATGCCTATCAGAACACGGTAAAAAAAAAGCAGGTCTATTTGAAAACTGCATTTTTTTACGATTTGTATTTTTTCACGGCAGTGTTTGGCTATTGCCGGCAGTGATTGTGAATTTGAATTTTTAGTAAATTACCGAGTTGTATAAAATAACAGGCGTATTTGACCGATGGTGTATTCATTCGTATTTTTTTTCTTTGACTTCCAAAAAAAATACTGCCGAGATTTGAGTTTAATAAATTCCAAAGATGAAAAAACACCAAATCGGTCAAAATCGTGAGCTTAGTAAATATACCCCATAGTGTGCCAAAGAAATATGAATTGTGTGGTGTCCGCCAGTAGCTGCACTGACTGGTGACACCCTTATCTCTATCATTTCTCATTTTGTTCTGTCTCCGTGTAACCTTGTTGTAGAGCAATGTGCAAAATGCTCTTTATAAATAAGTGATAGTAACTCCATTAACTGATGTCTTGTTAGACACATGCAGCGAATGATAATCTTGTGGCTTTATCTGAGATAATGAGATATAAATGCCATTGCAGCTAGCCCCTACTGAGTATTAGTGATGTGTTATTGCTACTGCAGGAACTGGAACATGGGGTGCCAAAGGAGGGGGTGACTTGCAAAGATTTATATTCCCTTTATATCATAGCACAGGGAAATCTTGTTTATTTGTTGTGGCTGCTTTTTTGTTAGCATGAACCGATCAGAGAGTTTCATGCCTTTAAAGTAATAGGGTGTTTGTGTTGTGTACAAAAAAATTATGTTAAAAGAAAATTCTCCAAATCCCCAAATGTATTAATTATCAGGTAGTAGACCAGAAAATTATAATTTCTTATTGCGGCAATAGGAAATTGTGGGTCCTGTTACAGTATTTATTGAAAAATCTATTCGGGGACAGGGGCTGTCCCTGCGATGTGCTAGAGGTACGATGGGCCTAATTCAGATCTGATCGCAGCAGCAAATTTGTTAACTAATGGGCAAAACTATGTGCACTGCAGGGGGGGCAGATATAACATGTGCAGAGGGGATCGGTATGAAATACCTCCAATCAAAATCCCGACGGTCGAAATCCCGACAGCAATTGACCGACGGTCAAAATCCCGATAAGGTCAAAATCCCGACATGGACAAAATACCGACATTTAAAATACAGACAAGGTTAAAATATCGACATGTAAAATGTCGACCGGTCAAAATACCGACATGCATTTTTCATTGGGTTTTTTGTGTGTGCATGTCGATATAGGTCGTCATGGAGACCATATTAGTGTACCGCGTCCCCTCGCATGGCTCGCTGCGCTCATCATGCTTCGGGCACAGTGCCTCGCTGCGCTCGGCACACTATTATATTCCCCCTCCAGGTCCACTGGGATGGTAATGTATGAACAAGTCGGTTTCAATGAAAAAATCATGAAAAACTCATGTCGGCATTTTGACCTTGTCGGTATTTTAAATGTTGGTATTTTGTCCATGTCGGGATTTTGACCTTGTCGGGATTTTGACTGTCGGTCAATTGCTTTCGGGATTTCGACTGTCGGGATTTTGATTGGAGGTAAATTGACTGCATCCCGTGCAGAGAGTTAGATTTGGGTGGGCTATATTGTTTCTGTGCATGGTAAATACTGGCTGTTTTATTTTTACACTGCAATTTCGATTTCAGTTTGAACATACCCCACCCAAATCTAACTCTCTCTGCACATGTTATATCTGCCCACCCCCCCTGCACTACACATTGTTTTTTTCCATTAGCTAACAAATTTGCTGCTGCGATCAGATCTGAATTAGGCCCAGCGCTCGCTGATGCAATCATTTTACTTCTTGGTGCGGGAGCCGGCGGAACCATTGTGCATTCCGGAGCTTGATAAAGTCGACATTTTAGCAGCCATATGTGAACTGCTTCTGGGATGGGAAACAGGGGACTGCAGTAGATATTTCCAATATCTGCTGTAGTCCTCCCTAATATTTGCGGGTAGCTGCAAATACAGATAGGTCGCTATATATTTGGACACTGACACATTTTTTGCTATTTTAGCCGCTTGCCAAAACATATTCAGATTACAGTTATATAATGAATACGGTTTTAAAGTGCAGACTCTTAGCTTTAATTTGAGGGTATTCACATCTAAATTTTAGACAGGGTTTATGAATTACGACTGTTTAATACGTAGCCCCCTTTTTTTCAAGGGACCAAAAGTAATTGGACATTGGACTACAAAAGCTGTTCCATGGACAGGTCTGAGCTATTCCTTTGTTATTTATTTACAGTATATATCAATTGAGCAGGCAAAAGGTCTGGAGTTGATTCCAAGTGTGGCATTTGCAAGATGTTGCTGTGAACCCAAAACAGGTTGTCAAAGAAGCTTTCAGTGCAAGTGGAAGAAAACAGCCTTAGGCTGCAAAAACAACAAAAAATCCATCACAGAGAGATAGTGGGAACGTTATGAGTGGCCAACTTGTCAGTTTGGTACATTCTGAGTAAACAATAGAGCTTGGCAACACAAACAGTCCTGGACATCCACGGAAGACAGTGGTAAAGAAAAACCTCTTTTTTGGTAAAGAAAAAACTCTTCACAATATCCAGCCAAGTGAAGAACACTCAGCAAGAGGTGGGCCTATCATCATTATCCAAGTCTACCATAAAGAAAAGACTTCACAAGAGCAAATACAGAGGGTTCGCCACAAGCTGCAAATAATTCATAGGCCTCAAGAATAGAAAGTCCAGATTAGACTTTGGCAAAAAAATAAAATAAAAAAAATTCTAAAAAAAAGCCAGCCCAGTACTGGAGCAGCATTCGTTGGACAGATGAAATTAAGATCAACCTGTACCAGAATGACGGGAAGAAAAAAATTCTGTTGAAGGCTTGGAAATGGCTCATGATCCGAAGCATAGCACATCGTCTGTAAAACACGGTTAAAGAAGTATGATGGCATGGGCATTTAATGGAACTGGATCACTAGTGTTTATTGATGATGTTACAGAAAACAGAAGCAGCTAAATTAAGTGTACAGGGATATACTGTCTGCTCAGATTCAGCCATATTTAGCAATACAGATGGACAGTGATGTACTGCAAAAGCAACCCAGGAGTTTTTTAAGGCAAAGAAGTGAAATATTCTACAATTATCGAGTCAGTCACCTGATCTCAACATGATCGAACATACATTTCACTGGCTGAAGACAAAACTAAAGGCAGAAAGACCCATGAACAAACAACAACTGAAGACATCTGTAGTAAAGGCCTTGCAAAACATAAAAAAGGAAACCCAGAAGTTTGTGATGTCCATGGGTTACAGACTTCAGCTGCAAAGGATTCTCAACAAAGTATTAACAATGTAAATTTTATTTATGAGTATGCTAACTTGTTGAATGACATTTGGGCCCCTGAAAACAGGGGACTGTGTATAAAAATGGTTGCAATTCCTAAATGCTTCCTATGATATTTTTGTTCAAGAACTTGAATTAAAGCTGAAAGTCTGGACTTCAATCATATCTCCACTGTTTAATTTCAAATCCATTGCGGTGGCATACAGAGACAAAATTCTGAAATTTGTGTCAGCGTCCAAATATATATGGACCTGACTGTATAGTTTGATACATAATTCCCTCTGAGGTCACTGCTCAAAGCATAGCATTCCACACCAGGAAAGAGGGGGTGATGTATCAAAGCTTCTAAAGTTGAAAAGTGGAGAGTTTGCCAGTATTAACTAATCAACTTCTAGCTGTCATTTATCAAGTGCATTTTATAAAATAAGTAGAAGCTGATTGGTTGATACATCTCCTGAGTGTGCCAGCTATAGCACTGGAGAGGCACAGCGATTTTCACATGTTAAGTATCTCAGTTGCTATTGGGCAGCGCAGTACCAGTTCAGCACTGTCTTCCTCTGAACATTATTTTTTAAGTATAGGAGAGGAAAGCACTTGAAGAGAGCAATTAGCATACTGGACAGTCGCTTTGGAACTCTCTCTGGCTAGGTCGGTGGGAGTTGTGTGGAGAATATATATATATGTTTTTTATATGTTTCAGTGAACATCCTATACTTTAAAATCAATACATACAACTCCTTTCAGTCTCCCCAGTGACAGGTCCGCCTTAAAGAGAGATCCTCTTAGGGATATTTGCTCACTCACCCTCTGTTTCTTTTGAATCAGCTCTTTAGGTGTCAGACTGTCAGCTTTTCCCAAGATTGGGACAATATTCACTTTGTCCTGCACTGCTCGCAGGAACTCTATGTCCAGAGGCCGCATTCTGCAAAACACAGTCATATGCTACATTATAAATGCTGAGCGAGAAATCATTCAGTGACATCCGTATTCCCCATAAGGCTAAGATGATTACTGGGTGCCAGGTCTACCATTTAAAACAGGCACATGTATGTGTATGACTGTATACACTCTGTATGTGTATGACTGTATACAGTCCGCATGACCACTATAACCAGTATAGAAGCTTGCAGCATATGATGAGTATTGTACTTATGAAGAGTGTATCTGAACTCTCTGTATATATATTAACCATATACTGAAACTTGGCCATAGAAGGAATGTTAGTTCTAAGCTGCCTACCAGGCTTCTGTATGTCATTTAGCCTAACACACTTAGCACTTGTTGCGCACTCTCAATGGAGACAGTCATCTGGTGGGGTGAAGTATTGAGAATGAAGCCTAGTAGTTCACTAGTAACCTGGGACATCAGGCTTCAACCTTGGCTTATCCATCAAAATCGCTCCTCCATCACACACAGCTATAAACACCCCAAGCATAAAAAATTTCAACTCAATGTAAAACTTTAGAGAGTGATGGATTTATTCATATACAGTCCAATAGGAAAAAACAGAAACGATTTTGTAAAAGTCAACAAACTAATGGATGGCTAACAGGAGCGGTTTAGTAGAGGAGGGGGCCCATGTGTGGGTGTGGCCAGTGTTATGTAGGAATGTACACCCCTTATACTGTCAACCCCAATTCTTCCTAAATATGCCGGTGGCTGTCATTGCATAGTGATCGCCTCTGCCTGAATGATAGGCAGAGGCGGTCGCTGGGTGGGAGGGGGCGGCACGGCGGCATTTGTCTGCCGTTTTGTGGGCTCGGCCCGGCCAATGCAGGCGTGGCTGGACCATGCGGGAGACGTGCCACAGTGGCTGTGTGACATCACACGCAGCCGCTGCGACCCGGGCAGCGATGAGTAGCTCCCGGCCAGCACGCAAAAGCTGCGCAGGCCGGGAGCTACTCCTGAAGTGCAAAAGCATCGCCGCTGTGCGATGCTTTTGCACTTCTGCGATGAGGCAGGGACTGACATGCAGGGCGGGCTAGCCCTGTGCTGGGCGTCCCCCCGCATGTCAGTGTTCCTGATCGTAAATTTAGCACAGCTACGATCAAGTCGGAATGACCCCCATAGTCTCTTGTACAGCGCAGCATATTCCGTTGTTAACACATACACAAACACACATAATTCATTTGGGAATTAGGTGGGCTGGCACATTGAATGTTGACTTTGAAACACTAATCAAATAAGTTATTATCCCAATAAATGCAGTTCACATACCCATGTCCCAGAGGTGACAGGAAGTACAGACAGCAGTGTACACGCGTGTCTTGGAGATTCTTGCGATTTAGGCCACTCTCATCTCTGAAGTATTGCTCAAATTGCTGGTCAATGTAATCAGCCACTAGTTTCCAGCTGGAGGGAACACAAACAGAGTTTAGAGCCAATATCACACCTGTGCAGTGGCGTCGAGAGGGGAGGAGTGGTTACTAATTACCCAAGCCTGATTGGGAAGCCTGCAATGCTGCAAATACAGGTATTTCTATGTTTTTGTAGAGTTATGTCCACACCTCCTTACATTAGGCCATGCCCCTGTAGCCCACCCAACCCCACTTTCTACGCATCTAGATCTGTGTTCTGCAGGGAGACTGACAAGCCACAACAGCAAAGGCTGTAAATTGTATAAATATTATATGAAACACACCACGGTATAACAGGTTCATCATTAATGAAAATAACTTTATTTAAAAATACAATAACTTTTCAAGCTAATTTTGAACAAAAGCAATCACAAGATTTTAGAAGGGGGTTACCAAACATGTTGGGCCGGATGTAATGGCTTGCGAGACGGCCGGAGTGCCGAGACTCTGGCAGAACTCGTATGTTTTTTTAAAGCAGCTAATTTTTACAAGGCAAAACCAACCAGGATTTGCCTTGTAAACGTTTGCAGCTTTAAAAATTTTTTATCGAGTTCGTCCCGAGTCTCGGAGCTTCGGCCGTCTCGCAAGCCATTGCATCCAGCACAAAATCTAAGGTAGGTTGGTTACCTAGCATTGAGACAAACACAGATTTTTTTTTCTGTTGGACTGATGCAGAGTGGGGCATATGCTTATTTGCGCATTGTTAAATACACAAATTTGCACTATGCATGCTCACACAATGAGCACAATGCTGTATGTTATTGATGCTAAGCTGCTCACATCCTGCTATAAGTATGTTTCTGTCATGAGCCACCGTTATATCTCATTCCTGTTTGCATTCTGTTTATGTTTTTATGTTCTCATTCCAGGTTTTCTCATGTACCTGTTTAGGCCATTATGTGGTGAGTCTGTGTAACTGCAACCTGTCTCCTGTTTGTGTGGCCTGTGCAGTCTCACTTGTCAGATAATTAGGCCATTATGTGGTGAGTCTGTGTAATTGCAGCCTGTCTCCTGTATGTGTGGCCTGTGCAGTTTCACCTGTCAGATAATTAGGCCATTACCTTGTGTCTGGCTTCCAGCCATCCTGATTGGGGCTTGCTTCCTTTATTACCCAGCCTGCCCTTCACCTGACGCCGGTGATAGATACATGTTCCTGTTTGTACTAGTGTCCAGGCCTTGTTCTATGGTGAATCTTTAACCTGTGCAATCGGTGCTGTAAAACTATTTGTTATATCCTATTCAGTTGGAATCCTGTGTACCCTGTCCTGACAGAATCCTAAGATCATTACCCGAACCTGAATTCCTGCTTCAATGAGAACCAGTCAGCTCGTATGAGATCCTGTCTGCCTGTGTTGAACCCGTGACCTGGAGACCTCGTCAGATTGGTACCTGACCAGAATCAGCTGGCCTTGTATTCAGGTTTTTGTGGAGTTTCCACACAGACACTGCTTGCCTGCAGTTCTGTATTATAACATCTTTGAGCATTGTTGCTTTCACAGTCTATTTAGTAGCTTATAACACCTTTGAGCATTGTTGCTTTCCCAGTTTATAAAGTTGCTTATAACATCTTTGAGCATTGTTGCATTCACAGTCTTAGTCAGGTTTCCTCTTGTTCACTCTGAATCTCGGTTGGTGCCTTGTTATCTCGTAAGACCTGGGGGCATTGGAGTCTGGGCGGACCTAATTTGCCCATTCAAACGCGGCTGCTATAGGAGAAGACTAGCTTCACAGGTGCCAACCGACCACTGGGGGGAATAACAGAGTCAGTGGATAGAGTAGATATGGCTGCAATCACTCTTTCCCAGTTGCAGCTCCACACAGGAGTACTGGAACTCCCCAGTTGCCACCCAGTCCCCAGAGTTCCAGATCTCAGTTAATAACCGTTTTAATCTCAGCATCAGGCTATGGGGTATATGTAATAGGGTGCAAGTTCTAAGAACTACTGCAAACTTGGAGATAAAGGCCTTCAGGTTTGTTAGCAAACCAAAAAAATTAGTAGCTGGACAAAACAATGTTGCACTGCAGGTGGGGCAGATGTAACATGTGCAGAGAGAGTTAGATATGGGTGGGTTATATTATTTCTGTGCAGGGTAAGTACTGGTTGCTTAATTTCTACACTGAAATTTAGATTTCAGTTTGAACACACCCCACCCAAAAAGGCAAAAGCATGTTGATTTGCCTTTTTAAATTATTGGTGCTTTAAATCTGCATCTTAATTGCTGAGATCACCCTCTTACATATATTTATAACAGACATCAAAAGGATTCATATACAGGGCCGAAAGGGACTGTTACCTCGTACATGCATGGGATTAGCAATCTCTGGAAAAATATGTAAATAAAATCAATAAAAGTTTAATTAGTTACTAAATGGAATGTATTTATTTTTTCTTCTTAGTGAAGTCAGTAGCACAAAAATGTATATAAATAAGTTGATCTTGAAACGCCCTCTATTCATGAAAGGGTTACATAATTGTAAAGTACAGTAGAATATGCTGGCACTACACAAGTAACTTAAGAAAATATAATAATGGTTCTTGACATGATGACAAATTGACAAATTACCTTCAGGCTGTGTGTATAAGGTGTATATGAGCATATATATATATATATATATATCAAAGAAAAAAAGACAGCGGCACTCGGAGACTTATACATCTAAGCAGATGTATTAAACATGTGTCAAAATGTGTGTTTACTTCACCTGGACAAAGGGGCGTTGTGGCCCCGAAAATGTTGGTGCCCTTTTTGACACATGTTTACTACATCTGCTTAGACGTATAAGTCTCAGAGTGCCGCTGTCTTTTATCTTTGGTGTGACTAATTACTTCAGAGGGCACTGGAGCAGCATATTCTATACAAGGAAGTGCCGGCCCGACCATTCTTTGTATGTATGTATATATATATATCTATATATATACATATATCTATATCTATCTATCTATCTATCTATCTATCTATCTATCTCTCTCTATATATATATATATATATATATATATAATATCCCAAAATAGATGACGCTCCACCTTTGAAAAAGTCACGTGGAGCGTGATGAAACGCGTCAGGACCCGCCTTCACACACACCTTGCTCAGGTGTAACTTCTAGGTGCACATCGACTTAGATCCACACCGGACCTTCCCGTTGTTATCTCCCATCACCAGCGGCATCAACACGCACGCCGCCACAGTCAGCTTGTGAGTAGACAGCTTTCTCCCCTCCGCTGCACAGCTTATGTGGGCAATACAGGATTCATATGCCGAGGACGCTCGGCTCTGACCAGCCCACCGGAGAGGTACTGAGATCTGCTTCAATTCAGTGATATACAACTAATTTAATTGGGAAAACATCTGTGCACCCTGTTCACCATCTGTCTGTACAGCAGTAATTGACGTTATTCTGTGGAACACGGACTTTTACCATCTATAACACGTCTGCTATTTTAGCATCAACTATAAGAAATTACAGACATCATGAGACAATTGTAGTGTGATTTACCCCTTTAATCATCACATATATATTACCGGTATACATGTTTGCAACTATTTTTTATATTTATATTTTTTATTAATAAATATTGCAATTTCTATACGTTGTCTCTCTTCTCATATATACACTTTTCCTGACATTCAGCGCAGCCGTTTGTTCTTTTTCTGTTTCTGTTCCAATACTACACATAGTATTCCGGCAAGCGCAGTCTCTCAGGAATCGTGGTTTTAATAAATATATCTTAATTGGTTATTTTTATTTTTATTTATACTTTCTAATTTACTCTAATGTTGAGGCGCTTTTTCCAGCAGCTTTTTTTTTTGTTTCTCTGGATGGAGATCGTGTCTGCTGAGGAAGTCTGCTTCCCAGTTGTCCACTCCCAGAATGAAAATCGCCGACAGAGCCCTTACATGTCTTTCTGCCCAGAGGAGAATTTTTGTCACCTCTGCCATTGCAGCTCTGCTTTTCGTTCCTCCCTGCCTGTTTATGTACGTGACTGCTGTTACATTGTCCGACTGGATCTGCACGGGATGATCTTGAAGAAGATGTACCGCTTGTAGAAGGCCATTGTAAATGGCTCTCAGTTCCAGAATGTTTATGTGAAGAAGTGTTTCTCGACTTGACCATTTTCCTTGGAAGCTTTCCCCCTGAGTGACAGCTCCCCAGCCTCGGAGACTTGCATCCGTGGTTACCAGAACCCAGTCCTGAATCCCGAACCTGCGTCCCTCTAGTAGGTGAGAACTGTGTAGCCACCACAGGAGCGAAATTCTGGCTTTTGACGACAGGATTATCTTCCGGTACATGGGTAGGTGGGATCCGGACCACTTGTCCAACAGGTCCCACTGGAATACTCTGGCATGGAACCTGCCAAACTGTATGGCCTCGTAGGCCGCCACCATTTTCCCCAACAACCGAATGCACTGATGGATCGACACCCTTGTTGGTTTCAATATCTGTTTGACCATTCTCTGGATTTCCAGAGCCTTTTCCACTGGAAAAAAAACTCTCTGAACTTCTGTGTCCAGTATCATCCCGAGAAAGGACAATCTTGTCGTCGGTTCCAACTGTGACTTTGGAAAATTTATGATCCAACCGTGTTGTTGGAGTATGGACAGGGAGAGTGTGATGTTCTGCAGCAACTGCTCCCTGGATCTCGCCTTTATCAGGAGATCGTCCAGATAAGGATTTATATTGTGCATTTGTACTCTGTAATCGGGCGCTGCGGAACCCTTGTGGCGCCATATAAATAAAGGATAATAATAATAATAATAATAATAATAATATTGACTCCTTTTTGACGAAGGAGGACCATCATTTCCACCATCACCTTGCTGAATACTCTCGGAGCCGTGGAGAGACCGAAAGGCAACGTCTGGAATTGGTAATGGCAATCCTGAACCGGGAATCTCAGATATGCCTGGTGAGGAGGATAAATGGGAACATGCGGGTAAGCATCCTTTATGTCTACTGACACCATGAACTCCCCCTCCTCCAGACTGGAAATCACTGCCCTCAGTGATTCCATTTTGAACTTGAACCTTTTCAAGTAGAGATTCAGATTTTTTAGGTTTAAATTTGGTCTGACCGAGCCGTCCGGCTTCGGATCTACAAGGAGGCTTGAATAAAACCCCTCCCCTTGTTGTGACAAAGGTACCAGGACTATGACCTGATCCTGACATAATTTTTGAATTGCCGTTGTTACTGCCTCTCTTTCTGGAAGAGAAGCTGGCAAGGTCGATTTGAAAAATCGGCATGGGGGGACGTCTTGAAACTCCAGTTTGTACCCCTGGGACACTATTTGTAAAACCCATGGGTCCAGGCCAGATTGAATCCAACCATGACTGAACAGTTTCAGACGTGCCCCCACCCGACCAGCCTCCCGCAAGGGAGCCCCAGCGTCATGCTGTAGATTTGGCAGAAGTAGACTTCTGCTCCTTGGATTCTGGAGCCGCTGCGGACTTCTTTCCTTTTCCCCTTCCCCTACCTGCAAAGAAGGGGGAACCTTTGTCCGTTTTGTCTTTGTAGGGCCGAAAGGACTGCATGTGAGAGTGATGTGTCTTTTTTGCCGGTGCAGGAGCATAAGGCAAAAATGTCGACTTACCTGCGGTAGCCGCCGAGACTAACGCATCTAGCCCATCACCAAATAAGGCCTCACCTTTGTATGGGAGAGCCTCCATATTCTTTTTGGAATCTGCATCCGCGTTCCACTGGCGAATCCACAACACCCGCCGAGCCGATTTCGCCATGGTAGCGGCTGTTGAACCCAAGGGTCCAATATCCTTCATTGCTTCTAGCATGTATGCGGCAGCGTCTTTGATATTACCTAACTTTAGGAGTATCTCATCTTAATCAATCGTGTCAATTTCTGATGACAAGTTGTCTGACCCTTTTTTCAATAGCCTGACTCACCCACACGCAAGCAATTGTGGGCCTGAGCAGCGTACCATTGGCAACATAAATGGATTTTAAGGTAGTCTCCATTCTGCGGTCTGCTGGCTCCTTTAGTGAAGCCGTCCCAGGTGCAGGGAGAATCACCTTCTTTGTCAACCTGGACAGTGCACTATCTAACACCGGGGGTGACTCCCATTTTTTCCTGTCCTCTAAAGGAAAAGGATAAGCCATCTGAATCCTTTTGGGAATACGAAATTTCTTTTCAGGATTCACCCACACCCCTTCAAAAAGAGCATTTAGCTTGTGGGAAGGAGGGAAAGTAACCTTAGATTTCTTTTCTTTATAGAAATAGGCCTTCTCCTGAGGTACAGGAGGGGATTCTGTAACTACCAAAGCTTCCCTTATATCCACAATCATATTAGGGATGAGCGGGTTCGGTTCCTCGGAATCCGAACCCGCCCGAACTTCATGTTTTTTTTACACGGGTCCGAGCGACTCGGATCTTCCCGCCTTGCTCGGATAACCCGAGCGCGCCCGAACGTCATCATCCCGCTGTCGGATTCTCGCGAGGCTCGGATTCTATCGCGAGACTCGGATTCTATATAAGGAGCCGCGCGTCGCCGCCATTTTCACACGTGCATTGAGATTCATAGGGAGAGGACGTGGCTGGCGTCCTCTCCGTTTATAGAGAAGAGAGTGAGACAGTAGAGAGAGACACAGTAGTAATTTTGGGGAGCATTAGGAGGAGTACTAGTTACTTGCTGAAGTGATAGATAGTGTGACTGTATATTATCTGACTTGTGGGGGAGACACTGACAGTGGGGAGCAGTTAGAGTCTGAGAGCAGGACTCAGGAGTACATATAACGTACAGTGCACACTTTTGCTGCCAGAGTGCCACACTGCCATTGTGACCACACTGACCACCAGTATAATATATATTGTGATTGTCTGCTTAGGAGTACTACTTGCAAGTTGCTGATAGTGTGACCAGTGACCTGACCACCAGTCACCACCAGTTTAATATATATATATATATATATATATAATTGTATATAATATATATATAATATTGTATACCACCTACCCGTGGTTTTTTTTCTTTTTCTTTCTTCTTTATACATACTACTATAGTAGCTTACTGTAGCAGTCTGCGGTGCTGCTGAGCTGACTGTGTCCAGCAGGTCCGTCATCAGTCATTACATAATAAATATATATACCTGTCCGGCTGCAGTACTAGTGATATTATATATATATATATTGATTTCATCTCATTATCATCCAGTCTATATTAGCAGCAGACACAGTACGGTAGTCCACGGCTGTAGCTACCTCTGTGTCGGCAGTCGCTCGTCCATCCATAATTGTATACCACCTACCCGTGGTTTTTTTTTTTTCTTTCTTCTTTATACATACTACTATAGTAGCTTACTGTAGCAGTCTGCGGTGCTGCTGAGCTGACAGTGTCCAGCAGGTCCGTCATCAGTCATTACATAATAAATATATATACCTGTCCGGCTGCAGTACTAGTGATATTATATATATATATATATTGATTTCATCTCATTATCATCCAGTCTATATTAGCAGCAGACACAGTACGGTAGTCCACGGCTGTAGCTACCTCTGTGTCGGCAGTCGCTCGTCCATCCATAATTGTATACCACCTACCCGTGGTTTTTTTTTTTCTTTCTTCTTTATACATACTACTATAGTAGCTTACTGTAGCAGTCTGCGGTGCTGCTGAGCTGACAGTGTCCAGCAGGTCCGTCATCAGTCATTACATAATAAATATATATACCTGTCCGGCTGCAGTACTAGTGATATTATATATATATATATATTGATTTCATCTCATTATCATCCAGTCTATATTAGCAGCAGACACAGTACGGTAGTCCACGGCTGTAGCTACCTCTGTGTCGGCAGTCGCTCGTCCATCCATAATTGTATACCACCTACCCGTGTTTTTTTTTTTTCTTTCTTCTTTATACATACTACTATAGTAGCTTACTGTAGCAGTCTGCGGTGCTGCTGAGCTGACAGTGTCCAGCAGGTCCGTCATCAGTCATTACATAATAAATATATATACCTGTCCGGCTGCAGTACTAGTGATATTATATATATATATATTGATTTCATCTCATTATCATCCAGTCTATATTAGCAGCAGACACAGTACGGTAGTCCACGGCTGTAGCTACCTCTGTGTCGGCAGTCGCTCGTCCATCCATAATTGTATACCACCTACCCGTGTTTTTTTTTTTTCTTTCTTCTTTATACATACTACTATAGTAGCTTACTGTAGCAGTCTGCGGTGCTGCTGAGCTGACTGTGTCCAGCAGGTCCGTCATCAGTCATTACATAATAAATATATCTACCTGTCCGGCTGCAGTACTAGTGTGATATAATATATATTGATTTCATCTCATTATCATCCAGTCTATATTAGCAGCAGACACAGTACGGTAGTCCACGGCTGTAGCTACCTCTGTGTCGGCAGTCGCTCGTCCATCCATAATTGTATACCACCTACCCGTGTTTTTTTTTTTTTTTTTTTCTTCTTTATACATACTACTATAGTAGCTTACTGTAGCAGTCTGCGGTGCTGCTGAGCTGACAGTGTCCAGCAGGTCCGTCATCAGTCATTACATAATAAATATATCTACCTGTCCGGCTGCAGTACTAGTGTGATATAATATATATTGATTTCATCTCATTATCATCCAGTCTATATTAGCAGCAGACACAGTACGGTAGTCCACGGCTGTAGCTACCTCTGTGTCGGCAGTCGCTCGTCCATCCATAATTGTATACCACCTACCCGTGTTTTTTTTTTTTTCTTTCTTCTTTATACATACTACTATAGTAGCTTACTGTAGCAGTCTGCGGTGCTGCTGAGCTGACAGTGTCCAGCAGGTCCGTCATCAGTCATTACATAATAAATATATCTACCTGTCCGGCTGCAGTACTAGTGTGATATAATATATATTGATTTCATCTCATTATCATCCAGTCTATAATAGCAGCAGACACAGTACGGTAGACCACGGCTGTAGCTACCTCTGTGTCGGCAGTCGCTCGTCCATCCATAATTGTATACCACCTACCCGTGGTTTTTTTTTTCTTTCTTCTTTATACATACTACTATAGTAGCTTACTGTAGCAGTCTGCGGTGCTGCTGAGCTGACAGTGTCCAGCAGGTCCGTCATCAGTCATTACATAATAAATATATCTACCTGTCCGGCTGCAGTACTAGTGTGATATAATATATATTGATTTCATCTCATTATCATCCAGTCTATATTAGCAGCAGACACAGTACGGTAGTCCACGGCTGTAGCTACCTCTGTGTCGGCAGTCGCTCGTCCATCCATAAGTATACTAGTATCCATCCATCTCCATTGTTTACCTGAGGTGCCTTTTAGTTGTGCCTATTAAAATATGGAGAACAAAAATGTTGAGGTTCCAAAAATAGGGAAAGATCAAGATCGACTTCCACCTCGTGCTGAAGCTGCTGCCACTAGTCATGGCCGAGACGATGAAATGCCATCAACGTCGTCTGCCAAGGCCGATGCCCAATGTCATAGTACAGAGCATGTAAAATCCAAAACACCAAATATCAGTAAAAAAAGGACTCCAAAATCTAAAATAAAATTGTCGGAGGAGAAGCGTAAACTTGCCAATATGCCATTTACCACACGGAGTGGCAAGGAACGGCTGAGGCCCTGGCCTATGTTCAAGGCTAGTGGTTCAGCTTCACATGAGGATGGAAGCACTCAGCCTCTCGCTAGAAAAATGAAAAGACTCAAGCTGGCAAAAGCACCGCAAAGAACTGTGCGTTCTTCGAAATCCCAAATCCACAAGGAGAGTCCAATTGTGTCGGTTGCGATGCCTGACCTTCCCAACACTGGACGTGAAGAGCATGCGCCTTCCACCATTTGCACGCCCCCTGCAAGTGCTGGAAGGAGCACCCGCAGTCCAGTTCCTGATAGTCAGATTGAAGATGTCAGTGTTGAAGTACACCAGGATGAGGAGGATATGGGTGTTGCTGGCGCTGGGGAGGAAATTGACAAGGAGGATTCTGATGGTGAGGTGGTTTGTTTAAGTCAGGCACCCGGGGAGACACCTGTTGTCCGTGGGAGGAATATGGCCGTTGACATGCCTGGTGAAAATACCAAAAAAATCAGCTCTTCGGTGTGGAAGTATTTCAACAGAAATGCGGACAACATTTGTCAAGCCGTGTGTTGCCTTTGTCAAGCTGTAATAAGTAGGGGTAAGGATGTTAACCACCTCGGAACATCCTCCCTTATACGTCACCTGCAGCGCATTCATAATAAGTCAGTGACAAGTTCAAAAACTTTGGGCGACAGCGGAAGCAGTCCACTGACCAGTAAATCCCTTCCTCTTGTAACCAAGCTCACGCAAACCACCCCACCAACTCCCTCAGTGTCAATTTCCTCCTTCCCCAGGAATGCCAATAGTCCTGCAGGCCATGTCACTGGCAATTCTGACGATTCCTCTCCTGCCTGGGATTCCTCCGATGCATCCTTGCGTGTAACGCCTACTGCTGCTGGCGCTGCTGTTGTTGCTGCTGGGAGTCGATGGTCATCCCAGAGGGGAAATCGTAAGACCACTTTTACTACTTCCACCAAGCAATTGACTGTCCAACAGTCCTTTGCAAGGAAGATGAAATATCACAGCAGTCATCCTGCTGCAAAGCGGATAACTGAGGCCTTGGCATCCTGGGTGGTGAGAAACGTGGTTCCGGTATCCATCATTACTGCAGAGCCAACTAGAGACTTGTTGGAGGTACTGTGTCCCCGGTACCAAATACCATCTAGGTTCCATTTCTCTAGGCAGGCGATACCGAAAATGTACACAGACCTCAGAAAAAGAGTCACCAGTGTCCTAAAAAATGCAGCTGTACCCAATGTCCACTTAACCACGGACATGTGGACAAGTGGAGCAGGGCAGGGTCAGGACTATATGACTGTGACAGCCCACTGGGTAGATGTATGGACTCCCGCCGCAAGAACAGCAGCGGCGGCACCAGTAGCAGCATCTCGCAAACGCCAACTCTTTCCTAGGCAGGCTACGCTTTGTATCACCGGTTTCCAGAATACGCGCACAGCTGAAAACCTCTTACGGCAACTGAGGAAGATCATCGCGGAATGGCTTACCCCAATTGGACTCTCCTGTGGATTTGTGGCATCGGACAACGCCAGCAATATTGTGTGTGCATTAAATCTGGGCAAATTCCAGCACGTCCCATGTTTTGCACATACCTTGAATTTGGTGGTGCAGAATTTTAAAAAAAACGACAGGGGCGTGCAAGAGATGCTGTCGGTGGCCAGAAGAATTGCGGGACACTTTCGGCGTACAGGCACCACGTACAGAAGACTGGAGCAACACCAAAAACGCCTGAGCCTGCCCTGCCATCATCTGAAGCAAGAAGTGGTAACGAGGTGGAATTCAACCCTATATATGCTTCAGAGGTTGGAGGAGCAGCAAAAGGCCATTCAAGCCTATACAATTCAGCACGATATAGGAGGTGGAATGCACCTGTCTCAAGCGCAGTGGAGAATGATTTCAACGTTGTGCAAGGTTCTGCTGCCCTTTGAACTTGCCACACGTGAAGTCAGTTCAGACACTGCCAGCCTGAGTCAGGTCATTCCCCTCATCAGGCTTTTGCAGAAGAAGCTGGAGACATTGAAGGAGGAGCTAACACGGAGCGATTCCGCTAGGCATGTGGGACTTGTGGATGGAGCCCTTAATTCGCTTAACAAGGATTCACGGGTGGTCAATCTGTTGAAATCAGAGCACTACAATTTGGCCACCGTGCTCGATCCTAGATTTAAAACCTACCTTGGATCTCTCTTTCCGGCAGACACAAGTCTGCTGGGGTTCAAAGACCTGCTGGTGAGAAAATTGTCAAGTCAAGCGGAACGCGACCCGTCAACATCTCCTCCTTCACATTCTCCCGCAACTGGGGGTGCGAGGAAAAGGCTCAGAATTCCGAGCCCACCCGCTGGCGGTGATGCAGGGCAGTCTGGAGTGACTGCTGATGCTGACATCTGGTCTGGACTGAAGGACCTGTCAACGATTACGGACATGTCGTCTACTGTCACTGCATATGATTCTCTCCCCATTGAAAGAATGGTGGAGGATTATATGAGTGACCGCATCCAAGTAGGCACGTCACACAGTCCGTACTTATACTGGCAGGAAAAAGAGGCAATTTGGAGGCCCTTGCACAAACTGGCTTTATTCTACCTAAGTTGCCCTCCCACAAGTGTGTACTCCGAAAGAGTGTTTAGTGCCGCCGCTCACCTTGTCAGCAATCGGCGTACGAGGTTACTTCCAGAAAATGTGGAGAAGATGATGTTCATTAAAATGAATTATAATCAATTCCTCCGTGGAGACATTGACCAGTAGCAATTGCCTCCACAAAGTACACAGGGAGCTGAGATGGTGGATTCCAGTGGGGACGAATTGATAATCTGTGAGGAGGGGGATGTACACGGTGATATATCGGAGGATGATGATGAGGTGGACATCTTGCCTCTGTAGAGCCAGTTTGTGCAAGGAGAGATTAATTGCTTCTTTTTTGGTGGGGGTCCAAACCAACCCGTCATTTCAGTCACAGTCGTGTGGCAGACCCTGTCACTGAAATGATGGGTTGGTTAAAGTGTGCATGTCCTGTTTATACAACATAAGGGTGGGTGGGAGGGCCCAAGGACAATTCCATCTTGCACCTCTTTTTTCTTTAATTTTTCTTTGCGTCATGTGCTGTTTGGGGAGTGTTTTTTGGAAGGGCCATCCTGCGTGACACTGCAGTGACACTCCTAGATGGGCCAGGTGTTTGTGTCGGCCACTAGGGTCGCTTATCTTACTCACACAGCTACCTCATTGCGCCTCTTTTTTTCTTTGCGTCATGTGCTGTTTGGGGAGTGTTTTTTGGAAGGGCCATCCTGCGTGACACTGCAGTGCCACTCCTAGATGGGCCCGGTGTTTGTGTCGGCCACTAGGGTCGCTTATCTTACTCACACAGCTACCTCATTGCGCCTCTTTTTTTCTTTGCGTCATGTGCTGTTTGGGGAGTGTTTTTTGGAAGGGCCATCCTGCGTGACACTGCAGTGCCACTCCAAGATGGGCCCGGTGTTTGTATCGGCCACTAGGGTCGCTTATCTTACTCACACAGCTACCTCATTGCGCCTCTTTTTTTCTTTGCGTCATGTGCTGTTTGGGGAGTGTTTTTTGGAAGGGCCATCCTGCGTGACACTGCAGTGACACTCCTAGATGGGCCCGGTGTTTGTGTCGGCCACTAGGGTCGCTTAGCTTACTCACACAGCTACCTCATTGCGCCTCTTTTTTTCTTTGCGTCATGTGCTGTTTGGGGAGTGTTTTTTGGAAGGGCCATCCTGCGTGACACTGCAGTGCCACTCCTAGATGGGCCAGGTGTTTGTGTCGGCCACTAGGGTCGCTTATCTTACTCACACAGCTACCTCATTGCGCCTCTTTTTTTCTTTGCGTCATGTGCTGTTTGGGGAGTGTTTTTTGGAAGGGCCATCCTGCATGACACTGCAGTGCCACTCCTAGATGGGCCCGGTGTTTGTGTCGGCCACTAGGGTCGCTTATCTTACTCACACAGCTACCTCATTGCGCCTCTTTTTTTCTTTGCGTCATGTGCTGTTTGGGGAGTGTTTTTTGGAAGGGCCATCCTGCGTGACACTGCAGTGCCACTCCTAGATGGGCCCGGTGTTTGTGTCGGCCACTAGGGTCGCTTAGCTTACTCACACAGCTACCTCATTGCGCCTCTTTTTTTCTTTGCGTCATGTGCTGTTTGGGGAGTGTTTTTTGGAAGGGCCATCCTGCGTGACACTGCAGTGCCACTCCTAGATGGGCCAGGTGTTTGTGTCGGCCACTAGGGTCGCTTATCTTACTCACACAGCTACCTCATTGCGCCTCTTTTTTTCTTTGCGTCATGTGCTGTTTGGGGAGTGTTTTTTGGAAGGGCCATCCTGCATGACACTGCAGTGCCACTCCTAGATGGGCCCGGTGTTTGTGTCGGCCACTAGGGTCGCTTATCTTACTCACACAGCTACCTCGGTGCAAATTTTAGGACTAAAAATAATATTGTGAGGTGTGAGGTATTCAGAATAGACTGAAAATGAGTGGAAATTATGGTTTTTGAGGTTAATAATACTTTGGGATCAAAATGACCCCCAAATTCTATGATTTAAGCTGTTTTTTAGGGTTTTTTGAAAAAAACACCCGAATCCAAAACACACCCGAATCCGACAAAAAAAATTCGGTGAGGTTTTGCCAAAACGCGGTCGAAACCCAAAACACGGCCGCGGAACCGAACCCAAAACCAAAACACAAAACCCGAAAAATTTCAAGTGCACATCTCTAAATCATATATTGTATATTTTTCGCCAATTTATGATCTATTTCCCTGGAGTCACTATCGTCGACACAGGAATCAGAGTCCGTGTTGGTATCAGTATTTACAATATTTGCAAACGGTCTCTTATGTGACCCAGAGGGGTCACCTGCTGATGGGAGCACAGAACCCTGAAAAATCACATCTTCCACAGATTTTCTCCAGCATTCTGCCTGAGATTCAGACTTATCTAATCTCCTATTGATATGATGCACACGATCACGTATTTCTTTCACCCATGCAGGCTCTAGGTGTGCCGGCAGCACCACCACATTACAACTCTGTGTCCCTAAAATGGCTTCCTCAGAGGAAGAACTCCCTGCCTCAGACATGTCACACTCGTGCACAACACACACACAGACACTCCGGGACTTATAGGGGACAGACCCACAGTAAAATCTGTCAGAAGGACACAGTTAGGAGCAGCCAGTTCACAATCCCAGCGCCAGTACACAATGTCTGTGAAACACAAAAATGCCCACTGACACAAGCGCTTTTTATAATGTAAATACACCCTCTAAAGCACCAAATTCACTGTACCCCCCCTTTTTGCACCCTGATACTTGTAGTCAGTAGTGGAGGAGGACCAGCGTTGTCTCTGCAGCCTGAGGAGAGAGAGAAAATGGCGCTGAGCAGTGTGCTGGCTGACTGAGGAGGAAGCTCCGCCCCCGCAATGGCGCGTTTCTCCTCAGAGATTTTTTCTATAATATTTATACTGGCGGGGTAGAGCTGTGCCTGGGCATCTTATGCACCCTTTTAGCCAGTTTATCAGGTTTTATGCTGCCCAGGGTGCCCCCCCCCCGCACCCTGCCGTGCCTGTGTATGTGGGCAGCAATGGCACGCTGCACTTCCGCCAGCTGCGCGGTACCTTTAGCCGTCACTATCTTGAAGATCTATCTTCTAACACTCACCTGTCTTCTGGCTCTGTGAGGGGGGTGACGGCGTGCTGTGGGAGTGAGCATCTAGACACGGCTAGCGTTCAGTACCCTTCAGGAGCTAATGGTGTCCTGTCAGCCAGAAGCAGAGCCATGAAACTCTTTAGGAAGTTGGTTCCTACTTCTGCCCCCTCAGTCCCACGAAGCAGGGAGACTGTTGCCAGCAGTTCTCCCTGAAAATAAAAAACCTAACATAAAGTCTTTTCAGAGAAACTCAGTAAAGCTCCCCTGGAGTGCATCCAGTCTGCCTGGGCACATTTCTAATACTGAGGTCTGCAGGAGGGGCATAGGGGGAGGAGCCAGTTCACACCCTTGAAAAGTCTTAAAAGTGCCCATGGCTCCTGCGGAACTGTCTATACCCCATGGTACTGAAGTGGATCCCCAGCATCCTCTAGGACGTATGAGAAATATATGTATATATATATATATATATATATATACACACACATATATATATATATATATATATATATTGATTTATTTACATATATCTGCACCAGGCCAGTTGCATCAGATTAGACAAATTCAGCACAAAGATCACATAAATGAGCCATAGTTACCAGTCTTCATTATTTATTGCATCCCCATAGCCCGGCGTGTCCACTATTGTTAGGCGCAGTCGAACACCCTTCTCCTGAATGTCCACCGTCTGCTTCACTATGTCCACAGTCTGTGTCACACAATCTGCGAATGAAGCAGGTAATGAATAATCTTATAACGATAAAAGACAGGCCCCACTTGTGCATAAAATAAAAGTCATTTTGTAAGTCTCCATTTTTACCCTCAAGATGTAAGTGTCCCCTGGATATATTACAGAGGTTCTGTAGCAGTAATTGTGGGATTTACCAAGAATACTGGAGCGTGGCCTTATTAGATAATGCCATTGTAGGTTACTGTACACATCACAGGATGGGCTCCTTTTTGTGCCCATGTCTCTGGATGTGATCTGTAATATATCCAGGCAGTACAGAATTTCACAAATAGTGATGATAAGAAATTTGAATTATCAGGTCTTAAACACGATAATTAGAGAAATGGGCCTCTGAGGATCTGATTCTGAGATGGGAGTAAAGCAAAACAGAGCAAGTAACTGTGCATATGGCAGACCATACTGCTGTGCAAGGGGTGCAAATTCATTTATTATTTTTCATGCAGGGCAGACACTGGCTGCTTCTGCATGTAGACAATGTAGACCACAAATGCTGGACAGCTTTAGTTGTACACAGGAAGTAAAGGGCCCATACACTACTGCGGCAGCCTCCCAGGCGGCAGGATCACCCAAGATACATTGTATGCTGTTCTTTTGCATATGATATATCTTGGGCGATCCCAGTCATGCCTGCGGGAACCGACATATCACGAATGCAGCACTAACGATCTAGGGGAGCCGATCCGACCCTCACGGGAACGCGCATCGGATCAGATCGGATCGGAAACACATCCAAAATGCCCGATTTCACCCGATATATCGGCCCAAATGCCCGGAATTGGATGAAATCGGGAATTATCGTTCTACTGTATGGGGGCCTTTAGATTTGAGTTTGCAACATGGTTTACCAAAGTTGCTTTTTTTTCACTGCCAACTCAGAATCAGGCACAAAATGTCCCCTTATTAAAGAATTATGTAAATATTGTTTTTTGTTTAATAAATAAATGTGATAGATCTATAGAAAGTATGTCTCTGTCTAATGCTTATTTATATACAAAATATCCAGCAGACTGTATCTAGCAGTACTTGGATCTACCGGATCTGCTGAAAACAGCATCTTGTCTCTCTCCAGAAGAAGGGCATTGTACATATATATTCGCATCCTCACTGCTGTGCCATTGGCTGATTCAAGCAAATTAGTGGTGTTTTTCTTTGATTCATTAACTTTGCCAAAAGTGTATCTTATCAACAGGTAATTGAGAAAGGGAGGTATATTTGCAAGAAAGGTCTTATGGGAATACAGTATTTAATCTATTTATTAAGAAAACAGTTGTTATATCTGACACAGACTTGCTTGTCACAATGTATCTTTTTTTGTCTCTTTATTTCCACCTAAAGCACCTTAATATTTTGCTGTGCCAACAGATTACCCCACATTTACTGAAGGATGCAAGGGCTGATGCCGACTGGCTAATACTAAGCACATCCTTCATTCATCTCATAAACTTAGCCATAAATATGTGCAAACCCGGGAATTGCAATTTTCCATTGGTCATCTCACACAGCCACCTTTTCACAGCAGTGAATGGTAAATAATGAGACCTGGTTCCCCATGACAGCAACAGTGGGGTAGGGTGATTTTTTTCTTCACTGTAACTGCGAAGTCTGATTTAATTGATTTGTGGATTGGTTTTATTGATGATATTTTACTCTCAGATACATTGATGACATTTTACAACTGAGGAATGAAATGATAAGACCTGCCTAGCAGTCAACAACAATAAGTTGAGATTCAAGACTTACATTTAACAATAACTGGTACGTAAACAGTGCACCTTCTATGCAAAATGTGCTGAAAGAAGCAAGTTTAAATAAACATACTGTATGGCCTTATATTAGCCAAAACTGACTCTGAACAAAGTTGTTACAATTTACAGAAATTACATCTGTCGCTAATGCAAGATATTATACTTTAGATACAGTAAAAATGTTTTTCATTTTGCTTAATACCTTCTGGGCTTGGTATCTGGCGGTCGCTATATAGATCCGTAAGGAAGAGACTATTTATAAGAGTGGACTTTCCAAGACCAGACTCACCTGGAACAAAAGATAGAAAGATAATCAGTGGCTGTCACTTCCAATATTATAATAATTTAGATGTGTCTGGACCAAATTGCATGTAGCAATATGTATATATTTGGTGTGATTTTCTGATTAACTCCCAGATTTAAGTCCATCGTTCTTTACAAGTATACATTTGTTTTTGGTGTATCATATCACTTTTGGTGATTACCTGCGACCATGAGAGTGAATTCAAAGCCTTTCTTCACATACTTTCTATGCACCTGGTTTGGAAGTGTGGCAAATCCAACGTATTCTCTGTCCTCCTATATGCAGAAGTAATAAAGACTAAATTGAACATGAATTTGGGTGAAATATTCATGCACTGAAGTACTAGAATTGCAACTAATTGCAGCACTTTAACTTTGCAAAGATCAGGAACTGTTTGGGTACATTTAATATTCTGAAAAATAGTGGGACAAAACTGGTCAGTTAATGAATTCTGATGAGTGAGCTACAGTAAATTGTATCCACTTCATTTAAGATATTGATTTATCTAACATGTACTGTACTGTAAATATACTGTACTGTAATAATGATCACAACAAGTCACTGGATACATTTTATAACATTATCATTGATACAACAAACTTCATCCTTTATTACAGATGGAAAATGAATTATTGGTGTAAAAAAGAGTGAGCAGGTCACATTGCATGTTGGTCAGTTTACATTTTAACAACACAGCATTGCAACATGTAATGTAAATCCAGTACATCTTCTGCAACTCACAGGTGACAGCTTGCAACTTTTAGCATCATGTGACTTTATGTTTGTTCTATTTTACTTTATATTGATGCTTTCATTAAACTGTTCTCTGTTGAAGTGTATCACATTTATTATACAGCATTTTGTTTGATAACAAACTTTTTATTTTCACCTGACTAAACTTTTCTTCTTGAATAACCTAAAAAATTTTAACTATAGGTCAGCTCAAGGTACATATTGTTCTGGTTCTAATTTTGCTCACAGGGGAAGATGTATCAAACCTTGGAGAGAGATAAAGTACCAATCAATCAGCTTTTAACTGCCATGTTACAGGCTTGAAAAATGACAGAAGTTGATTGGTTGGTACTTTATCTCTGTCCACTTTACCTCTCTCTGATGTATGATACATCTCCCAGTCAGGTAAGCTGTTAATGGGAATTAGTATACTGTAAGTTGAATTCAATATGGGATATACTACTTTCAATATTAGGGGCCCTTGTGCAGTTGCAGTGTCAGTTATATAGTATGTTCAGGGGTCTATGTACTAATCCTGGGAGACAGACAAAGTGGGCAGAGATAAAGTACCAACCAACCAGTTCCTAGCTGTCAATTTTTCGAACACAGCCTGTAACATGGCATTTGGGAGCTGATTGGTTGGTATATTATCTCTGTCCACTTTATCACTCTCCAAGGCTTCGTACATAGACCCCTCAGTCTTTGGATCTCTGTGCAGTTGCAGTTTTATAATATGTTCAGTCTTGGGAACCCTATGCTTTTGCAGTGTCAGTTCTATAGCATGTTCAGCCTTGGGAACCCTGTGCAGTTGCAGTGGTAGTTCTATAGTATGTTCAGTCTTGGGAACCCTGTGCAGTTGCAGTGGTAGTTCTATAGTATGTTCAGTCTTGGGAACCCTGTGCAGTTGCAGTGGTACAGTAGTTCTATAGCATGTTCAGTCTTGGGAACCCTGTGCAGTTGCAGTGGTAGTTCTATAGGTACAGTAATTCAATCATTTTTAGAAGTTTAAAAAGTGTCATCTATTTTTGAGCCCAGACAAAAAAAATTCTAATAAAGATTTTTTTTTTTATTATTATGTATCATATGTACCTCAATGGAGTCATAGGGGTCCAGCTTTCCCCATGGGCTCTTAGGTCTAGAAGGACTTGGAGGTGGTGGTGGTACTAAAGGTGGACAGCCCCATCTTGTCGGCAGGACTGGAAGGGTATTGCTGAAGTACTCCCCCTCAATATTGTCCTGCTTAACGTGCCCGATAGATATCAGCTCTGCCTCTGGCAGCATAGCATCACTGTAAAAGGCCTTTTCCTGCTCTGTGGGAGAATTCTCCTCATATTGCATTATGTGGTAATTCTGCTGATCCCTCCTATGGCTTTCAGCTTCCTGCTCCCCCCAGAACGTCTCTCCGTGCTGTTCTTTCTGCACTTTCTCTTCCTGCTGCTCCCAGCGTAGTCTTATATCCTTTTGGCGCTCTCTGCGCAGCCTGTCTTCTTCCTGCTGCTCTCTTCTGAGAGTTTCTTCCTGATGTTGCCTGAGAAGTCTCTCCTCCACTTGATGCTGCTGCTCCCTGCAGAGATTTTCATCCTCTCCATACTGCTCTCGATGTAGCTTTTCTACTTGATACTCTCTTCGGAGTCTCTCTTCTTCTTCTTCTTGATGCTGATTGGCCAGCCTATCTTTTTCCTGCTGCTGGTCCCTGTGCAGAAAGCCTTCTCCTTGCTGGCTTTCCGTGAGGAACCTTTCCTCCTCCTCTTGTTGCTCTCTATGGTCCTTTGTCTCTTGCTGTTGGTCTATGCAGAGTCTTTCTTTTTGCTCTTGGGCTCTTTTGTTGGTCTCCCGAGGAATTGTACGAATAATCCCTGTCAGCTCTTCCTCTTCCGAATCATTGCATATGAAATTTCGGATCTGACAGGAAAGAAAAGTATAGAACACAGTAAGCTTTTGTATTTTATCAGATACAGGGTTGGACTGGCACACAGGAGTACAGGGGAAATACCCAGTGGGCCCCACTGCCTTCAGGCCCTCCCCATCCTCTAAGGATCAGGTTCCAGACTGTGCGCTTGAATTATAAATTATACATATGTTACATTTTACTGCCCAGGACTATAATGTCTTTTTAACAGGGTATTGCTGTTATTAATCCAGAAAGAGAATTGATGCCACCCCCTTCATATTTAAAATAGGGACAGTGCGCACCTAAGGCGCACGCTAAACATATAGGGGAGTGGCTTTACAGGGAAGGGGCGTGGCCACATAATAGTACCAATTCACATGACATCGCACAGTATTGTGTGTTATTCAAATTACACTGCACAGAAAGAGACCCTTATATACGTTACAGCACAATAAGAACCCTCATACACGTTACAGCACAGTAAGAGCCCCTTATACATGTTGTAGCACAATAAGAGCCCCTTATACACGTTGCAGCACAGTAAGAGCCCCTTATCCACGTTACAGCACAGTAAGAGCCTCTTATACATGTTGCAGCACAATAAGAACCCTTATACATGCTGCAGCACAGTAAGAGCCCCTTAAACACATTACAGCACAATAAGAGCCCCTTATACAAGTTGCAGCACAATAAGAGCTGGTTATACACGTTGCAGCACAGTAAGAGCTGGTTATACATGTTGCAGCACAGTAAGAGCCCCTTATACACGTTATAGCACAGTAAGAGCCTCTTATACATTATGCCAGGTATGGCCCCTACACAGTGTGTGTGTGTGTGTGTGTGTGTGTGTGTGTGTGTGTGTGTGTGTGTGTGTGTGTGTGTGTGTGTGTGTGTGTGTCCTGCCCCCACTAAATGTACTCATGTTATTTTTTAAGTTGTCTCCTATGGGCAGCTTTATTTTAACACTGTAATTTACAATTCAGCTAGGAGTCACCTTGCTACAAGCTCATAGTGGTTTTCTGAAGTGTAAAACCTAACTCTATAGCTGGATGTATAGCGAATGCATAGCATACTGTGTATATACTTTTTCTGAGGACCCAGAGAGGTCCAAGGGGCAATTGCTGTAGACATAGTGATGCAATTCAAGCACCCACACCCCCTGCTGGGGGATGTGGTATGTAGAGTCGACCAGGCTTAGGTCGGCAGTGTCTAGGTCGACCACTATTGGTCAACAGTAAGTAGGTCGACATGGTTTCTAGGTCGACGGGGTCTCTAGGTCGAAATGTACTAGGTCGACATGACAGAAGGTCGACATGAGTTTTGTCACTTTTTTTGTGTCGTTTTCTCCGTGCAGTGACTGGCAACCCCAATTAGTGCATCGTGTCCCCTCGCATGGCTCGCTTCACTCACCATGCTTCGGGCAAGGCGCCTCGCTCGGCTACCGCTGCGCTCAGCACAAGTCCACGTGGATCGTAAAGTATGAAAAGTTCAAAAAAAAGGGGGGGGGAAGTGAAAAACTCATGTCGACCATTTGTCATGTCGACCTAGAAGTCATGTCGACCTACTTACTGTCGACCTATAGAGGTTGACCTAGACAGTTTCGACCTAAGTGTGGTCGACCTAGAGACTGTATACCCTTCTGGGTGGCCTACCCTTTTCCGGGAGTCACAGAGAACTCAAACATTTGGTAGTCTCCCAAACATTCTACAAGCATATGCCTCTATGTCCCAAGCTGGAAAGTGGACATGTAAGCTTTACTGTATACTGTATGCATGAGATTTATCCATGCCAGTATACAGGCCCGTACAACACTGCACTTAATGTCCCTTATTCTGTGGTTAGTAATTAACTTTAAAGGCTGTCGACACAAAATAACTTACTAATTGTAAAATGTAAATTCTTGCAACGCGTTCAATCTGCTATGTTTGCAGACACATGTCATACACAAATATCAAACATACGGCACACAAAGTACATCTGACAACTTGGAAAAAAAATGGTACAAACATACATAGCATTTAATATTAATTTATTCAGAAGTACATATAAATATTCATTTCTAGCTGTGCAGCTGCAGTCTGTTGGCTAACAACTATCTATGTATTGTATCAAAATGCATGAGAAAGGAAACTGACATTCTGAGACTGAGTCATCCATTAGCAAATGGGAGCTGGTAGTGAAAGTCTGACACCACTGCGCCCTCTAGCTTCCTCTGCATACCTCAGTGTGGACCAGGGATGTGCAGTCAGGGGAGGCAGTGCCTCCCCTGTCATAATCATTAAAATAATATAAAGAAAATACTTATGACACATATTCTGTGTCATAAGTATGTGCGTTAGGCTTTATATTATTTTAATGATTCCTAGTGTGTAAAATACTTGTTTAAATGAGGTTAGGAGGCACCGCTGTCGGTGCCTCCCGCTGTCAGTGCAGAGGGCAGGAAGCGGGGAGGCGGGACCAAGAATTGGGCAGTGAAAGCCCATTAGAAAATGAAGCTGAAGCGGCACTTAGTGGAAGTGCCGCTTTGACAGGGGAGTGACAGGGGCGTACTTTAAACCCATAGCACGCCCCTGTCGCTAAGACTGACCGCAACAGCAGCAGCAGCAGCGGTGCAGCGGGAACTTGCCGGCTGCCTCTGTCAGGCCGGGATCCGCAGAGCAGGAGGGGAGCTGCGAGTCCCGGTCGCTGCCCAAGTCTCTGTCCCGCCGCCGTTACGACTGTGCGGCGCGCCTTCCCCTTGCCTTGTCCCGCTACCGTACCTGAGTCCCGCCGCCGCCGTCCTTAGCACCTGAGACCTGCTTCCTGCTGCCCCCGGCTTTCTGGTCCGGAGCGTCGCCGCAGCTGCCAGGACACGAGTAGAGTGTCTGTGGATGGTGGATCGTGACCCCCCCCCCCCCCTCCCCCAAGGCGAGTACCAACAACACACTCACACACTCACACTCACTGTCACTCACTCACTCTCTCTTTCTCTCTCGTCTGCTGATGTAATGTGTAAAAAAAATAATAAAAAGGGGGACGCTGTCTGCCGTAACGTGTAACAAAGGGGACGCTGTCTGCTGTAATGTGTAACAAAGGGGGACGCTGTCTGCCATAATGTGTAAAAAGGGGGACGCTGTCTGCCGTAATGTGTAAAAAAGGGGGTCGCTCTCTGCCGTAATGTGTAAAAAAGGGGGACTGTCTGCCGTAATGTGTAAAAAGGGGACGCTGTCTGCCGTAATGTGTAAAAAAGGGGGACGGTCTGCCGTAATGTGTAACAAAGGGGGACGCTGTCTGCTGTAATGTGTAAAAAAGGGGACGCTGTCGGCCGTAATGTGTAAAAAAGGGACGCTGTCTGCCGTAATGTGTAAAAAGGGGTGCTGTCTGCCGTAATGTGTAAAAGAGGGGACACTGTCTGCCGTAATATGTAAAAAAGGGGTACCTCTGATCCCAATGCCCCAACTATTTCAACTCAAGGGCTACCTAAAACACATATTTTCAAAAAATAAATAAATGTTTAAATAAAAAAATAGAAGTAGGCAGGCACTGTCAGCCTACTTCCATGACATCACAAGTGGCGGTAAGGTTCATCGCTGGACTTTGCAGATCATTATGGCTGCAGTGCCTCACCAGCCAATGACCTCACCGCACGCCACTGGTGTGGATATACTTTACTGTAGCTTGCACAAGACTAATGGAAGCTACTGTACCTTCTTATTGGTTGACACAGTTTACAGCATGTTAAGACCAACAGATGGAGCACATTTGATTGCATACACTGCAAGACATTACCTTCAACACTAATAAGGGCAGAAATATCAAACCTTCTAAATAGGACAAGTGGAGAAGTTGCACAAATGAGCCAATCAGCTTTTAGCTCTAGTTTATCTAGTGCATTGCATAAAATGATAGCTAGAAGCTGATTGGTTACTAACAGCTACTTCTCCATCAACCCTCTTTAGAGGGTTTGATACACATCTTCCCCTAATTCTTCATATAACATGGAACTGGAGAGGCAGGATGAGGCTTTATCATATCTAACATACTCATACTTGCTGAAGAATATATGCATCTGCAAATCTATTGGTCACATCTATATTATACAAATCTACTGGTGTTTGTGTTTGTATGTTTTTAATGGTTTGAAGACATTGTTATCAGTTATATTAATGGAAAAGCCTGAACAGTGTCAGCAGAACAAAGGATGTGTACAACCACAAAGACAGCAATCAATATACCTCTAATTACAGCAGAACAATTACATGCCAATGATATTCGCTGCCACTAAAATAAGCAATACATTTAGGGGCCCATTTATTAACATTATTTTTACTAAAATAATGTTAAAAATTGTATTTTCACACCCTTTTCGCATTATTTTAGTATCACTTAAATGTATTAAAGGGCTTTGGAGCAGTTTTCATGAAAAACTGCTCCAAACTCTTTAATTGTTATTTTTTTAGTAACCCAGATCGCATTCCCCATACTTGTAATGAGAAATGCGATCTAGTCAAAATTTCCCCCTAAGAAAAAAAATTAGTAATTTCGCCAGCTCTGCGATGTGCACCCTTTTGCCCAGCTTTCTCTGCCCGCTGGCAGAGAAAGCTGTGGGGGGACCGTGCTCCAGTGATCAGCTATGTGTGTCCGATGGACACAGAAGCTGATCACAGTGTAAAAACAAAACAAAAAACCCATACTTACCAGTCCAGGGAGCCGGTATCTGCTGCTCCAATGAGCGCTGCCGGGCTCCAGGTCCCCCATATGCTGCACAGTGACCCCTGTGCAGTACAGTGACACTGCAAAGCGGCAGCTCACTTTACAGCACCAGGGGCAGCGGCACAGAGGATGGACCCGGCACCCGGCAGCCTCCTGGAGCAGCGGACACCGGCTCCTGGACTGATAAGTATAAAATCCGGGGTTGGGGGACTCTTTTGTGCATGGGGGTAGTTGTAATGGGGGGGGATCCCGGTGGTGGTGGTGGTAATGACGGGCGGTGGCACATGCGCAGCAGGACATCGGGGTATTTTTTTACCACAAATTCCCCGATGATGCTGCAGAAAGACATAGCAGGGACAGAGCTTGCTCTGCCCCTACATGCGATAATTGATACATCCATGTCATGTACTCAATTATCGCCGTGCGAGTTGGGTCGAGTTTATCATCTGTCATCCACATCATCAGATGCTGATGGTGATAAATAGGCCCCTTAGTGTTTCTGCACATACCGCAACACTGTATATCAGGTACGAATCACATTACACACTGCACACTAGAGCCAGTGCACAAACAACACGGTTTTCTAGGAGCAGGCGCACAAATATTGTACACGGCTCATTATTTAGGATCCAGTCCTGATGGATTGTATCAGACTTGCCTACTCTCCCGGAATGGCCGGGAGGCTCCCGAAAATCGGGTGACCCTCCCGGCCCCCCGGAAGAGCAGGCAAGTCTCCCAATTACAGGGGTCCCCCCCTTCCCGGCCACCCACTTAGCAAGTAAAGTGGGCGGTCCGGGCAGGCGATGACGCGATTCTTGTTGAATCGCGTCATCATAGCCACGACCCCTGCTGTATAATGCCAGTAATAGCGGCATTACACAGCGGGGCGGGGGCTTACACGGCACAATCCTGTGGTCACGCCCCCGGCCCGGCCCCCTCTGCCCTCACTTCGCAGCCCGCCCCCCTGCCGAGCCGACCTGGCTGCTCTCTCCCAGAGAGAGCAGCCAAAAAGTCGCTAAGTATGGATTGTATACAGGATAAAAAACTGATTCTGCAAACCTTTGACTTACTATGATGTCACTGGCTCTGATCCTGTGCATGAATAAACTACAGTAATACACACAACATTTCCTGCAAAGCAAGACAGCCTTGCTGTCAGTCACTCTCACCTGCTTACACCCCTTTCACATCGCACTAAAAACCCGGTATCGACACGGCATATTGCCGTGTCGAAACGGGTCAGTGTGCGATGTGAAAGGTCCTTTTCAGAATTAGCGGGTCGCCTGACCCGGTAATTCAACCTGGTAAAAAAGAAGGGTTATTACCGGGTCAGGCGCAGTGTGAATGGGAGCCGTTCCGATGCGACACGGCTCCCATTCACAGCATAGGTAGAGGCGGCGCAGGAGATGAGCTCATCTCCCAGCCCCGCCTCCACCCCCGCCCCTGCTGCTGCTGCGCCCTCCGCTGCTATGGCAACCGACCCGGTATATTGCCGGGTCGGAAAGCCAGCAACGGAGCGCAAATGTCGGATCCCACCCGGTAAGTACACGTTTCTCTTACCGGGTAGGATCCGGCATTTGCGATCTGAATGCAGCATTAGTTATACTTATACCCCTTTCACACTAGCACAAAAGTCCGGGTTTTTACATGTGAACACGAATGCAAACTACCCAGGACTGAGTCTCGGTCCCCAACACTACTCTTTACCAGGGAGAGGGTTGAGACTCGGTCATTTGCCGGCTGCTAGAACTTGGAATTTGCAGCTAGCCCCGGCAAATTGCCTGCTCCGATGGCTGAAAGAGGTATTAGTGACGCACTTCTCTTCTACCTTGGTAATCTGCTGCAGAACACTGAGGGCATATGCAGGTAAGTATAAACATAAACACTCTAGTCCTTTACATAGATTATTCAGTGCAGTAATACTATTAATATTTTGCTGTAGTGGCTTCATTAGATTTTGTTAAGCAAACTCTGTAAACTCTTTAGAATTACATGTTCACTTAGTTTTACAATTGTTACATCTCCCACCCCATGTGTATAAATGTATAGAGAAAATGTCATATTACACACCGTAAGTCCTGTCTCTGTGATTTATAAAAGCAAAGTGACCATTAATGCAACTTTCCTTGGTGGTTTAGGGACTGGTGCTGCTACTGCTCGTGCAGCAATGGCCACTTACACGTTTGGTCTAATGGGCGTCATCAGGCAACGCATGTGCGAGCGGCCATTGCTGGAGAGGGAACTTTAAAGGCGCGCAGTATCTACCGAAGCCAAGCTCTGGAATGCCTGGTAAATCTCCCAACACTCCAATCCTCATAGAAATCTATGGGAGCTGCTCTTGCGATTGGAAATGTGGAAACTGCTGAGGGGTCCCCCTACAACATACATCCTGGGATACTTACATTATATGGTTATCCCCCCCCCTTCCCCAATTATGTCCATTCTCTGGGAATGTTCTTCTGTAATATCATCTCCTTAAGTTCTGATTTGGAACAAAGAAGAGCACAACAAGTAACTTGCACCTGGAGAAAACTGTGTTGCAATGTAAGGGGTGCAAATACATTTAGGTATTATTTTAGGCTGCTTTTGCTAATAGCCCACAAATGCTGGACAGTTTATTTTTATACTTCAATTTAGATTCCAATTTAAACACTCCCCCCTCACATCTAAATCTCTGCCCTTGTTACATCTGCCCCACCTGCAGTGCAGCATGCTACAGTATACTCTAGTGCACAGTTACTGGCTTTTTTCTTTTTCTACCAACTCAGAATCAGCCACTAGATGTTGATCAAGTTACGAAAACTAGTTCTAACCCAATTCATAATTAATGAATCACGTTTAATATAATCACTAAATATTATTGCTCTCTTAATTAAATTAAATGCTCATTTTCCCACTAACGTGTAAATTATTAATGGCATTCAATACGTACTGATTGCTTTCCAAGTGTCCTGTATTGGAGATTCCTTTCCTTGTGAATGGCCAGATAACTTGGACAGTGTGCTTTTTCAGCTATATACTGTACACCTCAATTTTTTCAGCTGTTTTGGCAGTGGTTTTCTGGCAATTAATATATTTGCTGTTTTTTATCCTATTCTATTCTTCACATGTAAAAAAAAACAACATACTGGTTTTATAGCGGTTTACGGTGGCTGACTTTAGCAAATCTGGGCTTTGCAAAACCACTTGGGAAACCATCACAAACCATCAGATTTGCAAAATATACCCCCATAGGCTCAAGATTACTGTTGAAATGTCCCTCATATAACCTGTCACTGCTCCCTTGTATTCACACCAATGCAGTTTTACATATGTGACATTGGAATATACAGTATGAAGACAATACAGAATGGTAAAATCTGCAAATACTGAAATGAGATGTAAAGCAGTAAATCAATAACAGTGAGCCTGACTTTTAAATAATAAACCAGCCCAAGAGATAATTCTTAGTGCTCAATCTGTCCTTTCATAACTCCCATCAGCCAGACAGTTGGGTACCGCGCACCACCCACATTACCCAGCAGCTACAATTGATGTATTGATTGATGCAATGTCCTCCGGCTCTGACCTTCACACTGTCTAATCTAATGAGCTTTATTCCAATCCTGCTCTCTAACGTATTCCTGTTGTTACAGGGCAACATCACTAAAACAATACAGAAACAAAATTCCTTCAAATCTAATACAAACATTGAAACATGTATTAATGAAAATAGCATTCACAATTATCTACTTAAAATATACTATAATGTATCTTTAAAATAGTGACACAGTATTGACAACGTCCATAAAACTAGTGTGAAAGATGCATAAACAGTAACAAAAAGAACACATAAAAAAAACTAAAAACAAAACACAGAAAGAACAAAACCAAACCAAAAACAAAGCAAAACAGACTACCTGGGCCAGTATGTATTTAAGGGTCATATTTATCAAATTAATTTTGTGGGAAATACTCTAAAAATATCAGTTTCTCCATGATATAATAATGAGTAACAGAAGCAGATATCGGTGAGGTCCCTACATTTTTATTTGCAAAAGCAGCTGCTATAGGTGGCTATGGTGGCTGCTATACTATGAAATGTAGCAAGCTCCGGAAAGGGTAGCTTTCCGGAACTCAGCCCTGAGACCTAACACCATCTGTAGATGGCATTGGCCATTGTAACCTATGGGCTACACTTTGCAAACTTTTTCTCTGCCAATCTCTGCATTCTAATCCGCAGTCCAGTTACTGCGCATGCACAGTAGTGTGGCCGGAGTCTGAGCCCTGAAATATAGCATTTGCGTTAGCAATCACCTTACTCTTTACACATCTCATTGACAGGCTCCCATTGGATGCCTCTGACCCTTCATGTGATTATTGTTAAATTCTTGCAATTCATCATTTCTTATTTCCACACCATGCAGCTATAAAAAATTATAATTACTGATACCAACTGCCAAATATAGAAAAATATACACATTTATGGGCCTGATTCAGAGCCACATGCCGAGCTTCATGTAGTTCAGTGATTATTTATGGAGCATGCACTGCAATTTCTGAAAACCGCATACCATGCATGCAATACACAGAGTGCACACAAAGGGGACGTATCAGAAATGTGGCGGAAAAGTGATGGCCGTTGCTGGGTGGTGACTGAGCGGTGACTACTATTATGGGTGTGCTGCGGCTGTGTCAATGCAATGACCTGCATTCCCAGGCACATTAGAGCAAGCATAGGAGGCAGTGGTCAGATGGAGAAACTGTACTATCCATAGGGCAGGTGCCAGTTTCCATGGTGCAGCCAAGGAGGCCACCACATAAATGGACATTACAATTATTATCACCATTTATTTATATGGTGCCACAAGGGTTCCACGGCACCTAACAAACTACATAAACAAATGAGCAAAACAAGTAAACAGCGACTTACAGTATGAGTTAATGTAGGACAAGTACATGGTATATAAACACTGTAGCATCAAGGGACATGACACTGAAATAAGCATCAGGTTGGCAGAAACCGAGGGTTTGGTGCTGTTGTAGGGAGTATGGTGTATCCGTAGACGGTAATGTTAGTAAGAGAAGGAAAAGCACACGAGGGGAGAGGGCCCTGCTCGTGAGAGCTTACATTCTGAAGGGGAAGGACATTAGAGTTAGACATTAGCATTATATGAAGCTGACATCCAGTGCCGGATTATGGGAGGGGCGACAGAGTCGGTCGTCCCGGGGCCGCACATATCAGCGGTCCCCACATACTGCCCCAGATTCACAAATGCTACCCACATAAAAATGGAGTACAGGATTTAGCTGTCTCCAGTTTATTACTCTTCGGCGGCTCAGCTGTTTCCTAACAACGGCCGCCGAGGAGCTTTAGTGAAGACAATGAAGAGCCGCTGAGCTGGGCATTATTTTTACTTTCTGTAGTAGAAAAGATCCAGGTACACTTTATATAAGAACGTGCATCATTCCCACTAATGTAATAAAAATATAAAAATGTACAATAGTAATGTGATACCCCACGGGTATCTGGTATGCCAATCTGCATGGCACTGAGTATAGTGCATCACCCTTACCTTGCCCCGGCTGGTCATGGGTTCAGGCACAGCTGGCACCTGTAGTGCCACAGTTGATTTGGGCTGCAGTTTCAGGGTATCACAGTAACCGATAACAAAGCACAACATTCCATCTCATGATAAACTTAAAGTCAATTGTGCAGAAATGTAGGAGAGAAAATAATAATAATAATAATAATAATAATAATAATAATAATAATAATAATTTATATAGTACAGAAAATAATGAAGTACAGAACAGATTTTCATAAAATACAGAAGCATGGAGATACTAAAGGGACAATTATGGGAATGCTTGAGTAAAAAGGAAAGCCTTGAGTCTACTTTTGAAGGATTCTATAGTTGGGGCCTCTCGCACTGTGCGGGGAAGTGAGTTCAATAGAGTCGGAGCCGCATGACTAAAAGCTCGACCCCCAGATGAATTACGGGAGATTCTAGGTACTGCTAAAAGTCCTTCATCTACAGATCGCAGTAGTCGAGTGGGGCAGTATGGGGTCAGTAGCTGCTTCAGGTACCTTGGGCCCTGGTTATGTAGTGCTTTGAAACTCAGTAAGCCAATCTTGAAGATGATTCGCCATCTTACAGGCAGCCAGTGAAGGGAGTAGAGTATGGGTGTTATGTGGCTAAAACGGGGCTGGTGGGTTAATAGCCTGGCAGCTGTGTTTTGCACCAGCTGTAAGCGGTGCAGTTCTTTTGCTGGGAGACCAAGGTAGAGGGCATTACAGTAGTCTAATCGAGAGGATACAAATGCGTGGATGACTTTTGGCAGATCATCTGAGGGAATTAAGTGCTTGATTCTGGATATGTTTTTCAGGTGAAAGAATGAGGATTTGATTGTGGCTGATATCTGATGTTTAAGTGTCAAGCCACCATCCAGGACAACGCCAAGATTCCGCACACGATCACTGGTTTGTAATTCCGAATCCCCGAGTGTAAGTCCAGTTGGTTGGCTATGCTGCAGTCTTGTCCTTTGATGTTGCGGTCCTATCATAAGGACCTCTGTTTTATCCGGGTTCAGTCGCAGCCAACTAGCACTCATCCACTCCTGGAGTTCAGCTAGACAGCCATTTAGGGTTGCTATTGGGTTATCAGTGCCCGAAGCAAAGGACAAGTACAGTTGTGTATCATCTGCATAGCAGTGGTAGACTAGCCCATGGCGCCTGATTATTTCACCCAGCGGGAGCATGTATACTGCAAAAAGCATGGGGGATAGTATAGAACCTTGTGGGACACCACATGGCAATGGTACTGGTGGTGATGAGTATAATCCAGACGATACTCTCTGTGACCTGCCTGTGAGAAATGATTTGAACCAATTTAGGACTGTGCCATCCAGTCCACAAAAATGTATCAGACGCTCAATCAGAAGCCCATGGTCCACGGTATCAAATGCAGCAGAGAGATCCAGAAGGATTAATATTGAACAGTCGCCTCTGTCTCTTGCCGTCAGAAGATCATTTAACACACATACCAGGGCTGTTTCAGTGCTATGTCTTCTGCTGAATCCTGATTGGAATGGATCATAGATATCATGGGTTGTCAGGCGGGTTTCCATATGATTTACAACCACTTTCTCAATAACCATTCCTAGAAAAGGAAGGTTTGATACCGGTCTATAGTTGGTCATGCAGTCGGGATCTAAATTAGGTTTTTTAAGAAGAGGTCTAACAATTGCTTCCTTTAGGGGTCCAGGAAATATGCCTGTCTGCAAAGAGCATTGAGCAATTTTTGCAAAGACAGGACCAATTATATCCATACAACCTATTAGAAGCTTGGTTGAGGCTGGGTCCAGATCACAGGTGGTGGGACGCAAAATCCGAGCAATTTCAGCAATGTCCTTTACATCCACTGGGTGAAAGCTGGTCCATGAAGGCAGGTGGCTTATATTGGCAGGATTTGTAGTTTGACACTCCTTTGATGGCACTGTGGAGATTCCAGCCCGAATGGTGGATATTTTATCTGCAAAGAAGTTTGCAAACTCGTTGCATCTTGCCTGGGAGAGGGTTTCATCAGTCTGCAGACATGCTGGCTTGCAAAGCATCTCCACTGTGCGGAAAAGTTGAGCTGGCCTATTGTTTACTGCCGTGATCTCATTTGACAGAAACTGTGATTTCTTACGGGTGATTGTCGATTGATATTCTTCATTATGCTTTATTAGTTTTATTTTGTCATCCACTAGATTAGTCTTCCTCCATCGTCTTTCCAGTCTACGCCCCCACTACGTTTGATATAAACGTAGTGTAGGACCTATAATGTGTCCACCATGTACTATGATTTTTAAATGCGGAATATGCTAGGCGGGCAAATACATGCATTTGTGTAGGGGCACATTCTTTCAGTCTGCAAATAGTAAATTCCACGTTAGATAAAAATTTTCTAATGGATACGCCTACAATGAGGAAATCTGGGTGGTCATTCCGAGTTGTTCGCTCGTTGACGATTTTCGCTATGCTGCGATTTGTTACTAAATGCGCATGCACGTGGGGGTAATTCTGAGTTGATCGCAGCAGCAATTTTGTTAGCAATTGGGCAAAACCATGTGCACTGCAGGGGAGGCAGATATAACATGTGCAGAGAGAGTCAGATTTGGGTGTGGTGTGTTCAATCTGCAATCTAATTTGCAGTGTAAAAATAAAGCAGCCAGTATTTACCCTGCACAGAAATAAAATAACCCACCCAAATCTAACTCTCTCTGCAAATGTTATATCTGCCCCCCCTGCAGTGCACATGGTTTTGCCCAACTGCTAAAAAATTTCCTGCTGCGATCAACTTGGAATTACCCCCATGGTACGCAGTGCGCTTAGTTATTTTACTAAAAACTTAGCAGTTTTGCTGTTGTTCGTGCGGCGCTTTTCAGTCGCACTGCTGATCGGTGAGTGATTGACAGGAAAGGGGCGTTTCTGGGTGGTAACTGAGCGTTTTCCGGGAGTGTGCTAAAAAACGCAGGCGTGTCAGGCAAAAACGCAGGAGTGTATGGAGAAACGGGGGTGTGGCTGACCGAACGCAGGGCGTGTTTGTGACGTCATACCAGGAACTAAATGGACTGAGGTGATCGCAATCTAGGAGTAGGTCTGGAGCTACTCAGAAACTGCTTGAAAATTTTTAGTAGCAATTCTGCTAATCTTTCGTTCGCTATTCTGCTAAGCTAAGATACACTCCCAGAGGGCGGCGGTCTAGCGTGTGCAATGCTGCTAAAAGCAGCTAGCGAGCGAACAACTCGGAATGAGGGCCCTGATACGCTGAGGCATTAGGCTTTCAGGCAGTAAAATATATTGTTTTCATTTAAAAGATGCAAATATTTTATAATTGATATCTATATTAGTTGCTTCTAATAAATGTTACTCATTTTTTTATCTATTCTAATATGTTTATGGGTGTCCTACCCCTACCACCCTTTGTCTTGGCAGCACTTCTAGAATGCCAGTTCTCCACCTATCCCGTGGCTGTGGTGGCCAGCTGCTGGGTGCAGGAGTGATTGTGGTGTGTAAGAGAGTGTGAGGAGCAGGAAAGTAGAGGAAGAATATTGGCAATACTTCTTTTGTCCCAGCTCCTCGCATGTGGTTCTGCAGTAAGTGGCTGGTGACCGGTGCATAAGTGGAGGTGGGAAGAGGCATGCTTGGGGCAGAGGTGAGGTGGGTAAGGTGGCATATCCCAGGGCCGGATTAAGCCTTGGTGGTCACTTCAGACAGGGGTGCCTGGGGTGTATATTAAGTTGTGCATACCTCCCCCATTCCAGGAGGGACAAAATGCTCTTTACCTGGACTTCCCTCCTAATATATGATGGGTGTCACCTATGTTTTACTATTTATTTGATAAGAAAGATATTTCACAGAGGTAATTGCAATTATAAATCAAGATGGAAGTCAAGGTAGAGAGCATTTTATCCCTAATGAAATGGGTCATGTTTGGAGGTATGGATTGTGTATATTAAATTTAAACCAATGGTGTATTTTAGATTTAAACTAATAGTGTAATAATGCCTAGGTACTGTTTATAGCTCCACCTTATTGAGAGGCAGCTATTTTATTTAAGCTTTAGTAGAAAAAAGACAACTTAACTTTAAAATACACATAGAAAAATAAAATCTATAATTTATCATGTCACATGCAAGAATAGCAGCAACCTCTGTACTACTTACACTCTGGGACAGAACTCAGGAGGTGTGTGTGTGTGTGTGTGTGTGTGTGTGTGTGTGTGTGTGTGTGTGTGTGTGTGTGTGTCTCTCTCTTTCTATACCCAAATGCTTTATTAGATAACAGGTTACATAGGACCCAAATACCCAGACAGGGAGAAGGAGAAGCTGAGATCCCTGGGTCACTTACAGCTTTCTCCCCCTGCTATCTCTCTTCTGGTCGGGAAGCTCTGTCAGTAGCTCATGAAACCTGATACTCTCTTCCTGCACTGCATACTGTTCTGCTCGCATTTTGGCTGCCTGGTTCTACTGCTGCACAAGAGGGAGACCTGTTGCTGTCCGTGTACTCCCCCTTCTTTAATCTGGCTATGGCACAACCTGAAACGAGGTTCTCACCACACTGCATGGGAAGAATGGTCCTGTCTGAAACCTAGACATAAAATAAAGTTTGTGGCTGGTCTGCATAAGTAATGAAGGGGTAGGAAGGGTAGCATTTCAGCATTTCATTTGCTCTCTGGTAGATGATGAGATAAATAAAGGAAAATACTTTTCCACACTGAAATCTGCAAAGTAAATTCTAGGAACATACTCAAAAAATAAAGCTAAAGTATTGTCACATGTACTTACACATATATAGTCAAAGGATGGTCAAGATACACTAGACAGCTGCTAATGGAAGTAGGTTTTAAGTTTAACTACAGTAAATTGTTGGGATATACAAATTAAATAGTACATACTTTATCAAAATATATAATAGAACATTATACAAAAAGCTACCTCTCAAAATACCAAAAGTCCAAAGAAAGACACTTATACCTAATATAACAGGGGTACGTTTCATGTGTACATAGAAACAAGCATGCACCCTTCCAGACAACGCTAATATAACAGGAGTACGTTTCATGTGTACATAGAAACAAGCATGCACCCTTCCAGACAACGCTAATATAACAGGAGTACGTTTCATGTGTACATGGTAACAAGCATACATCCTTCCATACAACGCCAATATAACAGGAGTACGTTTTATGTGTACATAGTAAGAAGCATGTATCCTTCCAGACAACGCCAATATAACAGGAGTACGTTTCATGTGTACATGGTAACAAGCATACATCCTTCCATACAACGCCAATATAACAGGAGTACGTTTTATGTGTACATAGTAAGAAGCATGTATCCTTCCAGACAACGCCAATATAACAGGAGTACGTTTCATGTGTACATGGTAACAAGCATACATCCTTCCATACAACGCCAATATAACAGGAGTACGTTTTATGTGTACATAGTAAGAAGCATGTATCCTTCCAGACAACGCCAATATAACAGGAGTACGTTTTATGTGTACATAGTAAGAAGCATGTATACTTCCAGACAACGCCAATATAACAGGAGTACGTTTCGAGTGTGCATAGTAACAAGCATGCATCCTTCCAGACACAATATAACAGGAGTATGTTTCATGTGTACAAAGTAACAAGCATGTATCCTTCCAGGCAACGCTAATATAACAGGGGTACGTTTCAGGTGTACATAGTAACAATCATACATCCTTCCAGACAACGCTAATATAACAGGGGAACATTTCATGTTTACATAGTAACAAGCATGCATCCTTCCAGACAACGCTAATATAACAGGGGAACGTTTCATGTGTACATAGTAACAATCATACATCCTTCCAGACAACGCTAATATAACAGGGGAACGTTTCATGTGTACATAGTAACAATCATGTATCCTTCCAGACAACGCTAATATAACAGGGGTACGTTTTATGTGTACATAGTAACAAGCATGCATCCTTCCAGACAACGCCAATATAACAGGGGTACGTTTCATGTGTACATAGTAAGAAGCATGCATCCTTCCAGACAACACCAATATAACAGGGGTACGTTTCATGTGTACATAGTAAGAAGCATGCATCCTTCCAGACAACACCAATATAACAGGCGTACGTTTCATGTGTACATAGTAAGAAGCATGCATCCTTCCAGACAACACCAATATAACAGGGGTACGTTTCATGTGCACATAGTAAGAAGCATGTATCCTTCCAGACAACGCCAATATAACAGGAGTACGTTTTATGTGTACATAGTAAGAAGCATGTATCCTTCCAGACAACGCTAATATAACAGGGGTACGTTTTATGTGTACATAGTAAGAAGCATGTACCCTTCCAGACAACGCCAATATAACAGGGGTACGTTTTATGTGTACATAGTAAGAAGCATGTATCCTTCCAGACAACGCCAATATAACAGGAGTACGTTTTATGTGTACATAGTAACAAGCATGTATCCTTCCAGACAACGCCAATATAACAGGAGTACGTTTTATGTGTACATAGTAACAAGCATGTATCCTTCCAGACAACGCCAATATAACAGGAGTACGTTTCATGTGTACATAGTAACAAGCATGTATCCTTCCAGACAACGCCAATATAACAGGGGTACGTTTTATGTGTACATAGTAACAAGCATGCATCCTTCCATACAACGCTAATATAACAGGAGTACGTTTCATGTGTACATAGTAACAATCATACATCCTTCCAGACAATACTAATATAACAGGAGTACGTTTTGAGTGTGCATAGAAACAAACATTCTTCTAGACAACGCCAATATAACAGGGGAACGTTTCATGTGTGCATACTAACAAGCATGTATCCTTCCAGACAACGCTAATATAACAGGAGTACGTTTTGAGTGTGCATAGAAACAAACATTCTTCTAGACAACGCAGAAACTCTACAAATCTATAGAACATAATAATAGAGAGATAGAAGATGCTACTATCTATATAATCAACAATACTTTTGGAAGTTATTGGATGAATTTATCTGTAATGTAGATACCAGGCACAAACAAATGGTGCTTTGGAAGATAAGATGGACAGGGACTTCACACAACTGCTTGGCATGATGTACAGTGTGAGGATATATAATTGGTTCTTATGCCCCATCACAATCTGCTTATACTGCACTAAATACAGAAGTAAGCCTAGAGTGCCAAGGGCAGCAGTGAATGAGATACTTACCTGGCTCTCCTCCTCCCCATCACTCCCTGTCTCCTCACTACTGCTGTCCATATCCATGCACTGCTTTCCAGGGGATCATTACTGTTTATAAATAGAGCAGCACAACCACTGCCTGCCCCGAGACACACACACGTTATTCACTAACCCTCCCACATCATTCATCTATAGCAGCACTCACAGTCTCACACATACAGACCTGCTTGGTTTTTGGTGAGTTTAATGTATGTTTACCAAGTGCCATAATCTTCTATACTAACAAGTACAAGTACTGAAAGCATAATGGGGTCTATGTACTGTACTAAGCTTTGGAGAGAGATAAATTGCACGGTGATAAAGTACCTGCCATGTTACAGGCTGTGCTTGAAAAATGTCAGCTAGGAGCTGATTGGTTGGTTATCTCCTTCCACTTTATCTCTCTCCAAAACTTAGCATAGACCCCAATGTTTATGATTCACATTGCACTGAACATCTGGCAAATTTGCAATATAATGATTGGCACACACCAGCACAGAGGTACTGTAGCATTACCACTTCTTGTATTTTGCACGCACACATACTGGTTAGCTGTACTTTAACACTATATGTAAGAACTGACCTAGGCAGCCCGCTCCCAATCCTAAATCAGGGTGTACAGTATACATTTTTACTCTCTGCAGGACAAAATGTTTTTTGTTTTTTTTCCTTCAGGTACAAATTTTGTACCCAGTAACTGAATTGGTACCTAATTCGGGGCCTAATTCAGACCTGATCACAGCAGCAAATTTGTTCTCTTATGGGCAAAACCATGTGCTCTGCAGGGAAGGGGGGGCAGATGTAACATGTGCAGAGATATTTAGATTTGGGTGGGTTTTATTGTGTCTGTGCAGGGTAAATAGTGGCTGCTTTATTTTTACACTGGAATTTAGATTTCAGTTTGAATACACCCCATCGAAATCTAACTCTCTCTGCACGTTATATCTGCCCCACCTGCACTGCACATGGTTTTGTCCATTAGAGAACAAATTTGCTGCTGCGATCAGGTCTGAATTAGGCCCTCAGTATCATCCTGAGAATGCCCATACACATTGCATCGCGTTCCACGCTCAAAAGTGTATAGTCTTAATGTATTCATAATTCAAGATTATATCAATCATATGACCACACCACAGTATCATTAAAGTAACTATTCACTTATCCAATTGGCCTTGATAATTTTTCTTTAGCACCGTACATGAAATTGCAGTCATCCACCAGGTTTTTTCTATCCATTTGACTGCAGGAATTTTAGCCACAGTAATTTCAGTAGGAATTAAGAATAATCGGTTAAAAGATGTGGGACAGGTAGGCTGACCATAGTATCCCTTTAACCTGGGACACTAATGAATTACACAGGTTCTGTGGCTGGCTGACTACAAGCCTGCATTTCACCTGGTTTTAAGCAGCAAGAAAACTTGTGTAATTCATGAGTGTCCCAGGTTAAAGGGATAATATGGTCAGCCTAGGGACAGGTATATGAGGGTGCTGCATGGATGGGACAGGTGTTTTTAAGATTGCAGGTAAGAGTTATAGGTGTGTTTTTTAAAAACAAAATTAAAATTGTCTTCAAATAACTAGAGATGAGCGGATTCGGTTAGTTGAGATCCGAACCCCCCCGAACTTCACCTATTTTACACAGGTCCGAGGCAGCCTCGGATCTTCCCGCCTTGCTCGGTTAACCCGAACGAGGCCAAACGTCATCATCCCGCTGTCGGATTCTCGCGAGATTCATATTCTATATAAAGAGCCGCGCGTCACCGCCATTTTCACTCGTGCATTGGAGATTGAGCGGAGATGACGTGGCTACGTTCTCTGCCTGAAAAGCTCCATATCTGTGCTCAGTGTGCTGCAAATATCTGTGCTCAGTGTGCTGCAAATATCTACGTTCTCTGCCTGAAAAGCTCCATATCTGTGCTCAGTGTGCTGCAAATTTCTGTGCTCAGTGTGCTACATTTTGGTGACCAACAGTATATAGCTGTACAGTACAGTAGGCCATTGCTGTATCTTGCAGCTCCGTGTCACTGCAAGTATCCATTCCATATCTGTGCTGCATTTTTGTGAGCAGTGTATATAGTAGTACAGTGCAGCATTTTGGTGACCACCAGTATATAGTAGTACAGTACAGTAGGCCATAGTGTTATCTTGCTGCACCGTGTCACTTCTAGTATCCTGATCAGTGCTTAATATCTGTGCTCAGTGTCAGTGCTGCATTGTGGTGACCAGTATACTACATTACAATAGTCCAGTGCTTTCTCGCTGCTCAGTGTCAGTTCTCTGTAGTATCATCAGTGATCAGTATAATCAGTTCTCAGTAAAATCAGTGATCAGTATAATCAGTGCTCAGTAAAATCAGTGATCAGTAAAATCAGTGCTCAGTATAATCAGTGCTCAGTATAATCAGTGCTCAGTAAAATCAGTGATCAGTATAATCAGTGCTCAGTAAAATCAGTGATCAGTATAATCAGTGCTCAGTAAAATCAGTGCTCAGTATAATCAGTGCTCAGTAAAATCAGTGCTCAGTAAAATCAGTGCTCAGTATAATCAGTGATCAGTATAATCAGTTCTCAGTATAATCAGTGCGCTGTTAGACGTGCGCCCGTTTTCCGCCACTAGGGCATTGAGATTTAGACAATTGATGAAGTTATTGTGTCCCCGGTACAAAATCCAATCTAGATTCCACTTCACTAGGCAGGCGATAGCGAGATTTTACCAATAATATCAGTGATTTATAATTATTAATTACAGTGATCTTGCCAAATAATTCCAGTGATTTTGTCATTTTCTTCCAGTGATTTGGACCAATAATACCATTGATTGGAACAAATAATTCCTGTGATATTGAGGTGTTTGTGTCGCTTAGCTTAGCCATCCAGCGACTACAGTGCACCTCTTTTTATCTTTTCTTTGCATCATGTGCTGTTTGGGGACTATTTTTTAAGTGCCATCCTGTCTGACACTTCCGTATATGTCCAGTGGTACTACCATTTGATATAATTCCCGACATTACTGCCATTTAATTCCAGTGATTTTGTCATTTTCTTCCGGTGATTTGAACCAATAATACCATTGGTTAGAACAAATAATTCCAGTGATTTTGTCATTTTCTTCCAGTGATTTGGACCAATAATACCATTGATTAGAACAAATAATTCCTGTGAAATTATGGTTTTTGAGGTTAATAATACTATAGGATCAAAATTACCCCCAAATTCTATGATTTAAGCTGTTTTTGAGAGGTTTTTGAAAAAAAAAAAACGAATCCAAAACACATCCGAATCCGACAAAAAAATTTCACGGAGGTTTTGCCAAAACACGGCCACAGAACCAAATCCAAAACCAAAACACAAAACCTGAAAATTTTCCGGTGCTCATCTCTACAAATAACACAAAAATTTAATTCTAGGCATTTTTATTCACCCCAAAATTTAACAAGAGCATTCACTTTGTTGAAAAACACTTCAGTTTTATCTTTTTTTTTTTACTGTTCTTAAATATTGCAAAAATCAGCTATTTCAAAATATTTCTCTTATGGACATCTATACTGTTATTCAATATTTGTTTGTAGTTTTGTAGGGTACAGGCTGTTTTCAGCATTTTTAAACATTTAACGTGGCTTTTACCAGAAAAAAATTATTATGCCAATTGTTTTTAAATTACAGTAGATGCTGTGAGAATCGAAAGTATGGATAGCCGGGTTATTAGGAAAATTAACACTATAGATACCTTAATTTCTGCCACAAATATTTTGAGGTTTATTGGATATGCCCCTTATGGGAGAAACATCAGTTTTTCGCACTTCTTCCCAATGTTTCAACTATATTTTTAACAGGCTATCCAATTAGATCGCCTCTAAAATAAATAAATTTTCTCATGAAAACACACAGGTTCAGTGTTTTTTTTTAACTAAGAAACAGCCCCATTTTTGCATGAAAACGGAGCTGTTTCCAGGATTTGGTTTCGCCTGCCTGATGCAGGTGAAAAAAAATCCCAGATAAGCTGTGTCTCGCACCGTCTTATCGGGGCTAATAGGATAGCCCCCGACGAGACAATTACCTGCGGTTAATGACTGCAGGTAATTGGATATCCCCCTTAGACTCCATTGCTTAACACAACAGCCCCAAACTGTGCAGACTTGGAGCTCTAGGGGGCGATTCAGCATGACAATTGCTGCCGAGCGATGCCTGTGCGCACATGTGCAAGGTCTTAAACTTGCGTTCTCGTGATGACGGGGCGTCAACGTCACGTTTTATGGGAATCTATGCACCATTTGGGGGGCGCGGTCTGGATAACAGAGGCGTGTCTGGGCCATTTGCATGACGGGCCGCGGCAGCTGCGTTACGTCACACACAGCTGCTGCGACCCAAAAGATGGACGCCCCACAACGACTGCTTTTGCAGCTAGGCAAGGGGCAACCCTAATCATGTGAGCGCATCGCTGTATAGCAATGCGCTCACATGTTACCGGGGGTGTGTAGGACCTGGCATGCGGGGTGTCCCCGCGCATGTTAGAGAAAAGGGTTGTAGTTGTGCGTTTTCTCGCACAACTACAACCCATGCTGAATCGTGCCCTAAGTCAGGCGGCACATCTGGTAGACAGCATCTCAAAAAGTTTATTATTGACATAGAAGGTTATTCAAAGGGGGTCATGTGACCGGCGCTTCAGATCTTGGCGGTCACCATGCCGAAGCCAGGATCCCGAGCAATCAAACGCCCGACAGTCGGCATGCCGACTAACAGGGACTATTCCCACTCGTGGGTGCCCACGATACCCACAGAGAGGGAATAAAACCTGTGGCGAGCGCAGTGAGCCACCCAGCCCGCTGCGTGGTGAGCACAACGAGCCCGCAAGGGGCTTTGTTGCTCTCGCTCACCGCTGGCATTCTGCTGCCGGGATCCCGGGGTCGGTATGCAGACTGCTGGGATCCCCAAAGCCGGTCTCCCAGCCCCAACTCATTCAGAGTTGTTAGCAAACCAAAAAAGTTAGAAATTGGGCAAAACCATGTGCACTGCAGGTGGGGCAGATATAACATGTGCAGAGAGAGTTAGATTTGGGTTATTTTGTTTCTGTGCAGGGTAAATACTGGCTGCTTTATTTTTACACTGTAATTTAGATTTCAGTTTGAACACACCCCACCCAAACCTAACTCTCTCTACACGTTACATCTGCCCCAGCTGCAACATGGTTTTGCCCAATTTCTAACTTTTTTGGTTTGCTAACAACTCTGAATAATCCGCATAGTCTTATCTAGTGAGGTTAATGTTATATTAAAAGGGCTTTTAAGTGCTTTTTATTCACACTATAAACACCATTCTGCTTGCAGTGAAATTAGCTGCATAATAGGGGTGATTTGTTTTCTGGCCAAATTCGCACGACACCTGCCACTTTACGGCGGTGGGATCTCACTCAAAAGTGTTTGCTACCCTATAGGATAGCGAGTACTTTTAAGCGAAAGGGGTGCAAATCAGGATGGGCAAAGGGTGCGAATTGGGCTGGTGTACTGCCGTTAAGTGCCGCGGCAATGGAAATTCGCCCCCTTCGCCCACTGCTGAATTCCCCTCATAGTGTTTGTTGCAGGTACATTCAGGACTCCAGCAAGAAACATTTATCATTGAGACTGTAGTAGTTGATGCCACTGACTGGACTGCAACTATTGTTTTATGTTTTCATGATTACTTAATGTGTTTCAATCCACAGAACAAATAATGTATACTTATGAATATATACAACATAGTCAATATATTACACATACTCCCAGGGGCGTGTTAACAGAGGAGGGCGCTCATGTGCAGACTCCAGGTGGGACCCCTTCTCTCCAGAAATTACTCTGCATGCGCAGGTCTCTGGAAACATGGTGCCCGCCATGTTACGAAGACTAATTTTGCTACTTCGCATGCGCGTCGGACATTTTGGCTGTGATTTTTGCAGCAGCTGCAGCAGTTGATGCGGGACTCTGGACAGGTAAGTAATAAAACATGGGTGCAGTGTATGTGGTGTGGGTTCCCCTAGACACATTGCATCCATTATAGTTACGCCAATGCATAGTCTTGCTTGGTGGTTGTCTGTCCTTCTGCATCTTACAGGCAACTAAGCTTTTGTAGGAGCTACTAACTAAACTGGAATCCGAGTGGCACTTCTAGTCCCCTGAGGAAAGTGGGCAGGCCTCCCAGAGCTGCCCGCATCCCATCTCCCACTTACCAAGTAAAGTGGGCAGACTGGGTGGCTGATGACATGAATTACGCTGAATTACATCATCGTTGGCATGCCCCCCTCCCCCTGCTGCACAATGGCAGTAATCTCAGCACTGTATAGCGGGGCGTGGCTACGAAGATGTGTTCGCACAGCCTCCCCCCACAGCCCCTTGCTGCGCGTTAAGCCTATCCTTGACCCCATGCCAAGCCACTTCCCCCACTGCTGTGCTGACATGGCTGAGGGGGCAGCCAGAAAGTCGGCAACTACGGATGACACACTGACAGGACACACAAGCTCACAGTTCAGTGAGACAGACACACTTACAGCACAGAGACAAAAGCATTACTGAGAGGCCGTCATATTGTCAGTGCTAGTAGACAGACTCACAGGCTAGATAGTAACAAAGTATCTGAGGTTGAAAAAAGACAATTGTCCATCAAGTTCAACCTATTTGTGGTCTCCTATGCACAAGATTTGTCTAAAATTTCAACTGATGCTGATGTCAGCCGTTGCATTTTATCCCTTTTTATAGTGACTATAGTGCATGACTATGCTCCATAACCCTGGATATCCTTATCCATTAGGAATTTATCTAACCCATTCTTAAAGGTGTTGACAGAGTCCGCCATTACAACTCCCTCAGGCAGGGAATTCCAAACACGTATTGTCCAAACCGTGAAAAAGCCTTTACGACGTATTGTGCGGAATCTCCTCTCCTCTAACCTGAGCGAGTGTCCACGAGTCCTTTGTGTTGATCTGGCCAAAAACAGGTCTAGCGCAAGCTCTGCATATTGTCCCCTTATATATTTGTAGATGCTGATCATATCCCCTCTTAGTCTACTCTTTTCCTATGTAAACATGCCTAGTCTTTCAAGCCTTTCCTTGTATTCCATCGTCTCCATGCCCTTAATTAGTTTGGTCGCCCTCCTCTGAACCTTTTCTAGCTCCAGGATAGCCTTTTTGTAGTACGGTGCCCAGAATTGTACACAGTATTCAAGGTGGGGCCTCACTAGTGATTTATATAACAGGAATATAACACCCTCGTCCCTTGCATCAATTCCCCGTTTTATGCATGCTAGTATCTTATTAGCCTTCTTTGCTGCCATCCTACTTTGGGAACTGCTGCTTAGCTTGTTATCTATGAGAACACCTAAGTCTTTTTCCAGTACAGTATCCCCTAATTTTACCCCATTCAGTATGTAGGTGTTATTTTTGTTCTTGCTACCACAGTGCATTACCTTACACTTGTCTGTGTTGAAATGCATTCTCCATTTGGTTGCCCATGCTTCTAATTTAACTAAGTCGTTCTGAAGAGACTCAGCATCCTCCTCTGTATTTATAGCCTTACACAATTTGGTATCATCTGCAAAAATTGACACCATGCTCTCTAGACCTTCTGTTAGGTCGTTAATGAAAATGTTGAACAATAGCGGTCCTAATACCGAGCCTTGTGGCACACCACTTAACACTTCAGACCAATTTGAAAGAGATCCATTAACCACAACGCGCTGCTCTCTATTATCTAACCAATTCTTGATCCAAGTGCATATAGAGCTTGCTAACCCTATTTCTTGTAGCTTGTAGATAAGTCGCATGTGTGGTACTGTGTTGAAAGTACAGATAGACTGACAGGTCAGACAGACACACTGAAAATGATTACCATCTATCCCCTGAGGATCAGTCTTCTATAGACTCCTCTCCTTCCTAAGCTGTGTGTTGGGTGCCTCCTGATGACATACTGTAGGGGCATATAGGTGCATATGTATCAGAGCTTGGAGACAGATAAAGTGCCACTGCCAACCAATCAGCTCCTGTCACTTTACAGGCTGTGTTTGAAAAGGAACTGACTGCTTGGTACTTTATCTTTCTCCACTTTATCACTTGCCAAGCTTTGATACATATACCCCATATACAGAGGCTCTTTAAGAGAGGAGGGGGATCATATGCAGGGTCCAATCAGGCCCCCTTCTCGCCAGCGGTGCAGTAGACTCTGGCATACCTCCCAACATTTAGAAGAGAGTAAGAGGGACACTTGCGCCCGTTTTTTTTAAAGGGAGAGTGGCCTGTGCGAAAATAGGATTTTAATTAACTACCGGTAAATCCTATTCTCGTAGTCCGTAGAGGATGCTGGGGTCCACATTAGTACCATGGGGTATAGACGGGTCCACTAGGAGCCACTGGCACTTTAAGAGTTTGAGAGTGTGGGCTGGTTCCTCCCTCTATGCCCCTCCTACCAGACTCAGTCTAGAAACTGTGCCCGAGGAGATGGACAACTTCGAGAGAAGGATTTTACACAGATAGTGGCGAGATTCACACCAGCTCACACACAAGGCAAACCAAGCTAACCAGCTTGAAACATCAGGAACGGTTGAGTAATATTACTTACCAAGTAACAAAAACAGTACTTAACCAAGAACTAAGCAGTACTGAACTAAGTAACCACTGCAGGATCACGAAGCGTTGGGCGGGCGCCCAGCATCCTCTACGGACTACGAGAAAAGAATTTACTGGTAGGTAATTAAAATCCTATTTTCTCTTACGTCCTAGAGGATGACGGGGTCTACATTAGTACCATGGGGATGTACCAAAGCTCCCAGAATGGGAGGGAGAGCGCGGTGGCTCCTGCAGAACTGACTGACCAAACATAAGGTCCTCAGAGGCCAAAGTATCGAACTTTTAGAACTTAGCAAACATGTTCGACCCTGACCAAGTAGCCACTCTGCAAAGCTGTAAAGCCGAGACACCCCAGGCAGCCACCCAGGAAGAACCCACCTTACGAGTAGAGTGGGCCTTAACAGACGTAGGACACAGCAATCCTGCCATAGAATACGCATGCTGGATAGTGAACCTGGTCCAGCGAGGGATCATCTGCTTAGAAGCAGGACACCCAATTTTCTTGGGATCATACAGGACAAACAGAGAGTCTGATTTTCTGTGACGAGCAGTCCTCTTCACATAGATTTTCAGAGCCCTTACAACATCCAAGGACTTTGATGAAATTGAGGAGTCAGTAGCAACTGGCACCACAATAGGTTTGTTGATATGAAATGCCGACACAACCTTCGGAAGGAACTTCTGATGTGTCCGGAGCTCAGCCCTATCTTCATGGAAGATCAAGTAGGGGCTCTTACAAGATAAAGCCCCCAACTCCGACACACATCTAGCAGAAGCTAAGGCCAACAAAGTGACAGCCTTCCACGTGAGAAACTTGACCTCAACCTCCGGTAGAGGCTGAAACCAATCCAATTGGAGGAACTGTAACACTACGTTAAGATCCCAGGGTGCCATAGACGGCACAATGGGAGTCTGAACCTCAGGGAGGGAAGCCAACCGTTTCTGGAAGAAAATGGATAGGGCCGAAATCTGGACCTTTACGGATCCCAACCTCAGGCCTATATCCACACCTGCTTGCAGGAAGAGGAGAAACCGTCCCAGTTGAAACTCCACTGTAGGAAACTTCTTGGATTCACACCAAGATACATTTTTTTTCCAAATACGATGGTAATGTTTAGACGTTACTCCTTTCCTAGCCTGTATCAGGGTAGGAATAACCTTGTTTGGAATGCCTTTCCGAGTTAATATCTGGCGTTCAACCTCCATGCCGTCAAACGTAGCCGTGGTAAGTCTTGATAAGCGAACGGCCCCTGCTGTAGCGGGTCCTCCCGAAGAGGGAGAAGCCTCGGCTCTTTTAGCAGTAGATCCAGAAGATCCGCGTACCAAGCCCTTCTTGGCCAGTCCGGAGCAATGAGGATTGCCTGAACTCTTGTTCTCCTTATGAGTTTTAGAACTCTTGGAATGAGTGGAAGTGGAGGAAACATGTACACCGACTGGAACCATCCATGGAGTCACTAGGGCGTCCACTGCCATGGTTTGTGGGTCCCTCGACCTGGAACAATACGGCAGAAGCTTCTTGTTGAGACGAGAGGCCATCATGTCTATTTGAGGTACTCCCCAAAGGTCTGTTACCTCCGTGAACACCTCTGGATGGAGATCATGTCTGCTGAGGAAGTCCGCTTCCCAGTTTTCTACTCCCGGAATGAAGATCGCTGACAACGCCAATGCGTGTTTTTCTGTCCAGAGGATGATTCTTGTTACCTCTGACATTGCAGCTCTGCTCTTCGTTCCGCCCTGTCGGTTTATGTAAGCTACTGTCGTTACATTGTGTGACTGCACTTGAATGGCCCGATCTCGCAGAAGATGGGCCGCTTGGAGAAGACCGTTGTAGACGGCTCTTAGTTTAAGAATGTTTATTGGTAGGCTGGCTTCCAGACTTGACCACCTTCCTTGGAAGGTTTCCCCTTGAGTGACTGCTCCCAGCCCCGGAGACATGCATCCGTGGTTAGAAGAATCCAGTCCTGAATCCCAAACCTGCGGCCCTCCAGAAGGTGAGGTAATTATATACACCAGAGGAGTGAAATCCTGGCATTTGGCGACAGACATATTCTCTGGTGCATGTGTAGATGAGATCCCGACCACTTGTCCAGGAGATACAGTTGGAAGGGCTGAGCATGAAACCTCCCGCACTGCAGAGCCTCGTAAGAGGGCACCATCTTCCCCAGAAGACGAATACACTGATGAATCGACACCCGGGCTGGCTTCAGGACATCCCGGACCATTGTTTGTATCACCAACGCTTTCTCCTCCGGAAGAAACACCCTCTGCACTTCCATGTCGAGGATCATTCCCGGAAAGGGCAACCTCCTGGTCGGTCCCAAATGTGATTTTGTAAGATTCAGGATCCAACCGTGTTCCCTGAGTAGATGGGTCGTGAGAACAATGGACTGCAACAATTTCTCCTTGGACGATGCCTTTATCAGCAGATCGTCCAGATACGGAATTATGTTTACCCAGTCTGCAGAGGAGAACCATCATTTCCGCCATCACCTTGGTGAATACCCTCGGTGCTGTGGAGAGGCCGAATGGCAGGGCCTGGAACTGAAAATGACTGTCTAACAGTGCGAATCGGAGAAAAGCTTGATGCGGCGGCCAAATCGGAATGTGGAGGTACGCATCCTTGATATCCAGGGATACCAGGAATTCCCCTTCCTCCAGACCTGATATCACCACCCTCAGAGACTCCATTTTGAACTTGAACTCCCTCAGAAAGGGGTGTAGTGACTTTAAGTTCAAAATGGGCCTGACCAAACCAACCAGTTTCGGTACCAAGAAAAGGTTCGAAAAGTAACCTTTGTTTTGCAAATGGGGTGGAACTGGTACAATGACCTGAGACTCCACCAACTTCTGGATGGCTTCCTGTAGGATTGCCCTGTCCGCCAGCAAAGCTGGCAAGCCTGATTTGAAGAATCGGTGAGGAGGGAGATCTTGAAACTCCAGCCTGTACCCCTGGGACACAATATCTTGCACCCAGGGAACCAGGCTGGACGACACCCAGACATGGCTGAAATGCCTAAATTTCGCCCCCACCTACAAGACGCGCAGTCCACTGTCATGCTGAGGACTTAGGCATACCTGAAGCAGGCTTCTGTTCCTGGGTACCTGCGGCAGCAGGTTTCTTGGATTTTGGCCGACCTCCCCTAAAGAAGGTGTTAGACGGCTTGGCCTTTCTTGCTTTAGTAGCCCAAAAGGACTGTGATGCAGGAGAAGTGAAAGGTTTCTTCGTAGCCGGTGCAGCTGAGGGAAGAAAAGGTGACTTACCTGCGGTAGCTGTGGAAATCCACGCATCCAGCGCTTCCCCAAATAGAGCCTGACCTGTGTAGGGTAGGGTCTCCACACCTCTCCGGGATTCCGCGTCGGCAGACCACTGGCGCAGCCAAAGTCCTATGCGAGCTGAGACAGACATGGAAGATATTCCTGCAGCCATCGAACCCAGGTCCTTCATGGATTCCACCATAAATCCTGCAGAATCCTGAATGTTACATAAAAATAATTCAACATCACCTTTATCCATTGTATCCAAATCTCCAAGTAACATGCCTGACCACTTTACTATAGCCTTGGAAATCCATGCACAGGCAATAGCAGGATGTAGTATCGCCCCTGAATCCGTGTACATGGATTTGAGCGTAGCGTCAATTTTGAGTTCAGACGGTTCTTTTAACGTGGTAGATCCTGGTAAAACCACCTTTTTTGAGAGTCTGGATACAGACGCGTCAACTATGGGTGGATTTTCCCATTTTTTCCTATCTTCCTCAGGGAAAGGAAAAGCAACCAGAACCCTTCTAGGTATCTGAAATTTTTTCTCCAGGTTTTCCCAGGCTTTCTCAAAAATAGCAATTAATTCTTTAGACGCAGGGAAGGTTAGTGGGCTTACTTATTGTCTGTAAAGTAAGCTTCCTGAACCTGCTCAGGTATTGTATCAGCAATATTCAATACATCTCTAATGGCCTCTATCATCAACTGCACCCCTTTTGCAAGAGATGCCGCCCCCCGCAGTACATCCCCATCACCGTCTGCCGTGTCAGAGTCGGCATCCGTGTCATCCTGCATAATTAGGGCAAGAGCACGTTTTTGGGAGCGTACGTCAAGGGGCCCGCAGGCAACAGAACGGGACCAAACAGCCATAGAGTTCTGTAAAACCTGAGTTGCAGACTCATTTTGTGCAACTCTAGTATAAAGTGATAAATCATGCTCTTAAGAGAGGCTAACCACTCAGGCTCCCTTGCTGGGATCTGTGCTAACACAGTGCAATCCTGATTACATAGAATGGGATCATCCTGAGAGGACATATCCTCTGCAGCGTATGACACAGAGTCTCTGAACAGAGCTTAATGGAGACCACAAACACTCCACACACACACACAGGGAAAGGCAGACAGAGTTTCCCCCCAAGAATGCCAAGAGAGACACAGAGATTGGAGACAACCCACACACAGCGCTTCTTGGATAGAGAACAGCCACTACCCAGCGCTGACTGTGTACCTTAATAGGTTACACAGTCTGTACACAGCCTCCCCCCCCCCCCCCCTTCTACAACCCCCTGGTACCGTTTTAAGATAGCTGGAGATGATGAGGAAGGACAGCTCGCCCTTTCAGCGTCTCTGTAGGCAGGGAAAATGGTGCTGAACGCTGTCGGTCCGCTCTGAGGAGAAGCTCCGCCCCCTTTCATGGCGCTGCTTCCCACTCTCTGTTTGAATTATACTGGCCTGAGGTATGTGCTGGCAGTGATCCGGGGTCCCTACAGGCTTGCCGACCAGTGTAGGGTGTAGGCGCTGGCTCAGGGCGCCCCTCACAGCGCTGCACTATGTACCGCTGAGCCCTGGAGCGCAGTCAGTACTGTGCTCCATACCCTGTTGCCACCATCTTCACACTGCTCCCCGCTTGCTAGGGGGGCCGGTGACTATCTGCCGGGGTGAGCGATCCCCTGTGGCAGCGATCGATCAATCCCCTCAGGAGCTCAGTGTCCCGTCAGCGGAGATAGTGGCTCAGACCCCTTGGGGCGGACACTACTCCTCCCCTTAGTCCCACGAAGCAGGGAGGCTGTTGCCAGCAGCCTCCCTGTAAAATAATAAACTCTAAAAAAAATCTTTTACTAGAGAAGCTCTGGAGAGATCCCCTAGCTGTGACCGGCTCCTCCGGGCACATTTTCTAAACTGAGTCTGGTAGGAGGGGCATAGAGGGAGGAGCCAGCCCACACTCTCAAACTCTTAAAGTGCCAGTGGCACCTAGTGGACCGGTCTATACCCCATGGTACTAATATGGACCCCAGCATCCTCTAGGATGTAAGAGAAAGGGGCGTGGCTTCATGGGAGTGCCAGCAGCGATTGTGAGCCACACCCTGTTTTCGTCACTGAGGGGGCATGCCCAGTGCTCTGTGAGTTGCTGGCATGCCCCCTCTCCCTCTGTCTACACTGAATAGATGCTGTGAGCAGTACCTATTCTCCGCTGCTCTGCTAAGCAGAGCAGCAAGTGCAGGAGCCTCCCAACTGACCCTCCCCCCCCCCCCGGGACACTGTGGGACAGTCCCCCCCAAAACGGGACTGTCCCACAAAAAACGGGACAGTTGGGAGGTATGGACTCTGGTAACAAGCCGAACATGCTGCGCTCCCGGGTAAATCTCTATTGCGCTTGCACAAATCACCGTAAAATGGCTGCATCGGCCATTTTCCCAGTGATATTCGCAGCTCTGCAGCCAGCTCTGGGCCGAAAGGAGCGGTGAGTATAATTAAATGTGTGCATGGTGGGACCCAGCGGCACCGCACACCTTGCACCCGTTATAGATATGCCAGTGTCCATACACTGGTTTGATCAGCTGCTCCCTGAACTAGTCCACTATCTTCCCCCTGCCTTCTGGAGTACAAGTACAAGATATATTATAATTTTTAGCACCCATATGGGCAGTGGCGCACGCAGGGGGGTGGGGGGGGGGGGGGTTCCGAGCACCCAGAAACCCCCCTCCCACAAAAAAAAATATATATTTATTTTTTTGCTGCATTTTGCAAGCCGAGTATTATGAATGGCTGTCTAGTGTCCTCTGCAGCCTGCTGTCTTCCTGGTGGCACTTGTAAGTGCTTAATAATAGTTTACCTTATTTTAATTATAGTACATTTAGATCCATGTGCATACATATATACACATGTATATACATACATATAAACACACACACATATGATAGATATATATATATATACACATGTTTATATATACGTTATACTGTATGTATATATATATATATATATATATATATATGTATGCATGTTTAATATGCTACGTGTATATATATGTGTATATGTATATATATATTTTTATATATACATATTGTCGAAGTCAAAAATATTACATAAAGAGAACATACAAACATAACATACATCCCTCCCCCAGAAACTATCACACAGGATCACACAGGAGCTTAGTGGCTTTTTGGGACCAGAGGATGAAGGAGTTGCTGGCAGATCAGTTCCTGTATTTATTTATTTACAGAGAGAGAGAGAGACATAAGATGCATTGGAGGGAATGGTAATTGTATCGCTGGCCTGTAACTGAAACTGTATGTAATGGCATGTAACTGTATGTAACTATATGTATTAGCTGCTTACTGTGTGAGTTGTAATCATGTAACTATAGGTATACTGTACTTTGTAATATATATTGAATCCATATCCTTTTAATAACAAATATATACATCAATGAGCTTTGGAACTCAGATAATGTGTGGGTGTATTGTTTTCTCTTATGGGATGCAGTGTTTTGCGATGTGTAGCGCACATTCATGGGATATGGTAATAAGATGTGCAGGCGTTTACAATATATATTAGAGCGGGCATCTTAAATATTTGTGAGAAAGCAATTTGGCATTCTTAATATATATATATATATATATAGGTGTATATACGGGATATATATGTGTAGATATGTATATGTGTGTGTATACACACACACACACACACACACACACACACACACACACACACACACAGACAGACACACTAGTTTTACAGACCCAGCATATACTGGGTCACCTCAGTCCCCACCCCCGTGCTTGGCTCTACCCAGTTCTGGACCCCCCCCCCCAATGCAAATCCTGTGTTTGCCACTGATGGGTGGGGGCTTCTGGGAAACAGGAGTCCCCCCCAAGGGTGCCTCTGCTTTTGTAGAACTTCATAGCACAGGGGATTACAAATGCAATTCTATTAAGCTATTAGATGGTATCTCAAGAGGGTACAGGATATGGGAAACTTTTACTTTTCTTAGCACTATTTAAACATTTCTTATATTTTAGAATGTTTGGAGGCGCCCAGTTACATTTACAGGACTCCCTAGTGTTTATTGTTTTATGGGTGGGAGAACACATAATAAGATACATTATTTCTGGAACAGAACTGATCCCTGTGGAAGAGGGCTCCAGACTTGCTCCTTGTCAAAACAATCAGTGAAGTAGTGCCCGGATATGCAGCCCACAAACAAGATCAATGGATTATGCTGACCTGCATTCTGACTCCTGGGAAGGTTAGCCCTGACAGAGATAACGCCTGCAGATTTTTCCACCTCAAAATCCATATGCCAGACCCAGTCCTTTTATTGGCTTCAAAATCAGGGACTGGACAGCTGGGAGAGGCTTTTTGCCATTGAACCCCCCCCCCCCCCAGAATATTAAAACAATGCATTCCCATAGCTGAAAAGACAATCACACTACAGCAGGCCAGACTACGTAATTCTGCTGGTAATTTCAACAGCAACTCAGCAGATGAATATAGTGGAATACTAGGCCTGGAATTCCCCTGTGTTTGTGTAATGTGTATAAAAAAAATTCTAAATTAAATTACCATATTTTTCTGACAAGATGAAGCTTCTTTTTCCTATTCATAATGGCTCAGAGTGTTTATGATGAAGAAATACTGTACAAGCCAGAGCTACTAACAGCACAACTGAGGGAAATCCCATAATCCTCTTTGTGTACTAGGAGGCTTCAGTTGCCATAGCTGCCAGTCCCAATAACTCAGCAGCGTTTGGTGACTTTGGTCATGTGTTGCTTCCAGTCCCTCCTGGTACGCTCTCATTCATCTTCTTCTTTTTAATTAAGTGCTATTTATGTTAATGAGCTAGTTAGCTTCCATACCAAATAGGTAGATATGCTTAAATATAAATATTTTTTGTAACCTTACATACATGTGCACAGATATGTTGCAACAATAAATTCACTGTAATGGGACTGTGGAGCTGAGGGCGCCGTTGTCTACAGTACTTCCCCTGCTTCATGTAGCCAGTGCATGGCATTAGACTGTAATATTGGCAGCTATGATGGCTCACTGGTCACATTTCATAAGGCCATGTAGTGAAATGATAGTATATCAAGCTATTGGTGGTCATTCCGAGTTGATCGCAGCCAGCAACTTTTTGCTGCTGCTGCGATCAACTAGCCCACGCCTATGGGGGAGTGTATTTTAGCTTAGCATGGCTGCGATCGCTTGTGCAGTCCTGCTAAGCTAAAAAATGTTCAAGCAGAACAAGATCAGCCCTATACCTACTTACCCTGTGCGACGATCTCTGCGATGCTGGAGCCGGCTTTGAAGTCAGACATCCGCCCTCCGTTCTGCTGGACACGCCTGCGTTTTCCTTACCACTCCCCGAAAATGGTCTCCAACGGTTCGGATCCGCCCAGGTACGCCTTCTTTCTGTCAGTCTTCTTTGCGGTCGGCTCTGCGACCGCTTCCTTCATATGACGCGACGTAACCGCCTGGCAACGTCGCACACGTGCATTATGGCCGCAGCGCATGCCGGACCCGTTCGCACTGCAGCGATAAACCGCTGCGTGTGAACGGGTCAGAATGACCCCCTTTATGTCAAAGGTATATTAAGCTGAATTGGCAGAACAAACTAACATTGTGCTTCTACGCTAAGCTGCATGGCGGGGGCAATTCCTCATTAGAGGGCGCCCTGGTGCATTCGCCATGTGCACCTCGTCTACTGCGCTTGCGCATATATCTAGGGAATTGGTGCTTACACAATTATTGCAGTAATTTATTCACTAAATATGGTGTATTTTGCAAAGTAAGTGAATTTAACATATGTGTGATGTGAGGTGTGGGCCCCTATCTGGAGCGGTTCTTGGTGCGGCCAAGCAGTGCCTGCGCCCGGGGCGCTACGGCCTGGGGGACCCCGCAGGCACCGCCGCCTACCCGCACCCCGGCTACAGCAGACGCCGTGGGCTGTGTGGGCGTCCGCTGCAGCCGGCTCCTGTGACAGACACTAGAGGTCATTATTGACCTCTAGTGTCTGTGCGGTGCTGCTATGGGAGAGACGCAGGAGGCCAGACGGAGCAGCAGCAGCAGCAGTCGGGAAGCAGGAGCGGGCAGTGGTAAGTATTGTTTTTTTATTTTTGTGTGTGTTTGTAAGCGGCTACTAAGGGGCACAGCGACAAGGGGCACAACTACAGGGGGCAAAGCAACAGGGGGGCACAGCAACAGAGGGAACAACTACTGGGGGCAAAGCAACAGGGGGCACTACTACTGGGGCAAATCTACTGGGGGCATAGCTACAGGGGGCACAACTACTGGGGGCAAAGCAACAGAGGGCACAACTACTGGGGGCAAAGCAACAGGGGGCACAACTACTGGGGCAAATCTACTGGGGGCATAGCTACAGGGGGCACAGCTACAGGGGGCAAATCTACTGGGGGCAAATCAGCAGGGGGGCACAACTAATTGGGGGCAAATCTGGGGCACAGCTACTGGGGGCATAACTGTGACTACGCCCCTCCCCTATGAAGCCACGCCCCTATTTAACTCAGGGGCCAGTGTGCACTACTCAGCCTGCACCCATTATAGCAGATATGCCACTGCTGCATGCCCTATTAAAATCATATCATCACATACATACATTGCAGTGATGCCAAGAGTGGGGAAGCAGGTACTATTTATCTGGGCCCAGGCTTATTGGAGGAGCCAGGCGGGGCCTTGGGTCAGCTGTCCCCCTGCAAAGCTGCGGGCGCCCCCCTTGTACAGTGGCAGGGAGGAGCAGGGCCGGTGCAAGGTTTCTCGGCACCCTAGGCAAAATTTCTGCCTACAGCCCCCCCCCCCCCCCCCCCCCCCCGTCCTCCCGACCCTCCCCTTCCCCTGTTGCTTGGACAGTGGAGTGATCACGTTATCTAGAGGCTGTGTTAACGGTATGTTGATCCTCCTGAAGCAGCCAAATAACAGCAAAAGAAAACCTGACAAAAATATTATATTAAATGCACACAAGTTAAAAAGCATCCAGCCCCACATCCATATATAGTATAATACCACAGTCTGTAGTTTTATACAGTATTATAGATAGGCATCAGGGTTGTAACTAGAACTTTGTGGCAGTGACGTGCGGTGAGGTCATTGGCTATATATATATATATATATATATATATATATATATATATATATATATAGTGTTCATTCTAGCACCCTGCACCTTTCAAATACTGTGCAGTTCCTCTTTCCTGCCCGGGGTGTCGCTCTCTGCTGTGGTGCTTCTCCGCACACTCTGATCTGTTACTCAGTGCTGTGATACAGACCTGTGTGTGCTGAGAAACACCAGAGCAGAGAGTGACACCCCAGGCAGGAAAGGGGAACTGCATGGATTTTGAAAGGTGCAGGGTGCTAGAATGAATACTATATATATATATATATATATATATATATATATATACACACACACATACATATACAGTGGTCGAAGTAGACATTTTGAAGTGGGGGTATGGAAAAGTGAAGGTTGCAATTATGCGCGCGCCTCCGGGAGAGGGGGTGTGGCCACTCAAATGGGGGCGTGTCCTTCAGTGTATTAGGACCCCTTATACTATCTAGAAATTCTTATACTATCTAGAAATTCACATTACAGCACACGGAATGAGCCAAAATTCACACTACAGCACATGGTATGAGCCAAAATTCATATTTTACCACACAGTATGAGCCGAAATTCACATTACAGCACACAGTATGAGCCAAAATTCATATTTTACTACACAGTATGAGCCGAAATTCACATTACAGCACACGGTATGAGCCGAAATTCACGTTACAGAACACGCTATGACCCAAAATTTCAGATTTTACCACACTGTATGAGCCGAAATTCACATTATAGCACACGGTATGACCCGAAATTCACATTACAGCATACTGTATGAGCCAAAATTCTGATTTTACCATATGGTATGAGACGAAATTCACATTATAGCAAATGGTATGACCCACAATTCAGGGACAGGGAGAGAGAGTGACAGCAAGGACTGAGAGAGTGACAGCAGGGACTGAGAGCGTGACAGCAGGGACATAGGGTAACATTACCTGATATGTGCAGCGGAGGTGCGGAAGGGACTGTGGTTGTTGGTGGCGTATGAGCCCATGGTCTGCGGGGGATGCGGCGGTACTAAGCTGTCCTTCTTCGCTGCGGCGTTGATGTCCCTCTGACCACCGCCAGTGGAGGGAGGGGATAGGGAGACGTGGGGTGGGAGGGAGGGGATAGGGAGACGCGGGGTGGAAGGGAGGGGATAGGGAGATGCGGGGTGGGAGGGAGGAGATAGGGAGGCGCAGGGCGGCAGGGAGGGAGGGGATAGCGAGACGCGGGGCGGCAGTGAGGGGATAGTGAGACGCGGGGTGGGAGGGAGGGGATAGGGAGACGTGGGGTGGAAGGGAGGGGATAGTGAGACGCGGGTGGGAGGGAGAGGATAGGGAGACGCGGGGCGGCAGGGAGGGAGGGGATAGGGAGACGTGGGGTGGGAGGGAGGGGATAGGGAGACGCGGGGTGGAAGGGAGGGGATAGGGAGATGCGGGGTGGGAGGGAGGAGATAGGGAGGCGCGGGGCGGCAGGGAGGGAGGGGATAGCGAGACGCGGGGCGGCAGTTAGGGGATAGTGAGACGCTGGGTGGGAGAGAGAGGATAGGGAGACGCGGGGCGGCAGGGAGGGGATAGGGAGGCGCGGGGCGGCGGGGAGGGAGGGGATAGAGAGACTTCTCTTGTCTTTCAGATGTTCCAATTAAATATATTTTACACAAAAAAATATATATTTTGATAAGTATGCCCAGACCAGGGGCGGCCGCGGCGAGGGTCTAGCCTGCCACAGCCGTCAGTCACCTGACCTACGCCAGTGTGATTTCCCTGCGGCTGCTCCATGTCTCTAACAGAAATAGACGGAGCCGCGCGTATGAGAGAGCAGGTCAGGAGACGGGCGCCACACAAGCGCTGACGTTCGTGCTGACGGCGCCTAGCAGGATGCGTGTTAGGCTGTCAGTGTGGGCGGCGCCCGTCTCCTGACCTGCTCTCTCATACGCGCGGCTCCGTCTATTTCTGTTTAGACATGGAGCAGCCGCAGGCCCGCAGGGAAAGCAATACACTGGGCTGGTGAGGTGACTGACGGCTGTGGCAGGCTAGACCCTCGCCGCGGCCGCCCCTGGTCTGGGCTTACTTATCAAAATATATATTTTTTTTGGTAAAATATATTTAATTGGAGCCTGCCGCCCTCCAGTGGCCAGCGCCCATAGGCAGCTGCCTAAAGCTGCCTAATGGTAGCGCCGGCCCTGGGGAGGAGGGTACCATACCCTCCAACATTTTACACATAAAAACTTAAAACAGCCTCATATTAGGAAATGGGGCGTGGCCACAAGTAAACGGGGGGTGGCCATGACCCCCTTTCCTATACTTTCAATGGAAGTTTTGAGAGTCAAAAATCGGTACAAAGACCTTTTTGGTAGCAACAGACCATAGAAAAAAGGTACTGTACCTGCCAAAAAGGTACAGTTGAAGGGTATGGGGTACGTGAGGGTGGGAAGATTGTGTGCTCAGGAGGAAGCCTCTCCCCATAGGTGCCAGGTGCTGTGGGTGGGGCTACAGTACTGTATGTGACCTATATGAGACAGATAGATTAAGGCAGTACTGACAGTGGGATAGTGTTTGCCCAAAGAATTGGGAAAATATGAAGAACCATGATCCTGAGGTTTGTGTGATGTTAGTGTATTAGAATGCTTAATATTTGTAGACACTCCCTTACTAATATGTGTAAGCCTGAATCTTCAGTGATGGTCCCTGGGACCAGGGGAATGCTGGGAAGTGGGTGGTCCAGTGTGCAGGGTGCCTGGAGTTGGTGATGAAATAAAACAGCACAGCAGTGAACTCGCATGTCTCTGTGTCCTTATGACTAGATTTACAAACATATGAACAAAACATGGTGTCAGAAGAAGTTTAACTTGGACTGCTAGTGCTCTCAGAGTGTGAAAGAATCTTGAGGAAGTCTGTAAGGCTGTGATACTCAGTGTCTGCAAAGCCTGCCGTGTGCTCCTCTTTTCAAACAGTGAGTAACCATGGATAAACTGGCTCCTCTAACCGGCATGCTGATGTCTGGTAACTTGTCTGAAAACTGGAAAAGATTTAAGCAAAGGTTTAATATATATCTTGCTGCATGTGGAGATGATACAGAGGCTGAAAAAACTAAGGCATCCATTTTCCTCCATGTGATAGGAGAGGATGTGCTGGACATTTATAATAGTTTTCAGTTTGCTGAGGGGCAGAATATGGTGCTATCTTCTATAATGCAAAAGTTTGAAGATTACTTTGTGCCAAGGAAAAATGTGACATATGAAAGATATAAGTTTTTCACATGTGATCAGAAGTCTGTAGATGGATTTGATCAGTATGTTACAGAACTGCAATCACTCAGTAAAACCTGTGAGTTTGGTGATTTAAAGGATTCACTGATTAGAGATCGTATTGTCTGTGGAATACCTGATAATGGACTCAGAGAGAGACTGCTGAGAGAGCAAGACCTAACACTAGACAAGGCAGTGACTATGTGCAGATCTGCAGAAATAACTAGATTTCAAGCCAAACCGTTACACAAGGAAGTTGATGCTGCTGTCCATGTAGTGCAGAAAACAGAGCCAAGCAAACCTCCATTCTCAAGAATGAAGCAGTCTAAGCCACAGTCTAATAAGGAAATTTGTAGTAGATGTGGAAATGCTCACAATCCTAAAATGTGCCCGGCTTATGGTAAAACCTGCATGAAATGTGGTAGACTTAATCACTTTGCTAAATGCTGTAAAATGAAAAGTAAAACAACCAATGTGCATGCTGTTAATCAAACAGAGGAATTCTTTGTGGATTGCATTGAACTTTGCAGTGCAGATAAGAAAGAATGGATTGTCCCTTTAACTGTGAACGAGATTGTCATTCCCTTTAAGCTTGATACTGGCGCGCAGGTGAATTTAATATCGTCAAGACTATAAGACTTTTAGAGTAAAACCTAAAATTCATCCAGCCAAAGTGAAAGTTACAGGGTACACTGGGGAGGAAATTCCTGTGAAAGGTACATGCTTAGTGACACTGAAATATAAGGGACAACAGTTTAAAACATCTCTACTGATTGTGGATAAAAATGTGCAACCAATTCTAGGATTAAGTTCCTGTGAGAAACTAAGCTTGCTAAAGAAAGTTTTTATGGTGACATCACAAGTAGAAGATGACTGCAAATCAATGTTTACAGAATACAGAGACTTGTTTGAAGGTCTAGGTTGTTTGCCTGGAGAGCATAAAATAAATATAGACACGCAAGTTTCTTCAGTGATACACCCCTGTAGAAAAGTGCCGTTTGCACTGAGAGAAAAACTGAAACAACAGTTAAATCGCATGGAAGCCTTGGGTGTGATACAGAAAGTTGATGAGCCTACTGAATGGGTAAGCTCCTTAGTAATTGTTGAAAAGAAAAATGGACAACTCAGAATATGTCTAGACCCCAGAGATTTAAACAAAGCTATTAAACGAGAACATTTCAAACTACCAACCAGAGATGAAATCATGTCGCAATTTGCGGGAGCAAAATTGTTCAGTAAATTGGACGCATCTTCAGGATTCTGGCAAATGAAGCTAGATGAGGCCAGCTCAAAGCTTTGTACATTTAATACACCAGAAGGTCGATACAGATTTCTTCGACTACCATATAGAATTGTCTGCTCCAGAAGTATATCACAAAAAGATACACATGATTTTTGAACATATTCCAGGTGTTGAAACAATGACGGATTACATTATTGTCTGGGAATCTACAAAGGAAGAACATGATTCTAGATTGAGACAAGTAATGGAACTTGCCAAGAAAGTGAATCTAAAGCTGAACAAGGACAAATGTGAATTTGGCGTGAATACACTTACCTTTATGGGCGACGTGGTCTCGGACCAAGGTGTAAAACCAGACCCAAGGAAAATATCAGCCATAGTGAACATGGAACGGCCTAACAACAAAGATGACGTCAGAAGATTCCTAGGAATGATTACTTACTTAGGAAAGTTTATTTCTCAACTCTCTGAACGAACAGCCTCTCTTAGATGGTTGTTGGACAAAGATAACGAGTGGATGTGGTCACATGAACAAGAAGAAAGTTGGCAAAACTTGAAACAGATCATTACAGAGCAACCAGTGCTAAAATTCTTTGATCCTGCTAAAAGAATAAGAATTTCAGCAGATGCTTCGCAATTTGGCCTAGGCTCAGTGCTGTTACAAGAACATGAGTATACATGGCAACCAGTAATCTATGCATCAAGAGCACTGACAAGTGCTGAAACAAGGTATGCTCAGATAGAAAAAGAACTTCTAGCGATCACATATGCATGTGAGCGATTTCATCAGTTTGTGTATGGTCAAACATTTACAGTGGAAACTGACCACAAGCCAATGGTAGCTATCATGACTAAATCATTACATGACTGTCCCATGAGAATTCAACGAATGCTTATCAGACTACAGAAATATGATGTACACTTGCTGTACTGTCCCTGCAAATACATGTACATTGCTGATACACTTTCTCGTGCTGTGGACAAAAGTGAAGGTTCCAAAAGTCTGATGTATGAAGAGATAGAAGCCCATGTTAATTTGATCGTAGCTTCTCTACCAGTGTCTCTTGCAAGACAAGAACAGATTAGGAAAAAACTGAGACAGATGACACAATGAAAGTGTTGAAAGATATCAATCTAAAAGGTTGACCAGCAGAAAAACATGCGTGCCCGCTGTCTATCCATGATTATTGGATGTACCACAGTGACCTTACAGTTGTCGATGGTATTATTTACAAAGGCAATAGGTTTGTCATACCTGCATGACTAAGAAAAACAGTAAACTCTGCTGTGCAAGATACATGAAGGCCACTTAGGAGAAGAAAAATGTAAGCGGAGAGCGCGTGAAGTTATGTATTGGCCAAGAATGAACCAAGACATAGCACAGACTACAGCTACATGTGAATCATGTCTTACGTATAGACCGAAACAACTGGTCGAGCCACTGAGTCCTCATGCAGTGCCAGAGAGACCGTACCAGAAAGTTGGCGCAGATTTGTTTGATTGTAATGGGAAAACGTACATTGTCGTGACTATTACTCTAACTATCCTGAGGTGAAGACACTACATACAACTACTAGTAAAACCGTAATCAATTGCATGAAGTCAATCTTTGCAAGGCATGGTGTTCCTATGGAAGTGTTCACTGACAATGGTCCTCAGTTTTCCAGTGCTGAATTTAGACAATTTGCTGATGAGTGGGAATTTGTCCATACTACGTCAAGTCCTCACTATCCACGCTCAAATGGGTTGGTGGAAAGTTCAGTAAAAACTGTAAAGAGTCTCATGAAAAAAGCTCAAGAAGGTAAAGAAGATTTCTACAAAAGTCTTTTAATCTACCGCAGTACACCTTTACAGAATGGACTTTCTCCTGCACAAATGCTGATGGGAAGGAGGATTAGAGCAAATCTCCTGATACATGATGAACTGCTTAATACACATAACTCAGCGTTGGTCAGACTGAGTAAGGAACGTCAACAGGCGAAACAGAAACTGTTCCATGACAGGCGAGCAAAACGCTTATCTGATCTAAAATCGGGTGACCAAGTCCGTCTCAGAGATCACGAGAAAGGTATTTGGGTGCAGAAAGGTATTGTGCAAGCACAAGTAGCACCAAGATCTTATACTATATGTACAGAGCGTGGAACGGAAGTAAGAAGAAATCAGGTGGATTTAAGATCTCAACCTAACCATAATGAAGACAACATGACTGAAGAATACCCTTCATCTGACATGTATGATGATCCTGATAATGGTGAACAAACCACGATTCTAGAAAGGTCCAACATGGTTGATGAAATACAGACTGTGTATGAAAGACCCAAAAGGGAAATACGCAGACCTGAGAGACTCATTGAAACGTGTTAGATGATGTTCTATATGACGTTGTTAATTGTTGCATTGAAGCGTACAGGGCTTATCTTTAAAGAAAAGAGGATGTGATGTTAGTGTATTAGAATGCTTAATATTTGTAGACACTCCCTTACTAATATGTGTAAGCCTGAATCTTCAGTGATGGTCCCTGGGACCAGGGGGATGCTGGGAAGTGGGTGGTCCAGTGTACACTGTGCCTGGAGTTGGTGATGAAATAAAACAGCACAGCAGTGAACTCACATGTCTCTGTGTCCTTATGACTGGATTTACAAACATATGAACAAAACAGTTTGTAATAAACTGACTGTGGCATACATCCTGTTCTTTTTATTGTGGCAGGGTGTAGTAAAACAGTTATGATGTTGACATTGTTAAAATGTCGGCAGGCAGCATATCAATATTCTCAGAATGTCTACATGTAAAATGTTGAAATTGTCAGAATGTTGACATTAGGGCTAGGCTACTGGGGGAGGGTTAGGCACTAGGAGTACAATAGGATTATTCTGCAGAGGGGGAGGGGTGTTAGGGATTGACACTAGAGGGATGGTTATGTTTAACTATTAGGGTTAAGGATAGGGGAATAATACTTACCGAAATGCTGGAGGATCGGTAGTCTGACCAGGAAGTGGCGGTCACATGGCACCAGGAGCAGATGTGTCACTGCTGGGCCACCAGGGATGACATGTCGACATTTCATCCTTGTCTAGATTATGGATGTCAACATGGTCAATGTCGACATTATGACTGTGGACATATACCAGTCCATACTTGCCTACTCTCTTGGAATGGCCGGGAGGTTCCCGAAAATCGCGTGGAGCTGTTAGCCCGCACCCCCTTCCCCCTCCGCGTTGCCCAGCAACCCCTTACGCTGCTGTCCGAAGTGGGCGGTCTGGAGGTGTCATCATGCCCCTGCCTCTCAATTTCCGGTAACTTGCCATTGAGTTGCAGGGGGCGGGGCTACAATAATGCAATCACATGGGCATGCCCTGATTACGCCCCTGTCATGTCATTGCCCCCTGATGCCGCACCACACCCCTCCAGCATGGGGCAGCCAGAATTTTGGCAAGCATGTACCACTCTGTGGCATGCAACCTCTATAATGGCATGCAACCTGCAGCCAAGGATTATGGCATGTGCCCCATTTTGTTATACAGACTGGATTGTTTGGAAGTATCCGAGGATGCAAAGAAACAAACTCATTTCAGTGCAACTAAGGATACTTGTCCTACTCTCTGGGGGTTATTCAGTAAAGATTGCAGATTCTGCAAAAAAGTAGAATCTGCAATTCTTTCTATCACATGCTGGGGACCGCCCATCGCAGGGCAAGGCCGCCCAGCATGCTGAGTGGCCTGACCAGTGGCTGCGACCACAATTTAATTGTGATTGCAGCAACAGTGGACGACCCCCTGCAGCTAGGCTGCGTATGCAGGCGGTTTGCCGCCATTTTCTTGATGGGAGCGGCTGCGTGTGACGTCATGCAGCCGCCCTGAAACCGCCACCACCCCACCCCCCGCTTTGCTTAGTGATGCGACTGCAATAATCCCCTCTGTCCCTACTAATCCTGCCTATTATTATGTGTGTATAAGTGGTGGTGGTTTATTTAGTAGCATCGTGAAGGTACAGCCCTGTTCACAGTTATACATACACAGACTTGTTGCATGGAGTGGAGGGAAACATACAGGCCACCAGCCAGTGACTGTATATGGGTAGTGGTGCAGGCCGCAAGCAGTACCAGGCTCTGTAGCGATAAACAGCATCTCTGTAACAGTGCGGAATACAATGTATTGTAGGTCTATCTGGAGCTAAGTGGAAGGCGTCTGTCTGGTACACAGTGGTAAGATGGGGCAGCGCATATGCAGTAGTAGGATCAGTAGCCATCTTGGTTAGTGATTTGAAGCCTCCATGTAGAAACCTAGTTATGGCTTCTGCGCAGTAGTGCTATTCAACTCTAACATTATCACCATGTAACCCAGAGAATGGTAGCATTGTCTGAATGTATGGCTGAAAGTAGATTTTTTTTGTCACACATTCACTAATTAATATTTGTACTGTATGCAGAGGAATAGCCAGGTGCCGTGGTGCCTGGAGCAAGGGTATGTCTTAGCGCCTCCCTCTCCTAACCAACATATGGTGGCATGTTACATTTATAAAGGAAAAATATCAAATAAATCCTAAATGGGTGTCAGGACCAGTTCTAGACCTCGTGGTGCTCAGAGTGCATAGAAAATATAGGGGTCTGGTTTCATCAGGAAGGGGTGTGGCACAGAATAGTACCAATTCATATTACACAACACAGTAGTGTCTGTTATTCACATTCCACTACACAGTAGAACCCCTTATACATGTTATACTACACAGTAGAGCCCCTTATACACAGGGCCGTCTTAACAGCAGTGTAGGCCCCTGGGCAAAGCAATGTACTGGGGCCCCTACCCGTCCTCCTGTGGTAGGGACAGGGGGTGCTATCAGCAGCAGCTTTGATGTCCCGCAGGCGGCCGGGGTGTTCTAGCCACCGCTTAGCATGTAGGACCTGAAGCAGTAATTTCTAATTACTCCTTTACTGTACAGATGGTGGGAGATGGAGTGGGAGGGAGAATACTAAACTGTAGAAGGGGGCATAGGACTGAATGAAGGGCCCCCGGTACATGACTGCCAGGGTGCTAGGGGGTGTTTAATACGCAGGCGAGGGGTGGATAGTGGAGTGGGCTCAATATTCATCATTTTCCGGTGATACGGCATCTTGATTGACTGCAGATATCTCCAGCTCCTGGAAATAGATTTCTTAGCTTTCAATGGGATAAAAAAAAAACTAGAGAGTCAAACATTCAGGAGGTGCTGGGGACTTGGGGATCAGAGCAATCCACCAACGAAAATATGAAACTGCATTATCAGGCATGTGGAGTTGGAGCAGGGACCAGCTGCTTGAAGGCTGATATCTCTGGTTCTGGGCATAGTAGATATAAGCTTTCCATGTCCAACGAAAGGGGAGAGTCACATCTTTTGGAGTATACCTTTGGAAAAACTCTAAAGGGGGATACACACGGAGAGATCCGTACTTAAATTCTAAGCAATCTGACTAGATTGCTTAGAAATTAAGGGAGTCATTCCGAGTTGTTCGCTCGCAAGCTGCTTTTAGCAGCTTTGCACACACTAAGCCGCCGCCTACTGGGAGTGAATCTTAGCTTATCAAAATTGAGAACGAAAGATTAGCAAAATAGCGAATAGACACCTCTTAGCAGTTTCTGAGTAGCTCCAGACTTACTTGGCATCTGCGATCAGTTCAGTGCTTGTCGTTCCTGGTTTGACGTCACAAACACACCCAGCGTTCGCCCAGACACTCCTCCGTTTCTCCAGCCACTCCCGCGTTTTTCCCAGAAACTGTAGCGTTTTTTCGCACACACCCATAAAACGGCCTGTTTCCGCCCAGAAACACCCACTTCCTGTCAATCACATTACGATCACCAGAACGAAGAAAAAAATCGTAATGCCGTGAGTAAAATACCTAACTGCATAGCAAATTTACTTGGCGCAGTCGCACTGCGGACATTGCGCATGCGCATTAGCGACTAATCGCTCCGTTGTGAGAAAAAAATACAGAGCGAACAACTCGGAATGACCCCCTAAGTACGGATCTCTCCGTGTGTATGCCCATAGTGATATCGATGCGATGCGATTGATGCATGCATGCCAAATCTAGTGAGATCGCTCATTTCACCACAGGGTGCAGTGTGCAGCCCACCCATCCCACCCCCCTCGCTAGTGTTGAGAGAGATGTGTGCTGAGCGGCCTGTGCTAGATCGCTCAGCACACATCTCCCCCATGTGTACGGGGCTTAAGTCAGGCAGAACTCGAGATATCTGGCTGAGAAAAGCAATTAACAGGCTCGGATGGGGAACATTGCTTTGAAGTCTGATATCTACGGTTCCCCAGGGCCAATTTTCAAAAATCTGGTACCACTGGAAAAAGGGGACGCTCCGCTATCATGCTGGGACCCTTACTATCCTAGGGCCCTTGGGCAACTGCCCATTGAGCCAATATGAAAAGATGGCCCAAGTACAAAAGCACTGCACAGTGGTGATGCTTTTGTACTGGAAGAGTAGCTCCCAGCCAGCGCAGCTCCTGCTCGATGGCAGGGAGCTACTCGTTGCAGCCCGGGTGACGTCACGCAGCTGCTGCAGCCCGCCCCCCCAATGGTCCGGTCACGCCTGCGTTGGTCGGACGCACCCCCTAAACGGCGGCTAAACGCCGCCGGACCGCCTCCTCCTGCCCAGCGGCGCCTCTCCCTGTCAATCAGGCAGAGACGATCGCAGGGCTATGACAACCGTTGGCTGTCTGCCATGCGCTGGCACATGCACAGTTCAGGCCTGACTTAGCCCCAATATTGCTTCCACTGTGAAACGCCGGAAGCTTTCAGATAATACAACATCCCCACCATCACATAGGCTCTTTTTAACTGGGTTTTTTTTCCAGCTCTCGACTGTATCTTTTCATGTTACCCTTTATCAACCATCAATAAGTAATCTTCCTGATGCCTTTATTAATTGCTGCATTCCTTTAAGGAAGAATCCCAATTGTGTGTGTATTCATTCAGCAAAGGATACAGCTCTATAAAATGTGGGGCAAATAAAAATACTTGTGTCTACGATAAGACATTTATCATTAATGGAAAAGTAGAATCGCCTTCACTTCTTCTCAAACTACAGTATAAGTTCACCAGTTAATTTTCCTGTGTAACAACTATTTTTTTTACATTGTGGATATTAACTTGAGTATTGCAGATAGACATGTGTGATTGTTCTGGTTCCTCTGGTTTCCGAGGAATCTAGCTGAGCCAGGGCAGTGATGTCCTACTGTTTCATGTAGAACAGATTCTATGTCATTGTTAATTATGGCTTCTATAGACCACTTCTCTAATACTGTAATTTAATCCAATAAAGAGTCCATCATTTTATAATTCAAGCAGTTCTGGGAACATATTTTGCCATGATTATCATTATTCATTCAGACAGTGTAGCCTACACAGGAAAAGCATTTATCCTCACACTTTGGGCTTTACTGCTTCCTCAGCATTCTCTCAATATGGCGCCATCACTCCTTAGCCCTCCTGCAATGATGCCTCTCTTTATGGCTACTGCTTTTGTGTTTGGGGACTCACTCCCTCTGTAGTAATAATTTGGGGCTCTTACCCTTTTGTTACTCAAGGGCCTTTGGATGGCAAAGGGCTCTTCCTCCTCTATATCTTTGGGTGTTATTTTCCCCTTCTCTACAGCACTTTTTTGTGCAGTCAGTTTTATTGGGGTTTAAAGGACAATGGGGCAGATGTATTAACCTGGAGAAGGGATAAAGAAGTGATAAAGCAGTGATAAGTGCAAGGTGATAAACGCACCAACCAATCATTACGGATTTGAAAAATGACAGGAGCTGACTGGTTGGTGTGTTATCACCTTGCACTTATAATTGCTTTATCACTTCTTTATCCCTTCTCCAGGTTAATACATCTGCCCCAATGATGTGAGTGAATAAAGTGTAGCACATAGACGTTGTACACATTGTGAGCACAAACTTAACAAACTGAACTGATCCCTCCTTTTTGTAATTATGGAAGCTTCATCACTGGTGGCATCTTGGCAGTCCCCACCCATACACTCCCCAAAGATGCCATGAAGACCCAGGACGCCCTCTAACCGAGGAAACACAAAGTAAGAACAACTTCCTGCTGTACAACAATGGGAAATATAACAGTACTGTGTGGATTGAAGTATTTTGAATGAATTTTTATATGAATTACATTTTTATGAGGGCCAAACCAGTCATGGGTAAAGCCAGCTACATCCCTAAGAGGGACCAGGGCTGGGAACCTGGGCATGGCTGCAATTTGTGGTGACTGGACCCACTGCCGGAATAGCCAACCTGATTTTTTCATCTCTCCTTTCTCAATCTTCTTCTATCTTCTTTCACAAGGGGTCAGTTATCCCTTTTCTCTCAGTGTGTGATGGAACTTCACTACTGCATCATTCCTGAAACATTCTACGTTATATAAAGTAGCTTGGTTATAGAGATATGGTGTGGAGGATTAATGTAATATGGGGACTAGTGTGGGTGGGACTGCTATACTAGATGGAGATGCATATTATGAAAGAACTTATGTGTGAGGTTAAATATTATGGACTGGTTTAGAGGGCTTGATGTTTTTGGGGATTGGTGTGTATGGTGTGTGTGAGGTTAAGGTGTTGGGACAGGTGTGGTAGTTTTAACCTCAAACCAACTTTTCAACCAGGACATGGATACAAACAAGGAGCCCCATTAAACTGGTCACATTTAGGATATCTTAGGACTCAGGCTTAAGGGAATGGCCACCTTAGAAAAATATGTTCCTATAAGGTAATGCAGTTTCATTGTTGGAGCTGGTTGGGTGGAAATAGATCAGATTATTAGAAATGGGTGATTTTAATTTAAGTTTGGGTCTGGCTGAAGTGAAGATTTTTAAAGACTCTTACAGTTTTCACTCATTGCTTAGTTTCCAGGAAGGAAATAGTTCTTATTCTATTTTCAAATAGGGTCTTAACATGCCAGGTACAGTATGTGCTCATTCATCTGAATCCAGGTAACGTATAGGATCCACCCTATACGTCATCTTGATCCCAATGTATTACCAGTGTAAGTGACTTTCATTGTTTGATGTATTTTGAGATCTATTTTCCTTCAGTGTACCTTCTTAATAGTGCCTTTGATCTTATATCTACATTTTAATTTCTATTCCTCATGTACAGATGTGTCCCCATACATTGTTGTTGCAAACAGCCCTTCTCAGCGCACCAGGTTCTGTGATACTCTGCTTGCGCCAAGCATCTTTTATGCATCTCTTTCTCCTGAAAATGTCTTAGTCGCAATGCAGTATTACTAGGACGCACATGGAAACTGTGCTGATTAATTTCATATGTTATACTTGCATATCTGTGTGCAACTGAACTGCGGCCAGGAGTTACTCCTCAAATACGAAGGCATCGCCTCTGTGCGATGATTTTGTATTTGTGCGGGGGAGCTGGCACTGACATGCGGGGCAGACTAGCCCTGTGCTGGGCGTCCCCCAGCATGTCTGAGTTTACGATCGTAGCTGTGCTAAATTTAGCACAGCTACGATCAACTCGGAATGACCCCCTGTATACATAGTGCTATGATGCAGCGGCCGTGGTTTTTTTCCATGCCGACTTCCATTGTGCTACATGTACATACTCAGTCGCACACAGATATACAAGTGCTGCATATAAAAGTAATCAGCACAGTCTCCTTGTGCATCCTAGTAGCATAACCTTGCTACTTAGACAGATTTTCAAGCAAAAAGATGCTTGGTGTAAGCAGAGTTGCATGGGGCCTTTTGGCGAGGCATCTCACCATGTATTGCATATTGAAGACACAGCTGTAGACAGGGATGAAATGTTGACATATTAGAATGTTGACATATCGTCCCTCCCTGGTGCCCAGCAATAACTTACATGCTCCTGGTGGCTCCAGTGTCATCTTCCTGGTCCTGACGGACATGTGACTGTCACTTCAAGGTCAGACCTCAAATCCTCTGATGGTCCAGTGAGTATTTCTCTGCTATCCCTAACCACCAACTCTCCCTCTAGTGACTAACCCTTGCCTCCATCATGCAGCCTAACCCTAACCTTTCCCCTCCCTAACCCTCCCACCCGCAGACTAACCCTTCTGACAAGAACAACATTTCACATGTTGACAATCCCATAAAAAATAATTTATCCTCCCCTGTGAGCTTGCACAGCCTGACTGACTGTTGACAGCCATTTTTGTTTGCCCTGCAGAGATATTTTGAAAGGAGATAATGATTTATAGGAGGATAGCTAAGCAAAAATAGATCGGATGCATGCTTTAAAGGTACTGTACTTAACTTCCTTGTTAAGAAAAAAAAATCTGCATGGGAATGCTGCTTTAAGTTGTAAAGTAATATTGGCCCATATGTTTTTGGGGGGTTTGCTTCCATGAAAGCAAAAAAAGAAAGCATTGAATAATCCCTATAATGACAAGATTGTGGTCTGGAAAGATATATGGTTTTTTTTTTCAAATATTACCTGTCATTAAATATTATTCTATAACTTATACTTTACACAGAAAGCATCTAAGGCTAGGTATACACTATGTGTTATATATCGTCCCGGCCGTCAGTTTGTGTGTACACCTGATATGTCTGTGAACAACGTCATTCACAGACATATCACTTTGGCTGTGCAGCACAGCTGATGGCTATATAGCTTGCAGATATATTGTTACATCTGTCTGTGTGTACGGGCTACTTATTGCCCCATATGCCGGCCACAGGAACCACCGACAATGGCATCACTATCGTTCACTGTGGCCAGGCATGTCGGGCGCGGTGGATTAGTAAGTGTGTATGCACATTTCATTTGTGCAGAACACTTACCAAATTGTTAAATTAGTTGGCCCGTCGTCCGATTCATAGGTCAGGTATGTATCTAGTATAACACTATAAATTGTATCCAATATTCTGTAATTGCTGCTAAATAACAGCGTGACTGACTAGGAGCACAATTTTCAGATTCAAATCTTTAAAAAAATTACTTGCCTTTCTGATTACAATATTAATGGAATCTCTACTGCCCCTTACATTTATGCATATCTGCCAGCTATGAGAATATACAAATATATATGATAAGTGCAATATGTTATGTCAATAATAGTATACTGTATCTGCAGAGGAACAGATATTCTAAGAGGCTACCCTGTCAATCACAGGTATTGTATTCTTTGAAGCTGCACTGCATTAAAGAGTATGACTTCTTAAAGCAAATAAAAAGATGATTGACCGTTCTGCTTTCCAAGAGGCAGTGCTGAGGTAGGGGAACCACTGCTGCACTGGCATCTGTTTCACTGGTGACAAGTTTTCAAAACCTGCCAGTGGCCATACATTATTTGACATCAACCTGAATTATCCTGATACACAGCATCTATGAATCCCCTAATTACACCATACATTTATTTTCCAGATAATTACATTTCTAGTTTCCCATGACTGCACATATAATCCCTGTATCTGAGCGCAGCACTGATATGCAGGACTCTGCAGTATACTCTATCTGGATGCAGACACTGCATATAGGCTCAAACTTTACGAGTTTCAGCATTTGCTGAGTATTTGTAAGTATAGATTTTTAATATGGTCTATGAATATTACTAACAGGGCCACAAATTGCAAATGACTAGTCTCATGTACTCTATGTCAATCATTGAAATAACTTCTATACTGAAATCTCAAAAACCATTCATGCAATCATTTCTCAGTTTAAGGTCATGTAGTGAAGTCTTGATCCTTTTTGTGTATGCACAACGTCTGTAAATCTCTCACATAACCTGTCACTTCCCTGGCCTGTAGCCTCCATAAATCTCATTATAATCCTGTCTGACTCTCATAGTAATCCCCCCTTCCAGCTCTAGTAAGTGTAGAAGTGTCATCCTTACCATTTGCTGCAGTGTAGGGGCTCTCCCCTCTCTGGTGTGTTTTCCTGCACCTCTCTCCTCTCCTGTCTGTAAGCCTCTGGATTCCTACATCAGCCTACGTCACTATTTCAAGTCTGTTACTCTACCTCCTTGCCTCCTGATTCCTCTTCCTTGTACATGACACAGAGAAGGGAACCGAGATCTCAGTGTCTCCAAGTACAAGATGCTGTAGATTTATGTTTACAGGCTCTATACCTAATTCTATCACCCTACAGTATGCACACATAATAGTCATTGCCTTTCACATGTACATTATATATATAGTATATACGCACTTGTGCTGAGTAGCTGGGACCCAGGAAAGGCTATCACTATAGCTGCTCAGACTGCTGAGTCTGTTGCTTGGCTCCAGGTCACTCACTGCCAGATACTCCCTTTCCTGCCTTTTTCAATCTCTCTCTCAGTAATGTAGATCCTCCAGCTTCCAGCATAGTGCATGATGGAAACCCTGTACTAGATAACACTAGCCGACATGGCCTGCGGACATTACAGTCATACTATATGGCAGTATTCTGGAAATGAAAGAGCGTATTAGGACTATAGGGGAAAATGCATCCTGTAAACAATAAACAGCCCTCGCTGCGGGAGTTTTACATACAATAGTGAATGTTTGAAGAATAATGTACACATGGGTAAACAGTATTTTACATTAAAAATGCAAAATTAACATGCGACCATAAACAATACACGAGGAAAGTCAGGTCTGCAATGGGCACCTATGCAACAACTTAAACTGGGCATACACTATACAATTATCCGGCAGTTCATCTGCTATATATATATATATATATATATATACATATACACACAGGTTGAGTATCCCATATCCAAATATTCCGAAATACGGAATATTCCGAAATACGGACTTTTTTGAGTGAGAGTGAGCTAGTGAAACCTATGTTTTCTGATGGCTCAATGTACACAAACTTTGTTTAATGCACAAAGTTATAAAAAATATTGTATTAAATGACCTTCAGGCTGTGTGTATAAGGTGTATATGAAACATAAATGCATTCTGTGCTTAGATTTAGGTCCCATCACCATGATATCTCATTATGGTATGCAATTATTCCAAAGTACGGAAAAATCCGATATCCAAAATACCTCTGGTCCCAAGCATTTTGGATAAGGGAGACTCAACCTGTATATATATATATATGAAACGAAATAGAGGAGATGGCGCCAAGGGAGTTATATCAACGCCCTACCTAAAAATGGACCCTTACAGTACTCTCCGGATAAATTACGTCAGATAACAAATACTAACATAAACATTTATTAAAACAACATATAAACCCAACACAAATGTTCATAAGTATACAGAGTTGATACATTTACAGTTGTCGCACAATTTGAACAATCAGTTTGTAGTGATGAGGAAAAAGCGTAGATATATCACTACGATTTCTTCCTTCTCCTTATTGTAGATTCGGAGGTAACATCAGATAATAGATAAATAACCCAACGCGTTTCACCTTGTTCCAAGACTTCATCAGGGGTAAAATCTCTTCATTTCAGAACATATTGTCAGCACATAAAAGGTCATTCAAAGATGTATGAACAACGTTTCAATATTTCAATGGGACTTGATTGATACAGCGAGGACCATACCTCATATATCATCAGCTTGAGTCTGACATTCAGATATTCGAATATGGGGAAGATTCATATGTGTATAGAATCTAACTGGTTCAAAAGCATAAGGAACCTCATCGGTCAGCAGCTTGAACCTGACACTCAGAGACTCAGGAGTGAAGACAATTCAAATGGGTATAATGTCTAACCAATTTAGAACATGTGGTAGACCCTCCAGTAGTGCAGTGTTGACAGCCAAGTCTCTGTATGATTTTACCCCTGATGAAGTCTTGGAACAAGACGAAACGCGTTGGGTTATTTATCTATCTATTATCTGATGTTACCTCCGAATCTACAATAAGGAGGAGGAAATTGTAGTGATATATCTACGCTTTTTCCTCATCACTACAAACTGATTGTTCAAATTGTGCGACAAATGTAAATGTATCAACTCTGTATACTTATGAACATTTGTGTCGGGTTTATATGTTGTTTTAATACATTTTTATGTTAGTATTTGTTATCTGACGTAATTTATCCGGAGAGTACTGTAAGGGTCCGTTTTTAGGTAGGGCGTTGATATAACTCCCTTGGCGCCATCTCCTCTATTTCGTTTCATATTTTCACACATTTAGTTCCTCCTAACAGGGAACTTAGAGGATACAGGCAGCCATATAATTAATTAATTTTAGTGTTTTATTTGAAATAGCGCAGTGGGAGAGTAATTCTTGTCATAAATATATATATATATATATATATATATATATACTGTATCTCTCTCTATATATATATATCTATATCAAAATAATAGTGACTTTGGCACTAGACACAATTTGTGATTATAAAGTGCAAATTAAACGTGAGAAAGAAAAAGATGTATATATTACGTCCTTTTCATTAAAAAGTCAGTGCACTTCCTGTGAATTTTCAGTGGTAGCTCAATTGTCCAATCCAATGATTCACACTGGTAGTGAAAAATCTGTAAGTGATATCAAACGCGTGCCTCCTAAAGCAATACTGTATATCCTATTCTCTGGGGGATTCAGGCAAGAAAAAAACTAATAATTTAATAAATAACAAGTACCATAGAGTGATGGCAAATTTGTATTTATTTTTCTGCCTTAAAATGCTTTGACCAGATATTCTCCAAGTGAATAACGATCTTTACAACTTTAGTACTCGGGTATAGTGACACCAAACCATGTAGGAAGCACATGATATAGATATTTGAGATAAGTATACATAAACATTTTTAATGGTAATATATCCAAACATACATTTAAGTTAAAAACATGGAGCTTATCTGACGGAGAATCAGTCAGTAGGCCATGGAAAGGAAACAGCACAAAGGAGTCCGTTAACGCGTTCGTCCCACAAATTATCTAGGACTTCATCAGGAGGAGGATGAAGTCCTAGATAATTTGTACAACGCTGTTGTGTTGGTGGGTTTCCTCCCATGAACTACTCGCTTCAGGACCTTCCACGACATTTCAATTGGATTAAGGTAGGACTTTGACTTGGCTATTCCAAAACTTTACATTTATTCATCTTGAAGCATTCTTTGGTCAAATTACCTGTGTGTTTAGGGTCGTTGTCTTACTGCATGACCCACGTTCTCTTGAGATGCAGCTCATGGACAGATGTTCTGACATTTTCCTTTAGAATATTCTGGTATAATTATGAATTTATTGTCCCATCATTGATGGCAAGTCTTCCTGGGCCAGATGCAGCAAAACAGGCCCAAACCATGATACCACCACCACCACTGTGTTTCACAGATAGTATGAGATTTTTATCCTAGAATTCAGTGTTCTCCTTTCTCCAAACATAACAATTCTAATTTAAGCCAAAAAGCTCTATGTTGCACTCATCTGTCCACAAAACATTGTTCTAATAGCCGTCTGGCTTGTCCAGGTGATCTTTGACAAGCTGCAGAAGGGCAGCGATGTTCTTTTTGGAGAGCAGCGGCTTTCTCCTTGGAATCCAGCCATTCATGCTATTGTTGTTCAGTGTCCTCCTGATGGAGAACTCATGAATATTAATAAATGTGAGAAAAGACGTCAGTTCCTTAGATGTTACCTTGGGTTCCTTTGTGACCTTGCAAACTATTAGATGCATTTCTCTTTGCATGATCTTTGTTGGTCGACTACTCCTGGGGAGGGCAATAATGGTCTGGAATTTACTCAATTTGTAAACAATCTGTCTGATCGGTGGAGTCCAAACCCAGTAGAGATGGTTTGTAACCTTCTCCAGCCTGATGAGCATCAATAACTCTTTTTCTGAATCCTCAGAAATGTCTTGTTTGTGAGATGATGCACTTCCACAAACATGTGTTGTTAACTTCAGTCTTTGATAGATCCATGTTCTTTTAAAAATATATGTTGTCTACTCACACTTTAGTGTGTTTGTCATCCCATAGATTTAAAATACCCGACTCTAATTTCACCTTCAAATTATCTGCTAAGCCCAAAGGTTCACAGATATGTGATATTGGATCATTTTCATCAATAAGAAAATGAGCACATCTAATTTTTTTGTCTCAGTTATTTGATTTGGTTTTCTTTATCTACTTTCAGGAGGTATTCGGTCTACAGATCTGCACTAAAAAAGTCTGCAGTCAAATGGTCGACATGGTCAAAAGGTCTACATGTAATAGGTTGACAGGTTCAAAAGGTCAACATGACAGTGTCGACACAAGTCCCCCCCCCCCCCTTCCAATTTTTATATATCATCCATGTGGACTACGATTCGGAATAGTAACCTGAAGCATGGCGAGAAAAGCAAGCCATGTGAGGAGTCGTGGAACACTAATGGGACTTTTTTTTCTGGCAGACAAGTGACAAAACACCCTCAAAATTAAATAAATTGTGTCGACCATTTCCATGTCGACCTTTTGTACCTGCCCACTGTTTCTACTGCCTACCTTTTGACCCTGTTGACCTAATGCATGTGTTATGAATGGAGTGCCCGGAACTGGAGTACGGGTGGCAACTGGGGAGTTCCTGGTCCTGACGTGTGAGCTGCAGTTGGGAAAGGGAAATGGCTGCAACACGGACTCTACCCCTAACTCCGTTATTTCACCCAGTAGTCGGTTGGCGCCTGCAGAGCTAATCTTCGCCTTTATCAGCCACGTTTGAATGGGCGAATTAGGTCCGCCCAGACTCCGATGTCCCCAGGTCTTACGAGGTAACAAGGCACGAACCGAGACTGAGGGAGAATAAGGGGAAAAACTAGGGAATAGACTAACGGACTACCAATGGGAGAGAATACAGACAGGACAATGAACAGATTATGGGGGTCATTCCGAGTTAATTGCTTGCTAGCAGTTTTTAGCAGCCGTGCAAACGTTATGCTGCCGCCCACTGGGAGTGTATTTTAGCTAAGCAGAAGTGCAAACAGTTGTATTGCAGAGCGCCTGCAAAATTTTTTGGTGCAGTTTCAGAGTAGCTCAAAACCTACTCAGCGCTTACGATCACTTCAGACTATTCAGTTCCGGATTTGACGTCACACACCCGCCCAGCGTTCGGCCAGCCACGCCTGCATTTTCCCTGGCACGCCTGCGTTTTTCCGAACACTCCCTGAAAATGGTCAGTTGCCACCCAGAAACGCCCACTTCATGTCAATCACTCTGCGGCATCCAGTGCGACTGAAATGCATCGCTAGACCCTGTGCAAAACTGCATCGTACGTCGCACTAGTACGTTGCGCGTGTGCATTGCGCCACATACGCATGCACAGAACTGCCATTTTTTAGCCTGATCGCTACGCTGCAAACAAATACAGCTAGCAGTCAACTCGAAATGACCCCCTATATGAGGCGCAGCCGCCGAATTCCCAACATAGGAACTAAGGCACAGAGTATTGAAAGCTAAGACACTGAATATATGAGTGATTGTGAATCCAACAATGCATGAAGATGTTATAAAACAGAAATACAGGAAAGCAGTGTCTGTGTGGGAACTCCACAAAAACCTGAGCACAAGGCTAGGTGGTTCTGGTCAGGTAATCAAACTGGCAAGGTCTCCGGGTCACAGGTTCAACACAGGCAGACAGGATCTAATACAAGCTGACAGGTTCTCACTAAATGCTCTAAGATGTAATAATACAGAGATATAAGCAAGACAGTGTCTGTGTGGAACTCCACACACTGCTTAGCAAAAACCTGAATACAAGGCTGGCTGGATCTGGTCAGGTTATCAATCGAGCAGGGTCTCCTGGTCACGGGTACAACACAGATAGACAGGATCTCTCTCAAGCTGACAGGTTCAAGATTCCACCATGGGACAGGGCCTGGACACAGGTACAGACAGGAACATGTATCTATCATCGGCGTCAGGTGAAAGGCAGGCTGGGTAATAAAAGAAGCACGCCCCAATCAGGATGGCTGGAAGCCAGACACAAGGTAATGGCCTAAATTACTGACAGGTGAGACAGCACAGGCCACACATACAAGAGACAGGCTGCAGTTACACAGACTCACCACATAATGGCCTAATTATCTGACAGGTGAGCTGCCCAGGCCACACATAGAAGAGACAGGCTGCAGTTGCACAGACTCACCAAAGGTGGGCCGCAACAGTACTCTAAACAAGTACATGAGAAAACCTGGCATGCAAACAGAACTATAACATAAAATACATAAACAAAATGCAAACAGGAATGAGCCACAGCAGTGGTGGAATAAGCCGCACAGACCATTAGTGGTGGACCTATTGACTGTAGACCTTTTTAAGGTAGATTTAATGATCCACACCACTTTTAGGACTTCTCTGAATATATGATGAAGTTTTAGGCCACATTTCAGCAGGACTATATGTAATTCTGAAGGGTTCACAAACTTTCAAGCACCACTGTAAATGACAAAGGTAGGCATCATAACACTTTGTTAGGCAGCCAAGCTTAAATATATTTATTCTGTGCTTTCCTAACATATGTATTATAATGTCACCTGGATGCTTCTATACTATATCTGTGGACATTTTGCTACTGCGAGTATCTCCCTATGTCGATTATAATTATGTCTCTCTTCATGCAAGAGGCCGGCCCACTATTTTTCTGTCCTCAGCAGCCATCATTAGTATCAGGACTTACACCCACTGCATGCTGGTTGAAAAAGATCTGTCATCAGAAACAAGTGTCCAATCTCTGTGTAAATGCTCCAAATGGCCATGACACTCCCACAATGCAAATGTATCATGTTGTCATTGTTCTTCATCTAATTGCTGTGTGCAGTAATGGGCTCATTTTTATCAACTGGAAATAATAATAATAATAATAAATAATAATAATAATAACAACAAAAAAGTTAATTATATAGCACTTTTCTCCCAGTAGGACTCAAAGCGCTTTGCATTTGTCTTTACAACACAAAATACACCCTATTAGAAGCTAGGTTGAAGCAGGGCCCAGATCACAGGTAGTGGAACGCAACATTCAGGTAATTTCAATAATTTCTTTTACATCCTTTGGGTCAAAGCGGGTCCAAGTGGTTTAAAGGCTTTGTAGTCTGGCACTCCTTTGATGGCACTGTGGTGTTTCCAGCCCAGATGGAGGACACTTTATCTGCAAATACTGGATTTGGATACTGGAGCCTACTGCCCGCCTTGTGCGTAACAGTAGCTCATCCGCATTTTGTCAAAATGCTCTGAACAAACTTGAAGCTGGAAGTGCATGTGGTGGAGACAGTAAAAACAGGCATATTTATAATAGGCGCAGGGTGTGCGGTACACATGGGGAACCTCACATTGCACACCTTACATCCAGAGCATACCTACCTGGTACTGACAAGCTGATCCCCCATCCTACACTTCCCTGTAACATCTTCAAAAAGATGGCAATATGCTGTGATAGCACTATGCCAGAGCCATTGCAATCTTGTGTACATATGCAACATCCTCCAGAATGGCTCTGCGAAGGAGGGGGGTTCCATTTGTCATTGGCACCAGGTAGGATGTGGGAGATGCCCTGCAGCACAAAGGCCCCCTCAGGGGTTAATATGCCGCTGAGTAAAAACATAACTGGCCTACTACACCTTTAGAATCACCCGCTTCATTAAATTCATATGTACACATTCCATTGTACATTTTTTTTAAATGTTTTCAGCTTTCATATGAATGTACCCTGTTTGCCTGGTAAGTGGTATATATGTCCATGATATGTAACTCTGGAACACTCCTGTGTCATCCCCTTTCCATGATGTGTTGCTTGCACCTCAGGCTTCTGTTGGTGAATCAGCAAACAGGTGCCCCTACAGATACCAGTGCAGAGGTGTTTCCTTATCTTTTTAAAAAGTACACAAAAATGGTGACAATTACACAAAAACAAAAAAAAAGTCTTCCTGGATCTTGGAAGCGATAAAGTGTTGGGCCCAGTTAGTACCAGGTGGGGGATCTCCTGGGAATACAGGGTTTTGAAGAATTTTTTGCATGATAATCCCCAATGTCTAATGTTGAAAGCAGATTCACCATCTATTCTTCCTTCAAGAAAAATCAGGGGGCACATGCGATACCAATACTCACAGGAAAATACCCTTCTTTTTGTTCTATCTACTTTATTAATCTGGGTGAAGGTGCAATATTGTATTGTGTACATTGCCCCTCCTTTCTTTCAAATACTCAACCTTGGCCATACCATTGGGTTTGAGGAACACCAACATGTGGGAACTTTAAATAAAAAATTGTGTGATACTGTATATACTCTTTTTCAGATTGACATACAAGCGATGGAATCATATTACAGTTTAAATAAAGGTATCAAGACTAAGCGACCAGGTGAATTTCAGACTCCTTTCTTTGGCATAAAATATTATTTAGCCTTAATCACTGTCAGGAGCCAATACATTCTCGTTCAGATTTTCACTGTTTGCTTTGCTTTAAAACCGGGTATCTGAACCCCGTTATACCTTCACACAAATTTGGGGATTTGACACCCCCATAACACGGATTATACGAATATAGATACTTTGGAAGCTGAGTATCCCCACATTATTTTAAAAGGGTAAATATTTACAAATTTTAAATAGTCATTATTTATCACCCTCATTAAAACAAAAAAATAAGATTTTAAACCTACCGGTAAATCTTTTTCTCCTAGTCCGTAGAGGATGCTGGGGACTCCGTAAGGACCATGGGGTATAGACGGGCTCCGCAGGAGACATGGGCACTATAAAGAACTTTAGAATGGGTGTGCACTGGCTCCTCCCTCTATGCCCCTCCTCCAGACCTCAGTTAGAGAAACTGTGCCCAGAGGAGATGGACAATACGAGGTAAGGATTTTGTTAATCTAAGGGCAAGATTCATACCAGCCCACACCATCCACACCGTATAACCTGGAATATACGCAACCAGTTAACAGTATGAACAAAAAACAGTATCAGCTAAAGACTGATCTCAACTGTAACATAACCCTTATGGAAGCAACAACTATATACAAGCCTTGCAGATTTTGTCCGCACTGGGACGGGCGCCCAGCATCCTCTACGGACTAGGAGAAAAAGATTTACCGGTAGGTTTAAAATCTTATTTTCTCTTACGTCCTAGAGGATGCTGGGGACTTCATAAGGACCATGGGGTTTATACCAAAGCTCCAGACCGGGCGGGAGAGTGTGGACGACTCTGCAGCACCGACTGAGCAAACGCAAGGTCCTCATCAGCCAGGGTATCAAACTTATAGAACTTTGCAAAAGTGTTTGAACCTGACCAGGTAGCTGCTCGGCAAAGCTGTAAAGCCGAGACGCCCCGGGCAGCCGCCCAAGAAGAGGCCACCTTCCTAGTGGAATGGGCCTTTACCGAATTTGTTAACGGCAATCCAGCCGTAGAATGAGCCTGCTGAATCGTGTTACAGATCCAGTGAGCAATAGTCTGCTTCGAAGCAGGAGCGCCAACTTTGTTGGCTGCATACAGGACAAACAGTGCTTCTGTTTTCCTAACCCGAACCGTCCTGGCTACATAAATTTTTAAGGCCCTGACTACATCCAGGGTCTTGGAATCCTCCAAGTCACCCGTAACCACAGGCACCACATAAGGTTAGTTCATATGAAATGAAGAAACCACCTTAGGCAGAAATTGAGGACGAGTTCTTAACTCTGCTCAATCCACATGGAAAATCAGATAGGGGCTCTTGTGAGACAAAGCCGCCAATTCGGACACCCGTCTTGCAGATGCCAAGGCCAACAACATGACCACCTTCCAAGTGAGAAATTTTAATTCAACTGTATGAAGAGGTTCAAACCAGTGTGATTTAAGGAACTGTAATACCATGTTAAGGTCCCACGGTGCCACTGGGGGCACAAAAGGAGGTTGGATGTGCAGCACTCCCTTTACAAAAGTCTGCACTTCTGGAAGAACATAGATAAGGCCGAAATCTGCACCTTAATGGAGCCTAACTTTAGGCCCATATCCACTCCTGTCTGGAGAAAATGGAGAAAACGACCCAGCTGCAAATCTTCCGTGGGAGCATTCTTGGCTTCACACCAAGACACATATTTCCTCCAGATACGGTGATAATGCTTCGCCGTTACCTCCTTCCTAGCTTTGATTAGAGTAGGAATGACTTCCCCCGGAATACCCTTCCTAGCTAGGATTTGGTGTTCAATCGCCATGCCGTCAAACGTAACCGCGGTAAGTCTTGGAACACACAGGGCCCCTGTTGTAACAGGTCCTCCCTGAGAGGAAGAGGCCACGGATCTTCTGTGATCATTTCCTGAAGATCTGAATACCAGGCCCTTCGAGGCCAATCTGGAACAATGAGTATTGTCTGCACTCTTGTTCGTCTTATGATTCTCAGTATTGTTGAGATAAGCGGCAGTGGAAGGAACACATAGACCGACTGAAACACCCACGGTGCAACCAGGGCATCCCCCACTGCCTGAGGGTCCCTCGACCTGGAACAATACGTCCGAAGCTTTCTGTTGAGGCGTGACGCCATCATGTCTATTTGAGGAAGTCCCCAACGACTTGTTACTTCTGCAAAGACCTCTTGATAAAGTTTCCACTCTCCTGGATGGAGATCGTGTCTGCTGAGGAAGTCTGCTTCCCAGTTGTCTACTCCCGGAATGAAGACCGCTGACAGAGCGCTTACATGATTTTCTGCCCAGCGAAGAATCCTGGTGGCTTCTGCCATTGCTGCTCTGCTCCTTGTCCTGCCCTGGCGGTTGACATGCACCACGGCTGTGCCGTTGTATATGGCCCTTAATTCCAGCACATTGATGTGTAGACAAGCCTCCTGGCTTGACCATATTCCCTGAAAATGTATTCCTTGTGTGACTGCTCCCCATCCTTGGAGGCTCGCATCCGTGGTCACAAGAACCCAATCTTGAATGCCGAACCTGCGACCCTCTAGAAGGTGAGCACTCTGGAGCCACCACAGGAGAGAGACCCTGGCCCTGCGGGACAGGCGTATCCTCCGATGCATTTGTAGATGGGACCCTGACCACTTGTCCAGAAGGTCCCAATGAAAAGTTCTCGCATGGAACCTGCCGAACGGAATGGCCTCGTAGGCCGCCACCATCTTTCCCAATACTTTTTGTACCTGGGAACTAGCTGTAGCTGGTGTTCTTTTCCCTCTACCTCTGGCGAGGAAGGAAGAGCCCCGACCCTTTCTGAACTTTTGCGACCGAAAGGACTGCATCTGGTATTGAGGTGTTTTCTTTTGCTGTGGGGGAACATAAGGCAAAAAAGACTTACCCGCGGTAGCTGTGGAAACCAGGTCCGCGAGGCCCTCCCCAAATAAAACCTCACCTTTGTAAGGCAAAGCCTCCATAAGTCTCTTTGAATCAGCATCACCTGTCCAGGGACGGGTCCACAGGGACCTTCTAGCAGAAACTGCCATGGCATTGGCTCTTGAACCCAACAGCCCAATATCTCTCGCAGCCTCTCTCATATATAACGCTGCGTCCTTAATGTGACTCAAGGTCAACAAAATACTATCTTTATCTAAGGTGTCAATGTCAGATGACAAGTTATCTGCCCATGCTGCAATTGCGCTACCCACCCATGCTGACGCTACTGCAGGTCTGAGCAGGGCTCCCGTAGTCGCATAAATTGATTTTAAGGTAGTTTCCTGTCTGCGATCCGCAGGATCCTTTAGGGCCGCCGTGTCCGGGGACGGTAGCGCAACCTTTTTGGACAAGCGCGTCAAGGCCTTGTCCACCGTGGGCGAGGATTCCCACCGTAACCTGTCCTTTGAGGGGAAAGGATACGCCATAATAATTCTCTTGGGAACCTGCAGTTTCTTGTCTGGAGTTTCCCAAGCCTTTTCAACTAAAGCGTTCAGCTCATGAGATGGGGGAAACGTTACCTCAGGTTTCTTTTCCTTAAACATGCAGACCCTCGTGTCAGGGACAGAGGGGTCCCTCTGTGATATGCAAAACATCTTTTATTGCAATAATCACATATTGAATACTCTTGGCCACTCTTGGGTGTAACCTCGCATCATCATAGTCGACACTGGATTCAGAATCCGTGTCAGTATCAGTGTCTGCTATCTGGGAGAAGGGACGTTTATGGGACCCTGAAGAGTCTTGTGACACAGCCAAAGCCATGAATTGACTCCCTGCTTTGTCCTTGGATTCTGCATTGTCCAATCTCTTATGTAATAAAGTCACATTAGCATTTAAAACATTCCACATGTCCAACCAATCAGGTGTCGGCTGTGCCGACAGAGACACCACCACCATCTGCTCTGCATCCTCCCTAGACGAGCCTTCCGCTTCAGACATGTCGACACACACGTACTAACACCCCCACACACACTGGGATAACTGAAATATGGGGACTGACCCACAATAAGGCCCTTTGGAGAGACAGAGAGAGAGTATGCCAGCACACACCCAGCGCCACAAGTCTGAAACCAAAAGTCCCAGCCTAAATAGCGCTTTATAAATATACAATTATGCACCAAATAATGTGCCCCCCCCCCCCCCCTCATTTTTGCCCCGTTACTTGTTCAGCAGGGGAGAGTCCGGGAGCAGCTTCTCTGCAGCTTGCTGTGGAGAAAATGGCGCTGGTTAGTGCTGGAGGATCAAGCTCCGCCCCCTCATCAGCGGGCTTCGGTCCCGCTTTTTCTTTAAACTGGCAGGGGATTTATTATATACTGCCTCTGCAGTATCTATATACCTGTGCCAGACTTATTTGAGGTGAAAATTGGTGCCCCCCCTGCGCCCTGCACCCTTGCTGTGCCTGTGTGTGTTGTGGGAGCAATGGCGCGCAGCGCGACCGCTGCGCGGTACCTCATGAAGATCTGAAGTCTTCTGCCGCCTTTGAAGTCTTCTTGCTTCTTACAGTTACCCGGCTTCTATCTTCCAGCTCTGTGAGGAGGACGGCGGCGCGGCTCTGGGACGAACAGCAAGGACGACACCTGTGTTCCGACCCTCTGGAGCCAATGGTGTCCTGTAGCCTAAGAAGCAGAGCCCATCAGTCCAGGAAAGTGGGTCTGCTTCTCTCCCCTCAGTCCCACGAAGCAGGGAGCCTGTTGCCAACAGTGATCGTAATATGATTGACAGGAAGTGGGTGTTTCTGGGCGTAAACTGGCCGTTTTCAGGGAGTGTGCTAAAAAACGCAGGCGTGCCAGGTAAAAACGCAGGAGTGGCTGGAGAAACGGGGGAGTGGCTGGCCGAACGCAGGGCGTGTTTGTGACGTCAAACCAGGAACTAAACGGACTGAGGTGATCGCAGTTTAGGAGTAGGTCTGGAGCTACTCAGAAACGGCAAGGAATTATTTAGTAGCAATTCTGCTAATCTTTCGTTCGTACTTCTGCTAAGCTAAGATACACTCCCAGAGGGCGGCGGCCTAGCATTTGCAATGCTGCTAAAAGCAGCTAGCGAGCAAACAACTCGGAATGACCACCATAGTGCGAATCTCACCTTTGTTGTCTTTGTGTCTCTCTCACCATTTTTGTGTAGTCTCTAGCTACAAAAAATCCCAGGTGCACCACCAATTGTACAATACATGTGATAAGAATACAAATTATAGTTTGATATTGGTTATGTCATAATGATAATTAACATCTGAACACTAATGTGGATTCAACCTCTTGTTTCCTAGCAGTTGTTTGGAAAGTAACAAGCTGTGAAATCTAATTTAAAAACAAGAGCACCAAAACTTCTGCTGAGGCACATAGGTTTTAAGTACAGGATAGAGTAGAGTAGAGCAATGCAGAGACAACATTTCCTTTTCCAGAGAGAGATTACTGAAATGAGATATAGGGTAAAAGGAGAGTTGTTAACTCTCTTTCTGCAAAGCACACTGGGTTCCACGGAAAAACATCGGGATGTAGAATGGATCTTGATCCAGAGGCAACAACAGGCTAAAGCTTAGGCTGTCCCAGGATGCATTGGGGCCGCCTCTGTAACCCCCGCCTCCAGGCACTGTGAACCCAGTTTCATTAACCAGTCCAATGGAGGAGCAGGTAAGAGGGAAGGCAGATGTTAGTCACATAGAACCACATTCTCACAACAGGAGACGGGACCAGCGGCTAATGCCATACAAACCCATAGAATCTATGTGCGTCAGGGTGGGCGCCCTCTGGAACCCAGTGTACCTCGCAGAAAGAGAGTTAACAATGGTAAGTCTACCATAAATCTCTTCTGCAGCGGGGTACACTGTGTTCCACAGGAAAACATCGGGATGTTCTAAAGCAGTTCTTCAAGGGAGGGGACGCGCCTTAGCGGGTATGAGAACCCAGCGTCCAAAGGAAGCATCCTGGGAGGCGGAAGTATCAAAGGCAAAGAACCTAATGAACGTGTTCACTGAGGACCACGTAGCCGCCTTGCACAATTGTTCTGCGTAAGCGCCACGGCGGGCCGCCCAAGAAGGTCCAACAGACCGAGTAGAATGGGCTTTAATAGCAGCAGGAGCTGGGAGTCCAGCCTGCGCATAAGCTTGTGGAATCACCATTCCAATCCATCTGGCCAAAGTTTGCTTATTCGCAGGCCAGCCACGATTGTGGAAACAAAACAATACAAAAGGGGTCTCTGACCTTCCGATAGAGGCAGTATATATGGAGAGCCCTTACGACATCCAAAGACCGCTCTTTGGGGAACAAATCCGAAGAGATAAAGGCCGGGACCACAATCACTCTGTTAAGGTGAAAAGATGACACCACCTTAGGTAAATAACCCGGGCGAGTTCTAAGAACTGCCCGGTCATGATGCAATATTAGAAAGGGTTTTCGACAGGACAAAGCACCTATGTCCTACACCCTTCTAGCAGAGGCAATAGCAAAGAAACAGGACCTTGGCTGTGAGCCATTTAAGGTCCACTGACTCAAGAGGTTCAAATGGAGACTCTGGCAGGGCATTCAGGACAACAGACAGATTCCATGGAGCCACCGGCGGGACATAGGAAAGCTGAATACTTAACACACCCTGAGTGAATGTATGAACGTCAGGAAGAGATGCAATTTTTCTCTGAAACCACACTGACAAGGCAGATATGTGAACCTTGAGGGAGGCCAGAAGAAGGCCTAAGTGCAGACCTTGTTGCAGGAAAGCCAGGATTCTGGATGATTGAATCTGTACACATCATAGTTCTTATCAGAACACCTGGTGAAGTAAGAATCCCGAATCCTGTAATAGATCTGGGCAGATGCCGGTTTGCAGGATTTCAACATAGTTTGGATGACCGCCTCAGAGAATCCTTTGGCCCTCAGGAGTGATGCTTCAAGAGCTACGCCGTCAAAGCCAGTCTGGCCAGGTCTGGATAGAGACAAGGGCCCTGTACGAGGAGGTCTGGTCATTGAGGAAGTAGAAAAGGACGCTCTGTCGATAGACCCTGCAGGTCTGAGAACCAATGCCGTCTGGGCCACGCCGGAGCAACTAGCAGTAGTATTCCTACTTCTTGCTTGAACTTCCGCAGGACCCTGGGCAAGAGTGACACTGGAGAGAACACGTAAGGTAGACGAAAGTTCAATGGGATGGCTAGTGCGTCTATGAACGCTGCTTAAGGATCCCTGGTCCTTGATCCAAAGACCGGAGCTTTGTATTTGTGTTGAGACGCCATCAGGTCTACATCTGGTAGGCCCCACGTGTCCACTAGGAGTTGAAAGACTTCCGGATGAAGACTCCACTCTCCGGCGTGTATGCCCTGACGACAGAGAAAGTCCACTTCCCAGTTTAGGACACCCAGAATGAACACTGCCGATATTGCTGGCAGATGGCATTTCGCCCATCGAAGGATTTTTGACACTTCCAACATTGCCATGCGGCTTCGAGTGCTGCCTTGATGATTGATTTATGCCACTGTGGTGGCGTTGTCTGACCGTACTTGAACAGGCCTGTCTTGTACCAGAGGCAGGGCGAGAGTTAATACACTGAACACCGCCCGCAGCTCCAGAATGTTTACTGGGAGGAGAGGCTGCTCCTTGGTCCAACGACCCTGGAAAGAGTGTTGCTCCAACACTGCACCTCATCCCCGCAGACTGGCATCCGTCGTCAGCAGGACCCAGTCGGGGATCCAGAAGGGCAGGCCCTTGCTCAATAATTGCTGATCCTGTAGCCACCAGGCCAGCGATTGACGAACCTCTGGAATCAAAGTAATCCTGTGGGATTTGATCCAATGAGGTAGGCTGTTCCAATTGGAAAGAATTAACCTCCTCAGAGGGCGGGAATAAAATTGAGCGTACTCTAATATGTCGAATGCCGACACCATCAGGCCAAGTACTTGCATCGCCGAGTGTATCGACACTCTGGGGCGACAAAGGAAGCATCTTATCCTGTCCTGAAGCTTCAGGACTTTCTCTGGAGACCAGAACAGACGTTGACTGTGTGTGTCCAGGAATGCCCCCAGGTGCACCATGCTCTGAGCTGGGACCAGCGAGGATTTCTTCCAATTGATGAGCCACTCGTGGGCTTGTAGGAAGCTTACTGTCAGTTGTAGATGACTGAGGAGGACATCATGGGAGTTTACCAGTATCAGCAAGTAGTCCAGATACGGCAGGATCCTGACTCCCTGGCGACGGAGATGTGCCATCATTACGGCCATGACCTTGGTGAATATCTGAGGAGGCGGTCCAAATGGCAGAGCCTTGAACTGATAGTGTAGGTTGCCAATATCAAACCGCAGATACTGCTGATGTGACTTAGCAATAGGTAAATGCAGGTACGCATCCTGAATATCCAGGGATACCATATAGTCCCCAGGTTCCATCGCCAGTACAATTGAGCGCAGCATCTCCATACGGAACTTGGACACTCTCGCAAACTTGTTTAGTGATATAAAGTTGAGTACAGGCCGGAAGGACCCATTGGGTTTCGGGACTAGAAACAGGGTCGAGTAGTAACCACTGCCCTTTTGGGACAGAGGTACCGGCACTACCACTCCTGTATCCAGGAGAGAACTCACAACCTGCTGCAGAGCTTGCACCTTTAGTGGATCTGTAGAGATGGCTGTGGTGCAAAACTGGCGAGGGGCACGTCTCTTGAAAGAGACTGTGTACCAGTGAGAGACTTCTCACACCCATGAGTCTGAAGTAGTCTTCTACCAGACCTGGGTGAACTGCCGAAGTCGGCCTGCCAGCCCGCTCCGTCATGCGGCAGGCTTGTCTTGCTTAGAAGCAGGCTGACGGGCCGCTTAAGACCTTTTGCTTTCCCTTGAGGTCGAATAGAAGGAAAAGTGGTACCTTTTGCCTTCTGTGCAGAAGGATTATTATTTGGGAGAAAGGCAGTCTTGGCAGCCGCCAGTTCAGACACAATTTTATTTAGGTCTTTCCAAGGTCTTTTTGGAGTCCAGGTCCACTTTCCATGACCTCAACCGAGCCAGGACAGACGTAGTCGACGCCTTGGCCGCCAACACACCTGCCTCAGGGGACACCTCTTGAATATAATAAGAAGTGGTGGTGATGTGAGACAGGTATTGTCTGGCATTGTCAGATATATCCTCGGGCAGCTCTTCCTCTAATGCCTGAACCCATGCTTCAATACTTTAGCAGCCCATGAAGCAGCAATAGTGGGTAAATATATTTCAGGCATACACTTATCCACACACTTATCTGACGGTTCTTTCAGTGAAGTGACAGTGGTGACAGGCAGCGTTGATGACACCACTAGGTGGGTGACATGAGAATCCGCTGGCGGTGAATTTTCCCACTTGTTACATAACTCTGCAGGAAGAGGGTAGTGAGCTAAGGTCAGTTTAGACAGAGGGAATTTCTTCCCTGGATTAGACCAGGGCTCCCACCTGATGTCCACCAAATGGTCAGAATAGGGTAACAGATTTTTAGCCACCTTCTGCCATTTAAACATGTCAGTTTTCTTGGTGACAGTAGTGGATTCCCCATCATCAGTGATTTAGGATTTGCTTAATAGCAACCACTAGAGCAGGGACGTCAATTTGCATTGTAGAATCCTCGTCAGAAATGCCTGATTCAGTGTCTGACAGGACAGTATGCTCCCCCTCCTCTTCAGATGAAACATGGATTGTGAGGAGGAAGCAGTCCGCTTAGATGACCCAGCGACACAGGAGTGACCGGAGGTAGATTTTTGTCTGACCAAGGAATGAGTCAACTGCTGCAACTGGTTAGACAAGTTTTCCCCCCAAGGAGGATTAACCATAGGGACTATTTGAGACTGTAATGGTACAGGTGGTACCATAGGGGGTGTTAGGCGTTCCACTAGAGTACCCAATAGGCTTGAGAACGCGGCCCAGGGTGGCTCCTGATTGGATATAGGAGTTGCGGACTGACTGGAGAGTGTATGACACATGGTACACAGACCATCATACACAGTTCCCCCCTCTGGTAAATCTTTGGCGCATGCTCTCCATGATGCAGGAGCGTCCACAGATTTACTGCCCTTCCTGTTAGACATTGTACACAAATGCAACAGAGAGCGATTTAGTATGATGAAGCCAGAGTATAATACCTGCAAATAAATCCGATAGTATGTGACTGAGTCCCCAGTACACAACACCTGCAAATAAATCCAGTATTATGTAGTGATGAGCGGATTCGGTTTTACTCGGTTCTCAAAACGGCATCTTATTGGCTCACGGATGTCACGTGTTTTGGATAGCCAATAAGATGGCGTTTTGAGAACCGAGTAAAACCGAATCCGCTCATCACTACTATTATGTGACTGAGTACACAGTAGAATACACTGAATAGGTAAATACTGTGACGCACTATATAAACGACCCTGACGCACCCAGGGGGAAATTCAGAGAATGTTAGCAGTTGGGGAAAACCATGTGTACTGCAGGGGGGGGGGGGGGGGGGGGGCAGATATAACATGTGCAGAGAGAGTTAGATTTGGGTGGGTTATTTTGTTTCTGTGCAGGGTAAATACTGGCTGCTTTTTTTACACTGCAATTTAGATTTCAGTTTGAACAGACCCCACCTAAATCTAACTCTCTCTGCACGTTATATCTGCCCCACCCCCCCTTCAGTGCACATGGCTTTGCCCATTAGCTAACAAATTTGCTGCTACGATCAACTCCGAATTAGGCCCCTAGTCCCTTAGGGTACAGAATATAGTGATAGATCTCTGGGAAACACTGAAAGTGAAACCTCACAGCAGATACAGGCACACACAGTCACGTTATCAATGCAGATAATATTAGTATGACAATAAAACTGCACTGAACTAATATATGTACATATATATATATATATATATATATATATATATAGATGAAGCGTGAAGAAAAGCGGCACTCAAAGTCTAATGTAGAAGTCAAATGTATTTCACACGTAAAAGTGAACCGACGTTTCGGGGACCACACTCCCCTTTTTCAAGGTGAACAACAATGTGTATAAGAAAAAACATACCTTATAAAGCAGTAAAAGTGCCCGCCAAAGTGCTCCTAATCACGCCCGCCCGGCCGCTCGAGGTCCGTCTTCCGCTCCGGCCAGTGTAGATGACGTCATATCCAATGCGCCCTGCGTGCGCGTCGTTACCATGGTTACCCGGTGTAATCCTCGGCCGGGCTGCGGCGCTAGTAGAGAAAAGTGTATAAAGTTGTGCCATCAACATTTACAGGACCCACCACCACTACAATTTAATGTAATTATAGGTGATACTTGGGTAAATGGGTGTTGTATGCCAACCCCTGTGGTACATTTAAAACAAAAAATGAAAAAATGAATGAACAGTGAGTTACGATGGGGGATCCCGTGGCTGTCTAAACCGAGCTCCTGTAAAAGCTGACCGGTGTGAGATGAATAAACGGTGCCTTTGCTGTATATAACAGTGCGGCTGTAACCATGGGCAACCCCAAGCCTTAGAGTGGTGGAAGGGACTATAATAGTGGATATATCGCCCCCTGCTGGACCAGCTATCATATCTCCAGGTATCACCTTGATTTACTGTAAGGAGTAGATGCTTTATAAAAGTAAAATAAAGGAGAACAATGTTATACATAAGCAACATCAGTGAGATTATTATACTCTAAATAAATGGTTATGCTCTAAATGAAAGGCAATCACATCTTTAGAACCCTTGCCGACTAGATTTTAAAGTCTATGTCGTTGTTACTGAAAAATGTTCCAATTTAATCTCTCGTTCAAACCTAGCGGGTTGGTAGTTTTCAGTTCAAAAATCCACTTGGTTTCCAAACGTAAGAGTTTGCCATCTCTGTCTCCCCCTCTGATATGCTTGGGAACATGATCTATGATCATGTGTCTCAGGTCGTTCAAAGAGTGCTTAGCCATCGCAAAGTGTCTTGCCACCGGTTGTTCTGACTCTTTGCCTGTCAGAGCTTGCTTGATGGCTGACCGGTGGAGAGCCATCCTTTCCCTAAGGGTCCTGATAGATTTTCCCACATAATGAAGACCGCAAGGGCATTTAATGAGGTAGACTATATGGGTGGTAGTACATGTGAGTACATGATTGATTCTGTATGTTTTGTCTCGATGAGGATTGTCGAATCTGGAACCTGTTATCATGTTTTCACACGTAGTGCATTTGATGCACTTATAGCACCCGGGTTGTCTGGTCAAGAAGGATGTTGAAGACTGTTCCTGTCGTTGGAAGCCTGTAATGTCTGTGTGGACTATCACGTCCTTGATGTTTCTGCCTCTTGAGAAGCACATCATTGGTCGCGTTCCTCTGAGTGACGGTAATGACTGATCCGAGGAGATAATAGGCCAGAGGGCTCTGGTCGCTCTCTGCACTACCGGACTCGTTGTGTTGAACCTGGAGATGAAAGGAATGACCTGACTTTTTGTGCGTTTACTGGGTTGAAGAAGGGTCTCTCTGGGCAATTGCATCACCTCCTGCTTGTGTTTTGCCAGGAGTTGCCGGTTGTAACCCCGTTCCATAAATTTTTGGATCATCTTATCTAGCTCTTCCTCCAGTTTGTCTCGGTTGCTGATCAGGCGTGACACCCTGATCATTTGAGAGCGCGGCAGACCGTTCTTAAGGGCTTTCGGATGGTGGCTGTTGGCTCTCAACAGGGTATTTCTGTCCGTTGGCTTCGTGTAAACCCCTGTTTGCAATTTGCCCTCAGTGATGGAGATCTGTACGTCCAGGTAGTGGATGGAACTTGTGCTGGTTTGATAGGTATATTTAACGCCTTCCGTTCTAGAGTTGGTAAGATGCATCAACTGGACAAAACTTTCCAATCCCCCTGTCCACAAGAGGAAGAGGTCATCTATATATCGGGAAAAGAATAGGATATGATGACTGACTGCTTGTTTAAAGAACACCTTCTCCTCTTCCTCAAACATATAGATGTTGGCAAATGACGGGGAGACGTTGCTCCCCATCGCACACCCTACCTTTTGGCGGTAAAATTTGCCGTTGAATAAAAAGAATTTTTTTTCCAAAGTCATGCGGAGAAGACTCATGAACAGTGGGATTTCCAGCTTGTCCATGTGTTCTTTTTTCAGAAAGGCTTCCATGGCTGTTAGTCCTGCCTCATGTGGTATGTTAGTGTATAAACTAACTACATCCACTACACACATGAGGGTTCCTTCCGGTACCTGCTGGATGGCTCTCAACCGATTAAGGAAACTGGTTGTGTCTTTAATAAAGTGCTTGTGTTTTAAAATCAATGGTTGCAGTATACTGTCTAAAAAGACAGAAACTGGTTGAAAGATGGATTCTCTAGCAGCAATGATGGGTCTGCCTGGAGGAGAAAGCTGGTTTTTGTGCAGTTTAGGAACTGTGAAGAAGATGGGTACAAGGGGATTTTTCTGGAAAAGTGCTTTGTGCAATTTGGTGGTTAATTCCCCGCTATCTTTAGCTGCATCTAAAGTGCTTTTCAGTGCTTTGTGATATTCATCTGAGGGGTCACGGCTCAATTCCTCATACACATTAGTGTCTGCAAGTTGACGCTGTATGTCCTTTATGTAGTACTCCAGATCCATGATTACCACTCCTCCCCCTTTGTCCGCTGGGCGGATGATTATATCTCTGTATCCACCGAGTTGTTTGAGAGCAGATTCTTCTTCTTTGGACAGATTATGATGTTTTGGGACGGTGGCTGCTGCCTCATTGTATTTATGCACCGAATCGTCCAGTAGCCTAGTAAAAGCTTTAATGGAGGCATTGGTGGACATGGGATCAAAGGAGGATGCAGAACGTTTGTTGAGGTAATCATGGTGTTTGTGATCCAAGTCCAAGGGTGTAGATATTGTGTCAGGTGCATTTTGAAAGTACTCCTGGCGCCTAAGTTTACGTGCATAGTGATGAAGCTCTATATTCCACCTAAAGTCATCCCATGTCCACCAATGCCTCCATTAAAGCTTTTACTAGGCTACTGGACGATTCGGTGCATAAATACAATGAGGCAGCAGCCACCGTCCCAAAACATCATAATCTGTCCAAAGAAGAAGAATCTGCTCTCAAACAACTCGGTGGATACAGAGATATAATCATCCGCCCAGCGGACAAAGGGGGAGGAGTGGTAATCATGGATCTGGAGTACTACATAAAGGACATACAGCGTCAACTTGCAGACACTAATGTGTATGAGGAATTGAGCCGTGACCCCTCAGATGAATATCACAAAGCACTGAAAAGCACTTTAGATGCAGCTAAAGATAGCGGGGAATTAACCACCAAATTGCACAAAGCACTTTTCCAGAAAAATCCCCTTGTACCCATCTTCTTCACAGTTCCTAAACTGCACAAAAACCAGCTTTCTCCTCCAGGCAGACCCATCATTGCTGCTAGAGAATCCATCTTTCAACCAGTTTCTGTCTTTTTAGACAGTATACTGCAACCATTGATTTTAAAACACAAGCACTTTATTAAAGACACAACCAGTTTCCTTAATCGGTTGAGAGCCATCCAGCAGGTACCGGAAGGAACCCTCATGTGTGTAGTGGATGTAGTTAGTTTATACACTAACATACCACATGAGGCAGGACTAACAGCCATGGAAGCCTTTCTGAAAAAAGAACACATGGACAAGCTGGAAATCCCACTGTTCATGAGTCTTCTCCGCATGACTTTGGAAAAAAAATTCTTTTTATTCAACGGCAAATTTTACCGCCAAAAGGTAGGGTGTGCGATGGGGAGCAACGTCTCCCCGTCATTTGCCAACATCTATATGTTTGAGGAAGAGGAGAAGGTGTTCTTTAAACAAGCAGTCAGTCATCATATCCTATTCTTTTCCCGATATATAGATGACCTCTTCCTCTTGTGGACAGGGGGATTGGAAAGTTTTGTCCAGTTGATGCATCTTACCAACTCTAGAACGGAAGGCGTTAAATATACCTATCAAACCAGCACAAGTTCCATCCACTACCTGGACGTACAGATCTCCATCACTGAGGGCAAATTGCAAACAGGGGTTTACACGAAGCCAACGGACAGAAATACCCTGTTGAGAGCCAACAGCCACCATCCGAAAGCCCTTAAGAACGGTCTGCCGCGCTCTCAAATGATCAGGGTGTCACGCCTGATCAGCAACCGAGACAAACTGGAGGAAGAGCTAGATAAGATGATCCAAAAATTTATGGAACGGGGTTACAACCGGCAACTCCTGGCAAAACACAAGCAGGAGGTGATGCAATTGCCCAGAGAGACCCTTCTTCAACCCAGTAAACGCACAAAAAGTCAGGTCATTCCTTTCATCTCCAGGTTCAACACAACGAGTCCGGTAGTGCAGAGAGCGACCAGAGCCCTCTGGCCTATTATCTCCTCGGATCAGTCATTACCGTCACTCAGAGGAACGCGACCAATGATGTGCTTCTCAAGAGGCAGAAACATCAAGGACGTGATAGTCCACACAGACATTACAGGCTTCCAACGACAGGAACAGTCTTCAACATCCTTCTTGACCAGACAACCCGGGTGCTATAAGTGCATCAAATGCACTACGTGTGAAAACATGATAACAGGTTCCAGATTCGACAATCCTCATCGAGACAAAACATACAGAATCAATCATGTACTCACATGTACTACCACCCATATAGTCTACCTCATTAAATGCCCTTGCGGTCTTCATTATGTGGGAAAATCTATCAGGACCCTTAGGGAAAGGATGGCTCTCCACCGGTCAGCCATCAAGCAAGCTCTGACAGGCAAAGAGTCAGAACAACCGGTGGCAAGACACTTTGCGATGGCTAAGCACTCTTTGAACGACCTGAGACACATGATCATAGATCATGTTCCCAAGCATATCAGAGGGGGAGACAGAGATGGCAAACTCTTACGTTTGGAAACCAAGTGGATTTTTGAACTGAAAACTACCAACCCGCTAGGTTTGAACGAGATATTAAATTGGAACATTTTTCAGTAACAACGACATAGACTTTAAAATCTAGTCGGCAAGGGTTCTAAAGATGTGATTGCCTTTCATTTAGAGCATAACCATTTATTTAGAGTATAATAATCTCACTGATGTTGCTTATGTATAACATTGTTCTCCTTTATTTTACTTTTATAAAGCATCTACTCCTTACAGTAAATCAAGGTGATACCTGGAGATATGATAGCTGGTCCAGCAGGGGGCGATATATCCACTATTATAGTCCCTTCCACCCCTCTAAGGCTTGGGGTTGCCCATGGTTACAGCCGCACTGTTATATACAGCAAAGGCACCGTTTATTCATCTCACACCGGTCAGCTTTTACAGGAGCTCGGTTTAGACAGCCACGGGATCCCCCATCGTAACTCACTGTTCATTCATTTTTTCATTTTTTGTTTTAAATGTACCACAGGGGTTGGCATACAACACCCATTTACCCAAGTATCACCTATAATTACATTAAATTGTAGTGGTGGTGGGTCCTGTAAATGTTGATGGCACAACTTTATACACTTTTCTCTACTAGCGCCGCAGCCCGGCCGAGGATTACACCGGGTAACCATGGTAACGACGCGCACGCAGGGCGCATTGGATATGACGTCATCTACACTGGCCGGAGCGGAAGACGGACCTCGAGCGGCCGGGCGGGCGTGATTAGGAGCACTTTGGCGGGCACTTTTACTGCTTTATAAGGTATGTTTTTTCTTATACACATTGTTGTTCACCTTGAAAAAGGGGAGTGTGGTCCCCGAAACGTCGGTTCACTTTTACGTGTGAAATACATTTGACTTCTACATTAGACTTTGAGTGCCGCTTTTCTTCACGCTTCATCTACTCATCCATACCTGAGATGGCACCTAAGCAGTTAAGTTGAGGAGGGGGAGTGCCAGTCCGAGCAGACTGTATATATATATATATATATAAAACACAGCACGGTCCTAGACCGGAGGTATATATCAGAATACTCGTACAATATATTCTGTATTGGGTACACTTTTTCTTAACTAACGCTGTCTGTAGAGAGACATGTAGAATACTCAAGTGTTTGTAAAGTCACAGCACTGAATACAGGCGGCTTTACAAGGGAGACCTTGCCTTGTAGTCCCAGAGACTAACCGCAGCTATACTCCTAAAATGGCACCCAGCGTCTCAGTCAGGGAGTGCGGGAGAGTGTGAGGAAGCTCCAGGGTGGGAAAATCTGCAGTAGATGTTGCCCTGGGCTGTGGAGAGGCCACAGGTCAAGTGCCGACTCCCCTATGCTGGACCTCACCACCGGTACTATGGAGCCTTATCAAAAGGGGTGTTAGTACACCCAACCTGTACTCCTATGCCCGGGCGGATTTAGTCGGGTCCCTGCTCAGTGACAGTGTCCACGCCAGCGTCGCAGTCCATCTCCCTAGACTGCGGTCAGGAACGCAATTTAGTGGCGGGTCCCGCCTGGGGGACCCTCTTACCTCCTCCCTGTAGCAGCCACACGAACCAGGAGAGCATCTGCGACCACGTGCCTAAAGCCATAGTGTCTCTGCCGTAAGTACCCGGGAACTGAGCCGCGGGAGTATGCGACGCCCCTTGGGAGGTGATGGAGCTGCAGCACTGAAGTGTCAAAATGACATACAGCGTTGACAGCCCAGTTTTGAAGAAATTTTCTGTCAGAAAAAGCTTTTAAAGGGCTGCCCAGTGCAGATCTCCTATTAGATGATCTGCTGCTGCAGACACCAACTGAAAATGAGCTCACAGTGACTGTAGGCGGGGTTACAGAGGAGGCCCCAATGCATCCTGGGACAGTCTAAAGATTTAGCCTGTTGGTGCCTCTGGATCAAGATCCACTCTACACCCCGATGTTTTCCTGTGGAACACAGTGTACCCCGCTGCAGAAAGTGCATTTCTAGATGTGGCCGTGTCATACTTGCCTACTCTCCTGTAAGTTGCGGGAGACATTTGATACGCCGGCTGTCGGGATCCCGGCGCTCAGCATACCGGCGCCGGGATCCTGACAGCCGGCATACCGACAACTATTCTCCCTTTGGGGGGGGGGGGGGGGGGGGGAGAATATATAGTGACATGTGCGTAGTGCGCCACCGTGCCCGCAAGGTGCTATTTTGCACTCACCCCGCTGCCGGAATGCCGGCGGTCGGGATTCCGGCGCCGGTATCCCAAGCACCGGCATAATGTAGTAGACCCGCGGGAGACTCCTGAATTTTCTGGTAGTCCCTTGCACCCATGAAAGAGTAGGCGGATCCAGTGGCATCACAAGGAGGGTGTGGGCTGCGTGTCTCCCGCCGAAGGGGTGACACCAAAATGCTGGCTCCTGCTCAGTGACAGGAGCCGGATATTGCACTGTAACATTACATGCAACACTCAGCTCCTGCCACAGTGCAGAAGGCAGCACTGCAACCACAGCAGTTTCCAGGGACAGTCCGCATTCTCATGGACCCCTGAAGTGATTAAAATAAGGATCAGGACGTGGGGCCACTCTCCCTCCCATAAGACCACACCTCTAGTGCGCGGATCGACCCTGAAGTGCCGCATTGGGTGCCACCATGGTAAGTGCTGCCTCTGGGCGGATCTCCCACATCACACCTGCTTCCTAGTGAATCAGGCAGGATGGGGAGATAATCCTGGGTATCTCGGCACCATATGGAGGGGCTGTGCTAAATGACGAGAACTGCAATATTTTAGACCCACCCACTTCCCATGGACCCACAAATCACGGCATTTACCAGTGATGGGGGCAGGGCCTAATGATGTGGAGACCGGCCCTGCCCCCTGAAGTGGCCAGCTTTCATGTAACATTTCAGCAGAGTAATAACAAGCTATACACCATACTTGCCTATCTGACCCTCTCCATGAGGGAGAAAATGCTCTGTTCCTGGACTTTCCTGGTAATGTATGATTGCCATCACCTGTGGTGAGCTAGTTAATTGATAAGAAAGGTGTTTCACCACAGGTGATGGCAATCATACATGTCCAGGAACAGAGCATTTTCTTCCTCATGGAGAGGGTCAGGTAGGCAAGTATGCTATAAACACTTTCTGTCGTGATCATGATTCATTTAGACCACAGGTTCTCAAACTCAGTCCTCAGGACCCCCACGGTGCATGTTTTGCAGGTCTCCTCACAGAATCACAAGTGAAATAATGAACTCCACCTGCGGACCTTTTAAAATGTGTCTGTGAGTAATTAATACACCTGTGCACCTGCTGGGTTACCTGCAAAACATGCACTGTGTGGGGTCCTGAGGACCGAGTTTGAGAACCACTGATTTAGACAATAAAAGAATGGAGACACCCAGGTGTTATGTTTCTAAACCAAAGCGTTTGCTGCGCTTGATAAATAACCTTTATTCCAGCCCATTGCTTGCAGCTAACGGCATGAATCAGACAAATAAACACACAAAAGAGTGGGACAACTTCATGTATTAAGATCAATCTGTTTTGCAGCAAAGTTAAACAGAACAATAACAAGGTGAGAAATGAACACATTTAATGTCTTACGAAACCAGTGTGATTTCCGAGAGCGACAACATACAGTACAAAAAGAAAAGTGCAAATTCATCTTTCTACATCCAACTATTAGCTACACAGGTAGTTTGGATTTCCAAGCTCTTTCCATCTTGTTGCCCGATTGTGTAGATGCCAAAAGAATTCCTAAGTAACCTTTGACAAGCGACTGAAAGTGATGTTTAACCTGCACAAAATGGAGATGGCCATCTTATGGGCTGGAGCAATGAGAAAGCACCGAATCACTGACATTAGCTGCCAGCCATATTCATGGCGATCAGGTGAATTGACTAGGATCATCAGTTTAAGCCACAAACTTGCTGTCTCCACTGTGCGTATATGGTGCACTTTAAGCATACTTGTGCTAGAACAGAGGTGAGTAATTAGGACGAAGGGCTCAGTATTTACAGAAAGGCCTGTGTAATAGTCTGAGGGGCAGATATACTAAGCCTTGGAGATGGAGAGTAATAAACTTGAGAGAGATAAAAGTACCGGCCAATCATCTCCTGCCATCTTACAGACTGTTTGAAAAATGACAGGAGTTGATTGGCTGATACTTTATCTCTCTAGTCTACACTTTGTCACTCTCCAAGGTTTAGCACATTTGCCCCTATGTATGATGAAAGAGCAGTATCTGAATATGTGATGAAGTGTAAAATGAGCATTAGGGTAAGTACTTGCAGGCTCTGGATTTACATTGCATAAACTACATTAAACCTGGATTTGAGTGCAGCACGTTACTCTCTATACATTAATCTATTGATCACTATGGTGAATGCAAGGGCAATACATGTGAGGTCTCCACTGTGGTGCAGTGTTACAATATCACTATGTAGAGGGCTTCAACCATCATTATGATTATGGTCAACAACTGTAAAAGACATTTGTGGAACATGAACACGTTCAACGTCCAATTACCATTTTAAATTGGTTTTAGGTTAAATTCAGTTGCATTTGGAAATGTAGGTCGAAGCTCGAACCCTCAAATCATGACTGAACCACAAACAAGTTTTAGGCTCTCTACAGGCCCAATTCAATTACATTTTAGACTTGCTTTACAATATGTTCATTTAACTGCCCATCAGGAAAAGCTCATAGGGGGAGAGGTATCTAGCCATACCTCCCAACAGGACCCTCTCCAGGAGGGACAGAATGCTCTGCTTCTGGACTTTTTTCTTAATGTATGATTGTATGCACCTGTGTTGAACAGGTTAATGGATAAGAAAGGTGTTTTGGCACAGGTGATGGCAATCATAAATTAAGAGGGAAGTCCAAGAGCAGAGATTCTGTCCCTCCTGGAGAGGGTCATGTTGGGAGGTATGATCTAGCCTTGGAGACAGATAATGTACTAGCCAATCAGTTTCTGTCATTTTACTGGCCGTGCTTGAAATTGGCACTTTATCTCTCTCCAAGGCTTGATACATCTCCCCCTTAGGGTGACACATGTCAACCAAACAAAGTAATGCTGGACATGCATGTAATGTGTGAGGTCTTTTTTTGCAGTACACTTTGTGATGTACATCCACAATTCACACTGGCTGTTAATAAATGTAATGTGCCAAAAGCAACCTAGTGTCAATTAGTATATTCAATAAGAGTAATGTACTTGATATAACATTATATAATCTTAACAAAAGTGAATGGACATCTGCGTCACAATTATGGCCGGTAAGTCAGCTTTTATTATGTTGCAGTTGTCCGGTAACAGCCGTTAGTCTGCGGTGAGCAGTGTGTTTCTTATAGACCAGAGAATTGTAGCGATTGTGATTTTGTACTGTAATGTGTTACACTGATCCTGTCTAGCTACAAATTTCAATATGGCATTAGTAACCAGTGATTAATCATTGATTGTTCCAGAGATAAGTACTAAATGGCTATTACCTGTGATTGTCCGGTACAAATGTGTGATTGTGTTCAGATCTCCTTGTGTGAGACTGAGTGATTACAGACGGCATGTTTACAGTAGGAAGACAGACAATGGTACATTACTGCCCTCTTGAGTACATTAGGAGCATGGGTTCCAAAATCTTAATTTTAGATTCCGCAAACCTACATTCAATATTATATGGAATGGACATGTCTGATCATCTAAAATCGGGATTAGGAGATGGAACATTTACAGAAACTAATTAGCAAAAACGCAACAAACAAATGCTTTTATGTGTGTATGTACTATCTACAAAATATTTTTCTCATTCATAATATAAGGCAAAAATGTGGACTATTTGAAATGTGCAAAACTGCAGCACAGAGGATAATGCAGATGTGATGATGTCGGAAGAAAAATGGAAATGTCCATGAAGTGCAAGCACATAGGCCCTCATTCCGAGTTGTTCGCTCGCTAGCAGATTTTAGCAGCATTGCACACGCTAAGCCGCCGCCCTCTGGGAGCGAATATTAGCTTAGCAGAATTGCGAACGAAAGATTAGCAGAATTGCGAATAGAAAATTCTTAGCAGTTTCTGAGTAGCTCGAGACTTACTCCTACACTGCGATCAGTTCAGTCAGTTTCGTTCCTGGTTTGACGTCACAAACACACCCAGCGTTCGCCCAGATACTCCCGCGTTTTTCCCAGAAACGCCAGCGTTTTTCCGCACACTCCCAGAAAACGGCCAGTTTCCGCCCAGAAACACCCACTTCCTGTCAATCACACTCCGATCACCAGAACGATGAAAAATCCTCGTTATGCCGTGAGTAAAATACCAGACTTTTGTACTAATTTACTTGGCGCAGGCGCACTGCGAACATTGCGCATGCGCAGTTTGTGACTAATCGCTCCGTAGCGAAAAAAAATAACGAGTGAACAACTCGGAATGACCCCTAAAGGGTGAAAAAATGGAGGGACCATTCCCTTCCAGCTTTTCCATCCTGCGTCCCAGCCACACGCTAATTATATAGGTTGTATGTATCATACTGGCTTTCAGACGCAGAGCCCAAATTTAGATACATTATCGTGTCAGAAAGACAGTTTTTTTTTTTTAACCTACACGAGAATAAACATAGATGGACCAATACCTAAGTAATCTACAGGGGTATACAGTATATAGTCCCCTATAGGTGTTGCACTTTAGGATGCATGTTAACAGTAAAGGTGTATAGACATTTGAATGCTGGTGGTTTTAAAAGCTGATGATCCGTCTATAAGTGCCGAGTGTGTAGACGAATCAAATGAAATATAAATCATAGGGTGTCATTTTTTGTGTAAGACAGAAGTCTACTTCACAGTCTGTTCCCTGCCCAGGTGCATTGTGGCCCCTGTTACAGAATTACCCTGAGACCCAAAATCTGTCGGGCAGATAGCGCAAAGCAGTAGACCTTTCTTGGCAATAAGAACAAAGTGATCAAGGATGACAGGCTAAAGTCACAGACATTGGGAATGTATGTACAGAAAGCTATGCACAGTCTAAATATACATACAGGTATTTACACAAGGTGCGTTATGCTCTGATGCACAAGAAGGTTGAGAAAAGGGGCGTCATGCAGGGAGGGTGTGATGTAATGACGCCTTTATGGACCACACATTTATTACTGGCTGTTCTGGAAACTGCCACGCTAATAAAGCCTGGTTTATCATATTCAATCAGAGTTCAAGAACCATTACAAGCTTACTAAACAACATAGGCACCCGATGGATCTACAACAGTGTATCTTTGGATTCCCCTCAATGCACACAATCCCCTGCAGTAAGCTCTGGTACAGCAGGTCCCCTTCGTAAAACATGGATGTAGGGATTTGATCCCTAATCCGTGCAAGGTAAGCAGTATGAGCTTGCCACAAACACACATAAACTGGGGTCTCTCTTGTTGAGGTGATGTTATTCTGGGATTTCAGGATGCACGCACAGGGCGCTGTCTCCTCTTCTGTACGTCTCCCAAAAGTTTCGTTCCAGCTGCTCAATATGTGAGCTAAGGGGGAGCTGCAGGTTCAAATGCCTGAGGAGTGAATCCAACCAGAGCTGCAGCTGGGAGAAGCTTGGCCTACAAGAGAGCAAGAGGTACAATAAAACCATGAAGTTCTAGAGAAGAGTCTCCAGTACTGAAGGTGAACATCAGCCAAGGGTGGTAATGATCAGAGGTGCATCATAGAGAATGAATGACGAGAAAGCAAGACTGAAGGAACATTTTAAATCTGCAAAAAAGGCTATTTCCATCTCATAACACAGTAAGGGGGAGATGTACTAACATATAAAAAGAGAGAAGTAGACAAGCAAAGAATATGCCTGTAGCAACCAATCAGCTTTGAGGTAGCATTCATCAAGAACATTCTATAAAATGATAGAAAGAAACTGATTTACTTCCCCACTAATCCATTTTTCTATCATTTTTACTGCTTGATACATCTGTCCCTAAGGACTATATTTAAGAAGTGCTGGCTTTGCAAGCTGCAGCTTCATGGTGGTTTGAAATTGAAAGTGGCACAAATCTAAGTGCAGAGCCCGGAGTGTTCATTTTTGAGGTCAACCCTGCTGAGAAGCTGCTGCTTTGTGGATATACCCCTAACATCCTAAGGTACTAGTCTATACTAGTCTATAAAATGACACTGAACCTTGAGTAGTGATACTGTATGAGTACTATTTTTAAAAACAAAAATGAACTTTCACTGATTGTTTTTAATAAAATAAAACAGCTAACATAATTCATACAGCAACAACCCCCGACCCCCTCCCCCCCAAAAAAAAAAACCGACCCCCCCCCCCTCCCCCACAAAACTATGAATGGTGCAGGGCTTTTTACAAAATCCTTTAACCACCTGAAGGCGAAGCTACTTTTTTCAGAAAATTATTTAACAATTTGAGAATAAAAACTCCAAATGGTACCATTTAGCGGCATCATCGCCACTAAATGGCCTGGTCCCCCCTTCAGATCTCCACTGACCCGCTGATTGTCAAACCGAGTGATTTACTGTAGTTTTGTGCCATAATGGTGATAAAAAGGACCGGATTGTGATTTGTAAGTAAACAAAAGAAAAAGCAAGTACAGTATCTGTGCACCTGGGCAAAACCATGTTGCACTGTAGGTGGAGCAGATGTAACATGTGCAGAGAGATACTGGCGGGGTATCCAATTACCCACGGTAATTTACTGCAGGTAATTGCATTGTCGGGGGCAATCCAATTAGCCGGCGCGTGCCACATCTTATCTGGGATTTTGTTGGGATTTTAGGCAATACCAAATCCCTGAAAACAGCTCAGTTTTCATGCAAAAACAGGGCTACAGCCATGAAAACACACAGGTTGCACTGAACCTGTGTGTTTTTGTGAGAAAATTCTTTTTTTTACGGGAGATCCAAATTGGATAGCCACTAAAAAAGAATTTGTGAAACGTCGGGATTTTTTTTTTAAAAACTTACATTATTTTGAACCAGATGTTTTATCATGGCTAATTGGATATCCCTATTAGACTTGGGCAGGATGTGTTCAAACTGAAATCTAAATTGCAGTGTAAGAAAAAAATCTAACATTTGTGGGATACATGCAAAAGCAGCCAGTATTTACCCTACACGGAAATATATTAATGTATTTGCTCACCTTGCAAGGCAACATGGTTTGTTCCAGATACAAAGTTACTTGCTTTTTTTTGCTTACTTCCAAATCCGAATTAAAAGCTTAAAGTGTGCTGTGTCATATGATTGCTTGCAATGTTTTGCAGATCTTTACCTCAGATACCACAGACAGTCCAAATCTGGGAAAAAATAAATAGGAATTTAATACCTACCGGTAATTCCTTTTCTCGTAGTCCGTAGTGGATACTGGGGAACAGTAGTTACACATGGGGTATAGATCGGGTCCGTAGGAGCCTGGCACTTTAAGAAATCAACAGTGTGTGCTGGCTCCTCCCCTCTATGCCCCTCCTGCAGACTCAGTCTAGGAAAACTGTGCCCCAGGAGACGGACATACCTTGAGAGAAGGATATACACATAAACAGCGGTGAGGTACCGAACCAACACACAGCAACAAAAGGATAGCAATGCTAACCAAACAGAAAGTAGCAATGCTAACCAACCACAAGAATAGCCAGGCCAATCAAACAAGGAACCGGGACAGCAACAGCAGACCCCACCAAGAACACTTACAGTAAGCAGGAAAACGAAGCAGTATCCACTACGGACTACGAGAAAAGGAATTACCGGTAGGTATTAAATTCCTATTCTCTCTAACTTCCTAGTGGATACTGGGGAACAGTAGTTACACATGGGGACGTCCCAAAGCTCCCAGAACGGGTGGGAGAGTGCTGAGACCCATGCAACCGCCTGACCAAACTGAAGGTCATCCCTGGCCAAGGTTTCGAACCTGTAGAACTTAACGAGCGTGTTCGCACCAGACCAAGTAGCTGCCCGGAACAACTGTAAGCCCGAGACACCCTGGACAGCCGCCCAGGAAGAACCCACCGACCTAGTGGAGTGGGCCTGGATAAAACTCAGCAGCGGCAGGGCTGCTGAAGCATAGGCTTCTTGAATGGACAACCTGAGCCAACGAACAAAGGACTGCTAAGAAGCAGGACATCCAATCTTGGTAGCGTCACAAAGGACAAAAAGTGAGTCAGACTTCCTGTGATGAGCTGTCCTCTTGACATAAAACCTCAAAGCCTTCACAACGTCCAAGGACTTTGGGGCAACTGTTATGTTAGGCAGTACCGGAACCACTATCGGCTGATTAATGCGAAAAACCGATACCACTTCTGGCAAAAACTCCGGGCGAGTCCTGAGCTCCACCCTATCCTTGTGAAATATCAAATACGGGCTCTTACAGGATAAGGCCCCCGATTCTGACACACGTCTTGCAGAGGCTAAAGCCAGTAACATGACAGTCTTAAAAGCAAGATATTTCAAGTCCACCCTGTGTAAGGTTTCAAACCAGTCCGACTGGAGAAAGATCAGGACCACACTGAGATCCCACGGAGCCGTGGGAGGTATGAAGGGTGGTTGAATATGAAAAACATCCTTCAGGAATGGCTGTACTTCCAGCAATACTGCAAGTTGTTTCCTGGAAGACGATGGAGAGAGACGAAATCTGGACTTTGATGGAGCCTAACCGCAGGCCCACATCCACGCCTGCTTGCAGGAAGAGTAGAAAACAACCAAGTCGAAACTCCACAAGAGAATATTTTCTACCCTCACACCAAGAAACAAATTTATTCCAGATACGGTGGTAATGCTTTGATGTAACCACCTTCCGGGCCTGGACCAGAGTGGAAATAACCTGGGAGGTGAGATCCTTTCCTGGCTAGAATCTCCATCTCAACTTCCAAGCCGTCAAACGTAACCTGGGAGGGGAGACCTTTCCTGGCTAGAATCTCCCTCTCAACTTCCAAGCCGTCAAACGTAGCCGCTGTAAGTCTGGATAGACGAATGGTCCTTGTTGAAGAAGGTCCTTGAGCAGCGGCAGATGCCAGGGATCCTCCAGAGATATTGTCAGGAGGTCCGCATACAGGCTTGTAGAGGCCAATCCGGGGGAAATCAGAATTACTGGAATGCTTTCCCTTTTGAGTCTTTTCAGAACTCTCGGAATGAGAGGGATTAGAGGAAACAGGAACACGAAATGGAAAGTCCACGGCGCCGTCAGAGCGTCCACTGCTGCAGCCTGTGGATCCCTTGTTCTGAAACAGTAACGACGGAGATTCTTGTTGAGATGAGAAGCCAACAGGCCTTTTTGCAGACAGCCCCACCAGTGAACCAGCTGTTGAAACACTGGAGGACGAAGGCCCCCTTCCTCCAGATGGAGGACGTGAATGCTGAGGAAGTCCACTTCCCAGAAGTCCACTCCTGGAATGAATCTGGCTGAGATGACCCTTGCATTGGCCTCTGCCCATAGGAGTATTCTTGACACCTCTTGCATTGCTGATGCCTGAGAAGAGAGGAAGCCAGCAGAAGGGCATTGTAAATCGCCCTGAGTTCCATTAAATATATCGGAAGTGCAGATTCCAGAGTTGACCACTTCCCCTGGAATTGGGCCCCTTGGGTCACTGTCCCCCAACTTCGGAGGCTGGCATCCGTTGTTAGCAGAATCCATGAGTGGGGACAGAAACTCCGACCCTCCACAAGGTGAGGTACTCGTAGCCACCATAGCAGGGAAATCCGAACTGTTGGCAACAGAGACACCAGCTGGTGCATGTGTAAGTGAGACCCTGACCACTTGTTCAGTAAACCCAGTTGGAAAGGGCGGGCATGGAACCTGCTGTATGAGGCCATGTATGAGGCCACCATCCTGCCCAGTAGACGAATGCAAAGGTGGATCGAGATCCTGCGAGGTTTGAGGACCAAGCGAAACATAGCTTGGATTGCCAAGGCCTTTATACCTTCTGAGGTACTGTGTCCAGTATCAATCCTAGGAACTGAATTCACTGTGACTGTTCCAGGTGATACTTCTGGAGATTAAGGATCCACCCGCGGTCCGTAAGCATACCCATAGTCAAATCTATGGCACGTAGCAGACATACTCTGGAAGCAGCTTTTATCAGGAGATCATCCAAATAGGGAACAATGCTGAAGAGCCTGTCAGAGGACAGCAGTCTTAATAAACATATTATCCACCGACTGTACATGGGGACTGTCGCTCTAGTCTAGCTATGGACAACTCTGTATTTATGTTATGAATCATGTTTATTTTACAGATTCTAACCAATCTGGTTCCTGCATACTACTACCCTGAGAGGGTATGGAGCATTAATCACACAAGAGACCCGTCTGGTAAGGTAAACCCAGCACTACATGAAGGATGCACAGCCTCTTTCCCAGACATGTTATTGCAGAAACACATAGGGTTAAGAGAAATATAGTGTAGTGAGGACACAACAGTGAGACAGCACCCGCACCTCAGACAGCCCCACTGGAGTAACACAGAGAGGAATTTGGACCAGCACACAATAAAGCTGGAAATAATAAATATAGATAACAGTAGATGCAGCAGTGAATCACCTCTGATATGCTCCACCTTCGGTATAACCCCCGGTACCAGTATTATTGGTGGTCAGCAGGGTCTGTGGAGGAGCTCTGTTATGCAGCCTTTCAGTCAGCAGCAGCTGGAATGGCGCCTTTTTACCGCTGGTCCCAATCTCTGGGAAGCCCCGCCCCTTCAATGGCGCACGTCCCTACAATTATTTTTATACTGGCTACACGTTTTACACCAAAAACAGTGTAATAATAATAATGGAAGGTTTCACCCCCTTCATATCGCCAGTGTTTGGGTCCGCGGCAGGCACTGCATCTCGCAGTCCGTTACCGCTGCGCCCTTTAGCCGCCACATGGCACGCCACATGGCTAACCATGTGTACCAGGGACCCGCTAACCATGTGTAACTACTTTTCCCCAGTATCCACTAGGACGTTAGAGAAAAGGTGGTTTGAGTTCTGTACTGTATAGTTTGCATGGAGACTACTATTTGTTAAAGTTTGTTAGTAATGTGTTAGTTGGGAGAAGTGAGGGCGTCCCTTACAGCACACAATAGGGGTTGGCTATGAAATCCTGACAGTCTGGATCCCAACAGACAGAATCCCAATGGATCCCAGTGAGTACTTTAACCCTAACCCACCCCTCCCGTAGTCTAACCCTAACCATCCCCTCCCACAGCCTTATCCTAACCGTCTCTTCCCACAGCCTAACCTTCCCCCTAGTGCCTAAACCTAACACTCACCTTGGGCATCCATTGTTGTGAGCATCAGGATTCTGACTACATCTCCACAGTAGCACCTAGTTTTAATGCAGAAAGGAGAATTTGCTCTGCATAGCCAGATTACTAAAATCAGAAAAAGGGTGATTTCTAGGGGCAAGCCTTGTTTTGCCAGGGAGGAAACACAGCTATTTTCACTGTCCAAAAGGAAGTGAAACCAGAAGCAGCTTTGAGCTGGTGAACTTCAAGTCTCAGCCCATAAACTTTGAACAGCGTTCATTTTACACTTTCAGTCGTACATCACCAGACAAGTGTATTCTTAGGCACATTTTCTTTAGAGTGAAAAAAATAAATACTAATACAAAAAAGTCAATTCCTATTAATCTATAGATTATAAAAAGTCTATCAGTGCATTAGCCAGTGCATATACGCCTGCAGTCATGTGCACTGTGCTCACGAGCCATCACAAAGAAGGTGACCACTATGGCTGATCTGTTGTCTCTCAACCCTGGCTCCCATCTTGGATAGAACCACGGTGGTTCTCAGCCTCTGCCCACTGCATGTACTGCAGCCGATACGGCTTTGCTGGCCGCTGTCACTACAGCTAGGGTAAGCTAGTCTGAGCCAAAATGAGGATGTTTCACGAGAGAGGTTTTTTTTTAAAATGGTTGGAGGTTGTACTATTGATATTACGTGTAGACTTTAGCAAAGTGCTTCATCAGAATTTTGCATCTCTCCACGGCATTTTAGTTTGTGCAGGTATCTAAAGTATCGCTTTGATGTGCAGGGATTACATCTAGGCCTACAGGTGTAAAACTAAAAAAAGGTCCTGTACACATGCATTGCACACTTCTATTATAACACTTAATGGGGGAGATGTATCAAACCTTGCCAAGGGATAAAGTGGAGAGAGATAAGGTACCAACTAATTAGCTTTTAACTTTCATTTTTCAAACACATCCAGTGACATGGCAGGTAGAGACTCATTATTTGGTACTTTATATCTGTACTGTTTCTTATATCTCTCCCATTGTATTAATGACATGAAGATGGAATGAAGTTATCTCGAACCAAAATGGTAATGATAACAAATTGCTCCATAACAAAGACTTACCGCTTCTCCGGTTCCAAGTCACAGCATAATACTGCACTGGGAAAAAACCCTGGTGGGCAATCTGGGGGGCAAAATCGATCCAAGAAGGCACGTACATTCAGCCCAAAATCCGTGGTGCGAGGGAGGTAATCGGGGTCTGCGCTCACACGGCCAATTATCTAAGATCAGAGAGAAGATGGATACCAGCCAAGGTCATCACAGCAGCAAAGCGAAGACAATATAATAAAGTAGGAAAACAAGAAGCAAGCTGAATACCTCACACTGCACAATTCCAAAGGAGAACACATCCACTGACTCATCATAGATTCTCCCTGCAAGAAAAGAAACCATTAAAACACCAAGAGAAAGCCACAAGAAGTTAGTGATGTGGGGGCAAATTCAGGTTGGATCGCAAATTGCGATCCAACCGGAATATTTCCGGCAGAAAGTGCAAATGCCTCTACCTGAGACGGTTGCGGGGAGGGGGGGAGGGGGCAACGCTTAGTTTTCAGGGAGAAGACAGAGCGCTGTGGGGGGGCGGTGCGGCTCCAACGGGGGAGTGGTGTCAGCCGAACGGGGGCGTGTCATGGGCGTGATCAGGGAGAAGGTGGCGGGACTCCTGCTGGCACAGCTAAACTGTGCCGTCAGGGGGCATCCAGTATTTATGCTTGTTGAAGGGAGGGAGGCTCTGGTCAGCATGCTGGGCAGCCTTGCCAGCGATGGGCGGCCCCCCGCATGCTAGGAAAGGATAGCAAATTCTGCTGATTAGCAGAATTTTCTATCCTTACTGAATTAGCCCCGTGGTGCGGATGAACACATCATACTGTACAGTACCAAAGTAATTCCCCAAATTCCACTATAAACAAAAGATAAATAAAAACTTTGTAAAAAAGGATCTGTTGCCAATAGCAACCAATCAGATTCTGACAATTATTTTTCTAGTAGTTGAAAATAGAACCAAGCATCTAATTAGTTGCAACGGGGCAATGACACCTTTACAACATAAGCCAAAAATGTGGTGGCGGATAAGGCGGGGTAGTGAGTGGGGGTGTGAAAGATCGCTGGAAAGCACACATTGGTTTCTAACATGATTAGAGGGGGTGGTCTTCAGTGATGCCATGTTGTAAGAATAATGCAAGAGCACACTTCAAGCACTAAGAATACAGATAATCAGAACAGTTCTAATAAACTCTACTATTTAACATGGAATAATAATGTTTCTTGGCATACATTTGGCCAAAAATTCGTGCTTTCCCTGCCACAGCAAGGTGAATCTGATCCTCACCATTTATCATTTCAGGTGCCATCCAGTATGGGTTCCCCACCACAGTATAACGTTTCCTCCTGTCCTTCCGCAGATCCCGAGACTCGTCTGTTACCAATCGTGCCAACCCAAAATCTGCCACCACCAGACTGCCATCCTAAAAGCCAAAGAGGAAATTACTTTATGTACTAATGAATGGTCATGCATGTTTTGTGCTCATGTGTATGCCAAATGATACGTACGATGATGTACAGTATATATAGTTTTTTAAGGCAGATTTTGCCTTGAAAGAGACCTGAGGGGGTTGAAACACATTAACAGGAGCTGTATGACACTTTCTTATTTTTATTTTCCCTATTGTACCTTTTGAACTTGGAAACCCTCTGGACCTTAGTGGTGCTCGGGCCCATTTTCCCTCGATCATGAAAGACTGTTGGCAGGCTTATGTGACATTAGATCTGGCAGGAGACCAGCCAAACTCATTAGGAATTGTTTTTCTCCTTTGAGTCATTTTTATGTGTGAGTAATTAAAAAGCATATTGAACTTTTGATTGTTTTTCCATTTTGGGCACATTAAGTATATTGGACATGTGCATTTCAAGGAACCTGTAATCCATGCATACTGTATCTGCATACAGAGAGATTATATTATGTTGTTTTTGTATACTGTACTATACTTCTGAGGAGACTTTACACTGGGAAACAGGATAACACAAGAGAAAATTATAAGAGAAATTTATATTTGGACTTTTATTTATGTGACAGCGTTATGGTACATCTATTGCATTTTATTACTGTATTATCATTTTTGAAGCACCAGGATAAGATTACATATAATATGACTGCAGATATGAACTACTTGGCCTACTTAGTCTGCCCTAAAGACATGTACATGGGCACCTTTACACACTAGGGTTAATTTTTGATGGGAGTCAACCTAACCTAACCTAACAGTATATTTTTAGATTGTGGGAGGAAACCGGAGTACCTGGAGGAAACCCACACAAGCATGTGGAGAATATACAAACTCCACACAGTTAGGGAGTGGTGGGAAATGACCTCAGGGCTGTGAGGCAGTAATGTTAACCATTACATCATCCATTAACATTCCTATTGTTAATCAATTGTCAAAACCACAAATTGTTTGTGTGTTGAAGTTTCTCACTGAGACTCACCTAAGCAGGGGCTGAATAATACATAAGGCCACATAAATATAATTTGACTAAGGAACTGGCAATGCTGCTCCAGGCTCCTGGGCCCCTCATAGAGCAGAACATGGGTATGAGTGCTCAAGGAGAGGCCTCCACTGTGATCATAGGACAGCAAAGGAGAATCAATGGGAGAGCAGTAGTAGGCCAACAATCCCATTCCCTCCTCAGCTCCTGGCCCATAGTGGCAGCACCTTCTATAGTACTGCTGTTGCACCTAACAAAACTGGTCCATATACTGTAGTATGTATTAAGAGTGACTAGTTACATAACATCCATGCTTTTTGTAGTGGGGAGCCTCCCTTTTATTTATTACACTACATATCTCTTTTCCTTTTCTGTGGAAATAAATTTCATGCTCAATTTTCTGTATTTGGGGCAGATGTACAAAGCCTTGTAGACTTAGAGTGATCAAGTAGAGAGAGATAAACTACCAACCAATCACCTCCTGTCATTTTTCAAACACAGCCTGTAACATGGCAGTAAGGAGCTGATTGTCTGGTACTTTCTCTCTCCCCCCGTTATTACTCTCCATGGTTTAGTACATCTCCCCCTGTATGTCTTTGAATTTTCAGCATTTGTAAGAGTCCTGTTCTTTGCTAATTATTTTGTTTAGTAAGCCAATTTAGTTATGATAATTTGATATTTTCATATTTGTTGATTCAGGATCAAAGGGCCTAATTCAGAGTTGATCGCAGCAGCAAATCTGTTAGCAGTTGGGCAAAACCATGGGGGTCATTCCGAGTTGTTCGCTCGTTGCCGATTTTCGCTATGCTGCGATTTGTTGCTAAATGTGCATGCGCATGGTACGCAGCGCGCATGCGCTAAGTAATATAACAAAAAACTTAGTAGATTTCCTGGTGTTCTTACGACGCTTTTCACAGTCGCACTGCTGTTCGGTAAATGATTGACAGGTAATGGGCGTTTCTGGGCGGCAACTCAGCGTTTTCACGGCGTTGGCTAAAAAACGCAGGCGTGCCAGTGAAAAACGCGGGAGTGTCTGGAGAAACGGGGGAGTGGCTGGCCGAACGCAGGGCGTGTTTGTGACGTCAAACCAGGAACTAAACGGACTGAGCTGATCGCAATCTGTGAGTAGGTCTGGAGCTACTCAGAAACTGCACAGAATTATTTAGTAGCAGTTCTGCTAATCTTTCGTTCGCAATTCTGCTAAGCTAAGATACACTCCCAGAGGGCGGCGGCCTAGCATGTGCAATGCTGCTAAAAGCAGCTAGCGAGCGAACAACTCGGAATGAGGGCCCATGTGTAGTGCAGGAGGGGCAGATATAACATGTGCAGAGAGAGTTAGATTTGGGTGCGGTGTGTTCAAACTGAAATATAAATTGCAGTGTAAAAATAAAGCACACAGTATTTACCCTGCACGGAAACAAAATAACCCAACCAAATCTAACTCTCTCTGCATACTGTATATCTGCCACACCTGTACTTTGGGGGTAAAACATGGTTTTACCCCCAAAGTACATTGGTTCAAATGTATTAAGCCTTAAAGAGTGATAAAGTGGAGACGGATAAAGAGTGATAAATGACCAGCCAATCAGTTTCCTACCTGACATTTTTCAAACACAGCTTGTAACATAGCAGTTAAAGAGCTGATTGGCTGGTAATTTATCACTCTTTGGACCCTATTCAGGTTCAGTTGTAGATTCTGCTAAAAAGCAGAATCTGCTACTGAGTACGATTACATGCTGACATACAAGCACAGGGCAAGGCTGCCCAGCATGCAATGTCCCACCCAATTGCGATCGCATTGCAGAACGAGAAATTAGGGATAACCCCCTGCATATGCAGCATGGTTGCATATGCAGGCGAATCACCGCCATTTTTTGGGGGTCACAGTGGTTGCGTGTGACATCATGCGGCCACCCACGAAAACGGTCCAGACACACCTCTGTTGTCCTCCCCACGCCCCCTCAGCGTCGCATCGACGCACCTCTGGTGGCCACCGTTAATCATAGTGTGATCACATCCTTCAGGTAAGCGATCGCACTGTGGCAAACTGCGATCCAACCTGAATGAAGGCCTTAATCCGTCTCCACTGTATCACTGTACACATGGATCCATTTACGTCCGGTGGTGCGGGTTAATGCGGTTTGTTTGTTTTTAACCTCGTGGATGAGTACATGGAACGAAGATGACCAATCTACTCTGGAAATAGGTGAGTATAACGAGATTTATGGTAAGAACTTACCGTTGTTAAATCTCTTTCTGCGAGGTACACTGGGGTCCATAAGGATAGACATTGGGGTGTAGAGTAGGATCTTGATCCGAGGCACCAACAGGCTCAAAAGCTTTGACTGTTCCCAGAATGCATAGCGCCGCCTCCTCTATAACCCCGCCTCCCTGCACAGGAGCTCAGTTTTTAGTTAACCAGCCCAATGCAGTACCAGGAAAAGAGACGACAACAGTTAGTAGCCACATACACCACACTCTTACGACAGGAGAAGTGTCAGCAGCTAATGCCATACCAACCCGAAGAAGCTAAGTTCGTCAGGATGGGCGCTTTGTGGAGCCCAGTGTATCTCGCAGAAAGAGATTTAACAACGGTAAGTTCTTACCATAAATCTCGTTTTCTGCTGCGGGGTACACTGGGCTCCACAAGGATAGACATTGGGGATGTCCTAAAGCAGTTCCTTATGGGAGGGGATGCACTGTAGCGGGCACAAGAACCCGGCGTCCAAAGGAAGCATCCTGAGAAGCGGCAGTATCGAAGGCATAGAACCTTATGAACGTGTTCACTGAGGACCACGTAGCCGCCTTGCACAATTGTTCAAGGGTTGCACCACGGCGGGCCGCCTACGAAGGTCCAACAGACCGAGTAGAATGGGCCGTAATGTGAGCAGGAGCTGACAGACCAGCCTTCACATACGCATGCGCAATCACCATTCTAATCCATCTGGCCAAAGTCTGCTTGTGAGCAGGCCAGCCACGTTTGTGAAAACCAAACAAAACAAAACAAAGAGAGAATCAGATTTCCTAATAGAGGCAGTTCTCTTCACATAGATACGGAGAGCCCGTACCACATCCAAAGACTGCTCTTTGGAAGACAAATCAGGAGAGACAAGGGCCGGAACCACTATCTCCTGATTAAGGTGGAATGAAGAAACCACCTTAGGTAAATATCCGGGACGAGTCCTAAGAACCGCCCGATCACGGTGAAATATCAGATATGGGGAACTACAAGATAAGGCACCAAAATCCGACACTCTTCTAGCAGAGGCAATAGCCAGCAGAAACACCACCTTAAGGGAAAGCCACTTAAGATCAGAGGTTCAAACGGAGACTCTTGCAACGCCTCCAAAACCACCGACAAATCCCAAGGAGCCACAAGCGGGACATATGGAGGTTGGATACGCAACACACCCTGAGTAAAGGTATGAACATCAGGTAAGGTCGCAATTTTTCTCTGAAACCACACTGACAAGGCAGAAATATGAACCTTGAGGGAGGCCAGACGCAAGCCTAAGTCTAGGCCCTGCTGAAGAAAAGCCAAAAGCTTGGCTGTACTAAACTTGGAAGCGTCATAATTGTTAGATGCGCACCAAACAAAGTAAGAATACCAGACCCTATAGTAAATCCGAGTTTGAATGACCGCCTCAGAAAACCCTTTAGCCCTCAAGACGGAAGCTTCAAGAGCCACGCCGTCAAAGACAGCCGGGCCAGGTCCTGGTGGACACATGGGCCCTGAACGAGGAGATCTGGGCGTTGTGGAAGTAGAATTGGACGCTCTGACGAGAGGCCCTGAAGGTTTGAGAACCAGTGCCGTCTGGGCCACGCTCTGGAGCTATGAGAAGCAGGATTCCTCCTTCCTGCTTGAACTTCCGAATTACTCTGGGCAGGAGTGACACCGGAGGGAACACGTATGGCAGCCGAAACTTCCATGGTACCGCCAGCGCATCCACAAATGCTGCTTGAGGATCCCTTGTCCTTGCTCCGAAGACCGGAACCTTGTGATTGTGTCGAGACGCCATCAGATCCACGTCTGGAAGGCCCCACCTTTCCACTAGGAGTTGAAATACTTCTGGATGGAGGCCCCACTCTCTGGCGTGTACGTCCTGACGACTGAGAAAGTCTGCTCCCCAATTCAGGACTCCCAGAATGAATATTGCCGATATGGCCGGTAGATGGCGTTCCGCCCATTGAAGAATCCGTGAGACTTCCTTCATTGCCAAACGGCTTAGAGTGCCGCCTTGATTTATGTAAGCCACTGTGGTGGCGTTGTCCGACTGTACCTGAACAGGACGGTTCTGTATTAAATGCTGGGCCAGGTTCAATGAGTTGAAGACCGCCCGCAATTCCAGAATGTTGATCGGGAGGTGAGACTCCTCCTTGGTCCACCGACTCTGAAGGGAGTGTTGCTCAAACACCGCTCCCCAACCCCTTAGGCTGGCATCCGTTGTCAACAGGACCCAGTCGGGTATCCAGAAGGGACGACCCCTGCACAATCGTTGGTCCTGGAGCCACCAGGCCAGTGACAGGCGGACCTCCGGAGTCAATGAGATCATGTGAGACCTGATCCGGTGAGGCAGGCCGTCCCACTTGGCCAGGATCAGCCTCTTGAGGGGACGAGAATGAAATTGAGCATACTCCACCATGTCGAACGCTGACACCATGAGGCCCAGCACCTGCATAGCCGAATGTATCGACACTTGTGGACGAGAGAGGAAGCAACGAATCCTGTCCTGAAGCTTCAGGACTTTCTCCTGAGACAAGAACAACCATTGGTTGTGAGTGTCCAATAGCGCTCCCAGGTGCACCATGCTCTGAGCAGGGACCAGGGAGGATTTCTTCCAGTTGATGAGCCACCCGTGGGCTTGCAGAAACCGGACAATCAGATCTAGGTGACGTTGGAGAATTTCTGGGGAATTTGCCAGGATCAACAAGTCGTCCAGATACGGTAGAATCCTGACCCCTTGACGGCAGAGTACCGCCGTCATCACCGCCATAACTTTGGTGAAGACTCGCGGAGACGTGGTTAAACCAAAAGGTAATGGCCGAAACTGGTAATGGAGGTTGCCAACCGCAAACCTCAGGTATTGCTGATGCGACACTGCTATAGGAATATGCAGGTAAGCATCCTGTATATCCAGGGAGACCATATAATCCCCAGGTTCCAAGGCCAGAACAATAGAGCAAAGGGTTTCCATACGGAACTTGGAGATTCTCACCAACTTGTTCAATGCCTTGAGGTTGAGAATGGGCCGAGAGGACCCATTCGGTTTCGGGACTAGAAACAGCGGAGAACAGTACCCCTGGCCCCTCTGAGCAAGGGGCACCTGTACTACCACTCCTGTTTCCAGGAGTGTCTGCACCACCGAATGAAAAGTCTTTGCCTTTGTCTGGTCCAAAGGGACGTCTGTCAGGCAAAATCGATGAGGGGGACGGTTTTTGAATGCTATGGCGTAACCTCGAGTGTCGACTTCCCGTACCCAGGCATCTGAAGTGGTCTTAAACCATTCCTGGGTATACCCTAGAAGCCGGCCCCCCACCCTCATGCGGCAGTCTTATCGGTCTTATCGTCATGCGGCAGTCTTATCGGTCTTGGAAGCTGGCTGACGGGCAGCCCAGGCTCTTTTGGGCTTTGGCTTACTAGGTTTGGAAGTGCGGGCCTGTTTGTGGTACGCCTGTCCTTTTGCTTTACCTGAAGGACGAAAGAAGTACTTTTAGCCTTTGGCACAGAAGGAGCAGTACTTGGCAGACAGGCTGTTTTGGCAGTAGCCAAATCAGCCACTATCTTATTTAAGTCCTCTCCGAACAGGATATCTCCCTTAAAAGGGAGTACCTCCAGGGTTTTTCTCGAATCCAGATCCACAAACTAGGATCTCAGCCACAATATCCGGCGAGCCAGAACTGACGTAGTAGAAGCCTTGGCTGCCAGAACACCGGCATCAGAAGCCGCCTCTTTAATATAGTGAGAAGCTGTGACAATATATGACAAGCATTGTCTAGCATGGTCAGAAGAGATTTCAGCTTCCAACTCTTGGGCCCATGCTTCAATCGCTTCTGCAGCCCATGTCGCTGCAATAGTGGGCCTTCGCGCAGCACCCGTGAGGGTGTAGATCGCTTTCAGACAACCCTCCACACGCTTATCCGTAGGCTCTTTCAGAGACGTGACAGTAGTGACAGGTAGAGCTGAGGAAACCACCATCCTTGCCAATGCGAATCCACTGGAGGAGGTGTCTCCCAATTTTTAGACAGCTCTGGCACGAGGGGATAGCAAGCAGGTTCTTGTGAGGCACGAACTTCTTACCTGGATTTTCCCAGGATTCCTGACGTATATCAACCAGGTGATCAGAATGAGGTAAAACTTGTTTAACCACCTCCTGACGCTTGAATCTATCTGGCTTCTTAGGAGGAACGGATGGCTCGGGATCATCCGTAATTTGTAGAAACAACTTAATAGCCTCCAATAGATCAGGAACATCCACTTGTGAACTACTATCCCCATCAGTATTATCAGTGTCAGAATCTGTGGGGTCAGTGTTAACGCCATCTTCATCAGACAAAGTGTCAGTGACAGCAGTGGATTGTGAGGAAGTAATGGCCCGCTTAGAGGACCCCTTGGTCTTAGGCGAGCGAGGGTCAGACTTTTTAGTAGTCAGTGACTGGTTCAATTTCTTTAACTGAGCGGACAAATTATCTGCCCACGGCGGATTAACCGCGGGGACCATATACGGTTGGACCGGCATAGGAGGTCCCATAGGGGGCGTTAGTTTAGTAACTAGCATATTCAGTAGTGTGGAGAAAGTAGCCCACGGCGGGTCATTTTGGACCCCCGTTGCCACAGTCCCACTGGGGGGCAAGGAACCCCCAGAACCAGAACTCTCAGCTGCAATATTTTCCTCAAAGGTATCTGCGGCTTCAGCACAACTGCCAATGTGTTCAGCCCCAGAACCGTTACCCTCATAAGCAGACATGTTATAACTTGCAGTATAAGGTAACACAGTACAAATTGTCAGCAGCACAATACCTCTTACCCAAACCCCTGCACAGTGTAGTCAGCCATAACAGGGAATCGGGAGAGAAACAGTGACTAAAATCACAGAGAAAAATATAAGAAAAGTATATCTTGTGAATATCCTATATTATATTCTAATAAACCTGACGCACCAAGCCCCCACAGGTTACAGAATATAGGGATAGCAAGCTGAGTGAGAAACACGAAATGGAAGTCACACAGCAGGCCAATGCACACACATATAGTCACATTTTGTACAATGCAGACGTTATGACAAGCAATAATACTGCACTGGACTAGCTTATATATAGCTATGTAATCAATTGATATAACACTGCACAGTAAAGACTGGATGTATATCACAGGGAAATTGTACCAAATAACCCTGACTAAATGCACTCTTTCTTAAGTATTCTACATGTCGCTTAGACAGTGATAGTTAAGTGTCTTGTAAAGGCTGACTGTCAGGCGGCTTTACAAAGGAGGATTTGCCCAAGCAGTCCCAGGAACAGTGTAGCTGAGAGAAATGGGGCCCAAACACTGACTGGGAGTGAGGGAGAGAGAGATATGCAGCTCCAGGGCGGGAACATTTACTGTAAATGGCGCCCTGGGGCTGGGGGAGGGGCTACAGGTCTAAGCCCTATCCCCCCTGCTGGACATAACTACCGGTACTATGGGCTTGTATAAAACGGTTTATAAGAGAAACCGACCTGTGCCCGCACCCTGGTGGCCTAGTGGGGTTGCCTGTAGTGTCACAGTGTCCACGCCAGCGTGCCGGCCCGCCTCCCACCGGCCGCGCCGGATCGCGATAAAGCGTGGGTCCCACGAACGGGACCCACTTACCACCTCCCGAAGCGCGGCCACGCGATCCTGGAGAGCCCTAGCCGTGTGTGTCTAACGAGAAGAAAACCGGAGCCTCCTGCTGTAGTTACCCGGCAACCAGGACACAGGAGTGTCCACGCCGCTGGGGAGTGATGGAGCTGCAGCAAGGAATGTCTCATGACATCTAAACTCTGCTGCAGCCCTTGTAGTCTTCACTTTTCTCACAAAAAAGCTCTTCTTAGGGCTGCCAGGAGCAGCCCTTCTGTTAAATGCCTGCTATCTGCAGCACCAACTACAAAAAACTGAGCTCCTGTGCAGGGAGGTGGGGTTATAGAGGAGACGGCGCTATGCATCTTGGGAACAGTCAAAGCTTTTGAGCCTGTTGGTGCCTCGGATCAAGATCCTACTCTACACCCCAATGTCTATCCTTGTGGAGCCCAGTGTACCCCGCAGCAGAAAATTAGGACCAAGGGGCTTCGTGGCACAGTAGGTAAGTATATGTGAGTGTGTAATTGTGTTGTATTAAACTACTACTATCATGAGGTGCGTGTCTTATCTTTATTGTAATATTTCTTCCGCTGTAGAACTACAGGTACCAGCGGGCTCTTTAATGCCCTGCATGCTGGTACTTGTGGTTCAAGTTCCAAGTGCCAGCATGCAGGCAAGGAAGGGGGGGGGGGGAAGAAAGACACGTGCTGGGACCTGTAATTCAATAGCAAAAGACAATATTTAGTATATATATTTTTTACAATTACTGGCTATCAGCCCGCCATCCACAGCCCACGTATGGCGGGGACTGGCCGGGCGTCATCGCTGGCCCTTGGGTGATCGCATTATTGGGGGGACCCCAACTCCCCCAGGGAACCCTGGCCAGGGCTGACTAGTTGAGGGAAGGGGGGGAGGGGGGTTAATGCAACGGCCCCAGGGACCTGTATAAATGTGTCCCCCGGCTGTTGCATTATCTCCTTGACTAGTGGAGCCTGGTGCTGGTTTAAAAAATATGGGGAGCACCTACACAATTTTTTCCCTGTATTTTCGCAACCAGGACTGTTTCAAAAGCCCGGGTTGGTTATGCTTATGGGGGGGGAGACCACATCTTATTTTTTCCCATTTGTTTCAGCACTTTACAGGCAGAAGCATGCACGGATCTATTTGATCTGTGCATGCTTCCGTGGACGTAATAAAACAGGAGGCGCTAGGTGTTCCCAAACAATTACAACAGCTTAAAATGCAAGGCAATTAAACGATTTAATGATGCACAATAAAACACAATCAATTAAAAAACAATCACTAAAACAAGATGATGATGCGAATGAATCCTGTCTGTAATAAAAAGGACTATTGCTGGTCCAAAAGTACAGAATCATATGGGGTATTCTTACCCGGTGACAAAGAAAGGAGCCGCTGGTGTTTTGCTGGGTGCTTTTCCAGATAAGCACTCCAGCTAGGCTCCAAAGCTGACTAGTTGAGGGGGAGGGTGGGGAGTGTCACTGCCGCCAATGCGTTTCGAGTCTTTTGTGGCTCTTGCCTTGAGCAAGAGACACAAAAGGCTCGAAACGCATTGGCAGCAGTGACCAAGGACCAAAAGGGGATTCTTCTTTACGGCAACTAAGCTTTGGAGCCTAGCTGGAGTGCTTATCCGGAAAAGCATCCAGCTAAACAACACCAGCGGCTCCTTTCTTTGTCACCGGGTAAGAATACCCCATAAGACTCTGTACTTTTGGTCCTGCAATAGTCCTTTTTTATTACAGATAGGATTCATTTGCATCATCTTGTTTTATTGATTGTTTTTTATTGATTGTGTTTTATTGCGCATCATTAAATCGTTTCACTGCCTTGCATTTTAAGCTGTTGTAATTGTTTAGAAACTCCTAGCGCCTTCTGTGGTATTACGTCCCACTCATCCACATTCCTAAGTCTCAGATCCAAGGGTGATCTGATCGTCTTATACCACTGGGCAACATAAGGGGATAGCACAGTTGTGCCTACTACTTTCAATTTTGTGCATGCTTCCGCCAAACTTGCCTGCCAGAAGCTGGTCTATTTGTTGGCAGGATTTTGGTAATGTTTTAGGTGCGAGTTGTAAACCCGCACCCTATTACATTGCCCGAGTTGTATGTCTGCAATGGCAAAACATCTGGATGCGAATTTTGCCATTGCGAGTTTTGGGATTGCAGGAAACATGCGAGTTTGCATGTTCCTGTACCCAATTACATTGGTCGAGTTTGCAAAATGTGCGAGTTTAGCGCTAAACTTGCATATTTGTTCAAACTTGCACACCATTACATCCCGCTGAGTATCTGCGTACGGGATCGCAGCTGGAAATGAATTTGCGTACAACTCCTACATATGGTATAAGGTTTCTATTTTCATTTTATGTCAGATTTGGTACTCAGACCCTCTTACCTCTCGTATAAGACAGTTGTGAGTATTCAGGTCCCGGTGGATTATATTCATAGAATGGAGGTAGGTCTGGAAAATACATTTTTATAAATATTGGGTCACATTCTTATATAAAGAAACATAACTCACAAACAATTCTCTATAAAGCATTACAGTGGCTGACGGCCAGATGGGAATGGCATGCAGTAGATAAAACATCTTGGACTCAGGTGTGCTGTAATGTGTGCATGTACCATATAGATTAATAACTCACCATTCCAGCTGCTATGTCTCTGGCATAGCTGACTCTCTGATTCCAGGGACAGTCAGCATCCTGCAGATAAAGAGAGAGACCCGCGTCACTGTGAGCTGTTGAACCTGGACATTACTACATAAAGGCATTTGGCAATGTACTGCATATGACATGCTGTTTGCCCATAGTTATTGCATATCTAAGACCTGGCACACATTAAAAAAGATTGTATTATTCCTGGCTGGTTCCACTTACCCCTTTTCCACCCCCACCCCCTCTCCATCTTTATCCCCGTAACTGTCCCCTCCTTTCCAGTCTCTATTTCCCTTCACTACCTTAACTTGTTACTTACCCCACATGCAAGGGCGTAGCTACAATAGGTGCAGGCAGTGCGGCTGCTATGGGGCCCAGAGCTGAGAGGGGCCCACCTTCCCTGTCACAGTTACATGTGTTATATACATTTTTCGCTAATGGGTGGTACGTAGGGGTCCTTTCAAACTTTTTCCTTGGGGCCTGCAATATATCTAGGTATGCCAACGGACCTGCTCATTGTAGTGTGGTATAAAATGAACTTGAGGTCATTTTAATGTTATATAATATGAACCGGGGCACTATAATGAGGCACAATATGAATGGGGAGCGCTATATATCACAATGTGAATTGGGGGTACTGCGCTGCATAATGTGTACTGGCAGCTCTGAAATGTGACATAGGGTGAACTTAAGCACAACTGCAATTCATAAAAGAAACTAGGGTACTACTATGGGGCATAACATTAAATAAGGCTCTACTATCGTTCAGAAAATGAACTAGGGCACTATGCACTATTATCGGGCATAAAATGAACAACTGCTGCAGAGAAACGTCTCTCTAGAAGCATTGGGACGGAGGCTCCTTCAAAATTTTGCTATGGGGCCGACAAAGTTCTGGCTACGCCCCTGCCCACATGCCCTTCCCTGTGCATTTTTAGTATTACAAGTTGATTAATATTACCCTTCTTGTATTGAATCTATTGACAACAATCTCTAATGCCCCTGGATACGTCTCTTGCTCATGGAGTTGTAAATCCTTACTCCATGCCATGTTTATTTTCCCAATAAAGAGATTTAAAAAGAAATTGTGCTACATACTCTGCATGGCATTTTTTTTAAATAATGATTCCACCTTTTCCTGGACATGTTTAAAAAGTATCCCACTTCCCCATTCCCAGTCCTCTTGCTTTCTCTTACCTAAATTGTGGGAGTGGCTACACCAAGATCCATCCTGCTTTTCGGGGTCCTTAATGGAGGCCCTACAAAGAAGGACCCAAACTGAGAGTTGGCTGCAAGCAGAGTGCTATGTTCACAAAAGATGGAGCTGACCTAGCGCTCTGCTAGCAAGCTGCTCACACACTGGGTCTAATTTGTGGGGACTTGATTTCAAACGTAAATCCCAACAGCACAGTGGAAAAGGCCCCAAGGGAGGAAACCCACAATTCAGATAAGGAAGATTAATTTACATATTAGCATACAAAGGTGGAATCATTTAAGACACAAGTGATTGTAGGTTAAATGTCCCTATACTGTATGTGAATATAAAGGCTTTCTCCTAGAACACTGCACCTAAAAATATATACTATATAGAATACATTTCCATTATTCTATCTGCTTTTATGCAACAAATAAAAAATAGACATTTCAATACCATTCCCTTTATCACCCTGCGCAGGGTGCCTCCTGAGATGTATTCTGCGATGAAGTTCAGTCTCTTGTCCTTGTACAGCACCCCTATAAACTTCAGCACATTGGGGTGCTCCAGGCAACGCATCACCTTCACCTGCAATAAAGGAGATTACATGCATTGGTATCCAATCCATTTGATTCAGACCAGTTGCTATTATGTGTAGTCTGGCTGAATAAGCCTTGGCTGAATCAGTCTGGGATGAAAGTTATCAAAGGATGAATGTTTCTAAGGATGTCGTCTGTGACTTATTCTGGATAAATTTATGAACAATATGCAAAGGACTATGAAGTAACTTCAAAATCTCATTGTTCTCTTACCTACAGGTAATGAAAAGTGGAACTACACTTACCAGCAAGTTGTATTGCATCTGCATACCATGATTGCATAGCTATAGGTAATGAATTAGCGGAACTACACTTACCAGCAAGTTGTATTGCATCTGCTGATTATCACAACTGAATACCATGATTGCATAGCTATAGGTAATGAATAGTGGAACTACACATACCAGCAAGTTGTATTGCATCTGCTGATGATCACAATTGAATACCATGATTGCATAGCTATAGGTAATGAATAGTTGATTTAATGTTATAAACAGATTTAAGCTGGTTTTATTATAAGTTATTTGGGGAATCTTTGATGGTCTCATCCCCACGCACCATTTGTTTAAGTTTTATTGCTTCAAATGTGTGATGGGCGAGGGATGGGTCTAAATCAATGTGGTTACAAACACGTTTGTTGGTCTTGATATTGGGGGTAATTCCAAGTTGATCGCATCAGGAAATTTTTTAGCAGTTGGGCAAAACCATGTGCACTGCAGGGGGGGCAGATATAACATGTGCAGAGAGAGTTAGATTTGGGTGGATTAATTTGTTTCTGTACAGGGTAAATACTGGCTGCTTTATTTTTACACTGCAATTTAGATTGCAGATTGAACACAATCCACCCAAATCTAACTCTCTCTGCACATGTTATATCTGCCTCCCCTGCAGTGCACATGGTTTTGCCCAACTGCTAAAAAATTTCCTGCTGTGATCAACTTGGAATTACCCTCATTATGTGTAGTCTGGCTGAATAAGCCTTTACTGAATCAGTCTGGGATGAAAGTTATCACAGGATGAATGTTTCTAAGGATGTCGTCTGCAAAGGCCAACACTACTTGGACTGCATCCCAACTACAAATGTATGTTTGCTACTAATATTCTCCAATCCTCACTGACTCAGGAAACTATACAATCACTTTCTGCAAAAAACACCTGTAATGCAATTTTTACTCGGACCCTGGAAATTTTGCACTGAGAAGCATAGTTAATGAAGGAACACCAACTTGCTGTTTGCAAACACTGTGTAATTTTCCATCTTACATCAGCAAAACATTTGCCTTACTGTTAACCCGTAGACATTAACCACATTTTAAATACTTGCAAATCGTCTTTATTTCTGCTATTCCACTGCTCTCTCATTCAGCCACCACTCCTCCTCCTATTCTATTTTTACTACCACTATTTACCCCATCCACACTATGGCCAGGCTGGGAAAAGCCCCCATTAATCCTTGTCTTCTTAATCCTTTATTCTGTCTCCTGGTACCACCTCTATCCTTCTCTCCCAGTCTCCTACATCTCATCCTCTCTCCTCTTCTCTGTCTCCCATACTCCCCTATGCTTCCCTTCCCCTCCTCTTCTGTTTCCCTATTGCAATTTACTTCTGCCCCTTCACAGGCTCTCTACCCCACCACTCAACCCCGATTTCTCCCTCTGCCTGTCACCTCACCTCTCCTCCACTACTATCATACTGCACTCCCTCCATGCCTCACACCTGCAGCCTCCCTTCCTAGCCAAGGACCCAGCACCATCATTTCACCCTCTATATACATTCCTTCCAAATTAATCTTACCTTAACGCTACAGCAACCATGATAATCTCATTGACATCTCTCCCACAAACTCTTACCCCCCTATCCTGTGCTCTCTGGAATGCCAGATCTGTTTGCAACAAACTGGTCCCCACTCATGACCTTTTCATTTCCAACTCCCTGCATCTCCTGGCCATTACAGAAACTTGGATTACTCCCTATGACACTTCACCTGCTGCTCTCTCTGCTGGGGGCCTCACATTCTTACACACACCCCGACCAGGGGGTCGCCATGGTGGTGGTTTTGGGGTCCTTTTATCCTCTAGCTACACATACCAACTTATACCTCCAGAAACATCCCTTACATTCTCTACATTTGATGTCTATGCGATACGCCTACTAATCTTCGAGTTGCTGTCATCTACCGTCCACCTGGCGCTTCATCCATATTCCTTGACAACTTTGCTTCCTGGCTACCTCACTTCCTCTCTTCTGACATTCCCTCCATTATCCTAGGTGATTTCAACATCCCTATCGATAACCCCACAAAATCTCCTGCCTCTAAACTCCTTAACCTCACCTCTTCACTTGGTCTCTCCCAGTGGACCACCTCACCCTCCCATGTGAACGGGAGCTCACTGGATCTGGTTTTCGCTCGCCGCTGCGATATTCTGATTTCTCCAATTCCCCTTTTGCCCTCTCTGACCACCACCTGCTCTCTTTCAACTTATCTATCTCCGCTTCCCCATCTCTCCCTCCTAAGGCTACCATCACTAAGCGTAACATTGAGGCTATTGATACCTCATCCTTATCCTCCCTGTTCGACTCACTTCTCTCTCCTATTCTCTCTCTCTCATGCCCTGAACAAGCCACATCCCTATATAATGCATCTCTTACTTCTGCTCTTGATGCTGTCACTCCACCAACCACTATTCACCCTTGCAGATCAACACCTCAACCCTGGCACACCAAATGCACCAGATATCTTCAAAAATGCTCACGTACTGCCGAGCGACAGTGGAGGAAATCACGCTCTAAGGCAGACTTCCTCCATTTTAAATGTATGCTCTCATCCTTCAGTGCTGCCCTTTCCCTCGCTAAACAATCATACTTCAAAATTTGCATCTCTACCCAGTGTTCTAACCCCCGGAGCCTCTTTGCCACTGTGAACTTCCTCCTCTGCCCATTACCACCGCCTCTCCCATCCTCATTGTCTGCTCTTGACTTTGCAACTTATTTTACATCCAAGATTGACTCCATACGTCAGGACATCACATCCCACCAGACCAGCAACCAGCCACCACCCATCCCTTGCTACCCCTCCCCTTCCCACTCACCAACTCTGACATCTTTCTCCCATGTATCTGATGAGTAAGTCATAGCCGTCATCTGTTCCCCCCCACCTCCCCACTTGACCCTATCCCCTCCCACCTCCTCCGCTACCTCTCTCCTTCTGCCTGTTTCCATCTTGCCCACCTTCTGAATCTCTCCCTCTCATCAGGCACTGTCCCCCCTGCCTTCAAGAATGCTCTTGTCTCCTCTATGCTTAAAAAACCTACCTTTGATCCAAACACCCTCTCCAACTATCGACCCATCTCTCTCCTTCCTTTGGCCTCCAAACTCCTTGAGCGTATTGTCTATAACCACCTCACTGCCTTTCTTTCCACCCACTCACTGCTTGACCCATTCCAGTCTGGTTTCCGCTCTCTCCACTCCACTGAAACTGTCCTCGCAAAAGTCTGCAATGACCTCCATGCAGCCAAATCTAAGGGCCACTACTCTTTGCTTATTCTTCTTGATTATCTCCTCTAGCTCCCAAGTATGCTGTCTTGGCGTAATCCTTGACTCCTCCCTCTCATTCAAACCACACATTCAGCACCTCTCACAAACCTGTCATTTTCATCTCAAAAACATTTCCAGGATCAGACCCTTTCTCACCCAGGATGCCACCAAGATCATTATCCACTCACTGGTCATCTCCGTACTGGACTACTGTAATCTTCTCCTATCTGGCATCCCTGATAAATGTCTCTCTCCACTCCAATCTATAATCAATGTGCTGCCTGGCTCATCTTCCTCACCAAACGTACTACATCCACCTCCCCTCTCCTACAAGCCCTTCACTGGCTTCCCTTCCCTTTCAGAATCCAATTCAAACTTCTCACACTCACTTACAAAGCACTCACCCACTCTTCTCCCACTTACATCTCTGACCTTATCTTTATTCTCCCACGCATCCTCTTCGCTCTGCTAATGCACGCCGACTCTCCTGTCTTCTGATTACTGCCTCCCAGTCCTATTTCCAAGATTTTTCACATTCTGCTCCCTTACTTTGGAATTCTCTACCTCTCCCCCTCAGACTCTCCACCTCTCTACAGAACTTCAAACGGGCTCTTAAGACCCACTTCTTTACCAAACCCAGCCAAATCTCATCCTAACCCTCTGTCCCACGCTCGGTCTACCCCATCTGTGTCACCCCTGTCTGTCTGCCCCTCCCCTTTAGAATGTAAGCTCTCACGAGAAGGGCTCTCTTCCCTCATGTGCTTATCCTTTCTTACTTTAATAATCCTCAACTGCCCAAATCCTGCAGTTTTCGGCCACCTTGATACTTATCTCAGTGTCGACTACTGACGTAGTTATGCTTTGTTACCCTGTACTTGTCCGATAATGTCTTCAACTGTAAGTCACTATTTTTCTGTTTTGATTATGTGCATATGTACTCTGTAACTGGATGCTGCGGAACCCTTGTGGCGCCATATAAATAAAGGATATAATAATGCCATGATTACTATAATCTCCAAGTACAATGTATCAATCATACCTTATATCATGCAAACCTCCACATAATCTATGTACAGCACATTACAAGTCTCTATACTGTATCACAAACCATATATTATCCCCATATGCTGTGCTGATATCCTTCATGTGCCTCCCATATGCAGTTGAAAGTGTGGGTGGCTGGAGCCAAATGCCTCCCATATGCAGCCCACATTGCCCATATACCAGAGGATCTCAAACGCGGTCCTCAAGGCACCCCAACAGACCAGGTATTAGGTATATCCATGGCTCAGCACAGATAGAAACATAGAATTTGACGGCAGATAAGAACCACTTGGCCCATCTAGTCTACCCTTTTTTAACCATATTTTTATCTCAAAACTTATTTGATCCTTATTTCTTTGTAAATAAAGATCAAATTGACAGAGGTGCTAATTAAGTCACCTGCATCCAAGCATGGCTATACTTAAAACCTGGACCCTTGTGGTGCCTTGAGGGCCACGTTTATGAACCTCTGCCATATACAGTTAATACCTTTCATATTAAGTTAGTGCTTCCAATATACAGTCTGCACCTCCCCTATGTAGTCAACGTCTTCCATTTACAACCTTAACCCCAATATGCTTCTAACCCCAATATGTAGTTAACCCCAATATGGAGGTACTGTCCAATAGCATTGCCCCATATCATAATCTATAGTGGGAAGGAAGGGAGAGGGAAAAAGAGGACAGGATTAAAAGTCCGTGGAGGGCAGAGTTGGGTTTCTAAAGCCAACCTGTCTTCCCAGCATGCTTAGCTGGTGCATCACTGTCTGTCTGGGGTTGGTTTGTCCGAATGGTACATGTAAAGTGCAGTGCTTTGATAGGGAATCTGAGCGATTACCTTGTAACTGACCATCCCTCATGCAACGTCTTCATTGTTTTGAGTATGTCATAGGAGCGGGATCATTCCTTCACAATGTGTCATTTGTAGTAACTGAGGACCGTGATAAAATGGTCCAGACATATTTACAGTAAGTCTTAACTTAGTCTGTCAGCTAAAAATGCACTAATGTTTTATACTGTATCTAGATAATGTTTTTAAGAAGTAAAGTAAGAGAACTACTGGATATGACTAGACATACAGTAAGTATATCCATTCACTGCTTTCACATTCTAAGACAAGGAATGACCCAAAGCCAGAGTGATGGGTATGCAATCTGCACAGAGTATTCCATTCTCACAAACAAGGGATGGTTACGGTAGTGGCATTATAAACGTACATAACGGACACATTAATCTTTGCTATTTGAACCTTTTGTCATTTGAATCATTAATGGTAGTGAGAAGGGATACCTAGAGTACATAATTCGGCCAGATTCGGAGATGGACGCGGCAGAGATGAGAAAATGCAGCAGGAGACGTCTGAGGGAAAAAAGACGCCTTCTGTCGGTACCACAGATCTGAAAGCGCACTGAATCACCTGCAAGCAATCCCACAAAACAGGGGCCAATGCCCTCGTTTTCTGGAAATGAAGCCGGCAAAACCCCTCCCCCAAACTGCTAGTTTGTCAATCAGACTGAGGCTCAGAGGGCACTGTGTGCAGTGATGCAGGGCCTGTCCTGCACAGACGAGTCACCATTGGAGATGTACGCAACCCATCGTGTTTGCGTACATCTCTGAATTAGGCTCACAGTAAAGGGTGCAAATAGAAAATGTACTGTAATGTATTTAAACTGCATCGAGATTAGTTTGGGGAACAGGTGTCATAGCTGTCATGGTTGCTTGATAGCCACGGAAAGAAAATAATATTGTGTAAGCACCTCTTTTAAAAAGGTTATCTGAGTTTCCTCATCAAATCGTATTAACTCCTTCATCACCATCACTTCACCTGTCTGACGATGCGTAACCTGTAGAGAAAGGAAATGAGGACTTTGTCATCAAAGCAGACATTTAAAAACGTATAAAATTGTTCTCCGTTTAAAAAAAAACAAAACTCAATAAAAAACAATTTTGAAGCGATATGAGTATGAACGTTGATAACAAGAACATTGGGCATTTACACATCCTCACAGGGGTGCTCAGGGAAAAGTATCAGCCATACTTTACGTGACATTATGTGATGTAGTATCAGCTACAAATGAATGCTGCCAAATAAGTTATTCTGCAAATATCTGCTAGAGTAGCACTCTCTGACAGTTATAATAGGATTTTGGTTACCTATCGGTAAATCCTTTTCTCGTAGTCCGTAGAGGATGCTGGAGTCCACATTAATACCATGTGGTATAGACGGGTCCACCAGGAGCCACTGGCATTTTAAGAGTTTGAGAGTGTGCGCTGGCTCCTCCCTCTATGCCCCTCCTACCAGACTCAGTCTAGAAACTGTGCCCGAGGGGACGGACATCTTCGAGAGAAGGATTTAACACAGATAGTGGCGAGATTCATACCAGCTCACACATACAAGGCACATCAAGCTAACTTAGCTGGAAAACTCAGCAACCGCTGAAACATTACTTACCAAGTAATAATGCAGTACTCAACTAAAACGAAGTTGTACTGACCAAATTACAATCGCAGGAAAACGAAGCGCTGGGCGGCGCCCAGCATCCTCTACGGACTACGAGAAAAGGATTTACCGGTAGGTAACCAAAATCCTATTTTCTCTTACGTCCTAGAGGATGCTGGGGTCCACATTAGTACCATGGGGATGTACCAAAGCTCCCAGAACAGGAGGGAGAGCGCGGAGGCTTCTGCAGAACTGATTGACTGAACTTCAGATCATCAGAGGCCAAAGTATCGAACTTGTAGAACTTTGCAAACGTGTTCGACCAAGACCAAGTTGCAGCTCGGCAAAGTTGTAACGCCGAGACACTCCGGGCAGCCGCCTAGGAAGACCCCACCTAATGAGTAGAGTGGGCCTTGACCAGGGCAGTATTTAGGGGTCCGAGCGCCCCTGGCAAAGTAAAGGACTGGTGCCCCTCCCCCCATATTTGAAATAGGGAAGGCATGTGTGCCAAAAAAGTGTCGTGGCCACTCAATAGTACCCCAATTTAAATTACACCACAGTAGTGTGCCTTACTCACATTACACAGCACAGTAATGTTCATTATTCACGTTATGCTACACAGTAGTACCCCTTAAACACATTATGCCACACAGTAGTGCCCATATATATATATATATATATATATATATATATATATATATATATATAGGTATACCAAAGGGCGGCACTCACTGGTCTCACACAGAACTAATAAACAGAGTCCTCTTGTCAACGTTTCGAGTTTATTTCAACCCGTCATCAGGATACACATAACACATAACAAATGACAAACACATACCTTATATACCCCTCCATGTTGCCAAACGAGCGCGCGCCACACCAAGTTCCCAGCTGTCTAATCAGTGTAATCAGTGTAGTCAGTGTGAACACACTCCCCCCGGAAGTCCACATACGAGAACACATCGCGTCCGGTTGCCTTAGCAACCTGTAACAGACTCCGGGCCAACAAATATGACTCACACCAATAGCGGTGCATGCCAAAGTACACTTCACTGTAGAACCAATCAGCAGACGTATCACTTCTCTCACACGGAGCTTACCGGCTTCCGTGGCCATTACCATAGCAACCTAGTAGAGCTGGTAACAAACGCTAAAAGTAGCGTACAGTATCCATGGCAACCCGTTTGGCAACATAGATTAACAATACCACCACATATCTATAGCAATTAGAAAAACACAATATTATCTAAACTCATAATTACCATCACAGAATAAAGTGCACAGTGCATAAAGAGCAATCATAAACAACCTTCAAGTGCAATTAAAAGGGCATTTCATAACGTCACTAAAGCTATGTACATATAAGGCTATACTCATAACATTACCAGATAGAATCTGAATCAAAATATCATATCTGGATTAAAGCGTAAAAATCACAGTTACTACCAATACATATTGTAAGTGAGGTGATCATTAAGGCCCCTGGGTTTAACAGTATCCAACACCTGAATCCATTTTGTCTCAATCTGTAACAGCCTCTTATGCCGATCACCACCCCTCGGGCTCTCCGGCACATGATCAATAATAATATACTTGAGGCTGGATAGTGAATGATTATTCTCAGCAAAGTGTCTTGCCACCGGTTGTTCAGATGGTTTACCAATCAGTGCCGCCCTAATTGACGACCTATGTAAGGTCATCCGCTCTCTGAAAGTACGTATAGTTTTAGCGATATAGCAAGAACCACAGGGACACTTTATCATGTAGACCACAAAACTCGTTGTACACGTGACCGCTGATCTTATCATATATCTCTTACCACTATGTGGATGGTAGAAATATTTACTCGCGATCATAAAACGACAGTATATTACAATAGAAAAAAGTTATAGTGTCAGTGAAAAAAGCACCTCATGACAGATACTGTACACAAGCTCATGTCTAAATACTGTATACTGTAAGCAGTGACATTAAGGGGTACAGTACTGTATATGCAATTGCGGTCGAATTCCGTCAGGAATACGGAAAAAATGGACACGGGATCCCCCATCTTTTTAGAACCAGCACCGGGCTCTGCGCCTGGTCCTGGTGCAAAAAATAATGGGGACAAAAAAGCGTAGGGGTTCCCCATATTTTTTGAATCAGCACTGGGCTCCACTAGCTGGACAGATAATGCACAGCCGGGGGACACTTTTATACCGGTCCCTGCGGCCATGGAATTAAATACCCAACTAGTCACACCTGGCCGGGGTACCCTGGAGGAGTGGGGGCCCCTTAAATCAAGGGGACCCCCCCTCCAGCCACTCGATTATCTCTATCGCCCCTGTGTATTGTAGCTAGGGGATTGTGACGCTCCTTCAGCATTGCCCCGTAGCCTGCAAAATCTGTGCTGTTATTTGCTCCATAGCTGAGTGCCTCCTAGGAGCTAGGAGTCACAGGCGGTAGCCATTTCAATTGAGTCTGCCCTGCTATAGAATTGTATGTGTACATTACCGTACGGTGCATAGAACCTTTACAGTAGAAACTCTCCTGCAGCTTTGGCCTGCTTTACTGTATGTACTGTAAAACTTGTGTTTTGTCAGTTTGCTATGCGACCGAGCCCGGTGTAACGTACTGTAATGTGCATAGACCTCGCTTATCTCTGTGTATTTTGGCTAGGGGATTGTGACGCTCCTTCAGCATCGCCCCGTAGCCTGCACAGCTTATGCCATTTCTCATTCCATACCCGACTGCTGCCTGCCACGAGGTGGGGGTTCAGGAGGTGGGGGTTCATGGGTAGTGGTCGTTTTGACAGTGTGCTATGCGATTGAGTCCGGTGTACCGTAATACTGTATGCAATCCTACAGTAGCTTATCCCCATCTCCCCTGTGTATTTTGGTTAGGGGATTGTGACGCTCCTTCAGCATTGCCCCATAACCTGCACAAGGGTTCAGGGGCGGCGGCCATTTTGCCAGTGTGCTACAGTATGTGATCGAGTCCGGTGTACCATAATGTGCATACTGTGTATTTTAGCTAGGGGATTGTGACGCTCCTTCAGCATTGCCCCATAGTCTGTACAATCTGGACTATTACTTGCTCCGTAGCCTAGGGCCTCTGTGGGGCAAGGAGTCATACAGTAGGTGGTAGCCATTTCTATTCAGTCTGCCCAGCTACAGAATTGTATGTGTACTGTACGGAGCATAGAACCTTAACCTGCATAGAACCTGCACATTATGGTACACCGGACTCGATCGCATAGAACCGCTCATGCAGCTTTGCCCTGGTTTATGTGAATAAAAAAAATAATAAAGTGTCTGAAAAAAACTAACATGCATTCGTACTTAAGGAATCGAACCCTGGACTCTGAGTATAGGAAGCGAAACACTTCACCACTTCGCCGCAGACAAATGTATAAATCCGTTGGTTTTGATTATGCTGTAATGGCTACGGGATTAGGACGATAACATACTGTACAAAATTCCTAATCTTGAGAGGCAATAGTGAACTTGTAACACACATCCATTTGCGACAGTGTACACTACTGGTTTTACAGTACTGTATGTTTTGTCTGCGGGACTTGGACGCTCACATACAGTATTCATAAAGTATTGTAGATGGATCATATACTGTATGCTGTACTATTTGCGTCGGTGTCGTATATACAGTACTGTATTAAATAATGCAGCGTAATGAGTATTTACTGTATGCAGCGTAATGAGACGCCTTAGTAAAGTAGTCCTTATTATGTATTTCAGTATTGTATTTTACGGGAGACCACACGCATGCGCAGTGGTGATTGTAAAAAGCGACATCTGGTTGCTGATCGCAGGTATTACACATAAAGGTAACGCCAAACGCCATGTCTGCCTCCGTGCGATTAGGTACGCCTCTCTGTGACTAGGCGCGCCTCCCTACGCTGCATATGCTCGATCGGGACAAACGCCTCAGCCACTCAAGATAAAGGTGGCTACATCTGTATGCTCCCACAGTGCCAGATACATATATGCCCCCACCGAGCCAGACACTCGTATGCCCCTACACTGCCGGACACTCATATGCCCCTACAGTGCCGGACACTCAAATGCCTCCACAATGCCAGATACACATATGCCCCCACAGTGTCAGATACACATATGCCCCCACAGTGCCAGACACACATATGCCCCATGTTGATTTTACTATTAAAGGCAGCACTATTAGGTAGATTCACTTTTAGAGGCGACAGCTATCCCTCCACCCCCGTGTAGTTCCTCAACAGCAGGGATGCCCATTAATGATCAAAGAATGCAGCAGCAGCAGCCACTGTAATTGGCGCCGGGGTCCAGCACCGCACCACAATACAGGCAAGAAACTCTACATAAACTACACCCACCAGCAGCCGCTGCTGCATACTGTGAACATTACTGGGCATCCCTGCTGGTGAGGAACTACACGGGGGTGAGGGTATAGCTGCTGCCTCTAAAAGTGAATCTACATATTGTCAGCGGGTGGAACCTCTGGATGGCGCCCCCCCTTGGCTGGCGCCCCTGGCGAGTGCCATCCTGGCCAATAGGAAGATACACCCCTGGCTTTGACAGTCGTAGGACACGGCAATCTTGCTGTAGAATACGCATGCTGGATAGTGAACCTGATCCAGCGAGAGATCGTCTGCTTAGAAGCAGGACACACAATTTTCTTGGGATCATACAGGACAAACAGAGAGTCACATTTTCTGTGACGAGCAGTCCTCTTCACATAGATTTTCAGAGCCCTTACACCATCCAAGGACTTTGATGAAATTGAGGAGTCAGTAGCCACTGGCACCACAATAGGCTGGTTGATATGAAATGCGGACACAATCTTCGGAAGAAACTGCTGACGTGTCCGGAGCACAGCTCTATCTTCGTGGAAGATCAAGTATGGGCTTTTACAGGACAATGCCCCCAACTCCGACACATGTCTAGCAGAAGCTAAGGCCAACAACGTGGCAGAATTCCATGTAAGAAATTTGACCTCAACCTCCTGTAGAGGCTCGAACCAGTCCGATTGGAGGAACTGCAACACCACGTTAAGGTCCCAAGGCGCCGTAGGCGGTCCAAAGGGAGGTTGGATGTGCAGAACTCCCTTCAAAAAGGTCTGGACCTCAGGGAGGGCAGCCAATTGTTTCTGGAAGAAAATGGATAGGGCCGAAATCTGGACCTTCACAGATCTCAACCTCAGGCCCATATCCACACCGGATTGTCGGAAGAGGAGAAACCGTCCCAGTTGAAACTCCACCGCAGGAAATTTTTTGGACTCACACCAAGATACATATTTTTTCCAAATTCGATGGTAATGTTTAGAAGTTACTCCTTTCCTAGCCTGTATCAGGGTAGGAATAACCTTGTTCGGAATGCCCTTCCGAGCTAGTAACAGGTGTTCAACCTCCATGCTGTCAAACGTAGCCGCGGTAAGTCTTGATAGGCGAACGGCCCCTGCTGCAGCAGGTCCTCTCGAAGAGGAAGAGGCCTCGGCTCTTCTTGCAGTAGATCCAGAAGATCCGCGTACCAAGCCCTTCTTGGCCAGTCTGGAGCAATGAGGATCGCTTGAACCCTTGTTCTCCTTATGAGCTTTAGAACTCTTGGGATGAGTGGAAGTGGAGGAAACGCGTACACTAACTGGAACACCCATGGAGTCACTAGGGCGTCCACCGCCACGGCTTGCGGGTCCCTCGACCTGGAACAATACCGCTGAAGCGTCTTGTTGAGACAAGAGGCCATCATGTTGATCTGGGGTACGCCCCAAAGATCTGTTACCTCCTTGAACACCTCCGGATGGAGACCCCACTTCCCTGGATGGAGATCGTGTCTGCTGAGGAAGTCCGCTTCCCAGTTGTCTACTCCCGGAATGAAGATTGCCCACAGCGCCAACGCATGTTTTTCTGCCCAGAGGATGATTCTTGTTACTTCTGACATTGCAGCTCTGCTCTTCGTTCCGCCATGTCGGTTTATGTAAGCCACTGTTGTCACATTGTCTGACTGCACTTGAACGGCCCGATTTCTCAGAAGATGGGCCACTTGGAGAAGACTGTTGTAGACGGCGCTTAGTTCCAGAATGTTTATCAGCAGGCCGGCTTTCAGACTTGACCACCTTCCTTGGAAGGTTTCCCCTTGAGTGACTGCGCCCCAGCCCCGGAGACTTGCATCCGTGGCTAGAAGGATCCAGTCCTGAATCCTGAACCTGTGGCTCTCCAGAAGGTGAGGTAATTGCAGCCACCAGAGGAGTGAAATCCTGGTTTTTGGTGACAGACGTATTCTCTGGTGCATGTGTAGATGGGATCCTGACCACTTCTCCAGGAGATCTAGTTGGAAGGACAGAGTGTGAAACCTCCCATACTGCAGGGCCTCGTAAGAGGCCACCATCCTTCCCAGAAGGCGAATGCACTCATGAACCGACACCCGGGTTGGCTTCAGGACATTCCGGACCAGCGTTTGAAGTACTAATGCTTTTTCCCCTGGAAGAAACACCCTCTGCACTTCCGTGTCGAGGATCATTCCCAGAAAGGACAACCTCCTGGTTGGTTCCCAATTAGATTTTGGAAGATTCAGAATCCAACCATGTTCCCTGAGAAGCTGGGTCGTGAGAGCTATGGACCGTTACAGCTTCTTCTTGGACGATGCCTTTATCAACAGATCGTCCAGATACAGAATTATGTTCACCCCCTGTCTGCAGAGGAGAATCATAATTTCCGCCATCACCTTGGTGAATACCCTCGGTGCTATGGAGAGGCCAAATGGTAGGGCCTGGAACTGAAAATGACAGTCCAACAGTGCGAATTGAAAATAAGCTTGATGCAGCAGCCAAATAGGAATGTGGAGGTACGCATCCTTGATATCTAGAGATACCAGGAATTCCCCCTCCTCCAGACCTGATATCACTGCCCTTAGAGACTCCATTTTGAACTTGAACTCCCTCAGAAAGGGGTTTAGTGATTTTAAATTCAGAATGGGCCAGACCGAACCATCCGGTTTCGGTACCACGAAAAGGTTCAAATAGTAACCTTTGTTTTGCATATGAGGTGGTACTGGCACAATGACCTGTGCCTCCACCAACTTCTGGACGGCTTCTTGCATGACAGTCCTGTCTGCCAGCAGAGCTGGCAAGCCTGATTTGAAAAATCGGTGAGGAGGGAGATTTTGAAATTCCAGCCTGTACCCCTGAGACACAATATCTTGCACCCAGGAATCCAGACCGGATGACACCCAGACGTGACTGAAATGCCTGAGTCTCGCTCCCACCGGTCCCACCTCCGGTGCATGCAGTCCACCGTCATGCGAAGGACTTTGCTGTACCTGAAGCAGGTTTATGTTCCTGGGAACCTGCAGCCGCAGGTTTCTTGGACTTGGGCCGACCTCCTCGAAAGAAGGTGTTGGACGGCTTGACCTTTCTGGGCTTGGTAGACCGAAAGGGCTGTGATGTAGCTGAAGAAAAGGGTTTCTACGGAGCAGGTGTAGCTGAGGGAAGAAAAGGTGACTTACCAGCCGTAGCCGTGGAGATCCACGCATCTAACGCTTCCCCAAAGAGAGCCTGACCTGTGTAGGGTAGGGTCTCCACACTTCTCCTGGATTCCGCGTCGGCAGACCACTGGCGCAACCACAGTCCTCGAAGAGCTGATACAGATATGGAAGAAATTCCCGCAGCCATGGAACCCAGGTCTTTCATGGATTCTACAAGAAATCCTGCCGAATCCTGAATGTGACGTAAAAACAATTCAACATCACATTTCTCCATAGTATCCAAGTCTTCAAGTAACGTGCCTGACCACTTTACTATAGCTTTGGCAATCCAAGCACTGGCAATAGGGGGATGTAGTTAGTATTGCCCCAGAAGCCGTGTACATGGATTTGAGCGTATTATCAATTTTACGATCAGCCGGCTCTTTCAAGGCGGTAGATCCTGGAACAGGTAAAACCACCTTTTTTGAGATTCTGGATACTGATGCGTCAACAATAGGCGTGTTTTCCAATTTTTTCCTATCCTCTACCGGGAAAGGTAATGCCACCAGAACCCTTTTAGGTATCTGGAATTTTTTATCAGGGTTTTCCCAAGCATTTTCAAAAAATAAGAATTTACTCACCGGTAATTCTATTTCTCGTAGTCCGTAGTGGATGCTGGGAACTCCGTAAGGACCATGGGGAATAGCGGGCTCCGAAGGAGGCTGGGCACTCTAGAAAGATCTTAGACTACCTGGTGTGCACTGGCTCCTCCCACTATGACCCTCCTCCAAGCCTCAGTTAGGTACTGTGCCCGGACGAGCGTACACAATAAGGAAGGATTTTGAATCCCGGGTAAGACTCATACCAGCCACACCAATCACACCGTACAACTCGTGATATGAAACACAGTTAACAGTATGAAACAATAGAGCCTCTCAACAGATGGCTCAACAATAACCCGATTTAGTTAACCATAACTATGTACAAGTATTGCAGATAAACCGCACTTGGGATGGGCGCCCAGCATCCACTACGGACTACGAGAAATAGAATTACCGGTGAGTAAATTCTTATTTTCTCTAACGTCCTAGTGGATGCTGGGAACTCCGTAAGGACCATGGGGATTATACCAAAGCTCCCAAACGGGCGGGAGAGTGCGGATGACTCTGCAGCACTGAATGAGAGAACTCCAGGTCCTCCTCAGCCAGGGTATCAAATTTGTAGAATTTTTGCAAACGTGTTTGCCCCTGACCAAGTAGCTGCTCGGCAAAGTTGTAAAGCCGAGACCTCTCGGGCAGCCGCCCAAGATGAGCCCACCTTTCTTGTGGAATGGGCATTGACAGATTTTGGCTGTGGCAGGCCTGCCACAGTATGTGCAAGCTGAATTGTACTACAAATCCAACGAGCAATAGTCTGCTTAGAAGCAGGAGCACCCAGCTTGTTAGGTGCATATAGGATAAACAGCGAGTCAGATTTTCTGACTCTAGCCGTTCTGGAAACATATATTTTCAGTGCCCTGACAACGTCTAGCAACTTGGAGTCCTCCAAGTCCTTAGTAGCCTAGGCACCACAATAGGCTGGTTCAGGTGAAACGCTGACACCACCTTTGGGAGAAACTGGGGACGAGTCCTCAATTCTGCCCTATCCATATGGAAAATCAAATAAGGGCTTTTACAAGACAAAGCCGCCAACTTTGATACTCGCCTGGCAGAAGCCAAGGCCAATAACATAACCACCTTCCACGTGAGATATTTCAGATCCACGGTTTTTAGTGGTTCAAACCAATGTGATTTTAAGAAACTCAACACCACGTTGAGATCCCAAGGTGCCACAGGAGGCACAAACGGGGGCTGACTCTGCAGCACTCCTTTTATAAATGTCTGAACTTCAGGTACTGAAGCTAGTTCTTTTTGAAAGAAAATCGACAGAGCCGAGATCTGTACCTTAATGGAACCCAATTTAAGGCCCATAGTCACTCCTGCTTGCAGGAAATGCAGAAATCGACCTAGTTGAAATTCCTCTGTTGGGGCCCTTTCGGCCTCACACCATGCAACATATTTTCGCCATATGCGGTGATAATGAGTTGCTGTAACCTCTTTCCTGGCTTTAGTAAGCGTAGGAATGACTTCCTCCGGAATGCCCTTTTCCTTCAGGATCCGGCGTTCAACCGCCATGCCGACAAACGCAGCTGCGGTAAGTCTTGGAACAGACAGGGCCCCTGCTGCCGCAGGTCCTGTCTGAGTGGCAGAGGCCATGGGTCCTCTGATATAAATTCTTGAAGTTCTGGGTACCAAGCTCTTCTTGGCCATCCACGAGTATCGTTCTTACTCCTCGCCTTCTTATTATTCTCAGTACCTTTGGTATGAGAGGCAGAGGGGAGAACACATAAACCGACTGGTACACCCACGGTGTTACCAGAGCGTCCATAGCTATCGCCTGAGGGTCCCTTGACCCGGTGCAATATCTTTTATAGCTTTTTGTTGAGGCGGGACGCCATCATGTCCACCTGTGGCCTTTCCCAATGGTGTACAATCCTATTGGAAGACTTCTGGAGGAAGTCCCCATTCTCCCGGGTGGAGGTTGTGTCTGTTGAGAAGATCTGCTTCCCAGTTGTCCACTCCGGGAATGAACACTGCTGACAGTGCTAACACATGATTTTCCGCCTATCGGAGAATCCTTGTGGCTTCTGCCATCGCCATCCTGCTTCTTGTGCCGCCCTGTTGGTTTACATGGGCAACTGCCGTGATGTTGTCTGATTGGATCAGTACCGGCTGGTTTTGAAGCAGAGGCCTTGCCGGCCTCAGGGCATTGTAAATGGCCCTCAGGTCCAGAATATTTATGTGTAGGGAAATAACCTGACTTGACCAAAGTCCCTGGAAATTTCTTCCCTGTGTGACTGCCTCCCAGCCTCAAAGGCTGGAATCCATGGTCACTAGGACCTAGTCCTGTATGCCGAACCTGCGGCCCTCTTGAAGATGGGCACTCTGCAGCCACCACAGTAGAGATACCCTGGTCCTTGGAGACAGGGTTATCAGCCTATGCATCGGAAGATGCGATCCGGACCACTTGTCCAACAGGTCCCTCTGAAAAGTTCTTGTATGGAACCTGCCTAATGGGATTGCTTCGTAGGAAGCTACCATTTTTCCCAGGACTCGCGTGCAATGATGCACCGCTACCTATTTTGGCTTCAGGAGGTCTCTGACTAGAGATGACAACTCCTTGGCTTTCTCCTCCGGGAGAAACACTATTTCTGATTTATGTCCAGAACCATCCCCAGGAACAGTAGACGTGTCATAGGAACAGCTGTGACTTTGGACTGTTTAGAATCCAACCATGCTGTTGTAGCACTTTCCAAAATAGTGCTACCCCGACTACCAACTGCTCCTTGGACTTCGCCCTTATAACGAGATTGTCCAAGTACGGGATAATTACAACTCCCTTTTTTTGAAGGAGTATCAACATTTCGGCCATTACCTTGATAAAACACCCTCGGTGCCATGTACAGTCCAACGGCAGTGTCTGGACTTGGTAATAATAATCCTGTACCACAAATCTGAGGTACTCCTGGCGAGGATGGTAAATGGGGACATGCAGGTAAGCATCCTTGATGTCCCAGGATACCATGTAATCCCCCTCGTCCAGGCTTGGAATAACCGCCCTGAGCGATTCCATCTTGAACTTGAATTTTTGTGTTCAAGGATTTTAAATATAAAATGGGTCACACCGAACCATGCGGTTTCGGTACCCCAACCCGTGTGGAATAGTAACCCCGTCCTTGTTGAAGTAGGGGCACCTTGAGTATTACCTGCTGGGAATACCGCTTATTAATTGCCTCTAGCACAGCCTCCCTGCCTGAGGGAGTTGTCAGCAAGGCATATTTTAGGAAACGGCTGGGGGGAGACATCTCGAATTCCAGCTTGTACCCCTGAAATACTACTTGAAAGAAACAGGGATCCACCTGTGAGCGAGCCCACTAATTGCTGAAATTTTTGAGACGGCCCCCCACCGTACCTGGCTACACCTGTGGAGCACCCGCGTCATGGTGTGGCCTCACAGGAGGCGGGGGAAGAATCTTGATTCTGGGAACAGGCTGACTGGTGCAGCTTTTTTCCCTCTACCCTTGTCTCTGTACAGAAAGGAAGCGCCATTTGACCCGCTTGCTTTTCTGAAGCCGAATGGACTGTACCTTTGTCTGTGAGGAAACCTGAGGTAAAATTATTTCTTCCCAGCAGTTGCTGTGGATACGAGGTCCCAGAGACCATCCCCAAATAATTCCTCACCCTTATAAGGCTCTCTATGCGCTTTTTAAGTCAGCATCACCTGTCCAGTGACAGGTCTCTAATACCCTCCTGACAGAATGGACATTACATTTATTTTGGATGCCAGCCGGCAAAATATCCCTCTGTGCATCCCCCATATATAAGACGACGTCTTTAATATGTTTTTATGTTTGCCAACTAGTATCCCTGTTTGACAGGGTCACCGACCACGCTGCAGCAGCACTATCTGCAGGTCTCAGTCTAGTACCTGAGTGTGTAAATACAGACTTCAGGATAGCCTCCTGTTTTTTATCAACAGGTACCTATTAAAGTGGCCGTATCCTAAGACGGCAGTGCCACCTTTTTTGACAAACGTGTGAGCGCCTTATCCACCCTAGGGGATATCTCCCAGCGTAACTTATCCACCTGGCGGGAAAGGGTACGCCATCAGTAACTTTTTATAAATGACCAGTTTCTTAACGGGGGAACCCACGCTTTCACACACTTCATTTATTCATCTGATGGGGGAACAAAACACTGCCTGTTTTTTCTCCCCAAACCTAAAACCCATTTTTAGAGGTGCTTGGGTTAAAGTCAGAAATGTATAACACATTTTTTATTGCCGGGATCACGTCACGGATGTTCCTAGTGGATTGTGTATATGTCTCCACCTTGTCGACACTGGAGTCAGACTCCGCGTCGACATCTGTGTCTGCCATCTGAGAGAGCGGGCGTTTTTGAGCCCCTGAAGGCCTTTGAGACGCCTGGGCAGGCGCGGGCTGCGAAGCCGGCTGTCCCACAGCTGTTACGTCATCCACCCTTTTATGTAAGGAGTTGACACTGTCGGTTAATACCTTTCACCTATCCATCCACTCTGGTGTCGGCCCCACAGGGGGCGACATCACATATATCGGCCTCTGTTCTGTCACCATATAAGCCTCCTCATTCAACATGTCGACACAGCCGTACCGACACACCGCAGACACACAGGGAATGCTCTAAACGAGGACAGGACCCACAAAAGCCCTTTGGGGGGACAGAGTAAGAGTATGCCAGCACACACCAGAGCGCTATATATATACAGGGACTAACTGAGTTATGTCCCTAATAGCTTTTATATAATATACTGTATACAGTGCCAATTTTAATGCCCCCCCTCTCTTTTCCCTCTTACTGTGCAGGGAAGAGCCAGGGAGCTTCCCTCCAGCCGAGCTGTGAGGGAAAAATGGCGCCAGTGTGCTGAGGAGATAGGCTCCGCCCCTTTTTCGCGGCCTATTCTCCCGTTTTTTATGGAATTCTGGCAGGGGTATTTACCTCATATATAGCCCCTGGGGCCATATATTGAGGTATTTTAGCCAGCCAAGGTGTTTTTATTGCTGCCTCAGGGCGCCCCCCCCCAGCGCCCTGCACCCTCAGTGACCGGAGTGTGAAGTGTGTGAGAGGAGCAATGGCGCACAGCTGCAGTGCTGTGCGCTACCTTGGTGAAGACAGAGTCTTCATGCCGCCGATTTTCCGGACCATCTTCTTGCTTCTGGCTCTGTAAGGGGGACGGCGGCGCGGCTCCGGGACCGAACATCAAGGCTGGGCCTGCGGTCGATCCCTCTGGAGCTAATGGTGTCCAGTAGCCTAAGAAGCCCAATCCGGCTGCAAGCAGGCGAGTTCGCTTCTTCTCCCCTTAGTCCCTCGCTGCAGTGAGCCTGTTGCCAGCAGGTCTCACTGAAAATAACAAAGTCTAAGACTATAACTTTCTAAGAGCTCAGGAGAGCCCCTAGTGTGCATCCAACCTCGGCCGGGCACGAAATCTAACTGAGGCTTGGAGGAGGGTCATAGTGGGAGGAGCCAGTGCACACCAGGTAGTCTAAGATCTTTCTAGAGTGCCCAGCCTCCTTCGGAGCCCGCTATTCCCCATGGTCCTTACGGAGTTCCCAGCATCCACTAGGACGTTAGAGAAATAGCATTTAATTCCTTTGACGCAGGGAAGGTTAGCGAGGCTTTCTTATTTTCAGTGAAGTAAGCCCCCTCAACCTGCTTGGGTGTTGTATCAGCAATATTCAACACATCTCTAATGGCCTCTATCATCAACTGCACCCCTTTAGCAAGAGATGCTGCTCCCCGCAACACATCCCCGTCACTGTCTGCAGTGTCAGAATCGGTATCCGTATCATCCTGCATGATCTGCGCAAGAGCACGTTTATGTGAATATACAGCGGGGAGCCCTGAGGTACCAGAACTGGGACAGACTGCCATAGAATTATGTAAAGCCTGAGTTGCAGATTCATTTTGTGCAACCCTATTTGAAATCTGAAAAATCATAGATTTGATAGAGGATAACCACTCAGGCTCCCTTGCTGGTATCTGTGCTAAACCAGTGCAATCCTGGTTACATGGAATGGTAACATCCTGAGAGGACACATCCTGAGAGGACATATCCAGAGATTGGAGACAACACATACACAGCGCTTTTAATGTAAAGGGAGACCCCTACTAGCGCTGACTGTGCACCTTAATAGGTTACACATTCTTAATGCAGCCCCCCCCTTCTAAAGCCCCATGTCCCGTGAGAGATAGCTGGAGCTGCTGTGGAGGGACTTGCTCTACCTGGACAGCGCTGTGCAGGCAGGAATATGGCGCTGAAAGCTGCTGGGTCCGCTCTGAGAGGCTCCGCCCCCAAAATGGCGCTGTCTTCCTGCTCTTCACAAGGATTATACTGGCCTGAGGTAAAATGCTGGCTGAGATCCACGGACTCCGACAGGCTTGCTGACCAGTGCAGGGTTCAGGCGCTGGCTCAGGGCACCCCTCACAGCGCCGCACTAAGTACCGCTGAGCCTCCGGAGCGCAGTTAGTACTGTGCTCCTACCCTGTTACCGCCATCTTCACACCGGCCCCCCGCTTGCTAGGAGGGTCGGTGACTCACTCGCCACTGATCTTCAGCTCTGTAAGGGGGTGGCGGCATGCTGCTGGGGTGAGCGATCCCCTGTGGCTGGGAACGATCTATCCCCTGAGGAGCTCAGTGTCCTGTCAGCGGAGATAGTGGCTTAGACCCCGCAGGGCGGACACTACTCCCCCCCTTAGTCCCACAAAGCAGGGAGCCTCCCTGTAAAATAATAAACTCTAAAAAAAACTTTACTAAAGAAGCTCTGTAGAGCTCCCCTAGCTGTGACCGGCTCCTCCAGGCACATTTTCTAAACTGAGTCTGGTAGGAGGGGCATAGAGGGAGGAGCCAGCCCACACTCTCAAACTCTTAAAGTGCCAATGGCTCCTGGTGGACCCATCTATACCCCATGGTACTAATGTGGACCCCAGCATCCTCTAGGACGTAAGAGAAATTATTATTTTTTCTTTATTTATATGGCGATTTTTGGTGCGCAGAGCATTTCTTTCTCCTTTTTATTTATATGGTGCCACATGGGATCCGCAGCGCTCAATTACAGAGTAAACAAATAAGTAAAACATGAAGACAGTGACTTACAGTTCAATACACTATAGGACAAGTACAGGGTATATAAGCATATCTGCGTCAGTAAGCAGCACTGAAATAAGTATCAGGGCGGCAGAAAACCGAGGGATTTGGTGTCATCAAAGGGAGTATTGAAAAGAAGATAGGTTAAGTAAGAGACGTAAAAGCACATGAAGGAAGAGGACCCTGCTCGTGAAAGCTTACATTATATGGTGCAATAAATTACACCACTGACATAGGGTACCCCTTACCGATTTATCCCAGTTGTAAAAGCCAGTATATCATGATATCCAGCGTACATTTCAGTCTGAGAGAGTTTATCACGGTGATGTAACATTTTGGTATTGAAAACACATGATCATGATAGAGTTTAGGAAATTCACCTTGATTGCCTGCCCGAAGCAGCCCCTTCCCAGCACCTCCCCAGGGATGAGGTCTGAGGGCCTGAATATGCGATGTGACCCAGTAACACCGCGGACAGATTCAGAGCGGCACATATCTCTTCTAGAGCATGAGGGGGATCCCACACAGCTGGATCCAGGCGATCGGTCTATGCTGCAGCTGCGCCTGGACACGGGAGACGGAGAAAGCCATTACATACCAGCTGTAAATTATATAACCCAGATTGTATCTTTCTCTTAGCACAGATTCAGGGTTACATACAGCTGATATTACTCATGTGACAGAGAATACAGTAATATTAGTACAATTTTAATTTTGGCATGTTTTATTATTTTACAATAAATGAAAGTTAATATCAAGCTTAAATATGGGGAAAGTGGGTATGATGTAATAACATGAAGCCGTGGCATCTCTGTACTTATAAATTCTCTTACAATACAGTATAAGGGAGGTCCCGTTACACCGGAACATTACTGGTATATGGGGTGTCTTGATCAACACCAGCTCACAGTCAGGCGCACTTACAAAATTGGCGTAACAGTACAACAATTGATGGAATCTATTCATAAACCATTTACAATTTGGATTTAATAGTAACATAGTAATTGAGGTTGAAAAAGGGCAAAACGCCCATCGTGTTCAACCTGTATTCTGTATTAAGTTGAGTTGATTTTACTGTACCTGCTGAAAAATGTTTTTATGACTAGTTAACAACTATAAGTCATGTTACACCCGGATTAACGTCAATATTTTAAATGTTGTAACCTTGGATATCCTTTTCAATCAGAAATTCATCCAATCCTTTTTTAAATGCATTTTCAGAGTCCGTAATTACCACTTTCTCTGGCAAGGAATTCCAAATCCTGATTGCCCTAACAGTAAAGAACCCTTTCCTCCGTTGTGTACGGATTTTTTTTCCCTCCAGCCTCAACGAGTGCCCACGTGTCCTAAACAGAGTTCTTTTAATAAATAATTCATCTGATAACTCTTTGTAGTGTCCCTTTACATATTTGAAGACATTAATAATATCCCCTCTTAGATGCTTCTTTTCCAGTGTATACATGTTCAACCTAGTAAGCCTTTTCTCGTAATCCAGTCCCTCTAGCCCCTTAATCAATTTAGTAGCTCGCCTTTGAATCCTTTCGAATTCCGATATCTTTTTTTATACAGTGGTGCCCAAAACTGAACACAATATTCCAGGTGCGGATGTACCAATAATTTGTACAGCGGCAGGATTACATCCTCATCCCTTGTCTCAATTTCCCGTTTTATGCACGCTAGCAGCTTACTTGCGGGCACCTTACTTGCCTTCTTTACTGCGCTTTGACATTGTATACGGTTATTAAGCTTATTATCAATGAGTACCCCCAAATCTTTTTCCAAAACTGTTACCCCTAGACTTTCCCCAATTAATATGTAGTATGCAAGTTTGTTTTTAGTTCCGAAATGCATAACCTTGCATTTTTCTATATTGAACCTCATTCTCCATTTAGACGCCCAGATTTCAAGTTTAGATAAGTCATTCTGCAGAGACTCCACATCTATTTCTGAATTAATTACCCTACACAGTTTAGTATCATCTGCAAAGATTGAAACTGTGCTTTCCAGGCCTATTTCTAGGTCATTGATAAATATGTTGAACAGTAGTGGCCCGAGTACGGACCCTTGTGGTATTCCGTTGACTACCGGTGTCCAGCTTGAAGACTTTCTGTTGACCACTACTCGCTGTACCCTGTTGTCCAGCCAGTTACTTATCCAAGTACAAACAGTTTTTCCTAGGCCAAGCTCCATTAATTTGATGATCAGTCTCCTGTGAGGCACTGTATCGAAGGCTTTTGCAAAATCTAAGTATACCACATCCACTGCTTTTCCCTGGTCAAGATTGTCGCTCACTTCCTCGTAGAAGTTAACTAAGTTAGTTTGACATGATCTGTCCCTCACAAACCCATGCTGGTTCTTGCTAATAATCAGTTATTAGCTAATAATCAGTATATCAGTTTGAATTAATAGACCTCCTACAACTTGTACTACATTCATGGCTTTATATTTCTTGTTCTTGTGTCTTTTAGGCATTGGGTATGCGAGACCGGCGTTTGGGATCCCGGCAGTCAGCACACCGACTGCCAGAATGCAGACAGGGGGGCGAGCGCTGCACTCACCACAGATTCTATTCCCACTCCATGGGTGTCGTGGACACCCACGAGTTGGTATAGCCCTTGGCCCCCTGTCGGCATTCTGGAGGTTGGGATCCCGGCGTCGGTATGCTGACTGCTGGGAACCGAACTAGTCTTGTAACTACATCCCCTTTTAGCTATGCCCTTTTATAATAAGAGTTTTTTTTTTTTTTGTAAATGTTCCCTTATTCCTACTAAGCTTCACAAATTGTCCAGGAGAGCGTCCCAAGAAGAGACCATGCCATTTGGTAAAGGATTAAATTAGGCCACACCCTGGCTCCGCCTCTTCTCCTGCACATCAGTCTCATATTGCTGATCAGTGTATTACTATGCTCCAGCATAACTACCTCCCTCCTGCATCTCACCATCAGTTTTTACAGTGTTCTTTAAAATTAAGTTTAAAAAAAATGCTGTCGCTCTAGTGACAGGTCCACTCTAAGGCAATGAAACCTACACAGTAACATAGAAACATAGAATTTGACGATAGATAAGAACCACTTGGCCCATCTAGTCTGCCCCTTTTTTTTTATCCTTTAGGCAATCTCAACCCTTTTTGAATCTTAATTCTTTGTTATTATATTCATATGCCTATCCCAAGCATGTTTAAATTGCTCTACAGTCTTAGCCTCTACCACCTCTGATGGGAGGCTATTCCACTTATCCACTACCCTTTCTGTGAAGTAATTTTTCCTTAAATTTCCCCTGAACTCCCCCACGCCCTCCAGTCTCATTGTATGTCCTCCAGTTCTAATACTTCCCTTCCTTTGAAGAATGTTTCCCTCCTGAACTTTGTTAAGACCCTTGATATATTTGAAAGTTTCTATCATATCCCCCCTTTCCCTTCTCTCCTCCAAACTATACATGTTAAGATCTTTTAGCCTTTCCGGGTACGTTTTGTGATATAGGCCATGCACCATTATAGTTGCCCTTCTTTGTACACTCTCTAATGTATTTATATCTTTCTGGAGATATGGTCTCCAGAACTGGACACAGTAACATAAACTCATGTGAAGGTAGACAATTCATTTAAAGGCATACTGTACTTTAACTAAAAGAAAATACATCTTTCCCTAACAGTTACATTATAATAATGGATTTTTAAAATGACTTGAAGAAATACTTCTGTGATTGTACAATAATTTAACAATAGCACTTGAGTGGTAAAACATAATTTTTACATAATATAAACTAGAATATACTAAATCTAGGCACTCAAGATAAAACAAGATTAAAAAATAAACACAAAGGAGAATTGTGACATGCCTGTATTTTTAGCTAAGCTTCACAAATTGTCCAGGAGAGCGTCCCAAGAAGAGACCACGCCATTTGGTAAAGGATTAAATTAGGCCACACCCTGGCTCCGCCTCTTCTCCTGCACATCAGTCTCATATTGCTGATCAGTGTATTACTATGCTCCAGCATAACTACCTCCCTCCTGCATCTCACCATCAGTTTTTACAGTGTTCTTTAAAATTAAGTTTAAAAAAAATGCTGTCGCTCTAGTGACAGGTCCACTCTAAGGCAATGAAACCTACACAGTAACACAGAAACATAGAATTTGACGGCAGATAAGAACCACTTGGCCCATCTAGTCTGCCCCCTTTTTTTTATCCTTTAGGCAATCTCAACCCTTTTTGAGTCTTAATTCTTTGTTATTATATTGTATAATTAAGTGAAAAGTTCCACAATATTTCTTCTTAATAAACAGATATATTATGTAGAGAAAGTTATATCTCTATGCACAGCTCCGTGTAATGGCTGCAATATAATTTCATAATAAAATAATGACATAAATAAATAACTAAGAGTGCCTTACGTCACAGGCCTCTGGCGTCTAATCGCAGTCTCTGTGCATGGCGTGGGTATAGTGGAGTTTTCATGAGGGTCATGTTCGATAGTCAGCTGCAGAATTCGGCTGGTCTCCTGTATTAAGAGATCAATCTACAAAGAAGACGGGAGGGTCACATGAAACGTAAAGTAACAAAGCTATCTACGTAAGGACAAGCATAATAACGCACCTCATCAAGGGGAACACTGCGGATAGGGGTGCCATTGATCTCCAGTATTCGATCTCCTACATGAATTGAGCCTTGAATATCGGGGCTGAGGCAATCAGTGGATACCCTAAAAGGCACGGAGGGGCAATGATCATTTTGATATTCATATTCATAATAAAAGAGTATTAGAAATATAGATAGATATAGATAAATTAATTGTGTCTGCGTGGTTTGTTACATTGAGTTAATTGCTTCATAGACTTTTATTACTAATGCCATAAAGGTTAAAATGCTCAATTGTGCATGTTTTTGATTGCACAGATACAGAAACATATATAAAAATCTAATGCATAATAAAAAGTGCAAAACAGGTGCATGGCTCAGCAGCCATTTAGAGTGGATGTGGATCTGCAGAGTTTGCTAATCTTGCACATTTCTGCCTGCAATGAGAATTCCTCTTCCTTAGCCACTATAAAACCCCGTATTTGCTTTCAGTAGCAATTTTAGACTGGCATTGCTGTGTAACCTGCATCTAGTCTGCATTCCTGCCTCAGGCCTATTCTTCAGCAGATTGTGGTGGTGTATCCATTCCAGGTTGTTTCCCACTGTAGGTACTTCGGAGACTCGGCTTTTCCACAAGCCTTTCTTATTCCTGGTTACCGACCCGACCTCGCTGTCCCCAACATGCCACTGCACTATTGCCAATGTTCTCACTTTTTATGTTTTTGGGGTTTTTCTTATTCTACAATGCCTCTGGCTTCCCAAGCCTTATACTGTCTGTTTTGGGCCAGGTTTGGCACCTCAAGCCTTGAGGAATTGGTTTTAGCAGCAGCCTCTTCGGCTCTGCCATCTGGTGAAGAGTGGGGAAAGGGGGAGGGAGGGATATCTTTACATTTCTGATTCTACAGGAGGAGTTGAGACCTTTGAGTCTACACCTAGAAACATTACATTGGGGGCATTAATTGGAACAATATCCTTGGAAGGTACAGTGCACAGTTTGAATGTTTTTTTTTTCTCCATCCAGCAGGATCAAAAACATAGTTTAGTGGCTTCTGGGACAAGGTGGTCATGTGATCGCTGAAGACCACTAAAGAAGTGGAGGTTTTTAACCCTATCTATAGGGGATCCTTAGTATATTTGGTGGGGGTGTTTGAAGCTTCAGTTATTTTGGATGGTGATGATTAAAACATCTAAAAATATTCTGGGTGATGATGCGCTTACTGTTCCAGATTTCTGGATTCTCAACATAATTAAAACTATTAAATAAATCTCCTTCCAGGCACTAGTACGCAGCGGCGTCACTACGGGGGTGCAGGTGCGACCCGCCATGGGGTGACACCAAAATGCCTGCTCCTCTTCAGAGACAGGAGCCGGGTGTTGCACTGTAACATTACATGCAGCACTCTACTCCTGTCACAGTGTAGGAGCCGGCACTGCAGACAGTCTTTGGGACCCCCAAAGTGACAAAAATGGGGGCAAGCTTTGAGACCACTCCCATTCCTGCAAAGCCACGCTCTTCCTGTGAAATCAAGCCCCCTTTTTACAGGCGTTTGCATGGAGTCTTCCACGAGCATTGGGTGTCACCAAGGATAGTAACGTCCCTACTAGCATGGTTAAAATGCTTATCCTCCATTGTTGCATTTCACAGATTTGCCACATCATATAAGGGGAACACTCTGTTTATTTATACCGGTATTTGTGTCATCTTGGCCTTAGTAATTCCCATCCATAGGCTTCTTGTCAGCACCAAAAAATAACTATCATAAGGTAGGGTAAGGTACCTTTCGGTGTGTAACTGCTGGGATGAGGGAAAACGAACATGTTAAGTGCCTTCCCCATCTGCCAGGTCTACTAATATTTTGGGAGTGCCGGTTGATGTTGTCTGGCTATCTACTTAGTTGCACATCGTTTGAAAGAGGGGACTGTCCTCTTTCCAATAACACTGAGTTTATTGAAGCCAGGATGGGAGATATATTCCCCCACCCCTGGACTTCATAATGATTTCTGCAGTGCAGGGGTGTTCTGTGATCACACATAGGGGCCCATTTATCAACTAGTGATGAAACTTGTGAATGATAAAACATGTTGCATATGATAAATGGTGCTCCAGCCAATTATCTCCCAACTGTCATTTTTCAAACGCAACAGTTGGCTGGAGCACCATTTATCATACGCCATGAGTCGATATGGGGAGGAAGCAGTATCAGCGCACATTATGTGCGCTATACCACTTCCCCCCATGTATGATGGCAGCGGTGCCAGCTCAGTGACAGGGGAGCTATGCGTCCCTGTCCATATCGGCGCTGCTATCTAAAAGATAGCAGGCCGATATGCACGGGCAATGTATGAACGGTCAGCATCGATTTCGACAGCTGCATGGTGGCGATGCCCAGAGTTGTCCCTGGCTATGGCGGATGCCAGCTCCGGACTGCGCTGGGAGTCTCGTGTGAGTAGCGAGATTCCACACATGTGCAGAGGAGCCGACTGGGTAGTGAGACACAGCTCGGGGGACATCGCTGGAGGGTGGAGCTTTCACCTAGGCAAAAAAAAAATTGACTTTTTGCTATTTTGTGGGCGAATGGGGATTCGCCCTATTCAATAGCAGGGCCATTTTTTCGCCTAGGCAAAAAATTCAGTAGAAGCGAAAAACATGTGGTTTGGCGAATCCACGTGTTTTTTCACCTGCACTGGCAAAAACGCGGGCTGTTTTCGTTGATTTTGAGGCATTTTTCACCAATGCCTTTTCACTAAAAAAAAAAGGTGAAAAGGCACTGGTGATAATTTCCATAAAACTGCTGTATTACTTCTTATTGGTCAATAAAGACAATTTGCATAAAAAATCCATGGGAAACAGCATTTAAATTTCAAGCCAGCTCTAAAGCAGTGTAATCTCAGACTATGGGGGTCATTCTGACCTGATCGCACACTAGGTTTTTTCGCTGCACTCAGATCAGGTCAGAACTGCGCATGCGTATGCACCGCAATGCGCAGGTGCGTCGTACGGCTACAAAGCGGATCGTTGCTGGGCGATGGATTTAACGAAGAATCCATTCGCACAGCCGATCGCAAGGAGATTGACAGGAAGAAGGTGTTTGTGGGTGTCAAGTGACCGTTTTCTGGGAGTGTTTGGAAAAACGCAGGCGTGTCCTTGCGTTTGCAGGATGGGTGTCTGACGTCAATTCCGGGACAGGACAGGTTGAAGTGATCGCAAGGGCTGAGTAAGTTCAGAGCTACTCAGAAACTGCACAAAATGATTTTGCACAGCTCGGCTGCACATGCGATCGCACACTTGCAAGGCTAAAATGCACTCCCCTGTGGGCGGCGACTATGCATTCGCACGGCTGCTAAAAACAGCTAGCGAGCGATCAACTCGGAATGACCCCCTATGTCAGTAACAAAAGATCACATGTGTTTTGTGTTGTCTTTATAATTATAATAATCTTTTTTTTCAAAGTGGTGAATTCTTATAGTTTGGCTAAGCAGAATCAATAAGAATTTACTTACCGATAATTCTATTTCTCGGAGTCCGTAGTGGATGCTGGGGTTCCTGAAAGGACCATGGGGAATAGCGGCTCCGCAGGAGACAGGGCACAAAAGTAAAGCTTTCCGATCAGGTGGTGTGCACTGGCTCCTCCCCCTATGACCCTCCTCCAAGCCAGTTAGGTACTGTGCCCGGACGAGCGTACACAATAAGGGAGGAATTTTGAATCCCGGGTAAGACTCATACCAGCCACACCAATCACACCGTACAACTTGTGATCTAAACCCAGTTAACAGTATGATAACAGCGGAGCCTCTGAAAAGATGGCTCACAACAATAATAACCCGATTTTTGTAACTATGTACAAGTATTGCAGATAATCCGCACTTGGGATGGGCGCCCAGCATCCACTACGGACTCCGAGAAATAGAATTATCGGTAAGTAAATTCTTATTTTCTCTATCGTCCTAGTGGATGCTGGGGTTCCTGAAAGGACCATGGGGATTATACCAAAGCTCCCAAACGGGCGGGAGAGTGCGGATGACTCTGCAGCACCGAATGAGAGAACTCCAGGTCCTCCTTAGCCAGGGTATCACATTTGTAGAATTTAGCAAACGTGTTTGCCCCTGACCAAGTAGCTGCTCGGCAAAGTTGTAAAGCCGAGACCCCTCGGGCAGCCGCCCAAGATGAGCCCACCTTCCTTGTGGAATGGGCATTTACATAATTTGGCTGTGGCAGGCCTGCCACAGAATGTGCAAGCTGAATTGTATTACACATCCAACTAGCAATAGTCTGCTTAGAAGCAAGAGCACCCAGTTTGTTGGGTGCATACAGGATAACAGCAAGTCAGTTTTCCTGACTCCAGCCGTCCTGGAACATATTTTCAGGGCCCTGACAACATCTAGCAACTTGGAGTCCTCCAAGTCCCTAGTAGGTGCAAGGCACCATAATAAGCTGGTTCAGGTGAAACACTGATACCACCTTAGGGAGAGAACTGGGGACGAGTCCGCAGCTCTGCCCTGTCCGAATGGACAAACAGATATGGGCTTTTTTGAGAAAAAAACACCAATTTGACACTCGCCTGGTCCAGGCCAGGGCCAAGAGCATGGTCACTTTTCATGTGAGATGCTTCAAATCCACAGATTTGACTGGTTTTAAACCAATGTGATTTGAGGAATCCCAGAACTACGTTGAGATCCCACAGTGCCACTGGAGGCACAAAAGGGGGTTGTATATGCAATACTCCCTTGACAAACTTCTGGACTTCAGGAACTGAAGCCAATTCTTTCTGGAAGAAAATCGACAGGGCCGAAATTTGAACCTTAATGGACCCCAATTTGATGGCCCATAGACACTCCTGTTTGCAGGAAATGCAGGAAACGACCGAGTTGAAATTTCTTTGTGGGGCCTTCCTGGCCTCACACCACGCAACATATTTTCGCCACATGTGGTGATAATGTTGTGCGGTCACCTCCTTTCTGGCTTTGACCAGGGTAGGAATGACCTCTTCCGGAATGCCTTTTTCCCTTAGGATCCGGCTTTCCACCGCCATGCCGACAAAACGCAGCTGCGGTAAGTCTTGGAACAGACATGGTACTTGCTGAAGCAAGTCCCTTCTTAGCGGCAGAGGCCATAAGACCTCTGTAAGCATCTCTTGAAGTTCCGGGTACCAAGTCCTTCTTGGCCAATCCGGAGCCATGAGTATAGTTCTTACTCCTCTACGTCTTATAATTCTCAGCACCTTAGGTATGAGAAGCAGAGGAGGGAACACATACACCGACTGGTACACCCACGGTGTTACCAGAACGTCCACAGCTATTGCCTGAGGGTCTCTTGACCTGGCGCAATACCTGTCCCGTTTTTTTGTTCAGACGGGACGCCATCATGTCCACCTTTGGTATTTCCCAACGGTTTACAATCATGTGGAAAAAACTTCCCGATGAAGTTTCCACTCTCCCGGGTGGAGGTCGTGCCTGCTGAGGAAGTCTGCTTCCCAGTTTCCATTCCCGGGATGAAACACTGCTGACAGTGCTATCACATGATTTTCCGCCCAGCGAAAAGTCCTTGCAGTTTTTGCCATTGCCCTCCTGCTTCTTGTGTCGCCCTGTCTGTTTACGTGGGCGACTGCCGTGATGTTTTTCCCACTGGATCAATACCGGCTGACCTTGAAGCAGAGGTCTTGCTAAGCTTAGAGCATTATAAATTTACCCTTAGCTCCAGTATATTTATGTGGAGAAAAGTCTCCAGACTTGATCACACTCCCTGGAAATTTTTTCCTTGTGTGACTGCTCCCCAGCCTCTCGGGCTGGGCTCCGTGGTCACCAGCATCCAATCCTGAATGCCGAATCTGCGGCCCTCTAGAAGATGAGCACTCTATAACCACCACAGGAGAGACACCCTTGTCCTTGGATATAGGGTTATCCGCTGATGCATCTGAAGATGCGATCCGGACCATTTGTCCAGCAGATCCCACTGAAAAGTTCTTGCGTGAAATCTGCCGAATGGAATTGCTTCGTAGGAAGCCACCATTTTTACCAGGACCCTTGTGCAATGATGCACTGTTTTTAGGAGGTTCCTGACTAGCTCGGATAACTCCCTGGCTTTCTCTTCCGGGAGAAACACCTTTTTCTGGACTGTGTCCAGAATCATCCCTAGGCACAGCAGACGTGTCGTCGGGATCAGCTGCGATTTTGGAATATTTAGAATCCACCCGTGCTGTTGTAGCAGTATCCTAGATAGTGCTACTCCGACCTCCAACTGTTCCCTGGACTATGCCCTTATCAGGAGATCGTCCAAGTAAGGGATAATTAAGACGCCTTTTCTTCGAAGAAGAATCATCATTTCGGCCATTACCTTGGTAAAGACCCGGGGTGCCGTGGACAATCCAAACGGCAGCGTCTGAAACTGATAGTGACAGTTCTGCACCACGAACCTGAGGTACCCTTAGTGAGAAGGGCAAATTTGGGACATAGAGGTAAGCATCCCTGATGTCCCGGGACACTATATAGTCCCCTTCTTCCTGGTTCGTTATCACTGCTCTGAGTGACTCCATCTTGATTTGAACCTTTGTAAGTGTTCAAAAATTTTTTTAGAATAAGTCTCACCTAGCCTTCTGGCTTCAGTACCACAATATAGTGTGGAATAATACCCCTTTTCTTGTAGTAGGAGGGGTAATTTAATTATCACCTGCTGGGAATACAGCTTGTGAATTTTTTCCCATACTGCCTCCGTGTCGGAGGGAGACCTTGGTAAAGCAGACTTCAGGAGCCTGCGAAGGGGAAACGTCTCGACATTCCAATCTGTACCCCTGGGATACTACTTGTAGGATCCAGGGGTCCTGTACGGTCTCAGCGCCATGCTGAGAACTTGTCAGAAGCGGTGGAACGCTTCTGTTCCTGGGAATGGGCTGCCTGCTGCAGTCTTCTTCCCTTTCCTCTATCCCTGGGCAGATATGATCTTATAGGGACGAAAGGACTGAGGCTGAAAAGACGGTGTCTTTTTCTGCAGAGATGTGACTTAGGGTAAAAACGGTGGATTTTCCAGCAGTTGCCGTGGCCACCAGATCCGATGGACCGACCCCAAATAACTCCTCTTCCTTTATACGGCAATACACCTTTGTGCCGTTTGGAATCTGCATCACCTGACCACTGTCGTGTCCATAACATCTTCTGGCAGTTATGGACATCGCATTTACTCTTGATGCCAGAGTGCAAATATCTCTCTGTGCATCTCGCATATATAGAAATGCATCCTTTAAATGCTCTATAGTCAATAAAATACTGTCCCTGTCAAGGGTATCAATATTTTTAGTCAGGGAATCCGACCAAGCCACCCCAGCTCTGCACATCCAGGCTGAGGCGATCGCTGGTCGCAGTATAACACCAGTATGTGTGTATATACTTTTTATGATATTTTCCAGCCTCCTGTCAGCTGGTCCTTGAGGACGGCCCTATCTATAGACGGTACCGCCACTTGTTTTGATAAGCGTGTGAGCGCCTTATCCACCCTAAGGGGTGTTTCCCAACGCGCCCTAACTTCTGGCGGGAAAGGGTATACCGCCCATAATTTTCTATCGGGGGGAACCCACGCATCATCACACACTTTATTTAATTTATCTGATTCAGGAAAAACTATGGTAGTTTTTTCACATCCCACATAATACCCTCTTTTGTGGTACTTGTAGTATCAGAAATATGTAACACCTCCTTCATTGCCTTTAACGTGTGGCCCTAATAAGGAATACGTTTGTTTATTCACCGTCGACACTGGATTCAGTGTCCCTGTCTGTGTCTGTGTCGACCGACTAAAGTAAACGGGCGTTTTAAAAACCCCTGACGGTGTTTTTGAGACGTCTGGACCGGTACTAATTGTTTGTCGGCCGTCTCATGTCGTCAACCGACCTTGCAGCGTGTTGACATTATCACGTAATTTCCTAAATAAGCCATCCATTCCGGTGTCGACTCCCTAGAGAGTGACATCACCATTACAGGCAATTGCTCCGCCTCCTCACCAACATCGTCCTCCTACATGTCGACACACACGTACCGACACACAGCACACACACAGGGAATGCTCTGATAGAGGACAGGACCCACTAGCCCTTTGGAGAGACAGAGGGAGAGTTTGCCAGCACACACCAAAAACGCTATAATTATATAGGGACAACCTTATATAAGTGTTTTCCCTTATAGCATTTTTTATATATTTCTAACGCCAAATTAGTGCCCCCCCTCTGTGTTTTAACCCTGTTTCTGTAGTGCAGTGCAGGGGAGAGCCTGGGAGCCTTCCCTCCAGCCTTTCTGTGAGGGAAAATGGCGCTGTGTGCTGAGGAGATAGGCCCCGCCCCTTTTTCGGCGGCCTCGTCTCCCGCTCTTAACGGATTCTGGCAGGGGTTAAATATCTCCATATAGCCTCCGGAGGCTATATGTGAGGTATTTTTAGCCAAAATAGGTATTCATTTGCCTCCCAGGGCGCCCCCCTCCCAGCGCCCTGCACCCTCAGTGACTGCCGTGTGAAGTGTGCTGAGAGGAAAATGGCGCACAGCTGCAGTGCTGTGCGCTACCTTTAGAAGACTGAGGAGTCTTCTGCCGCCGATTCTGGACCTCTTCTTACTTCAGCATCTGCAAGGGGGCCGGCGGCAAGGCTCCGGTGACCATCCAGGCTGTACCTGTGATCGTCCCTCTGGAGCTGATGTCCAGTAGCCAAGAAGCCAATCCATCCTGCACGCAGGTGAGTTCACTTCTTCTCCCCTAAGTCCCTCGTTGCAGTGATCCTGTTGCCAGCAGGACTCACTGTAAAGTAAAAAACCTAAGCTAAACTTTTCTAAGCAGCTCTTTAGGAGAGCCACCTAGATTGCACCCTTCTCGGCCGGGCACAAAAATCTAACTGGCTTGGAGGAGGGTCATAGGGGGAGGAGCCAGTGCACACCACCTGATCGGAAAGCTTTACTTTTGTGCCCTGTCTCCTGCGGAGCCGCTATTCCCCATGGTCCTTTCAGGAACCCCAGCATCCACTAGGACGATAGAGAAATTTTATTAAACAAGTTTAATGATCTGGAAACAGGAATTCCTAAGATATTGCGCATTGCTTTACTTGACCAAAATGTCTTCATTATTTACCACATCCGTCTCCCCCGCCACATCAGTCATTAATGATCATTTACAGCTATTTACGTTTTCTCCATTATTAGACACCCCCCCTCCCCCCCCACTCCCTGATCACATTTCCACATTGTACTAAACTTTCTTATAAACGCTCAGATTTTCCCTGACACTGACAGTCGTCTCAGTTACACATCTATAGATTTCATTTCAGTACTGAAATTTCCCACTATTGCCGTGTTACACCTTTTCGGTGTGTAATACCCCTTTTCCACTAGCTCAAAAAACACGGGTAAATGCACGGGGGCGCGCATTTACCCGTGTTTTTGGCAAGTGGAAAAGGGTAAACCCGGATCAAGTGACCCGTGAATCCTACCCGGCTATTTACCTGGGTAGGACACGGGAATGATCCGGGTAGGGTGTAGTGTAAACGGGAGCCGTGTCGATGCGACACGGCTCCCGTTTACACTGTATGGATGGGCGGCGCTGGGAGATCATGTGATCTCCCTGCGCCGCCCCTGCCGTGTAGCTAGAAGCGTCACCAACCCGGCATATGCCGGGTTGTGACTGCTAATGGGAAAGGGACCGAGCACGGGTCGCAGCAGGGGGCAGCTCCCGTGTCAGGCTCCCGGCTGCGACCCGTGCTCGTAGGTGTAAAAGGGGTATAAGTGTTATGTACAAAAGAGTGCTGAGAAGCCTTATATGCAACAAAGTAACATTTATGGACATTTTTTAAGAATAAATATATTTTAGCAATACAGCACTGTAAGAATTCGTATCTCACAGTCTAGTACCTGCACGCTCTCTCTCTGCTTAGTCAGAGACACCCACACTCTACAGAAATAAACCTGTGAAAGTCGCAGGTTTTATCTAATTATATACACACATACATTATATATATTGCACCTTAAGCATTTTTTCTTGGAGTAGAAATATATATACACATGCCGGGTCAATACCGGGTTATTTGTGCGGAATGAGAGGGGTATTAGTAAATATGAGTTAAATACATGTTGTATGCAATTTATTATCTGGGGATTTTCAGTAAGAGGGGGGTAAGGGAATCTGCTGAACAGTTTATACATATAATGTTAGATATTAAGGCTTGTTTTAGATTTGTTTGCTTTCTCCCACTAAAATGAAGTTTAGATGAAAATATGTACCTTTATAATCTATATCGCAATACTATCGCAAAACAAACAAACACCAGGGGTTAAATGTAATGGGGTCCGAGTTTGGGAGATGTGCGAGTTTACCGCAAAATGCGCACATTTTAAGAACTCGGCCAATGTAATAGGGTGCGAGAGCATGTAAATTCACATGTTTCTCAAAATCCCACAATTCACAATGTATAAACTCGCATCCAGATGTTTTTCTATTTTGAAGATACAACTCGCCCAAAGTAACAGGGTGCGATTTGACAACTCCCACCCAAAATCTTACCAAAACTCACCAAAAACTAGACCACGTTTAGATAGGCGAGTTCAATATGACACTTTGCTTAAAAATATAAAAATTCACTGCAGAAGCCCATTTACAATCATTTAACATATCTAAATAAATATCTAACTTTAAAAACCCATTTACAATAACTTAAGCCCTAAATAGTGTACCTATAGTACATGTAAATATTAAAAACCCAGTTATCAAAACCCATTACCTGTAATGAACACCCTAAATAGTGTACCTACGTGTAAGTGTTAAAAAATCCATTTATAGTAATGTACCCCCTAAATAGTGTACCCACATGTACAATGAAAAAAAAAAAATCCAAAAATTCAAAACCAATTTACACAAATAACTTACTGTAAAAATAAAGACAGACAGAAATATTTTTTAGTTTACTGAACATTAAATAAATAATAATAAAAAAAAACAAACAAACACAAAATCAACAAAACGCAAATTTTTTTTTTTTTACTATGAGGTGGAACTACCTCTGCACCCTCCCTGCACCCTTAGGTGCACCTCCACGCGTATGTACACTACGCCTAGGGTGGTCACCGGTGATGCAGTTTGGGGGCTGGTGGCTTGGAAGCTCACTACTGAAGTGGAGTGAGCATCCCTAATGACCCTTTGGGCCACCAGCTCCCTTTGCAGGCTGTGATAGTTCCTGGATGGTCTGAGTCTGCTCCTGGACGGCCTGTGTCAACTTGAACATACTCAGGTTCATCTCACTGGCCATCTGGATGTGGGTCCCCTGGGCCACCGTTGTGGTGTGGTTCAGCTTCCGTAACTTATGGGTCATGGGCCATGGCAACCATTTGTTGGGTTTGGTAATCCATGAATGCCTTCAGGTGATGCTGGAAGCTGTCAAGGGACAGTGCAAAATCCTCCACACTTGAGGTAGGGGGGCTAGACATGGCTTATGTGGGTGTACGTTGCTGGGTTGGTGGGCTAGGAGCTGGTGTGATTCCATGGGAGTGAGGATAATAGTGTCCTCCTCTGACGAATACACTGCAAGCCTAACAGGTCTGTCCGAAACAGCAGGCGCAGGTGGTGGGGAAAGTGGTGGAGATATCCAAACACGAGACAAACCTAAAAAGAAAAAAATAATGGTAAATAAACATACCTGCACTATACCAAAAAATTACGGTAATATTCGCCGGACTTAATGTCACATTGCTAATGTAATAAATTTTATGTGACATCACAGATTACATGGCCTGCTGACCCATGGAGATGTATGTAGTGTGTGTGTTTTTTTCTGTTTTGTATTCAGCAGCCTCCTCCCCGCCCTGTTTAGTGTGCTGCCTTTTTGCAGGAGCCTTGGTGCAGCAGCTCCGGAAAAACAAATGTAAAAAAATCAGTGCTGTTTAATGGTATATAGCACATGTACCTAGTGCTGAAAATACATCATAAACGATACTAAAGACCATCATTATGTGCTAATGGATTTGCCTAGAGAATTATACTGCTTGTTGGTTCTATGGCGCACATTTGCAAATGTCTCTTAAGGGGGGTACACACGGAGAGACCCGTGCTTAAAATCTAAACAATCTGATTAGATTGCTTAGAAGTTAAGTACGGATCTCTCATATGTATGCCTCCCAGCGATAGTGATGCGCGGGGCCGCTATCGCCGGTGCTAGATTGAGCCCCCTCCTCAGCACACATCGCACTGAGCAGGGGGAGAGATGCGTGCTGAGTGGTCTGCGATAGATCGCTCAGCACACATCTCTAGTGTGTGCTAAGTGTGTACCTCCCTTTACTCTGCTAGGCTGTCTCAGACTCATACAATTGAAAAGATAACGGGGGTCATTCCGAGTTGTTCGCTCGGTAAAAATCTTCGCATCGCAGCGATTTTCCGCTTAATGCGCATGCGCAATGTCCGCACTGCGACTGCGCCAAGTAAATTTGCTATGCACTTAGGAATTTTATCACGGCATTTTCATCGTTCTGGCGATCGTAATGTGATTGACAGGAAATGGGTGTTACTGGGCGGAAACAGGCCGTTTTATGGGCGTGTGGGAAAAAACGCTACCGTTTCCGGAAAAAACGCAGGAGTGGCCGGAGAAACGGGGGAGTGTCTGGGCGAACGCTGGGTGTGTTTGTGACGTCAAACCAGGAACGACAAGCAGTGAAATGATCGCAGATGCCGAGTAAGTCTGGAGCTACTCAGAAACTGCTACGAGGTGTGTAATCGCAATATTGCGATTACATCGTTCGCAATTTTAAGATGCTAAGATTCACTCCCAGTAGGCAGCGGCTTAGCATGAGCAAATCTGCTAAAATCCACTTGCGAGCGAACAACTCGGAATGACCCCCAACATTTATAAGATTTCCAATCTCAGACTTAACCTCTTCAGGGACACTGCCACACTGTATATGTGTACCTTTTTTTTTTTTTAATTGCCTATTTTTAAATGCATTACTTTTTTTACGTTTGAAACACTGAGCGGGATGTAACAGAGTCCGAGATCATCAGATGTGCAGGATGCCAGCAGAGCTTGGACATTATTCGTCTGGCATCCCGCACATCCAGCGAACTCAGACTCTATTACATCCCGCCCTATATATTTGACAAATTTTGGTGATTATATTAATTATTAAAATCTGTATTACAAGCAATGCAGTTAAATAATTATATATCTGTAACAAATTAATTTGTCCCTGAAGAGGTCAAAAAAGGAACAGCTGACACTGATTTAGGTTGGTACAATTACAAGGGGGATACTTGTTTGTTTACTCACCATGACGCCTTGGGGCTGGTGTACGGTCTATGTCCTCGATATTCAAGCCTGGAAGGACTTTAGAGGGAGATGACTTGTTTCAGCTCCTCTTCATAGTTGGTATAATAGATGGAAACAGCTTGTCCACCCCCTGTCCTGCTTTCTTGACGGTGCTCCTCGGCCATCTTTGCTTTAAGCACCCCCTTGACATTGTTAAAATGCTTTTCTATATTTTTGAGGTCACGGCGGTATGAGATGACTGCATTTACGGTATCTGTCAAGGTATGCCACATCCCCTTCTTGCGTGATGCTGTCATCTTGTATGCCTGGGCACCAAGGAGGCTTCGGAAAACTGCCACCATAGCACGGACCAGAGCGCAGTTTTCTTCAGAACTGAAGTAGACATTTCTACCAGTACGTGTCTTTCCAGGGGCACACACAGCTGGCTCATCCTCTTCTTCCTGCGTCTCCTGCTCCTCACTACCTCCCTCCTCCTCACTATCAGACTGCAGCATCACCACCTCCTCCTCATCCTCCTTACTCTGCTCTCCTACAACTCTCTGCTTGAATGATGACATGGTGAAACAAAAAAATACTCCAAACACTCTCTCTCTCTCTAGCACTATCACAGCCTCCACTCCTCCCCAGTGTCTTTCACAAACCTATCAAAGGTCAAAATGGCCGAGCTGGGACTAACATAGGGGTTGTGAGGTACAACTCAGGTGAGTTTTGGGTGCCAATGGGTGACTTTCTTTAAAACTGTGCAACTCGCATTATGAAACTCGCATTCCGGTTGGTAGAAAACTTGCATGCTTCCAGGTGTGTTTTATCATTGCATTCGACTTGCGTTTGACCATGGAAACGTGCACCCTATTACATATGCGAGTTGCATGGCAAACTCGCACCTTCAAAATGTGTGAGAAAAGAAGAACTTGCATCCTATTACATTTTGCCTGAAGAGGGAAGTATAATAACCTGCGAGATTCAGGCATCAGAGCGATTCCGATGTGTCTGTGGTAATAATTTAAAAGGACAAACTGCTGATGTGTGCATCTCGCAGACTGTTACATTTCCCCCAATATCTCCAGTGCATCCCTGGGAATCCACAGACTGTGACCTGACCAGTATGCTATCGGCCTAAGTGCAACATCTGAGCGATACGAGACAGATGAAGTACCTGCTAATCAGCTAACTGGCTGGGTTTGATAAAAAGGACAGGAGTTGATTGGTTGGTTTATCTCTCTTCAGGTACATTCCCCCCAACAGTAATCCCATCATATTACTGTACAGAAAACTGCACATCACAAATACTGTATGTCCTGAGACCTTTAGGATAGATGGATATAACAGATGTATCTTGGCTGGTGCGTTATCATCTTGCTTTTACTGTAAGCACATTTGGCACATATATTGGGGGTTACTTCTAAATACTGGTGTACAGGAATCCTGGGTCAGATGTAATAAGCCTGGAGAAGGGATAAAGCAGTGATAAGTGCAAGGTGATAACGCACCAGCCAGCCAGTTCCTGTTGTTTTTCAAATTCATAATGATTGGCTGGTGCGTTATCATCTTGCGCTTATCACTTCTTTATCCCTTCTCCAGGTTAAATCCATGAGTTTGCTAATGCTTACAACACCTTATCCCATTTATCTTATTATAAAAATACATCCGCGCAGACAGGTAACAGGTGCGGTAGGACACAGAGAACAGGAGATACTCACTCGCGGACTCGCACAGTGTGAGAGTGCTCCGCACATGACGGAGTGATGGAAACAGAGAGACCACGTTTGCCATCTGATGCAGGTAGAGAGACCAGAGTCACTGTGTGAGGCGATCGAGAGACCGGGGAGTCAATCACTGGAGTCAGAGAGATCTGATAGAAGCATGGCCCACTGTAAGAGACAAGAGGAAGACAGTATTATTAAAAGCTTCAGCTTGTCTATTGTCCATTGCTCAGATAAGAACACAGATGACAAATCTTCAGCCTGTTCCTATTTGTTGGCTTCACATAGATGAACTTTCAAGAGATCTGCTAACTATGGGGGAGAAGTACTAAGCCTTGGAAAGTGATAAAGTAGAGATACCAAAATAGCAGCCAGTCAGCTTCTAACTATCATGTTACCGGCTGTGTTTGAAAGAGACAGCAGCTGACTGGTTGGTAGTTTATCTCTCTCCACGTTATCACTATCCAAGGCTAAAGGGACGTATTCACGGCCCGATTTGGGGAGAGGTGTGCTGAGCGAACGGCTCAGGACACATCTCTCCCCCTGCTCAGCACAGCGCGATGTGTGCTGAGCGTGCGAGGGGAGCGAGGATGGGGATGCTCATTTCACCCTGCATGCAGGTCAATCTAGCACCAGCGATGGCGATGCGCGGGGCTGCGCATCGCTATCGCTGTGGGGGTACACACGGAGTGATCACTGCTTAAAATCTAAGCAATCTAGTCAGATTGCTTATATTTTAAGCACCGATCGCTCCGTGAGTACCCCCTTTTAGTACATCTGCCCCATAGAGTGAAGAGGGCAAATGACAATGGGCCTAATTCAGAAGTGGTTGGAATTGCTATCACTGCTGCTTCATTGGATAGCGCTGTATCGTGATGCAGCAGACGACATCTATTATGAGCAGACGCCTCCTGCTGCAGCTGTGACCCGAGCTGCATCCTAGGACACAGCATCAAATCACTCAGTCACCATCGGTCGGCTTATAGTACCCATGGTGCCGCGCAAGCCGCCCGTCACGGAGGCCAGAAAATCTTCACCCAACGACGGAGATCCCTGACCTCTTCCCTCCACCTAAATGCCGGCAGTACGCCTCCATATACACAAACAGATGCCGTTGCTGCCCCTTCCCCACCCCCCAGACGGCAGCAGACTGTCAATCACTGACAGTCTGCTGCCGTACTGCATGCAGGATCTGTTCGCGCTCGTGCAGAACGAGTCCTACCCATGCGCAAAGTATCGATAATTTGTACTTAGTGGCACAAGGCGCAACTCCAACCACTTCTGCATTAGGACCAATATGCATGTGGACATTTTCACTTTTACCTCTATGGAGAGATATACTAAGCCTTGGAGAGTGATAAAGTGGATGTACTGTAGATAAAGTTCCAGCCAATCAGCTCCTAACGTTCATGTTACAGGCTGTGTTTGAAAAATTATGGTTAGAAGCTGCTTGGTTAGTACTTTATCTCTCTCCAAGGGGTAAATTTACTAAGATGGGAGTTCTATTTAAGATGGGATGTTGCCCATAGCAACCAATCAGATTCTACTTCTCATTTATCTAGCACCTTCTAGAAGATAATACCTGAAATCTGATTGGTTGCTATGGGCAACATCCCATCTTACATAGAACTCCTATCTTAGTAAATTTACCCCCAAGGCTTAGTACATCTGCTCCTTAAAGAGAAACACTTTCTGTTACTGCTATCTAGTCCTCTAGGGTTCCCAACTTCCGGCCTGTCCTGATTTTCTCTCCATTATGTCCACTTCGCCCATGTTTCCTTATTTCAATGTTCTGGCTCTCAGTTCATCTTGATTAAAAGGCTACAGGCAAACAATGGCATTTAAGCACTGACAATATGGCACCCTTATTGTTACTGGTTTGAACTAGAGATGTGCAGGTTCGGATTTACTTGGTTCTTAACGCCAGAATTAGCGCAAGTTCGGATTTATCCGGATTTTTCTTATTGACTAACCAAAACACGTGACATCTGAGAGCCAATAAGATGCCGTTTTGAGACCCAGGTAAATCCGAGTAAATCCGGATAAATCCGAACCTGCGCATCTCTAGTTTGAACATTCCAATAATCGGAAAGCTACCTATATGCCAAACCATTTCCTCTACAAAATATGTAAGTTGCCTTTTCTGTATCTTTTTTTATGATGTCTTTAGATGGCACTCCATCGCCCACATCAATAGAACTATTTCCACTGCAGCTTTGGGAGAGGAATAATAGAGCAACTACATCGGGAGTATGTACTAAAATGGTGCACTGTGCTGCACACTAGGGATGTAATTCAGATCTGATCGCAGCAGCAAATTTGTTAGCAGTTGGGCAAAACCATGTGCACTGCAGGGGGAACAGATATATCATTTGTAGAGAGATTTAGATTTAGGTGGGTTATTTTGTTTCTGTGCAGAGTAAATACTGGCTGCTTTTATTTTTACACTGCAATTTAGATTTCAGATAGAACACACCCCACCAAAATCTAACTCTCTCTGCACATGTTATATCTGCCCCCCCCTGCAGTGCACATGGTTTTGCCCAACTGCTAACAAATTTGCTGCTGCGATCAAATCTGAATTACGCCCTTAGGGGGTAATTCTGAGTTGATCGCAGCAGGATTTTTGTTAGCAGTTGGGCAAAACCACGTGCACTGCAGGGGAGGCAGATATAACATGTGCAGAGAGAGTTAGATTTGGGTGGGTTATTTTGTTTCTGTGCAGGGTAAATACTGGCTGCTTTATTTTTACACTGCAATTGCTGCTGCGATCAGACCTGAATTAGGCCCTAGGTTCTAAGAGTGATTTTTAGTGAAGTTTACAAAATGAAAGGAAATGTGTGACTGGTTGCTATAGTTACTGGAAGTATGTATGTGCCTACTGCATCATGGCATTAGACACATCCGTATGTGATGTATTAAATATACAAATTACATTTTCTTTGACCATGATAGGTACACTGTGAAAAAGACTCAAGGTACTGTAATGCTCATAAACATAGACAATGGCGACATAGTCCTTATGTCGACAATATGCATGACAAGTCACAATGTCAACAGTATATTTTAGTAATAGATTTAGTTTTAGGGTTAAGGCTAGGCTGCAGTTAGAGTTAGGATTGTCATTAAGTTAGTATCACTATAATGACCGTGTCCACATTCAGAATAGGCTGACATTCTGCTATCGACATTTCGACTGTTGACATTCTGAACGTAGTCATAACGTGCCACATTCAGCCAAATAGGCTCAACATTTTCCATCCTCTGTGTTACAATTATGTTTCACAAACCCTCCATCTTACCAGTATAACTTGGACCTCTCCACCAGAGCGTATGTTTCTCCATCACCAATGAAAGCGGCACAGCGTGCACACATGAAGCATTCTGGGTGATACTTGTGCTCTCCGGCTACCTATCAAAGCAAAACACCATTGTGTATCCATATGATCAGCAGTGCATGGTACAGTACATACAAATGGTCAGTCATCACTAATAAAGAATATCTATACATTTAGAGGTTGTAAAACCATGACAGGCTTTGCAAACGAAGGCAAGATAATTATTAGGATACATAAATAATCTTTGCTCAGCATATATTTGATTGCTTACCATAACCAGCCCTTTGGTAATGTGCTCAGAACAGCCCTGGCACATGCCACCAAAGCGTGCCCAGTAGTGCTTCTTGCAGAAAAGTCTCCCATCTTTTTCATAGTAGCGATGGGACAGAGACACTCCACAGTCACTACACCTGAAAGACGAAACAAGCAAAATGGTAAGGACTAATTATAGAAAAGGCTGATGTTCAGTAGCAGACGTGTAAAATCAACTAGAAAACCTCTGCAGGCGGCACAGTCATTAGTGGGCCAAGCTAATATCCTGAAACCTGATGTACTAGTTATATGATCGCAAAAATAAGAATTTACTTACCGATAATTCTATTTCTCGGAGTCCGTAGTGGATGCTGGGGTTCCTGAAAGGACCATGGGGAATAGCGGCTCCGCAGGAGACAGGGCACAAAAAAGTAAAGCTTTTACCAGATCAGGTGGTGTGCACTGGCTCCTCCCCCTATGACCCTCCTCCAGACTCCAGTTAGGTACTGTGCCCGGACGAGCGTACACAATAAGGGAGGCAATTTGAATCCCGGGTAAGACTCATACCAGCCACACCAATCACACCGTACAACTTGTGATCTAAACCCAGTTAACAGTATGATAACAGAAAGAGCCTCTTAAAGATGGCTCCTTAACAATATAACCCGAATTTGTTAACAATAACTATGTACAGTATTGCAGATAATCCGCACTTGGGATGGGCGCCCAGCATCCACTACGGACTCCGAGAAATAGAATTATCGGTAAGTAAATTCTTATTTTCTCTATCGTCCTAAGTGGATGCTGGGGTTCCTGAAAGGACCATGGGGATTATACCAAAGCTCCCAAACGGGCGGGAGAGTGCGGATGACTCTGCAGCACCGAATGAGAGAATTCCAAGTCCTCTTTTGCCAGGGTATCAAATTTGTAGAATTTTACAAACGTGTTTTCCCCCGACCACGTAGCTGCTCGGCAGAATTGTAATGCCGAGACCCCTCGGGCAGCCGCCCAAGATGAGCCCACCTTCCTTGTGGAATGGGCCTTAACAGATTTAGGCTGTGGCAGGCCTGCCACAGAATGAGCAAGTTGAATTGTGTTACAAATCCAACGAGCAATCGTCTGCTTAGAAGCAGGGGCACCCAACTTGTTGGGTGCATATAGTATCAACAGCGAGTCAGATTTTCTGACTTCAGCCGTGCTTGAAATGTATATTTTTAAGGCTCTGACAACGTCCAACAACTTGGAGTCCTCCAAGTCGCCAGTGGCCGCAGGCACCACAATAGGTTGGTTCAGGTGAAACGCTGATACCACCTTAGGGAGAAAATGCGGACGAGTCCTCAGTTCTGCCCTATCCGAATGGAAGATTAGATAAGGGCTTTTATAAGATAAAGCCGCCAATTCAGATACTCTCCTGGCGGAAGCCAGGGCCAGTAACATAGTCACTTTCCATGTGAGATATTTAAAATCCACCTTTTTCAATGGTTCAAACCAATGGGATTTGAGGAAATCTAAAACGACATTTAGATCCCACGGTGCCACCGGAGGCACCACAGGAGGCTGTATATGCAGTACTCCTTTAACAAAAGTCTGTACCTCAGGAACTGAGGCCAATTCTTTTTGGAAGAATATTGACAGGGCCGAAATTTGAACCTTAATAGATCTCAATTTGAGACCCATAGACAATCCTGATTGTAGGAAATGTAGGAAACGACCCAGTTGAAATTCCTCCGTCGGAACACTCCGATCCTCGCACCACGCGACATATTTTCGCCAAATGCGGTGATAATGTTTCGCGGTGACTTCCTTCCTTGCCTTAATCAAGGTAGGAATGACTTCTTCTGGAATGCCTTTCCCTTTTAGGATCTGGCGTTCAACTGCCATGCCGTCAAACGCAGCCGCGGTAAGTCTTGAAAGAGACAGGGACCCTGTTGTAGCAGGTCCCTTCTCAGAAGTAGAGGGCACGGGTCGTCCGTGACCAACTCTTGAAGTTCCGGGTACCAAGTCCTTCTTGGCTAATCCGGAGCCACTAGTATTGTTCTTACTCCTCCTCACCGTATAATCTTCAATACCTTTGGTATGAGAGGCAGAGGAGGAAACACATATACTGATTTGTACACCCAAGGTGTTACCAGTGCGTCCACAGCTATTGCCTGTGGATCTCTTGACCTGGCGCAATACTTGTCCTTGAGGCGAGACGCCATCATGTCTACCATTGGTCTTTCCCAACAGTTTATTAGCATGTGGAAGACTTCTGGATGAAGACCCCCCTCTCCCGGGTGAATATCGTGTCTGCTGAGGAAGTCTGCTTCCCAGTTGTCCACGCCCGGGAAGAACACTGCTGACAGTGCTATTACGTGATTCTCCGCCCAGCGAAGAATGTTGGCAGCTTCTGCCATTGCACTCCTGCTTCTTGTGCCGCCCTGTCTGTTTACATGGGCGACCGCCGTGATGTTGTCCGACTGAATCAACACCGGTTTTCCTTGCAGGAGTGGTTCCGCCTGGCTTAGAGCATTTTAGATTGCTCTTAGTACCAGAATGTTTATGTGAAGAGACTTTTCCAGGTTCGTCCATACCCCCTGGAAGTTTCTTCCTTGTGTGACTGCTCCCCAACCTCTCAGGCTGGCGTCCGTGGTCACCAGGATCAAATCCTGTACGCCGAATCTGCGGCCCTCCAATAGATGAGCCTTTTGCAACCACCACAGAAGATATACCCTTGTCCTTGGCGACAGGGTTATTCGCAGGTGCATCTGAGGATGCGACCCTGACCATTTGTCCAACAGATCCCTTTGGAAAATTCTTGCATGGAATCTGCCGAATGGAATTGCTTCGTAAAAAGCCACCATTTTTCCCAGGACTCTTGTGTACAGACACCTTTCCTGGTTTTAGGAGGTTCCTGACAGGTCGGATAACTCCTTGGCTTTTTCCTCGGGAAGAAAAACCTTTTTCTGAACCGTGTCCAGAATCATCCCTAGGAACAGCAGACGTATCGTCGGAAAACAGCTGCGATTCTTGGAATATTTAGAATCCAGTCGTGCCGTCGAAGAACTACTTTAGATAGTGCTCTTCCGACCTCCAACTGTTCTCTGGAACTTGCCCTTTTTAGGTCGTGCAAGTAAGGGATAATTTAGATGCCTTTTTTCTTTGAAGAAACATCTTTTCGGCCATTACCTTGGTAAAAAGGCCCGGGGTGCCGTGGATAATTCAAACGGCATCGTCTGAAACTGATATTGACAGTTCTGTACCACGAACCAGAGGTACCCTTGGTGAGAAGGACAAAATTTGGACATGGAGGTAATCCTTGATGTCCAGGGACACCATATAGTCCCCTTTTTTCCGGTTCGCTATCACTGCTCTGAGTGACTTTATCTCGATTTGAACCTTTTATGTAAGTGTTCAAAACATTTTAGATTTAGACTATGTGTCACCAAGCCGTCTGGCTTCAGTACCACAATATAATGTGGAAAAATAATACCCTTTTCCTTGTCGTAGGAGGGGTACTTTGATTATCACCTGCTGGATATACAGCTTGTGAATTGTTTCCAATGCTGCCTCCCTGTCGGAGGGAGCCGTTGGTAAAGCAGACTTCAGGAACCTGCGAGGAGAAGATGTCTCGACTCTCCAATCTTTACCCCTGGGATAATACTCGTACGATCTAGGGGTCAACTTGCGAGTGATCCCACTGCGCCCTGAGACTCTTGAGACTACCCCCCCACCTTGAGTCCGCTTGCACGGCCCCAGCGTCATGCTGAGGACTTGGCAGACGCGGTGGAGGGCTTCTTTTCCTGGGAAAGGGCTGCCTGCTGCAGTCTACTTCCCTTACCTCTATGTCTGGGCAGATATGACTGGCCTTTTGCCTGCATGCCCTCATGGGAAAGGAAAGATTGAGGCTGAAAAGACGGTGTCTTTTTTAGCTGAGATGTAACTTGGGGTAAAAAAGGTTGGATTTCCCAGCTGTTGCTGTGGTCCCCAGGTCCGATGGACCGACCCCCAAATAACTCCTTCCCTTTATACAGCAATACTTCCATCTGCCGTATGGGATCTGTATCACCTGACCACTGTCGTGTCCCTGACATCTTCTGGGAGATATGGACAACGCACTTATCTTGATGCCAGAGAGCAAATATCCCTCTGTGCATCTCACATACATATATATAGAATGCATCCTATTAAATGCTCTACATGAATAAAATATTTTCAGTCAGGGAATCCGACCAAGCCAACCCAGCACTGCATCTCCAGGCTGATGGCGATCGCTGGTCGCAGTATAACCACCGTATGTGTGTATATACTTTTTAGGATATTTTTCCAGCTTCCTATCAGCTGGCTCCTTGAGGGCGGCCGTATCTGGAGACGGTAACGCCACTTGATAAGCGTGTGAGCGCCTTATCACCCTAAGGGGTGTTTCCCAACGTACCCTAATTTCTGGCGGGAAAGGGTATAACGCCAATATTTGCTATCGGGGTAACCCTACGCATCATCACACACTTCATTTTATTTTATCTGATTCAGGAAAAACTACAGGTAGTTTTTTCACTCCCACATAATACCCTTTCTTGTGGTACTTGTAGTATCAGAAACACGTAACACCTCCTTCATTGCCCTTAACGTGTGGCCCTAATGAGAAATACGTTTGTTTATTCACCGTCGACACTGTATTCAGTGTCCGTGTCTGTGTCTGTGTCGACCGACTGAGGTAAATGGGCGTTTTTAAAACCCCTGACGGTGTTTCTGAGACGCCTGGACCGGTCCTAATAGATTGTCGGCCGTCTCATGTCGTCAACCGACCTTGCAGCGTGTTGACATTCTCACGTAATTCTCTAAATAAGCCATCCATTCCGGTGTCGACTCCCTAGAGAGTGACATCACCATTACAGGCAATTTCTCCGCCTCCTCACCAACATCGTCCTCATACATGTCGACACACACGTACCGACACACAGCACACACACCGGGAATGCTCTGACAGAGGACAGGACCCACTAGCCCTTTGGGGAGACAGAGGGAGAGTCTGCCGGCACACACCAAAAACGCTATAATTATATAGGGACAACCTTATATAAGTGTTTCTCCCTTATAGCATCTTTTATATATATACAATATCGCCAAAATCAGTGCCCCCCCTCTCTGTTTTAACCCTGTTTCTGTAGTGCAGTGCAGGGGAGAGCCTGGGAGCCTTCTCTCCAGCTTTTCTGTGAGAGAAAATGGCGCTGTGTGCTGAGGAGATAGGCCCCGCCCCTTTTACGGCGGGCTCGTCTCCCGCTATTTTTGAAGTTAGGCAGGGGTTAAATATCTCCATATAGCCTCTGTGGGCTATATGTGAGGTATTTTTTGCCTCTAATAAGGTTTTTATTTGCCTCTCAGAGCGCCCCCCCCAGCGCTCTGCACCCTCAGTGACTGTTGTGTGAAGTGTGCTGAGAGGAAAATGGCGCACAGCTGCAGTGCTGTGCGCTACCTTTATGAAGACTCAGGAGTCTTCAGCCGCCGATTTTGGACCTCTTCTCTCTTCAGCGTCTGCAAGGGGGCCGGCGGCGCGGCTCCGGTGACCATCCAGGCTGTACCTGTGATCGTCCCTCTGGAGCTAGTGTCCAGTAGCCAAGCAGCAAATCCACTCTGCACGCAGGTGAGTTCACTACTTCTCCCCTAAGTCCCTCGTTGCAGTGATCCTGTTGCCAGCAGGACTCACTGTAAAGTAAAAAACCTAAGCTAAACTTTCTCTAAGCAGCTCTTTAGGAGAGCCACCTAGATTGCACCCTTCTCGTTCGGGCACAAAATCTAACTGGAGTCTGGAGGAGGGTCATAGGGGGAGGAGCCAGTGCACACCACCTGATCTGGTAAAAGCTTTACTTTTTTGTGCCCTGTCTCCTGCGGAGCCGCTATTCCCCATGGTCCTTTCAGGAACCCCAGCATCCACTTAGGACGATAGAGAAAAGTCCTTACTTCAAAACCAATGATAATTCCAAAATTGGATTCGATGTGACCACTTACATTAGACAAATTGTCAGCTCTAGAATCAAATCCTCTTCTGTTCAATTGCTGATTAAACCTTAACTGTTAAGTTAACACATCATGAACTCCTTTTGCTCAGTTTGCAAAGCATCCATGCTAATAGCTGAAGTTTCTCACATCAAACACTAGATGGCGCTTGCTTTATGTCCAGCTGTTCACACAATGGGCACAGAATTATTTCCAACCTTACTTCCCAAGTACCGTACGAAGCATTTCCACCTTTATACACAGAGTTGGCTACGGAGACGGTTTTGTAGAGAATAACAATTTTCACTACTTATTCTTCCCAGAAATTCTATATTGCTTGGGGAGACATACTTTGTTTTGTAGCCTTTTTAACACATATAGGGGGTAATTCCAAGTTGATCGCAGCAGGATTTTTTTTAGCAGTTGGGCACAACCATGTGCACTGCAGGGGAGGCAGATTTAACATGTGCAGAGAGAGTAAGATTTGGGTGTGGTGTGTTCAATCTGCAATCTAATTTGCAGTGTAAAAATAAAGCAGCCAGTATTTACCCTGCACAGAAATAAAATAACCCACCCAAATCTAACTCTTTCTGCACATGTTATATCTGCCTCCCCTGCAGTGCACATGGTTTTGCCCAACTGCTAAAAAAAAATCCTGCTGCGATCAACTTGGAATTACCCCCATATTTTCTTACATACACTTTTTCATGATTATCCTCTAAGCTAATTCTATGAACTTCCAACCAATTAAATATTCCCCCTAATTGTATTTTGTGCATTCTAGTATTTACCATGAAGCCATTTAGGTGTACTACTGTATTTTTGATGGTTTGGTGGGGCTTCATTAAATGTATTTATAAATTGTTGGTGTATGTTTTATCTCCTTAACTTTAATTTATTTGCTTTGACCTGCTACAGCATGTGTTACTGGTACCATGCAATTGCCTATGTAATCTCTTTCTTAAACACAGGGGGTGTTGTAGGAGTAGCTATCTTGGTGTGACCATACTTTCCACCTGCAGGTAGCTGTGGTTATCCCAGGGGTGCAAGTCCTGATCACACCGATGCTTCATTCTGTTACATGAAGCACAGCAATCTCATGTAAGGTCACCATAATGGTTTACTGGCAGAGCAGCGCTGCTCTTACCTGTGGCCAATAATGAGTGCCTACTGCCATAGGGCTGGACGGCTGCAGCAATCTAGCTTACTCTAAGGCAAGACTTTGTCCATGTGCAGATGTGTCCTCCTACATTCTTGCTGCAGTCACTTAAACAGCCCATCTCGTAACGCCTAGTAATAAGCGAGACTACTAAGGTTGGGTGTCTTTTTGTGCATTTTTTCCCTGGTACATGGCAACTTCAGGCTAGATGTATGAGGACATATCTGACCTGTTCAACTGCTTGTGCAAGCCTGTCCTGCTCATTGTTTTTCTATCCGCAGTCATCACCATTAGTACATTATATGGACCAGCAGCCACCCCCTGCCTGGTGCAAAAGATTTGTCTGAAACAGGTGTCCCACCTACGACTGCGGGCTACGATTGAGCATGAAAGTTGGCCTCCACACCCGTGACACTCCCACAACACTTCTACTACATAGAACAGATCTGTCTGTTCAAAAAGTAGTCACCCAGAAACGCCCAATTTACAGATAGTGTGGTCCAATTAATCAATCCGTACGTACTAACGATCTCCCTCTGTGTGCTCAAGTCTGATTTGGCTCATACGCAGTCTCTGATCTTTCCTTGGTGCATGCGCAGTAAACTGAAGTCCTTAAGGTCCATCTGCATTGTCACTTGTGTCTCATTCAGAGTTAGCCTCTCAGGGTTTCCTTCAACTCTGGTGGTAATGGACATCTGAGAAGTATAACTTCTTATCACATAATATCTTGCTGATAAGAAATGACTTTTCGGGTGTATATAAGTAATGTCTCTTGCCGGGGCAGCGGCGTCTATAGGAGCCTGTCCCAGTGAAGAGGTCTGCAGTAAAGTGACTAGAGTACAGCAATCACCTTACTGCTGGCTCTGGATCACCACTTGTACAGAACAAATATGTGATAACCGGGAGGGGAGGAGCATGGAGGCTGCTGGAGAGGGATCAGAAGTATCCTCACCTGCATTTCTCTTCCCAGAGGGTTACAGCAGCTAATGCTATCTGAAGATGGCCTTAGTTATCAGGGTCAAGTAAATAGAATAAATGTCCCAGATTGCAGTCCACTATGGTCTGCTGCCTCATGCTGGCGATGGGGGAGAATTGCCGCTTCGTTAAACGCCTGCCGGATGAATGTCTGATTCACACAAATGTGCTAGCTGTGCTGGCAATTAAATTCCCCTCAAAATCTCTGATATCTTCTGCGTTAGACAGGCATTTATTAAATCAGCATGATACTGAAAACATGTAGAAACGGAGGTTCCGCATAATTCTAGGCTTCCATCACTTTAGTGTGTGAGAGCTAGAGGTGTACATCGTACAGCAGTGGAAATGAAAGGGGTAAATGAATGAGGGCATCTTGTCTGCACTAACATGTATTCAGTCACTGAGTATCTGTCAACTGAGCTTTTACATTGTGTTTTGAATGTCAGTAAAAAATGAGTAACATCATGATACCACAGTATATAGGAACTGCAGTGCGTGTGCTCACACTGGCTATTTTCATAGTGCCTACTGATCATAGCCAATGTACGCAGTCTGCTGGAAAGAAGGCTTGGAAAGCGCTGCACTCTGACATTCCAGCAGTGGCCCAGCCAATAGGACCTTTCAATAATCATTCATTACTTAGCGGACAACAATGACCCTTTTATTCACTGGGATTAAAGGCAGACTCCACGCCAGGGGCAATATTTTGCTTTGATTGTCTATATTTGGAAAAACAACTGGGCAAACTCTGCTGCAATATAAAGAAGCAGCTGGCCGGACAGACTGATATAAATGAAGATTGTTACTAGTTTAAGAAGTGATGATTATTATCGGTTCTCAGAAATTTCCTAAATCACTGTATTATAAAGTTGGAATATGCACTGACATACGGGTGAAACTCAGAAAATTAGACTATCGTGCAAAAGTTCATTTATTTCAGTAATTCAACTTAAAAGGTGAATCCGAAACAGGTTGAGTATCCCATATCCAAATATTCCGAAATACGAAATATTCCGAAATACGGAATTTTTTGAGTGAGAGTGAGATAGTGAAACCTTTGTTTTCTGATGGCTCAATGTACACAAACTTTAATACACAAAGTTATTAAAAATATTAGCTAAAATGACCTTCAGGCTGTGTGTATAAGGTGTATATGTAACATAAATGCATTCTGTGCTTAGACTTAGATCCCATCACCATGATATCTCATTATGGTATGCAATTATTCCAAACTACGGAAAAATCCCATATCCAAAATACCTCTGGTCCCAAGCATTTTGGATAAGGGATACTCAACCTGTATATTATATAGACTGATTACATGCAAAGTGAGATATTTCAAGCCTTTATTTGTTGTAATTTTGATGATTGTGGCTTACAGTTTTAGAAAACCCCAAATCCAAAATCTATGAAAATTAGAATATTACATAAAATCAATAAAAAAAAAGGATTTTAAATACAGAAACGTCAGCCCTCTGAAAAGCATAATCATGCATATGTATTCAGTACAGGTTGAGTATCCCATATCCAAAATGCTCGGGACCAGAAGTATTTTGGATATCGTATACACACAGCCTGAAGGTGATTTTAGTCAATATTTTTAATGACTTTGTGCATTAAAAAAAGTTTGTGTACATACACACAATTAATTTATGTTTCATATACACCTTATACACACAGCCAGAAGGTCATTTAATACTATAATTTTAATAACTTTGTGCATTAAATAAAGTTTGTGTTCATTGAGCTATCAGAAAACCAAAATTTTCACTATCTCAGTCTCACTCAAAAAGTTCTGTATTTCTGAATATTTCGTATTTCGGAATATTTGGATATGGGATACTCAACCTGTACTTGGTTTGGGCGCCTTTTGCATGAATTACTGCCTCAATGTGGCGTGGCATGGATTCTATCAGCCTGTGGCACTGCTGAGGTGTTATGGAAGACCAGGATGCTTCAATAGCGGCCTTCAGCTCTTCTGCATTGTTCAGACTCGTGTCTCTCATCTTTCTCTTGGCAAAGCCCCATAGATTCTCTTATAGGGTTCAGGTCAGGCAAGTTTGCTGCCCAATCCAGCACAGTAATCCCACGGTCATTGAACCAGGTTTTGAGGCAGTAATTCATGCAAGAGGGGCCCAAACCAAGTACTGAGTACATATACTGTACATGATTATACTTTTCGGAGGGCCGACATTTCTGTATTTAAAATCCTTTTTTTATTGATTTTATGTAATATTCTAATTTTCTGAGATTTTGGATTTGGGGTTTTCTTAAATTGTAAACCACAATCATCAAAATTATAACAAATAAAGGCTTGAAATATCTCACTTTGCATGTTATGAGTCTATATAATATATTAGTTTCACCTTTTAAGTTGAATTACTGAAATAAATGAACTTTTGCACAATATTCTAATTTCTGAGTTTCACATGTACATCTCTACTGGACTATTAATTAAATTGCCCAATTAGTACCTATAGATACAAAGCATAATCAGTTGAAATTGGGCTACTTTGGTTCCCAAACTGCAGGTGACAGCCTTATGAAAATCTGCATATCTCTTCAGATTACAGAGTATACACAGAAGAATATTGGTCAGCTTGTTGATTGCTGCATAGCAAGGCATGTTAGGATGTGTAGTTCCTCTGGAGCCATTGGGGGTCATTCTGAACTGATAGCTCGCTGCAGCTGACGGCTGTCGTTGCCTAGCGATTGCCTCTGCCTGATTGAGCAAGCGGCACGGCGGCGTTTGGCCGCCGTATTGTGGGCGCGGTCTGGCCAAAGCAGGCGTGGCCGGACCATGCAGGGGGTGGGCCGCAGCGGCTGTGTGACATCACACGCAGCCACTGCGACCCGGGCAGCGTCGAGTAGCTCCCGGCCACCACGCAAAAGCTGCGCTGGACGGTAGCTACTCCTGAAGTGCAAAAGCATAGCTGCTGTGCAATGCTTTTGCACTTCTGCAAAGGGGCCCGGGACTGACATGCGGGGCGGGCTAGCCCTGTGCTGATCGCCCCCCCGCATGTCTGTGTTCCTGATCGTAGCTGTGCTAAATTTAGCACAGCTACAATCAAGTCGGAATCACCCCCATAGTTGCCTAGCCTCCTGGATAATGCAAGGGAGTCCCGTTTGAAGCACTTCTTCTGCTGCCCTGCATTATAAATCAAATCTCCCGATTCTTTGGATTTTTCACTGCAGCCAGGGTTCCACTAAGGCAGGCATGTCCAAACTGCGGCCCTCCAGCTGTTGTGAAACTACATATCCCAGCATCCCCTGACACAGTTTTACTGTCAGAGAATGCTAAAGCTGCGTCAGGGCATGCTGGGATGTGTAGTTTCTCAACAGCTGGAGGGCCACAGTTTGGACATGCCTGCACTAAGGTATTACAGGTTGAGTATCCCATAACCATATATTCCGAAATACGGAATATTCCGAAATACAGACTTTTTTGAGTGAGAGTGAGATAGTGAAACCTTTGTTATTTGATGTCTCAATGTACACAAACTTTGTTTAATACACAAAGTTATTAAAAATATTGTATTAAATGACCTTCAGGCTGTGTGTATAAGGTGTATATGAAACATAAATGAATTGTGTGAATGTAGACACACTTTGTTTAATGCACAAAGTTATAAAAAATATTGGCTAAAATGACCTTCAGGCTGTGTGTATAAGGTGTATATGTAACATAAATGCATTCTGTGCTTAGATTTAGGTCCCATCACCATGATATCTCACTATGGTATGCAATTATTCCAAAATACAGAAAAATCCGATATCCAAAGTACCTCTGGTCCCAAGCATTTTGGATAAGGGAGACTCAACCTGTACTGGGAAGGACAGTGATTTGCTGCAGTCACTGCCATGATTTCTGTCCAGGCTCATTAGCCTCTGCTGTTGATTCTCAGCAAAAACCTTGTGGGACCTCTGGCAGTAGAGAATACAGCTTGCCTGACCCCTGTCTGCTGCTAGTGTGTGAGCTGTGGAATGTTTTACTAGCAATTTTTAATTAAACACAAAAAAGGACAATACAAAAAAAGTTTTAAAATCAAGTAATGCAGTTAGTTAGTACCAATCGCTGATGTTATATAGAAATATTTATAAACAAGCATTTCTGCTTAGACAGACCTATATGTGGAGCTAGACACACTCTTTGGGTGGAGCATGACAGTCCCCCTCAACAGCACACCACACTTCGCTCGCCGCAAGTATGACGGGAGACAGCTGACAACCCCATTAGTCCTATGACTTATAAGTTACGTGGTTACATCTGTCCTGCAGTCACAGCTGTGGAAATAGTATATCAAGAAATTCCCCACATATAAAAATGAAATGATAAAACTGGTCACATGCATATGGCTGCCTCCCGGATAACATAACACATAAAGGGAAATGTTGCTGTTACACAGCTGGATGTGTGCACAACAATGCTTTAACCTCGGTATGTCACAGGCTGTCATGTGCCTAAAAGCAGGTTGCCATGCATAGTAAGTGTGCAGTTCAAGTGCAGGAAGTCAGCAGACGAAGCTAGCAGCCATCTCTACTTCATAAGTCTGCCCACAACAGTCTACTTACACTGCAAAACGGGATCAGTATGATTTACCTACAATCAAAATCCAGACGGGTCAAAATACAGACAACAATTGACCGATGGTCAAAGTACTGACGAGGTCAAAATACCGACATGGTCAAAATATCAACATTTAAAATGTCGGCATCGTCAAAATACAAACATTTAAAATGTCGACAGGTCAAAAAGTTGACACAAGTTTTGTTTGTTTTTTAAATTGGCATGTATGTCAACATAGGTCGACATGGACACCGTATGAGTGTCAACCTCGAAAGGTCGACATGCACACGGTCGACATGGTCAAAAGTTCAACACAGAAAAGGTTGAAGTGAGTTTTTGTTAATGTTTTTTTGTGTGTGTGTAATTTTTGCCGTCACAGCACAAGGAGCCACAATTGGTGCCATGCTGCAGGAAAGGTTACTATTCCCAATCATAGCCTAAGTGCATGGTATGAAAAAGTTGAAAAAATGAAGAAGAAAAAATGGACCCCCCCCTCATGTCGATCATATGCTGTGTCGACCTTTTGACCATGTCTACCTAATGCATGTTGACCAATAGTGGTCCACCTATTGACTGTCGACCTATAGTATTATCTGGATACCGTAATAACGGCAGATAAGGTGCATGCATCTTAATGAACTGCAAGGTTGCATACAGTATGTGTTTTAATTGGGTGACTTAGAAGAACACTCACTTTGGTTTTTACTGTAGTCATGGTTATAGTTATATTAACTACTGACTTTCTGATATAAATGAACGAAAAGCATCTAAGTGTCTACAAACAAATGCAAAGTGAGTCTATTGAGCCATTTGAAATATCACATGAAAAAAATGAAAATGCGACACTGCACCGCAAGCAGAATAATCACATTTGCAATGCGATTTGGGTGCCATATGAGCATTGCAGAGTGTGATTACACTGCCAGCATTTATGAAGCGGCACACGCAAGGACAGGGGTTCCGAAAGGAGCTCATCCCTGAGATGTGTTCACTTTGGTGCCAGGACTTCTGAGCATGGGTCATCTACTGACCACCGTGCGTGGTGGCCATTGCTGGAGAGGGTTCTTGAGGAACCCTCTCCTGGTGCATTCTGCGAATTGGAGTCCATAGGCTACAATGGGCTAACAACATCTTCAGATGCAGTTAGCTGCGGGCACCAAACTTAGGAATACTTCACATTTCGGAGCTTGGTAAATCTGACAGCATCGCATCCCCCATAGAAACCTATGGAGGTTGTGGCTACAGCTGGAAATATCTGCTGCAATCCCTCCTTAATACATGGGAATGATACTAAATATTTGCGGTTACCCTCGAAAACAGTCGCAAATTTTTTTTAAGAAAAATGGGTCCTATAGAGAGAGATATTTTTCAAAGCTTGGCGAGAGATAAAGTGGTGGGGGAAAAAAGTACTAACGATTGATTGGTACTTTACTTCTCTCCACTTTATCTCTAAGTTGTGGTAAATACCCCTGTAGTCTAGGAAGCCTTTGATCAACCTTCAGTTTACAAACTGTACATAAGTCTTGTTACAACAAAATAAAGCAGAACATACAGTATAATAATAATAACATAAACCACTAATAAGGAACAAAATATAATTTTTTCTAGCTTAAAAGGGTTAATATAACATCGACCTGGAGTAACATAAAAAGCGGATAACAAAGTGCACATTTATACAGTATTATAAGTTAAGGACACAATCTATCTGAGCCACTGAGGAGTAGTGTCCCTTTAAGAGACAGCCTGTCAGTCTATTGTCCTGGTTCCTACACTGAGGCAGTGCTGGCCAACCATGATTAACCATGGAAAACTGCAGCCCTGTACAGCATGTGGCCCGCATTCTAGCCACAGCCTGTGTGTTTGAGCACAGATAATTACATCCATGCCAACATTGCTAAAAAGGAAGAAGCACAAAGTACAGTAAGGGTGGGATCTGGGGGGTTTGCATATGAACTGACACACAATTGCATCACTTTTGTAACAGGGCTTTTTCAATGCTGGGGTTAATTTCATTTTGAAAAAATAAAGAAACATCCCATTGCCCACAGAAACACATGTAACTATGACGATCATGCAGAACCATAATTATTTTTAAATTACAAGTGAGACTTGAAGCATAGCGTTATTTGACTAAAAATTAAATAAATAAATACATAAGTAAAACATCTGAGACACAATGTTTGCTAAATACACCAAAGAACCCTCTGTTTCCTTACAAAATTCTCTGTTGAAGAAGTGAAATTACAATTACATCAGAAGTGTTTGTTATGTAGAAAGTAAATATATGCATCTGCTCCGTCCCCTGGAGTCCTAAACAGGTGACACGATGACATAATTGTTCTGCAGAATCTGACTATTAATAAGCAGGGAACGCTCGCTGATTGCTCCATTTATATCTTCCCAGGACAAAAACAACCAATAGGAAGCTAGGTCGCACAGTGGAAGATTCTATTAACCCTTAGCTGGACAAAATAACAGGACGAATGAATTAAAATGGCTACACAAGCCTGCCAATGTGCAAACTATATTCCAACAGCTGTAAAGCCGTATTATGTCCCTGAATTGCTCTCTTCTGCATGGGGGACTTGTATATCCATCGTCACTGCTAATCCCACTCACAAACCAGCTTGTCAGCACCTCTATATATTTAACAGCTGTCATCACGGTTGAGCAACGCAGCTGAAGACTTTGGAAGTGCTATGTAAAAAAATTATCAAAGTACGCTATCATTAGTCTTAAGCTTCATCGTGAATATCCATTTTCCCCTACAGCACAATATTTGATTGAAAAACTCAATTTTGGACAAAGATACATACATTTTATTTTAATGATAATATGAATATAGCTGACAGAAATCTATATTTTCCCAACTACCTAAGCTGCATCTGCACAGAACTTGTACAATGTTGACGTAAACCAAGCCTATGTCAAACATATATACTACTTATTTCACGCATTCCATGTACAGAATATTACGGAACACTGTTGCATCCACATCCACCTCATCGGAAGAGTTATATTTGTTGCGGTAGGAAATGTATGGGGAACACTGCCAGAGTGAGAGGACCTAGTGGCTCTAAGTTCACTGCGAAACATTTCTAATGATTACAGTATGTCACTAAAAATATAATTGCTGTTTGACCCAGAATCCTAAACCACCACTTAGACTGCAGATCTATTTACCACAGCTGTAAGTACAGGGCAGGACTGAGAGCATGTTTGTAGCTATCATAATGAAGTCAGGCCAGAATCTGTCAGCAAGTCATGTGGCAAACAGGGAGTGAGGTCCCAAAGTGTGTGTGTGTGGGGGGGGGGGGGGGGGGGAGGGGGGGATTTGACAGGAGACCAGCTGGTAGCAATTGACATTAACGACAATTCTAAAAACACAACATCTAATTGGTGGGCTGGGCACGACATCCCCCCTTCTTACAATGTTTGTTTGTTGTTTTGTTGGAAGCTGGAATAATTGCCAGCTCACTGTTGCTCCAGATGATGTGAACCAATACAACTGTTATATAAATATACGCACTATATGAAAAAAATAGGTGATTATTAGGAAAAGTGACCAAATCTATCCTTATGGAAATACAACATCCATTCTCTCAGCCTCTATCTATCTATCTATCTATCTATCTATCTATCTATCTATCTATCTATCTATCTATCTATAGTAAAAGGTCGGCAGTGTCTAGGTCGACCCCAAAGAGCCGACATGCATAAGGGTGACATGTTAAAAAGGATCTCGTGGAAAAGGTTGACAAAAAAAATGTTATTTAAAATTTGGGTGTCGTTTACTCCGTAAAATGACCAGGAACCCCAATTAGTGCACTTCGTCCTGCTGCGGGAAAGGTTACTATTGCCAATAGTAGCCCACATGGATGGTAGAGAATGAAAAAAAAAATTGTAAAAGAACTTATGTCAACTTTTCACGTGTCGACCATTGCCAAGTCGACCTTTTGACAAAGCTGACCCTTTGTTCATGTCGACCAATAGTGGTCGTCCTATTGACTGTCACCCTATCATCCGGATAATTAATCTATCTATCTAGATACATGCATAGCTATAAAAAGAAAAAGCAAGGGGTGTGGTCTCATTGAAGTGGGCGTGGTCTCATTAAAATGGGCGTGGCCTCATCTGATCTCATCATCACGGCCACCACAGGAAAAAAAAAAAAAAGTCCCCATTTTACACAGCACGGCAGGCAAGAGTCCCCATTTTACACATTACAGCAGGCACGTGTCCCCATTTTACACATTGCGGCATGCAAGTGTCCCCATTTTACACAGTACGACAGGCAAGAGACCCCATTTTACACATTACGTAGGCAAGAGTCCCCATTTTACACATTACGGCAGGCACATGTCCCCATTTTACACATTACAGCAGGCACGTGTCCCCATTTTACACATGACGGCAGGCAAGTGTCTCCATTTTACACAGTATGGCAGGCAAGAGTCCCCACTTTATACAGTACGGCAAGCATGTGTCCCCATTTTACACATTACAGCAGGCAAGTGTCAAGTGGGGGGGGGAAGGAAGGGAGAGGGGGGGGGGAGAGAGAGAGAGAGACTACTTACATTTGAAGAGGTTCTTCCCGCTTTTCGGGACGCCTCTCCTTCCTCGCGCCGGTTGCCTGCTCCTTCTAGCTTGGCTCCCCCTCCTTTTGTCACCAGTACTCCTGCTCGGGGGGCAGAGTTTCGAGGAATTACGCGAGTGCATTGTGACTTCACGACGCAACCGCGTCATTCCGCGAAACTCCGCCCCCCAAGCAGGAGTACTCGGGAAGAAGGAGGGGGAAACAAGGACCCACAAAGTGCCGCGGCGGGCACCCAGTGCGGTTGCACGGCTCGCCTGCCGCAATAAACGGCCGTGGCTCTCTTATCCCCTGTCTAGGGGGGTAATTCAGAGTTGATCGCAGCAGCAAATTTGTTAGCAGGTGGGCAAAACCATGTGCACTGCAGGAGGGGGGGGGCAGATATAACATGTGCAGAGAGAGTTAGATTTGGGTGGGGTGTGTTCAAACTGAAATCTAAATTGCAGTGTAAAAATAAAGCAGCCAGTATTTACCCTGCACAGAAACAAAATAACCAACCCAAATCTAACTCTCTCTGCACATGTTATGTCTGCCCCCCCCCCCCCCCACCCACTGTAGTGCACACGGTTTTGCCCATCTGCTAACAAATGTCCAGCTAAACACTCTGTGACATAATGTGAACTGCAGACACTGTGTGGTATAATGTGAACTAGGGCACTCCTATATGGCACAAAATTAACTAGGGCACTACTATGTGGCACAAAATTAACTAGGGCACTACTATGTGGCACAAAATTAACTAGGGCACTACTATGTGGCACAAAATTAACTAGGGCACTACTATGTGGCACAAAATTAACTAGGGCACTACTATGTGGCATTAAATGAATTAAGGCACTACTACAGTGCACAGTAGCGGATCTTGCTACGGGCATACGGGATTTTTGCCCAGGGCGCCACCGCCATGGCAAGATCCGCTACTGTTGGTCAGTGCCCCCCGGTGCTGTGAAGGAAACTAGACGCTACCCATCTAGTTTCCCTTTGTGGAGAGGACCTTTGCTGTGCGGTGCACGATGACGTCATCGCGCACCGCACAGCATTGTGGGACTGGCACATAGATGCTAGGGGTCATAATTGACCTCTAGTGTCTATGCTGTACTATGCATAGATCCGAGGAGCGGCGCCGGCGGAGGTGAGCAGCGGTCGGGAATCAGGAGCAGGCATAGTAAGTATTAATTCATTTATTTATTTTTATTTATTTTTTTTGTAATTGGCGCTACTCAACTGGGGGCACAAACGGGGGCACAACTCTACAGGGGGCACAAATGGGGGCACAACTCTACAGGGGGCATAACTGACCACGCCCCTGTATGAAGCCACGCCCCTATTTTCGCCCGGGGCGCCACAAGGGCTAGAACCGGCCCTGACAGTGCATAAAATTAACCACTGTGGTGGAGAGGGAAATCTTTATAGAAGGGCTGAGAAGCCCCTATAAAATGTTGCTATTTGGTCCCATGAATTTCTGGCTATGCCCCTGCGTAAACCTATCCTCAAATCGTGCAAAATAGCCCATTCATCGCGACATGTACTTTGCAACTTAACAGCACTAAAACAGTAATCCTAAGTACTTAGCACGCTATAAGATGCAGAACTGAGGAAAACGTAGCACAATGGAGGAAAAAATGGTGAAATTGAGGAAAAAGTACACAATCTAGGGTAAAAGGGCAAAATACAGGTCAGATATAATTGGCTCGTGCTACGCATTGCTATGCATTCTCTGCAGCTCACTGTATAGTTTATTGCTTCGGTAGTCTTTGCCCAGGCTTTTGAAATCCATTAAACATAGAGGCCATTGAGTTTCAGACCCTGATTAAAATTTAAAAGCATAATACATAGACTATTGCGGGAGATGTACTAAGTCTTTGAGAGAAATAGAGTGCTAGAGACAAAGGGGGTCATTCCGACCTGATCACACGCTATTTTTTGCAGCGCTGCGATCATCTCAAAACTCTGCAAACTGCGCATGCACCGCAATGCGCAAGCGTTTCGTACGGGCACAAAGTGGATAGTTGCTGACGATGGATTTAATGAAGAATCCATTCGCACAGCCGATCGCAAGAAGATTGACAGGAAGAAGGCGTTTGTGGGTGTCAACTGACCGTTTTCAGGGAGTGGTTGGAAAAACGCAGGCGTGTCCAAGCGTTTGCAGGGCAGGAGTCTGACGTCAATTCCAGGACCGGATAGGATGAAGTGATCGCAGCGGTTGAGTAAGTTCAGACCTACTCGGAAACTGCACAAAACTTTTTTGTACCGCTTGGCTGCACAAGCGTTTGCACACTTGCAAAGCGAAAATACACTCCCCTATAGGCGGCGCCTATCTGATCACAGAACTGCAAAAAATAGCTAGCGAGCGATCAACTCGGAATGACCCCCAAAGTACCAGCCAATCAGAACCTAACTGTCATGTTTCAGGCTGTGTTTGAAAAATGACAGGAGCTGGTTGGTTATATCTCATGTCTTTCTCCACTTTACCTCTCTCCAAGGCTAGGATTATTGTCCCTTCCCCATTGTTTTATAATGTTTCCTTATACTTGCAAAATATTTTTTTTATTTAAAAAAAAATCAATGACAAATAAGTTGACTAGAACTATTTACTGTCAATTTGTTATCCTCTAAGGGAATTAGTTTTTCAATGTTGTATTATAAAAAAGGAACCTTGGTGAACACATAATATTCTTGGGCAATATATTTATCAAGATTTGCTTCTGCATTTTGGTAATGCGGTCTATGGAAATAAAAGCTCTGTTTTATGTAATCTGTATACTTAGCAAACCTTCCACAATATACATCACATTATCTAAGCAACCTATACCATTATATAGGGTGTCAAAGATGTAAAAAAATAAAATAAGCAAAGTAACTGAGGATACACAGGAAAAGAAAAATGCAGGTGCACACTCAGTGCCTGATTCAGATGAGTTTGCAATGCTGCTATTGTAAGCAAATGTTTTCTTACTGCACGTGATTCAGCCGCAGTGCGAAATGTGGTCGCGCTGAGGAATTAGACGCAATTTAAGGGACAAGAAACAGCGTTATAGTGGGAATAAGTTGTTGGCCAAACGCAGGCGTGTCATGGCTGTTCAGACAGGGTTTTCTGGGCGTGCATAAATTAACAGTTGCGATCTTACTTGCTACTGGAGAGCTCTCTGAGTCCCAGGAGAGCAGCTCACCCTGTGCGTCTTCAGAGGCAATCAAGACTCTGTCTCATGTTCCGATTTGCGACAATGTACCAATGTATCAGCAATTATACGCTGCTGGATGAATATGATGCAACTGCAATAGGTGTCCCTATACTCAGGTTAGCTTCTGCCCATATTAGCGTAAATCGCAATTGCGTACAGCAAAATAATAGCAAATGCAGCAGCAAGAACAACCACATCTGAATCAGGCCCTCTAAGCACTAAGAATACTGATAGTCAAAATAATTTTGTTAAACTCTTACAATTAGTCAAACTCTTGCAAATGTGTGTGCCTTTCCACCGTGTCCAGGTGAACTTCATCACATGGGTCCCTAACATCCCTAATAACACATTGTATAAATGTACCAGGTGTGAATGTGAACCCTTACATAGAATAATATGCAGTCAGCAATGCAGGAACATTAATTAACAACACCTAAGGGTAGATAGGATGGGTGCTAATAACAAAATGAAAAAGCCTCAAGTTACTAATGTTGGTGCCAGCCACCAGTATAAAGCCTAGCTACTTCAGCTGCCTCTCCAGTTCCTAATCAGGCAGTGGGTGCTGCTAAGGAGGCCAAGAGGAAGCCACCTGTACAGGAACTTAAAAAGCAGAAGATGTAAAAACCCCTTACTCCTTGTAAAAACCACCTTAACCACAGACATCTCATTGGGATACTGGGTCTAACAGTGCAAGGGCTATACATGAGTTTATTCTAATTGAGTATACATGGCAGGTGGGTAACTGTATACTTATCTATAGTCTGTAGGCAGGAGCAGTTTCTCTGTCAGAGTATGGTCTCTGTGGGGGATGCGGTCACCATACCGGTGTTTGGGATGGTGGTAATCAGAATACAGATGCCAGAATCCCGACACCAGTGAGACTTTTGACGCTGGGATCCAGACATCGTTCACAATGCTAGCGCTGCAATCCCGACTGTCAGCATCCCGAATGTAAGTATGCCGGGGCTGGGAAGTGTTGGGAGGAAGAATTGGGTTTAGGCACCACCCGGGGAGGTTAGGGGTAGGCTGTTGGGGGGAAGGTTAGGGTTAGCCTGCGGGTTATGGTGTGGGGGATAGGAGGATAGGGTTAGCATACTTAGTAGGTGTTGGGATCCTGCGTAGCGGGATGCCGCTGTTGGTATTCTGACCGCCGGTATCCCGATACCATCCCCTCTGTGGCAGTGGTTGTACATCTGGGAACACAGCCGCTATCACTGACAAGACTGAGTTCGGAGTGTGGGTGCAGGGAGTTGGCGCTGGAAGGGGTGGGGAAGGAAGCTGATGATTCAGCTGGAGAGTTATGGGTTTTTTTGAGGAATGGAGAAAGGAATTGATAAAAATACTTATCTCTGGGTTTTCGGTATATTTCTAATTCTCAAGAGAGGGATGATTTTTCTTTCAGGGATGATGTAGTCAGACGACCCTGGACGTTTTCAGTGAAGTTCTGAATCCTGAGAAAGGGATGATTTTTCCTCCAGGGGTGATGCAATCAAACGGCGTAATGATATGAAAAAACACAAAATAGCAAATTTTGGGTTTTGGAAGGCCTCAATGTGGATGGTAAACACTTGTTTGAATAGGGAGGGATCTTGGGTAGATGGATCATACCTCACTTACAAAAGTGAGAAGGGTTGGAAACACATAAAGGTTTCTTTAGATAATGGTGCTGGAATTTTCAGCGTACCTAACTTACAATAAAGGGTGTGGATATAAACATATCAAGGTATCTTTGCAAGCTGTGCTGCGTACCGGTACTCACTGTAGAGGATGTATTCAGTCTGCACGTCAAGGTTTCTTTTATCCAATCAGCATGTTTATTCAGCCTCCCATGTATAAAAAGGGGTTTATTGGATAAAAACAAATGAGTAAAACAATGAAAAAACACACGAGGGGAGTGTTGGCCACGAGGTGGGAACCGCTAGACAGGGAAAATGGGTAGGACCTTTCAAGAAGCTCACATGGCCCGGTACCAAAGGAACTTCAAAAAATTACTTTCATTTATTTTTATTCATATTTTGTTAATAATCAATCATTTTCTCATAGGATGCCTTTTCCCTTTTCCCTTGCAGTCATTCCCGTTTTTTTCATTTTGAAAGCCCATTGAGAAGAGGAGAGATAAGGGACCATTAGAATCTCATTATGATCCCTAGGAACTATATTTCCCACAAGTCTTTAACATCACTTCCAATTCCCTCCCACCGGGAGAGAACTCTTTTCAACAGTAGAAGCCACGTCTTTTGAAACCATTCCGACGGAACTACAGTCCCCATGATGCCTGGCGGTAACTTCCGCCAAATAGACCCGAATACAGTCTACCACGGATCGCGTCATCCATTACGTCCGCCGGCCACTTCCGCCGACGGAACCTTCAAGCCTAAGAACTACATTACCCACAACACCACAGTTACTTCCGGTCGCGACCAACGGAACCTTCAAGCCTAAGAACTACATTACCCACAACACCACAGTTACTTCCGGTCGCGGCCGAAATCACCGCAAACACCTAAGAAAACCGTAGTTTCTCTCTTTTTATTTAGAACACCAACAGATGACCTAACCCTAAAGATTGTCTGCTTTATGTACAATACACTATTAGCAAACCAGAGGGTGTCCCTTTGCGGAGGATATTCACTTCCGGTTAGTTCCGAAACCGGAAGTGATGCAACTGGGAGGTCACCCGGACATCCATTATAAATATGTATCCACAGGAACAGATTCCCAGCCTTGATAAAGAGAGTCTTCTCGAAACGCGTTGGCTGGGAGGAGGATTTTGGTCCACTTAGCTTGGAAGTTCTGCCCGACCGGGAAAAGGTACGACCTTCTTTAATTTTTTGAAGTTCCTTTGGTACCGGGCCATGTGAGCTTCTTGAAAGGTCCTACCCATTTTCCCTGTCTAGCGGTTCCCACCTCGTGGCCAACACTCCCCTCGTGTGTTTTTTCATTGTTTTACTCATTTGTTTTTATCCAATAAACCCCTTTTTATACATGGGAGGCTGAATAAGCATGCTGATTGGATAAAAGAAACCTTGACGTGCAGACTGAATACACCCTCTACAGTGAGTACCGGTACGCAGCACAGCTTGCAAAGATACCTTGATATGTTTATATCCACACCCTTTATTGTAAGTTAGGTACGCTGAAAATTCCAGCACCATTATCTAAAGAAACCTTTATGTGTTTCCAACCCTTCTCACTTTTGTAAGTGAGGTATGATCCATCTACCCAAGATCCCTCCCTATTCAAACAAGTGTTTACCATCCACATTGAGGCCTTCCAAAACCCAAAATTTGCTATTTTGTGTTTTTTCATATCATTACGCCGTTTGATTGCATCACCCCTGGAGGAAAAATCATCCCTTTCTCAGGATTCAGAACTTCACTGAAAACGTCCAGGGTCGTCTGACTACATCATCCCTGAAAGAAAAATCATCCCTCTCTTGAGAATTAGAAATATACCGAAAACCCAGAGATAAGTATTTTTATCAATTCCTTTCTCCATTCCTCAAAAAAACCCATAACTCTCCAGCTGAATCATCAGCTTCCTTCCCCACCCCTTCCAGCGCCAACTCCCTGCACCCACACTCCGAACTCAGTCTTATCTTTTTTGGATTATCTTCTGGGATTAATCCAGTGGTGCAAGAGAGAGGCAGCAGGTATATCCACCCATCAGGAGCGCCTCTTCCATTCTACCAAATCTCTGTCCAAAGCTATCACTGACAAGCCTGCGTCATTCCCATAACACGCCTTTGAGATGGACTTCCTCCTAGTCACCATCCAGTATCGTCCATCACTGTGCTGTTCCATTTCTGATACTATTTATATCAATCGCAATAGCGCCTTTGTGCGAACACTCTGTGTAATGTATGCGCCACTGGGGTTTTATGAATGTTGTGCGCAAGTACAGTCCAACTACATGAACATTGCATTGTGTGCGGCTCTGAATCAGGCCCATAAGGTGTCAAAAGACTTTGGTTCTACAAACCAAATACTGCAAGCTTCAATAATTATATTACAGGTTGAGTATCCCTTATCCAAAATGCTTGGGACCATAAGTATTTTGGATATCGGATTTTTCCATATTTTGGAATAATTGCATACCATAATGAGATAACATGGCGATGGGACCCAAGTCTAAGCACAGAATGCATTTATGTTACATATACACCTTATACACACAGCCTGAAGGTCATTTTAGCCAATATTTTTAATAACTTTGTGCATTAAACAAAGTGTGTGTACATACACATAATTCATATATGTTTCATATACACCTTATACACACAGCCTGAAGGTCATTTAATACAATATTTTAATAACTTTGTGTATTAAACAAAGTTTGTGTACATTGAGCCATCAGAAAACAAAGGTTTCACTTTCTCAGTCTCACTCAAAAAATTCTGCATTTAGGAATATTCGGATATGGGATACTCAACCTGTAATACTTTTATAGAATGATGACTGGCGAAGCTGGAGATCAATCCCATCAACTTGCCTTATCTGCAATACAGAGGCGGAACTACCTCCAGTGTAACCAGTGCAACCCGCCACTGTCCAGGGGGCCCAAAGCATGTAATGAGTCAAACTGACTCATTACATGCCGCTGTGTGCTGCGGGCAACCGCTGCCCGCAGCACACAGCCGCCCACAGGACACAGGAGAGGAGCGCAGCGCAGCGGTACGGGGGGAAGGAGGAGGAGGGAGGTGGAGGAGGGAGCCGCAGCAGCGTTTTGCTACTGGTTGAGGCGCTGCTGCTGCTGTCCTTCTGCTTCACTATAGGCTGTCTTCCGCCGCTGTGAAGCGCATCCCAGCCATTCACAGCGGCGGAGAACAGCCTATAGTGAAGCAGAGGGACAGCAGCAGCAGCGCCTCCACCAATAACACAGCGCTGCTGCGGCTTCCTCCTCCCCCTCCCTCCTCCTCCTTCTCTCCTGCCCGGGAATCTGCCAGAAGCTGCACCGAGGAGCCCGAACCAGCGGAGAGGGTAAGCATAATTCTTTCTTTCTTTCTCTTTCTTCATGTGCAAAAAGGGGGACTGTCTGCCGTGATGTGTAAAAAGGGGGAATCTGCCTGCCGCAATGTGTAAAAAGGGGGAATCTGCCTGACGTGATGTGTAAAAAGGGTGAATCTGCCTGCCGTGATGTGTAAAAAGGGGACGCTGTCTGCCGCAATGTGTAAAAAGGGGGAATCTGCCTGCCGTAATGTGTAAAAAGGGGGGCGCTGTCTGCCGTAATGTGTAACAAGGGCACGCTGTCTGCCGTAATGGGGGTAATTCCAAGTTGATCGCAGCAGGAATTTTTTTAGCAGTTGGGCAAATCCATGTGCGCTGCAAGGGGGGAAGATATAACATTTGCAGAGAGAGTTATATTTGGGTGGGTTATTTTGTTTCTGTGCAGGGTAAGTACTGGCTGCTTTATTTTTACACTGCAATTTAGATTGCAGATTGAACTCACCACACCCAAATCTAACTCTCTCTGCACATGTTATATTGCCTCCCCTGTAGGTGCACATGGTTTTGCCCAACTGCTAACAAAGTTCCTGCTGCGATCAACTCAGAATTACCCCCATTGTGTAAAAAGGGGATGCTGTCTGCCGTTATGTGTAAAAAGGGGACGCTGTCTGCCGTTGTGTAAAAAGTGCACGCTGTCTGCCGCTATGTGTAAAAAGGGCACGCTGTCTCCCGTAATGTGTAAAAAGGGGACGCTGTCTGCCGTAATGTGTAAAAAGGGGAATATGTCCGCCGTAAGGTGTAAAAGGGTCTCTACCTGGTGTAGTGGTGCTACTGTGCGGCGTAATTTGAATAATGGAGACTACTGTGCACCGTTTTATGAATTGGTATTATTTTGTGGCCACACCCCTTCCCCACGAAGCCACGCCACTATGTATTTTTGCGCCCGCACTGCCCCTGTTTTGCATGCAGGGGCGGGGCTCCGATGCCGTTTCTTGCACACAGTGCTAAAATGTCTAGTTACGGCACTGTTGCTAGGTATCCATTTCTCTGGCCCTGAGCAGGTACTCCTCAACAAATCCTCTCCAGGGATGAGGGGGTGGATTTGGATGGGATGGGGGGGGGGGGGGGGGCAAAGCATTTTGTTGCACCTGGTCCTACCGCTCGCTAGTTCCGCCACTGCTGCAATATATATAATTTTACTGAAACATACAGAAACAGGTAGAGGCGGTGAAAAAGTCTGTTATCGCATAGACATTAAAGCTAAAACATTGCTGCTTATTAACTTCTCTTGGTCATAGACTTGGGATTTGGAATGAGCTTTCATAGAGATATGGCAACATACAGTAGGTAACTTCTAAATGATCTGTTTGCTAATATACTTGTAATCTTTCTGTATGTGCTAGTTAGCATCTGAATGCTGCATTATAAACTAGATGGTTAAAAAAATGTCCCCTTCATGAAGATTGATAGTGCAATTATAAAAACTGTTTTTACATGCAGTGTGTTGCGTATTGCAGACTGTTAATGTTTCTGATGTAGTTTTCAAAATATTTTTTTGAATGTTACGTCTTTCTGGGTACTGTGTTTCAAAAAAATCAACAAATGTTATACTGGGGTCTTTAAGTCACCCTACCTATTCTACACCCATATAACTATTGTACACCCATGCAGCAGTTCTTTTAGGTGGAGGTGATGATCCTGACCAGATGAATTTACTACGGAGGCTGACTTTTTAAGATGCTTTTTGTACAACCGCTTTTGAGAATGTGTAACCTGTTTTATTGATAATATAACTTGATCTATTGGAAGCTCTGCTATTTTATGCAGGTGTTCCCTCTCTAGTAATTGGGAGCGCCATCTAGAATCAAATAAATGGTTCATTTGTGTATTTATGAGGTTATATATCCAGCACTCACATTACCCTTTATATGTCACTCCATATAGAGGATTGCAGGAAGTTAACAGACGCCCGTTACCCAGCAGTGCACTCATGCAGAACTGGAGATGGACGGCATGAATGTTTAATGCTAAATCAGTATGGTGAATTTTCACTTGCCCAACTGAGACAGAGACACATGAAGACTTATCTGTGTACACTTTAGAAATGCAGGTTTGCAGTTGTGCTTATTCCACTACAGAAATAAAATGGTGTATTACAGTAAGAACACAGTTTTAGTCTAATAATGTCAAATAATAAACACTGTCATTTCAGTCACATCCGGCCATGTCACTAGAGAGAAGCAAAGCGGCTGTAACATTTTGCATAAATTGATTTGTGCAGCTCATTTTGCAGAGGAGTGACATTTCAGCAATTAACTCTGCTTTTGTTGCCCTTTCATGCACTATGGGGGTCATTCAGACCTTATCGCTGGGCTGCGTTTTTTGCTGCCTTGCGATCAGATAGTCGCCGCCTACAGGGGGAGGGTTAAATAGCTGTGCAAGTGTGCGATCGCATGTGTAGCAGAGCTGCACAAACTGATATTTTGCAGTCTCTGAGTAGCCCAGGACTTACTCTTCCTGTGCAATAGAATCTTGAGGATCGGGGCCGGAGCTGACGTCAGACACCCTCTCTGAAAATGCCCGAGCCCGCCAGCGTTTTCCCGGACACTCTCTGAAAATGGTCTGTTGCCGCCCACAGACGGGCTCTTCCTGTCAATCTACTTGCGAACGCCCGTGTGTTCGGATTTTTTGCACCATCCCATCGCTAGGCGCCGATGCCTGTTGCTGTTGTGCGACGCGCCTGTGCATTGCAGTGCATACGCATGCACAGTAAGGACCTGATCACACGCTGTGCGAAAACGCACAGCAGCGATCAGGTCTGAATGACCCCCTATATTTCTAAATTTGCATCTCAAAGAGTTCATGAGTCTATGGGGTCAATTTGCTAAAGCTTCTAAAAATAGAAAGTGTTGACGTTACCCATAGCAAACAATCAGATTCTGTCTATCATTTCTCTATTGCATCCTAGAAAATGACAGACATAATCTGATTGGTTGCTATGGGCAATGCAACATCACCACTTTTTAATTTTAGAAGCGTTAAAAAAAATATACCCCATTAAATTGAGCTTATGGTATATGGGATACATGGGCCTATTTATTAGACCTAAAACCAGATATCATTAAACGCTAGAATCTATGGGGAGAGCATCACTGGAGACTTTACCCTGGCAGGCTACATGCTGCTCCCTTCCCGACACTGGTGGCCGCGTATGTCCGGTGACAAAGCAGGGATAGAACCTGGGAAAAAAAAGTTATAGTGATGATTGGCAGCCACCAGCTCTGGTTTTGCCTGTCACATGGGCCATAAACAATCTGATTTGGTCCTAGACCACCAATCTGTTGTGGCATCCGTGCAAGTTCCTCACGGCAACCAGTTTGGGAACCACTTCTGTAGGGGGGCAAATTGCAAAGGGTCTTAAATGATAATAATCCTATAAACAGCTGTTTTTCTTTTTCTTTTAACAATGACTATTCATTACCTATGTCTGCAAACGTATACTAAAATAATAGTCAGGACAGCCTTTCTATCACACTCAGCCCAGATTGATGGCCCATGCTTCCTCAGAAAAAGGCCAGCACTTACAGTGAGTGGCAGAGGCTGTGTTTGGGATACGGCCAGGCTGGAGATGTACTGTGCACAATGAGGTGGGGAGCACGGCTCTCTAAAAACAATATCTAGACTGCTGACTGCATGAAAATAAAAGCGCACTACGCACCAACAATATGTTTCCCACAGCACAGCATTAATATCCAAAAGTGACCTTGTGCTAAAATAATCTGTCTGCACCAACAGATTTTTGGGGGAGGGAGGAATGGTCACTGTATTTAAAAATCTGACAAAACGTCTCAGCCTGAGCGAGGCTCATATCTAAAATGCTATTACACGAGGTACTGCCCGACAACGCCTTCGGCCATAGAGGATCAGTATTGTATGACGATGAAGAGAAGGTAAAAGGAGCCAAACGGAAAAATACGTATATGAAGCATAGTTGCCTACCCTCCCTCATTCTGCAGGAGACTCCCTGAAATAGTAGCAATCTCCCTCACTCCCTGAATAGACCAGCAATCTCCCTGATTTTACTTTACATTCTTGGGGTAAAACAATTAATCAGAGATACATACATTCAAATGAGTTCATCAGCGCCATTTCCCTGCATTGTTATAAGGCACAATGATCCCTATGGCTACATGCATTCTAAATAAGATTTCTCTTGGCCACTTACAGTATATGGAAGCTCTTCTAAAACAATTTACACGAACAATTTCTGAAAAATATGAGTCTTGTCTTCAACAAGTAGATCTTACAAACTTTGGGGCTCATTTACATTTGGATGTAAGTCATTTTCATGACACGCCCCTCAGATGTAGCAGTGCACATTCGCGCTGACAGGCTTACTTTCACAATCTCCCTGAAATGCTTTTTCAAAAGTAGGCAAGTATGATATGAAGACTTTATAGTTATTGCCTCAGGAATTCCTCTCTCACTATAATGTTTAGCAGTGCTCCTTGCAGTGCACATGCTTGGAGTAAACACTTGCTGGTGCATGTTTGTGTGTGTATGTTATAATCTCCGAGCAACATAATTTACTAGTTTATTTTGTTTCTGGCCTTGGGTACTTACTAGTAAGAGGCTATCATGGAAGAGATCCAAACCTGTACTTAGGAATTGTGGTGTAATCTAATATATATGTATAAACTGTAGAGTGAGAAAAAATAAGATTTTACTCACCGGTAAATCTATTTCTCGTAGTCCGTAGTGGATGCTGGGGACTCCGTAAGGACCATGGGGAATAGACGGCTCCGCAGGAGACTGGGCACACTAAAAGAAAGATTTGGTACTACCTGGTGTGCACTGGCTCCTCCCTCTATGCCCCTCCTCCAGACCTCAGTTAGGATACTGTGCCCGGAAGAGCTGACACAATAAGGAAGGATTTTGAATCCCGGGTAAGACTCATACCAGCCACACCAATCACACCGTATAACTCGTGATATTTAACCCAGTTAACAGTATGAAATACAACTGAGCCTCTCAACAGATGGCTCAACAATAACCCTTTAGTTAGGCAATAACTATATAGAAGTATTGCAGACAATCCGCACTTGGGATGGGCGCCCAGCATCCACTACGGACTACGAGAAATAGATTTACCGGTGAGTAAAATCTTATTTTCTCTGACGTCCTAGTGGATGCTGGCGACTCCGTAAGGACCATGGGGATTATACCAAAGCACCCAAACGGGCGGGAGAGTGCGGATGACTCTGCAGCACCGAATGAGAGAACTCAAGGTCCTCCTCAGCCAGGGTATCAAATTTGTAGAATTTAGCAAACGTGTTTGCCCCTGACCAAGTAGCAGCTCGGCAAAGTTGTAAAGCCGAGACCCCTCGGGCAGCCGCCCAAGATGAGCCCACCTTCCTCGTGGAATGGGCTTTCACTGATTTAGGATGCGGCAATCCAGCCGCAGAATGCGCCAGCTGAATTGTGCTACAAATCCAGCGAGCAATAGTCTGCTTAGAAGCAGGAGCACCTATTTTGTTGGGTGCATACAGGATAAAAAGCGAGTCAGTTTTCCTGACTCCAGCCGTCCTGGAAACATAAAATTTTCAAGGCCCTGACTACGTCCAGTAACTTGGAATCCTCCAAGTCCTTAGTAGCCGCAGGCACTACAATAGGTTGGTTCAAGTGAAAAGCTGATACCACCTTAGGGAGAAACTGGGGACGAGTCCTCAATTCTGCCCTATCCATATGGAAAATCAGATAAGAGCTTTTACATGACAAAGCCGCCAATTCTGACACACGCCTGGCCGAAGCCAAGGCCAATAACATGACCACTTTCCACGTGAGATATTTGAGATCCACGGTTTTAAGTGGTTCAAACCAATGTGATTTTAGGAAACTCAACACCACATTGAGATCCCAAGGTGCCACAGGAGGCACAAAAGGGGGCTGAATATGAAGCACTCCCTTTACAAAAGTCTGAACTTCAGGCAGTGAAGCCAGTTCTTTCTGGAAGAAAATCGACAGAGCCGAAATCTGGACCTTAATGGAACCCAATTTTAGGCCCATAGTCACTCCTGACTGTAGGAAGTGCAGAAAACGACCCAGCTGAAATTCCTCTGTAGGGGCCTTCCTGGCCTCACACCACGCAACATATTTTCGCCAAATGCGGTGATAATGGTTTGCGGTTACTTTTTTCCTGGCTTTTATCAGCGTAGGAATGACTTCCTCCGGAATGCCCTTTTCCTTTAGGATCCAGAATTCAACCGCCATGCCGTCAAACGCAGCCGCGGGAAGTCTTGGAACAGACAGGGCCCCTGCTGTAGCAGATCCTGTCTGAGCGGTAGAGGCCATGGGTCCTCTGATATCATTTCTTGAAGCTCTGGTTACCAAGCTCTTCTTGGCCAATCCGGAACCACGAGTATCGTTCTTAATCCTCGCCTTCTTATTATTCTCAGTACCTTTGGTATGAGAGGCAGAGAAGGGAACACATAAACCAACTGGTACACCCACGGTGTCACTAGAGCGTCCACAGCTATCGCCTGAGGGTCCCTTGACCTGGCGCAATATCTCTTTAGCTTTTTGTTGAGGCGGGACGCCATCATGTCCACCTGTGGCCTTTCCCAACGGTTTACTAACAGTTTGAAGACTTCTGGATGAAGTCCCCACTCTCCCGGGTGTTGGTCGTGTCTGCTGAGGAAGTCTGCTTCCCAGTTATCCACTCCAGGAATGAACACTGCTGACAGTGCTAAGACGTGATTTTCCGCCCATCGGAGAATCCTTGTGGCTTCTGCCACGCCATCCTGCTTCTTGTGCCGCCCTGTCGGTTTACATGGGCGACTGCCGTGATGTTGTCTGATTGGATCAGTACCGGCTGGTTTTGAAGCAGGGGTCTTGCCTGACTTAGGGCATTGTAAATGGCCCTCAGTTCCAGAATATTTATGTGTAGGGACGACTCCTGACTTGACCAAAGTCCTTGGAAATTTCTTCCCTGTGTGACTGCCCCCCAGCCTCGAAGGCTGGCATCCGTGGTCACCAGGACCCAGTCCTGTATGCCGAATCTGCGGCCCTCTAGAAGATGAGCACTCTGCAGCCACCACAGCAGAGACACCCTGGTCCTTGGAGACAGGGTTATCAGCCGATGCATCTGAAGATGCGATCCCGTCCAAGAGGTCCCACTGAAAAGTTCTTGCATGGAACCTGCCGAATGGAATTGCTTCGTAGGAAGCTACCAATTTTCCCAGGACTCGCGTGCAGTGATGCACCGACACCTGTTTTGGTTTCAGGAGGCCTCTGACTAGAGATGACAGCTCCTTGGCTTTCTCCTGCGGGAGAAACACTTTTTTCTGTTCTGTGTCCAGAACCATCCCCAGGAACAGTAGATGCGTCGTAGGAACCAGCTGCGACTTTGGAATATTCAGAATCCAGCCGTGCTGTTGTAGCACTTCCCGAGATAGTGTTACTCTGACAAACAACTGCTCCCTGGACCTCGCCTTTATAAGGAGATTGTCCAAGTACTGGATTGTTCTTTCGGCCATTACCTTGGTAAATACCCTCGGTGACGGGGACAGACCAACGGCAACGTATGGAATTGGTAATGACAATCCTGTACCACAATTTTGAGGTACTCCTGGTGAGGAGGGTAAATAGGGACATGCAGGTAAGCATCCTTGATGTTTTTGGAATAGTAACCCCGGCCTTGTTGAAGGAGGGGTACCTTGATTTCACCTGCTGGAAGTACAGCTTGTGAATTGCCGCCAGTACTAACTCCCTATATCCGAGGGCAGCAGGCAAGGCTGATGTGAGGTAACGGCGAGGGGGAGTCGCCTCGAACTCCAGGTTGTATCCCTGTGATACTACTTGCAGAACCCAGTGATTCACCTGTGGGCAAGCCCACTGGTCCCTGAAGTTCCCGAGACGCGCCCCCACCGCACCTGTCTGTGGAGCCCCAGCGTCATGCTGTGGACTCAGAGGAAGCGGGGGAAGATTTTTGATCCTGGGAACTGGCTGTCTGTGCAGCTTTTTCCTTCTTCCCTTGTGCAGAAAAGAAGCGCCTTAGGCCCCCTTGCTTTTCTGAAGCCGAAAGGACTGTACCCGATAATACAGTGCTTCCTTAGGGTGTGAGGAAACCTGAGGTAGAAATTTTTCTTCCCAGCTGTTGCTGTGGATACGAGGTCCCAGAGACCATCCCCAAACAATTCCTCACCCTTATAAGGCAGAATCTCCATGTGCCTTTTAAAGTCAGCATCACCTGTTCACTGCCGGGTCTCTAATACCCTCCTGGCAGAATGGACCTTGCATTAATTCTGGACGCCAGCCGGCAAATATCCCTCTGTGCATCCCTCATATATAAGACTACGTCTTTAATATGCTCTATGTTAGCACCATATTCTCCCTGTCTAGGGTATTAATATTATCTGACAGGGTATCAGACCCTGCTGCAGCAGCACTATTCATGCTGAGGCAATTGCAGGTCTCAGTATAATACCTGAGTGTGTATATACAGACTTCAGGATAGCCTCCTGCTTTTTATCAGCAGGCTCCTTCAAAGTGGCCGTATCCTAAGACGGCAGTGCCACCTTTTATGACAAACGTGTGAGCGCCTTATCCACCCTTGGGGATATCTCCCAACGTGACCTATCCTCTGGCGGGAAAGGGTACGCCAGCAGTAATTTTTTATCGGGGGAACCCACGCTTCTTCACACACTTCATTCACTCATCTGATGGGGGAACAAAACACCGGCTGCTTTTTCTCCCCAAACATAAAACCCCTTTTATGTGGTACTTGGGTTAATGTCAGAAATGTGTAACACAATTTTTATTGCAGAGATCATGCAATGGATGTTCCTAGTGGATTGTGTATATGTCTCAACCTCGTCGACACTGGAGTCAGACTCCGTGTCGACATCTGTGTCTGCCATCTGAGGTAACGGGCGTTTTTTGAGCCCCTGATGGCCTTTGAGACGCCTGGGCAGGCGCGGGCTGAGAAGCCGGCTGTCCCACAGCTGTTACGTCATCCAGCCTTTTATGTAAGGAGTTGACACTGTCGGTTAATACCTTCCACCTATCCATCCACTCTGGTGTCGGCCCCACAGGGGGCGACATCACATTTATCGGCATCTGCTCCGCCTCCACATAAGTCTCCTCATCAAACATGTCGACACAGCCGTACCGACACACCGCACACACACAGGGAATGCTCTGACTGAGGACAGGACCCCACACAGCCCTTTGGGGAGACAGAGAGAGAGTATGCCAGCACACACCAGAGCGCTATATAATGTAGGGATTAACACTATCACTGAGTGAATTTTCCCCAATAGCTGCTTGTATAAACAATATTGCGCCTAAATTTAGTGCCCCCCCCTCTCTTTTTAACCCTTTGAGCCTGAAAACTACAGGGGAGAGTCTGGGGAGCTGTCTTCCAGCTGCACTGTGAAGAGAAAATGGCGCCCAGTGTGCTGAGGGAGATAGCTCCGCCCCTTTTTCCGCTGACTTTTCTCCCGCTTTTTTATGGATTCTGGCAGGGGTAATTATCACATATATAGCCTCTGGGGCTATATATTGTGATTATTTTGCCAGCCAAGGTGTTTTTATTGCTGCTCTGGGCGCCCCCCCCCCAGCGCCCTGCACCCTCAGTGACCGGAGTGTGAAGTGTGTATGAGGAGCAATGGCGCACAGCTGCAGTGCTGTGCGCTACCTTGGTGAAGACTGAAGTCTTCTGCCGCCGATTTTCCGGACCATCTTCATGCTTCTGGCTCTGTAAGGGGGACGGCGGCGCGGCTCCGGGAACGAACACCAAGGACGGGTCCTGCGGTCGATCCCTCTGGAGCTAATGGTGTCCAGTAGCCTAAGAAGCCCAAGCTAGCTGCAAGCAGGTAGGTTCGCTTCTTCTCCCCTTAGTCCCTCGTTGCAATGAGCCTGTTGCCAGCAGGTCTCACTGTAAAATAAAAAACCTAACATATACTTTCTTTCTAGGAGCTCAGGAGAGCCCCTAGTGTGCATCCAGCTCGGCCGGGCACAGAAATCTAACTGAGGTCTGGAGGAGGGGCATAGAGGGAGGAGCCAGTGCACACCAGGTAGTACCAAATCTTTCTTTTAGTGTGCCCAGTCTCCTGCGGAGCCGTCTATTCCCCATGGTCCTTACGGAGTCCCCAGCATCCACTAGGACGTCAGAGAAAAAGGAATATGGTTTCCCCCAGCACCCTGAATGATAACAGTAACCATATGACTTTTTTTCTTGCTCAGAAATACCTCTCCCTTTCGAGCACCTGAATGATATCACTAAGCTAATTGAGCATCTACCAATATATATGTCTATAAACTGTAGTGATCAGAAAAGGACGCCCATGGAGGCTTTAATCTGTTACTCTATACAAGACACAGGCAACCAGTGGCTGAACTACAAGTCCCAGCATTCCCTGCCAGCCAGTCTACTTTTTACAGACCTTGGGCTAAATGTAATAGCTTGTGAGTTGCCGTAGGTGTGGGACTTTGTGCGTCTTTTTAAAGCAGCAATCATTTACAAGCCAAAGTCCTGCACCTCTGGCAACTTGCAGGCTATCACAATTAGCCCATAGGGTCCTGGTGCAGAGTTGAACATAAACAAAGAGCTCTTTGCTCAAACAAAGTACTTTCCTAATCAACATAATGTATATACTGAATGAAGAGTTTCAGCCATCTCGTGATGCATCGACATCCGTGTGTGCCCTTGGTTTGCCATCAGATATCACCGTGGTCGTAAATGAGGGGGTAATTCTGAGTTTATCGCAGCAGGAAATTTTTTAGCAGTTGGGCAAAACCATGTGCACTGCAGGGGAGGCAGATGTAACATGTGCAGAGAGAGTTAGATTTGGGTGTGGTGAGTTCAAGCTGCAATCTAAATTGCAGTGTAAAAATAAAGCAGCCAGTATTTACCCTGCACAGAAACAAAATAACTCACCCTAATCTAACTCTCTCTGCAAATGTTATATCTGCTCCCCCCCCCCCTTCAGTGCACATGGTTTTGCCCAACTGCTAAAAAATTTCCTGCTGCGATCAACTTGGAATTACCCCCTGAATGCATACTGCTCTGCCTTACACATTTCTGAGCATGTACAGTGCAAGTTCATGCAACTTACGCTCAGCAGATACATACAGTACCTGAAATACTATTAGTCTTATGCAAATCTGCTGCCTCAGCATTAGAATTGCCTCAACTCCAGCCTTATGCCTGTCAGTATGTTTTCAAAGATACTTTAAGCAATTAAATACTTACTATTTTTATTGCTGCACATGTACAGAATACGAGCTGAAAGAACAATATGCCATCTGGAGTGAAAACTGCTCTTGCTGAGACTATATAAATATAAGATCCCTCACATACAGTATATACAATAGCTGCTGCTGCACATATACAGATACATATGGGAGAATGTGCCTAGAGGGGATGCAGCCAGCATTACGACGATCACAATGCCAACATTTATAACACTGATAGTACAATGTAGACAGTTTCTGAAATGTCCACATCTGCAGAATGAAGACTTATTCACAATATCAACATCATAAATGTTGACAAGTGAAATGCTGACATTTGGTGAAATACAGACACTAGGTTTAGGGTTCAGCTGTGGGTCAGGTTTGGAGTTAAGTTTGGGCTTAGGGTTAGGTTTAGGCTTACATCTCCAACCACCAGAACAGCTGCTTTGTAACACACCGTTTGTGAACATTGATAACCTGTCGACATTTCATCAGTGTCGACATTCTTAATCAGGGCCGTAACTAGGAGTTTGTGAATGGTGCCATCGGCCAGGGCCACTGCCTCTGAATATCAGGGTGTCTGGAACAGTCCTTTCAGCCAGTATCGATGCTGCAGTGCCACCCAGCACATCCTTAGCATGCTCCAACACATACCTGCAGCCTGTACAGCGGCACATAGGGTCCTGAGGAGGCTCCAGGAAATACCATATTTCCCGATGGTGGCAAACTGGAATAATGCATTCAGACACTGGGGATAGCACAGGGCGCACTAATGACATGCTATGGAACTGTGCTCAATGTTGACATAGTCAGTGGCTACACAATGAACATGTCAACATCTTACATGTTCATGTTGACATTATGGATATGTCCTGCTCATGCTGACATTCTATTTGTCTAAAAAAATATATATAGAATCCACCTAATGATCAGTTAATATCTATTGATCTATAGCCATGGAATGTTTATACTGTAAATCCTTCTACCACAACTTGGAACCATCATCTTTTGGAAGGTACTCAGCCCCCAACTCCCACTGATAGTCAATTCTCCCGTCACTGCTGGAAGAATTTTGAATCTCAGTGGTTGGATAACAAAAATGTGGAAAGGAGACAGAAAATTATTATTTATCACCCAGTCCTAGACATTGAAACGCAACCATTGTGCTACTTTGGGCATGGGTATCTCCTGCATAAAGCTGCACTACAAGTATAGTCCTGTGTGACCAGCTCCCTAGAGGCACATTTTTCTAACTGGGGGATGATGGGTAATAGAGGGGGAGGAGCTTCACACTTCTAAATTATCATATGTGCCAGCTCCCACTAACCACTCCTCTATACCCCAGTGTAAGCCTTCCAGTGTCCCCTAGTAAATGAAAGAGAAATGGGGTATTACTGTTTCTCTTAGAGCCCAAACAAAAATAAAAGTGAATGTGAGTGAAAGGACCAATAATCTACCATCCTTCTTCATGGGATTTTGTCTAAGATCAAGTTTAGCTTGTGTTTTTGTCATACGTGCCTACCTAGTCTCAGCCTTTTACGTGGCCAATACTGCCTTAGTCAATGACAGAAGGGTGGTTGTTTGAAGCCTGAGGTGCCATTGCCCCTGGAGGACAGTATCTGGAGGTGATTGGCAATGCATGGTGGAGGGTTGGGAAACCTTCACAGGGAGCAGAGTAAGACACAAGAGCACTATGTCATAATTTCCAGCAACGTCTTACCTTGCGTGTCTGTGTTCACATTTGTATTTTGAGATATTTGGTTGTGACCCCTATGGAAATCCGGGATGCGGTCAACATCCCGCTGGACGGGACCCCGGCGGTCGAAATACCGACGCCGGAATCTCGACCGCCACAATCCCGACATATTCTCCCTCCGTGGGTGTCCACGACACCCATAGAGGGAGAATATAATAGTGTGCCGAGCGTAGCGAGGCACCGTGCCCGCAGCGTGGCGAGCCCGCAAGGGGCTGCGTTCCGCTCGCCACCCCTGTCGGGATTGTGTGGTCGGGATTCCGGCGTCGGGATTTCGACCGCCGGGATCCCGTCCAGCGGGATTATGTACTGATCCCGGAAATCCCTCTCTCCAAGTAATTGGAGGCTCCTTCCATGGGGAGAGCTAAAGACCCAGTTCCAAGGGAACATTTGGATCAATTCCTGGAGAAAGGGACCAACAGCACTGTAGCGGAGGTGGGCCTGAAGATCTTTGCCCACTATGGGACTAGTGGCTCCAGGGGATGGAAATGTCAAGAGGCACTAACTTCAACAGAGGGAGGGGCTGCATAGTCCCTGATCCGCAAAAAGCTTTTTTACTCTGGTGCATGGGAAGAAACTGGGCCTCATCTCCAGTGGGAAAGGTCCAAATACACAAGACCATGTGCACAATGAAGGGTGATATAAAGCACGCCCCTCTGGTTTCAATAAATAATAAAAAAAATGTCCCACTATCATCCTGCATTATGCAGGCTGCGTAAACCCCTGGACCTCTCCCCAATTTTAAGGTGGCCAGCAGAATATACAGGTTATGCATTAAAAAATTCCCATGACTTATCCATCCTGGTTAGGAAACAGAAACACAGCACCAAAGAGTGTCACTGAATTTGGAACCTGAAGCCTGATGATCCTTAAAAACGTGATCTACCCAAATCCTAACTTAGGTTGCAGTCTGCAGTCGTCACATATGCTGTCATCTTATCGGCCAGTTTCAACATATTCTGCCATTTATAACCTAGAGCACATTCTTTTACATTTTTCTATATTTTTGGCTATTTTGATACTAATCCTACAGATGAATTGTATTAATCAGTATATGTGAGTACATGGATTAAACATGGTTTAAACACAACCAGCTGGTTTGGATGAATTATATGGAAACATAATCACAATATTTGAAGGAATTTGTCTTTATACAATAGATCTCTGTGGATAATTGTGAAAAGAAAATGCTTAGATGGAATAACCAGCTCATAAATGCATTGAATTCAATGGTAGAGGACGCCATCCACAATACGCGATAACAGTAAGTGATGACAGATTATGTGGATGCTCTTAGCCTCTGAATGATATTTTTGGGGATATTATAAAGAATTAATTTAGAATTAGGCTTTTTTTGTGGAATTTTATATCACATTTTGAAGGCTACAAATCAAGGGACCCTCCTAGTATGTACAGTATATCAGACAGAAAAACAAAATACTGCAGTTATGTCACTAATCCCTAACACACCTGTCAGCCCACCAGATACCAGCAACTTTGTCTCATAAAAAGTAATGCAGCAAACACCTCCACTTGATGGGGGTCATTCCGAGTTGATCGCTAGCTGCCGTTGTTCGCAGCGCAGCGATCAGGCAAAAAAGTGGCACTTCTGCACGTGCGTATGGGACGCAATGCGCACGCGCTACGTACTTTCACAACAAACGATGCAGTTTCACACAAGGTCTAGCGACGCTTTTCAGTCGCACTGCTGGCCGCTGAGTGATTGACAGGAAAGGGGCGTTTCTGGGAGGTAACTGACCGTTTTGAGGGAGTGTGCTAAAAAACGCAGGTGTGTCAGATACAAACGCAGGCGTGCATGGGAAAACTCGGGCGTGGCTGGCCGAACGCAGGGAGTGTTTGTGACGTCAAAACAGGAACTAAATAGTCTGAAGTGATCGCAAGCTAGGAGTAGGTCTGGAGCTACTCAGAAACAGCTCAAAAATATTTTGGTGCCATTCTGCGATCCTTTCGTTCACACTTCTGCTAAGCTAAGATACACTCCCAGAGGGCGGCGGCTTAGCATTATGCATGGCTGCTAAAAGCAGCTAGCGAGCGATCAACTCGGAATGAGGGCCGATGTGTGTACCTTCTCAATGAAAAAAGATACAAACATAAAACAAGCAATAAAGCAATCACATGTATACTAATAGATACTATAGAAAATACAGCACTGGAAATACAGAATATAAAACAGCTACAGCCCTAATGGCAGAGCCAGAAACTAAAGACAAATATTTGCTGAATTTCCTCTAACCCAGGCATTCTGACAACCTCTCTCTTGTGAAACGTTTCTGCCTAAAATCAGGGCCTGATTAAGGGTTCCAGCCGCCCTAGGCCTACACAGAAGTGGACGCTAACCCCCCCCTCCCCTTCCCAACCCCCCACCAATTTTGTAGCTCATATTCAGCCAAAAATCTGTAATTATGTGTCAAAATTACCAGATTCAATTATTGTTTGCTGATACAGATTGTATTTTTTTTATTCTATAGAAACATATACCATGCTCCCAGACCCCCCACTCCCCCAGACAATACCCCACCCCTTTTATATGCTTCAGAGCCCCTATAGTAATATGCTCCAGTCAGACCTCCCTATGCTCCCAGATGCCTTCCCCATGATAATATTGTTCCAGACAGTCACCAGTATATGATCCCAGGTCCTCCTCTCCCCCACTCCCATAATATGATGCACCAGACACCCCCCACTTCCCCAGCAGGGCCGCCATCAGAGGGTGCTGGGGGTACAGCTGTCCCGGGCCCAGCCTCTCTGACAGAGGGAGAAGGGCCTGGGATGTTCATGCAGCAACCTGCCCGCCGCCGCCGTTCCCGCTGTTCTGCCGCTGTCCTCCGACCCTCCAGCAGCTCTTTATTGAATAACTTCCCTCCCAAAATGGCCGCCGCCACAGAGGAGACAGTTATTCAAGATACTAGAGGAGACCTCTAGCATCTTGAATAACTGTCTACTCTGTGGCGGCGGCCATTTTGGGAGAGACGTTTTCAATACAGCTGCAGGAGGACAGAGGAGAGCAGCAGAACAGCGGGGATGGAGGCGGGCAGGCAGGCAGAGGCATCAGCATCCCGGGCCCTACGGACAGCGCACATGTATGTATGTATGTGTGTGTGTGTGTGTATAATACACACACACAGTGTTTACTGGTGCTATTCTACAGTGGGGTGGGGGGGCCCTGCCTATTTTGTCAGTCCCGGGCCCCGCAATTTCTGATGGCAGCCTTGTTCCCCAGTAATAATATTGTCCAGCTCCCCCTCTCCCAATAATATCTACCAGACCAGACAGCCCTCACCCTGGGTCCCCATAATAATAAAGTGCTACCTAAAGGACTGGAATCAGGACTGTGACACAGCCACCCTCGGACAGTCTCGGGACACACACACCAGGTCCGACAGGCAGTCAGCCTATTGGTTAATCAGGCCCTGTGAAAATGGCACCCTGATGGGCCTCTCAGCGTTCTGAAGTGGAATGCCTACTGCGCATGTGAGATTCTCTGTTATCGCGCAGCAGCATAAGCAGGACGGAGGTAGGCGGGGCCAGACGCTGCAGCTCAGGTAGTGCTCAGCAGCAATAATGACTGAATCAGTCATCGCTGCACTGCAGACTGTCTGCAGCAGTGAGTTGGAGAGTTGCACAGACAATTACGGTGCCAACGTTTGGCGCAGCCGCGCTGCTGCAGGATCGCACAGTACAAAAAAGAAGAAAAAAGAAAGAAACCAAATGAATCTATTGTGTCGGAGCTACGCTCCCCAAGGATCCAGCGCTCCTGGCTGAAGCCTGATCAGCCTATTGGTTGATCAGGCCCTGCTTAAAATGAAATGAAACTATGAGGAAGATTTTCTAAAGCTTCTAAAAATGAAAAGTGGTGATATTGGGCACATGATAAGAATGGACGCAGTATCTGATTTTGAGTCAACTACACATGCATCTTAATTTGAAAACATACTATGCACATGCACCACCTAATGCGTCCACAGTAGTTACATCTGTGTCGGATCTTGAACAAACGGAGACTAATGTCAAGTAGATGTTTCTGGGTGGGAACTAGACAGCGAGCATTATGATGCGTGGAGCAGCTGCGTCTGAGGGGAGTGTCATGGTAGCATCCTGGTGTATAGCCCGACTTTCTTGTTTGTTTTAAGTGGTGTTTGGACACATTTGGGACGCCTGTTTAAGACAAAGCTGTTGCACTCAATATGGGGCAACAAGTCCTAATGGTGGTGGTTGCCGTACGGACACGGCATGACCGGCTTAAAAAATTAACAGACAGACAGATAGCTTAATTAGCATATCATAGTGCGTGGACTACCGCGGCCAGAAACACAATGGGTTGTAGATGCATTTGACTCAGAATCATCCACTATGAGTGCATGGCAGCTGAGTTACTTATTATATCGCAAATAGGTGAATGACCCAATAAAAGTAATTTTAAAAAGCTGCAAATTATATTTTGTATGTCACAGGGCTATATTTGTACAAACATACGTACAGTGCATCCGGAAAGTATTCACAGCGCTTCACTTTTTCCACATTTTGTTATGTTACAGCCTTATTCCAAAATGGAATAAATTCATATTTTCCCTCAAAATTCTACACACAATACCCCATAATGACAATGTGAAAAAAGTTTTTTTGAGATTTTTGCTAATTTATTAAAAAGAGATCACATGTACATAAGTATTCACAGCCTTTGCCATAAAGCTCAAAATTGAGCTCAGGTGCATCCTGTTTCTACTGATCATCCTTAAGATGTTCCTACAGCTTAATTGGAGTCCACCTGTGGTAAATTCAGTTGATTGGACATGATTTGGAAAGGCACACTCTTATCTATATAAGGTCCCACAGGGACAGTGCATGTCTGAGCACAAACTAAGCAATGACCCTCATTCCGAGTTGATCGCTAGCTGCTTTCGGTCGCAGCGTGGCGATTAGGTGAAAAAGCGGCATTTCTGCACATGCGTACAGGCCGCAGTACGCACGCGCGAAGTACTTTCACACAAAACTATGCAGTTTTACACAAGGTCGAGCGACGCTTTTCTGTCGCTCTGCTGATCGGTGAGTGATTGACAGGAAGTGGGTGTTTCTGGGTGGTAACTGACCGTTTTCCGGGAGTGTGCTAAAAAACACAGGCATGTCAGGTACAAACGCAGGCGTGCCTTGGGAAACGGGGGAGTGGCTGGCCGAAGGCAGGGCGTATTTGTGACATCAAAGCAGGAACTAAACTGACTGAAGTGATCACAAGGTAGGAGTAGGTCTGGAGCTGCTCAGAAACTGCATGAACATTTTTACGAGAAGTTCTGCTAACCTTTCGCTCGCACTTCTGCTAAGCTAAGATACACTCCCAGAGGGCGGCGGCCTAGCGTGTGCACTGCTGCTAAAAGCAGCTAGCGAGCGATCAACTCGGAATGAGGGCCATTAAGTCAAAGGAATTGTCTGTAGACCTCCGAGACAGGATTGTCTCAAGGCACAAATCTGGGGAAGGGTACAGAAAAATATCTGCTGCTCTGAAGGTCTCAATGAGCACAGTGGCCTCCGTCATCCGTAAATGGAAGAAGTTCGGAACCACCAGGACTCATCCTAGAGCTGGCCGGCCGTCTAAACTGAGTGATCGGGGGAGAAGGGCCCTAGTCAGGGAGGTGACCAAGAACCAGATGGTCACTCTGTCAGAGCTACAGCATTCCTCTGTGGAGAGAGGAGAACCTTCCAGAAGGACAACCATCTCTGCAGCAATCCACCAATCAGGTCTGTATGGTAGAGTGGCCAGACGGAAGCCACTCCTTAATAAAAAGCACATGGCAGCCCACCTGGAGTTTGCCAAAATGCACCTGAAGGACTCTCAGACCATGAGAAACAAAATTCTCTGGTCTGATGAGACAAAGATTGAACTCTTTGGCATGAATGCCAGGCGTCCTTTTTGGAGGAAACCAGGCACCGCTCATCACCAGGCCAATACCATCCCTACAGTGAAGCATGGTGGTGGCAGCATCATGCTGTGGGGATGTTTTTCAGCAGCAGAAACTGGGAGATTAGTCGGGATAGAGGGAAAGATGAATGCAGCAATGTACAGAGACATCCTGGATGAAAACCTGCTCCAGAGCGCTCTTGACCTCAGACTGGGGCGACGGTTCATCTTTCAACATGACAACGACCCTAAGCACACAGCCAAGATATCAAAGGAATAGCTTCAGGACAACTCTGTGAATGTTCTTGAGTGGCCCAGCCAGAGCCCAGACTTGAATCCGACTGAACATCTCTGGAAAGATCTGAAAATGGCTGCGCATCGACTTTTCCCATCCAACCTGATGGAGCTTGAGAGGTGCTGCAAAGAGGAATGGGCAAAACTGCCCAAATATAGGCGTGTCAAGCTTGTGACATCATATTCAAAAAGACTTGAGGCTGTAATTGGTGCCAAAGATGCATCAACAAAGTATTGAGCAAAGACTGTGCATACTTATGTACATGTGATTTCTAAGTTTTTTATTTTAAATAAATTTGAAAAAAATCTAAAAATCTTTTACGTTGTCATTATGAGGTACTGTGTGTAGAAGTGTGAGGGGAAAAAAATTATTTAATCCATTCTGGAATAAGGCTGCAACATAACAAAATGTGGAAAAAGTGAAGCGCTGTGAATATTTTCCGGATGCACTGTATTTTTTTGAGCAGTAGTTACCAAACTCGGTCCTCAAGAATCCCCAACAGTTAATGTTTTCCAGGTCCACTAGCAGGTGCACAGGTGTATTCATTACTCACTGACAAATTTTAAAAGATCTACAGGTGGAGCTAATTATTTCACTTGCGATTCTGTGAGGAGACCTGGAAAACATGAACTGTTGGGGGTCCTTAAGGACCGAATTTGAGAACCACTGTCTTAGAGCATCATGATGGCAACAAATGCTGTTGTGCAAAGTTTAGCTGCTTCAGCTGGGAGGACCAGCACTGCCTGCTACATGACACCCATGCTACTTATATTAAACTGTGACGAGAATTATCAGCAGTGGGAACTTGTGTCCCAAAGATTTTGGCACTGTTTCATTTGCCAAACAATGGCAAGACTTAACATCTCAGTAATTATCAGCACTTGGGATTACTATGGTGTTACTGTGACAGGTGATGAACTGTTTAGTACCTGTCACAATAAACTGGATCTCACAATGGTTGCTGTTAATTACAATGATGTCTCTGTCTCTCTCGCTTTCTCTCTTGTAACACACTACTGATGAGCATTTGTATATAGGGGCCTAATTCAGAGCTGATCGTAGCAGCAAATTTGTTAGCAGATGGGCAAAACCATGTGTACTACGGGGGGGGGGGGGGGGGGGCAGATATAACGTGCAGAGAGTTAGATTTCTTAGAAGGATTGCCTAAAATGAGTGACACTTCTACTGTAACTCCATCTAATACGGTCACCAACAAAAGGATGGTGGATTATTTTCATGACACCGTACAAAAAGGCATGTCACAAGTCCCTCTGACAAATAAAAAGGAAAAAAAGGCCATGTGGAGGCCCTTGTACAAACTGGTTTTGCATTACTTAAGCTGCCCACCTCCCAGTGTGTAGTCAAAAATAGGATTTTAGTACCTGCCGGTAAATCCTTTTCTCTTAGTCCGTAGAGGATGCTGGGGACTCCAAAAGGACCATGGGGTATAGACGGATCCGCAGGAGCTTGGGCACACTATAAAGACTTAAAAGTGGGTGTGAACTGGGTCCTCCCTCTATGCCCCTCCCCAGACCTCAGTTAGAAAACTGTGCCCAGGAGAGATGGACATTTCGAGGAAAGAATTTATTTTTATATAAACACGGTGAGTGTCATACCAGCTCACACCACAAACATACCGCAGAACGTGGCATTCAATAGAATACCAGCCAACGGTAAGAACAATACACAGCCACATGCTGAGAGAATATGTAACACAACCTGTGTGTCAACACAACCAATAATAAGACACCGCATGCCATGGCATGAACAACGGCAGCAACAGTCTGACAGAGAAGAAACACCGCCAGAGTGTAACCAAAACCAATAACTGCAGACCCAGTACGCACTGGGATGGGCACCCAGCATCCTCTACGGACTAAGAGAAAAGGATTTACCGGTAGGTACTAAAATCCTATTTTCTCATACGTTCTAGAGGATGCTGGGGACTCCAAAAGGACCATGGGGTCTATACCAAAGCTCCAGAACGGGCGGGAGAGTGTGGACGACTCTGCAGCACCGATTGAGCAAACAAAAGGTCCCCAGCAGCCAGGGTATCAAACTTGTAGAGCATAGCAAAAGCGTTTGAACCCGACCAAGTATCTGCTCGGCAAAGTTGCACCGCCGAGACTCCTCGGGCATCCGCCCAAGAAGAGCCCATCTTCCCAGTAGAATGGGCCTCCTCCGACTTCGGTGACGGCAATCCAGCTGTAGAACTAACATGCCAAATCGCATCACAGATCCAGCGTGTAACAGACTGCATAACGCAGTCACCCAAATCACGCTGGGAACATACCGGACAAAACAGAGCCTCTGTTTCTCCAAACTGAGCCAAATTGGCGACCTAAATATTCAAATCCCTGGCTACATTGAGAGAATTTGAATCAGCTAATGCCTAAGTAACCACCTGCATCAAAATAAGCCGATTTCTGCGAAACCCAGAAACCACTCTTGGCAGAACTACTAACCGAGTTCCCAATTCCTCTCAATCCACATGAAAGATCAAACAAGGCTCTTGTGAGACAAAACCACCACTTCCGACACCCGTCTTGGGGACGTCAAAGCCAATAGCATGACCACTTTCCAAGAGAGAAATTCATTTTTTTTAAAAGAAATTTATAAGGCCATACTGCACTGAAATGGAGCCTAACTTTAGGCTTGCATCCACACCGGCTTGTAAAGTATGGATCAGAACGACCTAGCTGAAAGTCTTCTATAGGAGTCTTCCTGGATACACACCAAGACACATAGTTACGCCAACTACTGTGGTAAGGCTTTGCCGTTACTTATTTTCTAGCCTGAAGAATTGAGGAAATGACTTCACTGGGAACACTCATTTGGCTTAGGATATGGCATTCAACCGCCACGCCGTCAGACGCAGCCGCGGTAAGTCTTGATAGACGCCGTGATCTCGTTGTAACAGTTCCTCACGTAGAGGAAGAGGGCAGGAATCTTCTATGAGTAAATCATGAAAAACTGGATAGCAAACCCTCCTAGTCTAGACCGGATCCAAGAGGATCGCCTGAACCTTTGTTCATCTTACGATTATCACCTTAAAAAAAAAAAAAAAGTGAAAGCGGAGAGGCCACATAGACCGACTAAAAACACCCACGGTGTCACGAGGGTGTCCGCTGCTATAGCTTGAGTGTCCCTTGACCTGGAACAATATCCCTGAGTCCTCTCGTTGAGGCGAGACGCCAATTTGTCCAATTGCGACACTCCTCAAAGACTTGTCACGTCTGTGAAAACTTCTCGATGATGACTGAATTTCACCCGGATGGAGATCGCGTCAGCAGAGGAAATCTACTTCTCCGTCGTTTACCTCCGGAACGAAGACTGCTAATATGGCGTTTACCAGATTTTCCACCCAACGGCAAAACTTTGCATCTTCTGCCAATGCCGCTTTGCTCCTTGTTCCGCCATAGCGGCTTATTTACACCACTGGTGACAAGTCGTCTGGCAGAACCAACATGGGCAGAACACGAAGAATACGTTCGTCAAAAATAGCTCTTAATTCAAGAAAGCTTATTGCAGACAAGCTTTCCAACCTGATCTTATCCTCTGGAAATACGTCCCTTGCAAAGACTGCTCCCCAGCCTCGGAGATCTGTATGCACTGACACCAGGATCTAAACCTGGATCCCGAACCTTCATCCCTCTAGAAGGAGAGAACCGAGCAGACACCACAGGAGCGATGTCCTGGCCGTTAGGATTATATTCTGGTGCATGTGCAGGTGAGACCCGGACCACATTTCCAACTGGTCCCTTGAAAGCCACTCTGGCATTAGACCTGCTCATCAAAAAAAAACCTCTTAGGCCGCACCCAACTGTTTTAGTAACGGAACATATTGATGAAGTGTCACAGCAAAACTGATCCAACTCTGGATCCTCAGACCTCTTTCCACAGGAAAAATACCGAACCTTAACCGGTCAGTATATACTCTGAAACCCACCTCCGACATCTGTGTCGTTGGGAACAACAGCCAATCCCTGTGTCGAAGAACAGTCAGAGAGAACCAACGATTTGCACCTTTATACAGGGACAACCGGACAATGTCCTGAACCTGACGCACCTCTGTACGGCGTTGCGTACTACCACCCCTTCCAGAGTGGAACGGCAAGATCTATTAGAAAAACCAGTAACTCAGAATGTTCCCCTTTGGATTCTATAAATAACGCACAGGTCCTAGTCTATTCCTGGACCAACTGAAAATTAGTAGAGGAGAGCTCACCGGAGTGGGGACCAGCCCGATAGACTCAGCGACAATTGGTGGATGTGGTGGAAACAGAAAACGACATCCACTTCTGTGAACCTAACAAGGCTTCAGAACTCTTACCTTTTCAACTTCCACTGTCTGCACAGAAAAGGAAAAAGGAACGGCATGGAACCAGTTAAAACGCATGCATCCCACAAAAGAATGCGTCACCAACCACTGTGAAGGAGCCTAACTCACGAAGTTAGACTTACTAGTGGTATCCGCCAAGATTGACTGAACAGAGGCCTCTCCCAACAGCTGTATACCTCCCTCCAGTATCTCACGGAGACATCCTCAGCATTTTCGCGGCCACACCTTCTGGTGTCATGGGCAGCCTGCTGCAATGTTATAAAGTAGAATCAACCTAAGCAGGTTACCCACTCTGGGTAGGGTAATACTATCGGATGCCTACCCGAATATAACACACCCTCATGTGCATGCCATGCAAACAAGGTCAAAGTATAGAAATAAAATATCACTTAGCTTCCTGTGTATGATCCTTTGCGACCGGGCTCTGCGTCGACCAGGAGTTGACTGCCAGAATGTTCTCTCCGCGTCGGGAAGAGAATAATATTCGGACTCCTTGATAGGATCGAAAATCAACTCGTCACGGCCAATCTAGAGCTTAATCAAGAGAGCGACCAGCACATGATAAGAATACCATTATTTCAGCATTCATGGATATACATCATGTAATACACAATAGAACACCCATATCCTAACCATGCATATATAAACTTATATCTACATATATATACATATAGATATAACCTAAACGCAAGTGGATTGTCCAGACCTGTCAGGTCCCTAGTGACAGTAATGTGTTGTGAATGTGTATGACCATGTACTGACATGCCCCAGATGTGGATCTACCAGGAACGTTATGGTCGACAGAAACTTAGTAAATGTCGACAGCAAGAAATAGTAAGCGGGCAAAAAATAATAATAATCCTGGAACCCCGAGGGGTCTGAGGGAAGCATACATATACAATTTCAATAACACTCCCCCCACATATACCTATAAATATATATATATATATATATATATATATACACAGGTACAAGGCAATAACAGCGTGTTAATTATTTTACCCAGGAAATACCGTTGATGCCGACAGGGCATCCACAAACAACTGTGTCTCCCCTAGCATGTTTACTTTATTAAGCACACAAACACCAACCTGCTAATACTTAATTTTCTGAATCAAGTACCGCCATGGGCCGGCGAAGCCGACAGTTGTCCCCACAGCAGCTTGTGACAAAGCCCTCACACCTGTCGACATATGTCGACTAACCAATAGTGGGTAAACAAACAGGGAAACAGTGAATTTATGTAGCACAACAAGGATTATGCGTCCATTATCAAACATAATGCTATATGACACACCTATAGCATTAAAAAACACTGTGCCCCCCCTCCTTCTTACTATACAGCAAGTCTTGGCGGGGACCTGAGGAAAATGGCGCTGACTCCTCTGTGAGGGCTAAGCTCCGCCCCTTCCCGGCGCGCTTAAGCCCGCTCAAAAAAACTATATATAAATATATAAATACCTATATTTAGCTGGGGGGACCTATATACAGTGAGTAACCCCCTGTATATACCAATATATATATAAAACGCTGCCCAGGGCGCCCCCCCTGCTCCCTGCACCCTCGGAAGCCGTTGGTGTGTGGGAGCAATGGAGCGCAACGCGCACGCTGCGGTACACTGGCGGGGTGAAGCTACCCGGTATCCGGGCAACTAAATATGTTCCCCCTCCAGCGATCACTCAGTATATGCCGCCCAGGGCGCTCCCCCCCAGCGCCCCGCACCCTGCAAGAGCCAACGGTGTGCGGGAGCAGGGAGCGCAGCGCTACCGCTGCTGCTCCCTCCTTTTCGCGGTACACTGGCGGGGCGGGCACCTAAATATGTCCCCCCGCCAGTGATCTACATAGTATATGCCGCCCAGGGCGCTCCCCCCCAGCGCCCTGCACCCTGCAAGAGGCGATGGAGTGCGGGAGCAGGGAGCGCAGCGCTACCGCTGCTGCTCCCTCCATTTCGCGGCACACTGGCGGGGTGAACATACCCGGTGCCCGGGCACCTAAATATGTCCCCCCGCCAGTGCTATAAACCTCAGCAACATGCCCCCAGGGAGCTGCCCCCCAGCGCCCTGCACCCTGCCAGAGACGTTGGTGTGTGGAAGCATGGAGCGCAGCGCTACCGCTGCTGTTACCGCCGTTACTGAAGTCTTCTGCCGTCACTGAAGTCTTCTTTTCTTCCAATACTCACCCGGCTTCTTTCTTCTGGCTTCTGTGAGGGGGGTGACGGCGTGGCTCCGGGAACAAGCAGCTAGGCGCACCAAGTGATCGGACCCTCTGGAGCTAATGGTGTCCAGTAGCCGAGAAGCAGAGCCCTTAAACTAAGAAGAAGTAGGTCCTGCTTCTCTCCCCTCAGTCCCACGATGCAGGGAGCCTGTAGCCAGCAGGTCTGCCTGAAAATAAAAAACCTAACATAAAGTCTTTTAGAGAAACTCAGGAGAGCTAGTGTGTGACCCATCACTCCTGGGCCCATCACTCCTGGGCACAAAGTCTAACTCAGGTCTGGGGGAGGGGCATAGAGGGAGGAGCCAGTTCACACCCAGTTTAAGTCTTTACAGTGTGCCCAAGCTCCTGCAGATCCATCTATACCCCATGGTCCTTTTGGAGTCCCCAGCATCCTCTAGGACGTATGAGAAAAGAGTTTTCAGCACAGCCAGGAACCTTATCAGCGATCGGCGTAGGAGGCTACTTCTTCAAAATGTGAAAAAGATAATGTTCATCAAAATGTACTACAAATTCCATGAGGAAGACCTTTACTGGCAATTACAACAATGTAAACAGACTTCTGTAATGGTGGATTCCAGTGGGAATGAACTGATATTGTGTGAGGATGATAGTGGCGATGACATCTTGTCACTGCCAAGCTGTAAGCTTAGCTGCTTTAAGTCCATAGGTAGCTTGTTTTGTGGGGGCCCAAACGAACCAAGCACTTCAGCCACAAAAGTGGCAGTCCCTGTCGCTGAAGTGCTTAGCTTGTTAAACTGTAGGGGCCGGATGTAATGGCTTGCGAGACGGCCGGAGCTCCGAGACTCCAGCCAAACTCATAGGTTTTTTTAAAGCAGCAAAGGTTTACAAGGTAAAACCAACCAGCCATTACATCCGGCTCTGCATGTCCTTTCTAATATCCAACACAAGGGTGGGTTAGAAGGCCCAAGGACAATTCCATCTTGTACCACTTTTCATTTCTGCCACTGCTGTGTGGCAGCGCTTCATATATGTGCTATAAATTGCGGTGTGTTTGTGCTGCTGCTCTGTCATTCAGTAACCAGCCCACTCGCTGCAGCCTTTGGTCTAAACTAAATTAAATTAATTAATGCTATTGAGGTTAATAATACTGTAGGAACAAAAAAGGCCACATTACGTCATTTCCTTTTTTGTCATTTAAAAAAAAAAAAATACAAAATCAAAACCAGTCTTTGCGTTTAGGCAAAACTAAAACCAAAACTTCCACCACCCCATTCAGCTGGCACAACTGCAGGGAACCCGTTATTGGAGACCCAACGGCCATCTGGTAACTCACACACATCTGAAATTTACCAATGCATGTGCAGTGTGATTTTTCATTCATCTCCTATTCTGTACAAGTGGTTAAGAAAAAAAAATACAGTAAAAGACGATAATACATAGATTACTGTGTTAAGCCCGGGAGAATTGATCTTTACAAGGTGAAGTGTGTTGAAATCTTGTTGAGGGCTGAAAGGTTGATGAGCAAAATAAACCTTTTGCTATACAGTATGCATGAAGTTAAAATGTGATCTGCTAGCATGTGTGCTACTGTACATTTAGAAATCGCACTGAAATGAAAAAACAAGGGGGCAGTTGGAAAAGTCACAAGGTGATCAGCTGCTCGGCAAGAGTTGGAGCCTCAGTTGAGGGTGACCCAAAAACAAACATCTTCATTAATAATGGGGAAAAAAAAAATTTTCTTATAGCAAACCATGAAATATTTTCTTGTAACCAAATGAAGGGCTTTATTCAGGTTAGCAAACCCAAAAAGTTAGCAATTGAGCAAAACCATGCTGCATTGCAGGTGGGGTAGATGTAACATATTCAGAGAGATTTAGATTTGGGTGGCAAAACCATGCTGCATTGCAGGTGGGGCAGATGTAACATATTCAGAGACATTTAGATTTGGGTGGTGTGTGTTAAAACTGAAATCTAAATTGCAGTATAGAAATTAAGCAGCCATTATTTACCATGCACAGAAACAACATAACCCACCCAATATAAACCTCTGCACATGTTACATCTACCCCACCTGCAATGCAACATGGTGTTGCCCAATTGCTAACTTTTTGGGTTTGCTAACAAACCTGAATAACCCCCGAAATCTTGTAAAGTACAGAAGTATTTCTTTTTTAAATTGTGGTCCATTCATAATCAATGGCCCATTAATTTAAATTTCCTGTTACAGGTTGAGTATCCCTTATCCAAAATGCTTGGGACCAGAGGTATTTTGTATATCGGATTTTTCCGTATTTTGGAATAATTGCATACCATAATGAGATATCATGGTGATGGGACCTAAATCTAAGCACAGAATGCATTTATGTTTTATATACACCTTATACACACAGCCGGAAGGTAATTATAGCCAATCATTTTTGTAACTTTGTGCATTGAATAAAGTGTATCTACATTCACACAATTCATTTATGTTTCATATACACCTTATACATACAGCCTGAAGGTCATTTAATACAATATTTTTAATAACTGTGTATATTAAACAAAGTTTGTGCAAATTGAGCCATCAAAAAACAAAGGTTTCACTATCTCACTCTCATGCAAAAAAGTCCGTATTTCGGAATATTTGGATATGGGATACTCAACCTGTATTTCAATTGATTTTCTAAATGTAGCACAAAATTGCATTGAATGAATATGAAGAATACAGTACAAATGATTTCCCCAAGTGCTGGGACACTTTAAGCGGGTTCAGTATGGAATACCGACGATCAGGACGCCGGCCGTCAGTATACCGACAGCGGCATCCCGGCCACCAGTATGCTGGCAGCGGGGCGGGTGTTGTGGACACCCATAGAGGGAGAATAGACTGTGACGGCGGTATTCCGGTGGCGGCATTTCACTGCTAGTCTGTATCCCGGCATCAGCATTGTGACTGCCGGGATCACGACTTGCGGTATTGTAACCCCCTTCCCATTTAAGCTAATCATAGATAGGCAGGTACTGGGTGGATCAGGTGCGGTACTAATGTGTCCTGATTTTTTATCAGGAATGTTGGCAGATTTTGGACGTGCTTCGGTTGTCTGTAATTAATCAGGAATTCCACAAATAGGTACCACTGAATTACATATATTCTCTACATGCTAGAATTTTTGTTGAACCGAGCGCTTGTGTGTGCTAATGTATAGTGTTCTGTAAAAATACTTTGTGAAAATAAAGATATGAAAATAAAAAAATAAAATATAAAGAAAAAGAAAAGAAAAGAAAAAATTGATAAATAATAAATAAATAATAAAGTAAAATAAAATGGGAAAAAGGGGGGGGGGGGATGCGGGTAAAGTGCAATGTTTACAGCTCCTTTAAGGATAATTAGTTTGGAGCTTTAGGACACTTAATCAGAAGGGCACAGTCTCTTGGGGTATAACTATCCCTGACTTACCCTATTCTTCTGATGCAAGCGTGACTGGAGGTTCCGGTATTGGTGGCAGCAATTAGGCTGATGGGCAGGCTGGCCTTTCCTGACAGTCAGTTGAGATGTACCCCTGATGAAGTCTCGGTATAAGACGAAACGCGTTGGGTTATCTTTATTGTGATGTCATCTCCGAACCAACATTAAGGAGAAGGAGACTATTGTGAATCACCATTTTCCAGCAGCAGTCAAAGTATGCAGCCAAGAGAGGTAGCCCAGTGTATGTGCTAACAGTATCTAGCTATGCATGACTGGAATTCCATCACAAGGGTCCACGGCAGTAATGTTGTTAATGCAGGAGAAGCAGCTTTATATTCCCTTTTCTCTCTGGGAACATGAGCCCACCAAGCAGGGGGTTAAGAGTGTCACACATTCATGGTCGCTCTGGCCTCTGTCACTTTGTCTATCATCAGGCTCACGGAGCACGGAGGTCCTCCGCTGCTGGAAAATGGTGATTCACAATAGTCTCCTTCATGTTGGTTCGGAGATGACATCACAATAAAGATAACCCAACGCGTTTCGTATTATACCGAGACTTCATCAGGGGTACATCTCAACTGACTGGCAGGAAAGGCCAGCCTGCCCATCAGCCTAATTGCTGCCACCAATACCGGAACCTCCAGTCACGCTTGCATCAGAAGAATAGGGTAAGTCAGGGATAGTTATACCCCAAGAGACTGTGCCCTTCTGATTAAGTGTCCTAAAGCTCCAAACTAATTATCCTTAAAGGAGCTGTAAACATTGCACTTTACCCGCATCCCCCCCCTTTTTCCCCATTTTATTTTACTTTATTATTTATTATTTATTTATTTTTTATCAATTTTTTCTTTATTATTTTATTTTTATTTATTTATTTATTTTTTAATTTTCATATCTTTATTTTCACTAAGTATTTTTACAGAACACTATACATTAGCACACACAAGCGCTCGGTTCAACAAAAATTCTAACAATCACCAATAAACAACCTGAGCAGCTTTTCCTTCACAGCGCAGCAAACTATATCAAATTTATTCTCTACATGCGTCATATGTGTACATTTTAATTTTATGGTATAACTAATTACCAGCCTGTCAAAATGATGGAACAACATAACAGTAATGTCAGCGCCGGCGGCTGTGTGCACCCGACTGGAGCAACACTTCAACTGCTCCGTTAGGCGCCATTAAGTGGCCACCGGCGCGAAAAACACTTGAATTCCTCCATAGGTGAGGAGCAGCGTTAGCCTTTTATTATATAGGATGGTCTCTGAAGTGCAACTGGTACTGAAGGTTTTCATTGGTAAATTCCCAGCTACTCTTGATGCTAAATTTAACAAAAGGCTCATGAAAGTCTATGTGTGGAAGAAGCAGAAAGCATACTTTTCATATTTAAAAAAAATAAAACCTATAAAAAACATATTTTTAAAAATTAAAACCCTTCAACACAACCCTACCAGATTCTCCCTATGACTCTGTACTGTATGCCACTGTATGTCCGGTAACTAATGTGTGACTCATGCAACAACAGAATTTCCGCTCAGCAGATAGGAACATGTAACCCACACTATCCCATCTTTTCACAACAAGAACTAATCAGCTGCAATTTACCAGACATTGACCCTATCTATTGTCATTTATGTTTAAAGAGGACCTGTTGCCACACTGAAGGCAGACGTCAGTTCCCTAGAAACCAGTGACATCACTGAGGTATGTCTCAGTGTTATTACAGGTTCCCTCCTACAGTATATATGATGTGAATGTCTTTCATGTGATGTTTGACTTGTACCTTATAATAATACTAGATTTCCTCATGCCTGCTACCTTCCTACTTCCCTAACCCAAATTACGACTTCTTATTTTTTTCTAGAACCCTTTGGTATGTGAAACTTTTAAAAAATGAACGGGAGAAACAAAAAAAGTGCTCTGACGTTACTTGGCATGATTTAGGTCCACACGTGAGAAAGTGAAAGGTACAACATATAAACCCACTCACATTAAACCATTCTGAGCATGCTATAGGTTTGGCCACCAACCATCAATGGTTACAAGCCATCGATGGTTAACCACCAAAGTCGGATGGTTTTGCCATCGATGGCTGAGAACCAATGGTTCTCAACCATCAATGGCACAGAGCCCCCCAATGTTTTTTTCTTTTTTAACTTAGTGCCACTACACTGAGCCTAGCTCTGCCCCTAATGCTCCCACCAATCCTCACTCCCAGGCTCTATTTGGCCCAGCTAGTAATAGAGAAGGGATGACAATTAGTAGGTGAAACCATTGATGGTTACCCTGTGAATGGTTTTATATCAATGGTTCTCAAACCTAAATATAATTGGTTTTCGGTACTCAGGACCCCACACAGTTCACGTTTTCCAGATCACCTAGCAGGTGCACAGGTGTACTCATTACTCACTGACCTATTTTAAAAAAATCCACAGGTGGAGCTAATTATTTCACTTGTGATTCTGTGAGGAGACCTGGAAAATGTGAACTGTTTGGGGTCCTGAGGGCCGAGTTTGAGAACCTGTATTTTACGGAGATTAACCACCGATGGCCATCCCTAGTATACTAACCCCGTCTAAATTGTAACCTTCATCCAACAGTGATACATTTTACATTTCATCCAGAGTTCCAGCAACACAACGAGTTTAGTATGAAATTCCTACAATCAAAATCCCGACGGTCAAAATCCCGACAACAATTGACCGTCAGTCAAAATTCCGATAAGGTCAAAATATCGACAAAGTCAAAATGCCAACATTTAAAATACCGACAAGGTCAAAATACCACCATTTAAAATGTCGACAGGTCAAAAAGTTGACACAAATTTTTCACATTTTTGTATGTATGTCAACATAGGTTGACATGGACACCGTATAAGTGTACCGCGTCCCCTCGCATGGCGAGCGCGCGGGCACTATTATATCTCCCCTCTAGGTCCACTGGAATGGTAAAGTATGAACAAGTCGGTTTCAATTAAAAAATCACGAAAAACTCATGTCGACTTTTTGACCTGTCGCCATTTTAAATGTCGCCATTTTTACCTTGTCGGTATTTTTACCATGTTGGGATTTTGACATTGTCGGTATTTTGACCATCGATCAATGGTTGTCTGTATTTTGACCGTCGAGATTTTGATTGTAGGTAAAATGACCGCATCCCTGCCCAACTACGGGGCACGAATGCCCATTGAATGACTTCATGAACACAAAAATCATTTAGCTTAGTTCTGTGAAATCAGAGCACTATATATCAACCCATCAGCCAGAATAGCAATAAATGTTACTGACTTATAATTCATCTAGAGCAGGCATGTCCAAACTGTGGCCCTCCAGCTGCTGAGAAACTACACATCCCAGCATGCCCTGATACAGCTTTAGCATTCTCTGACAGCAAAACTGTGTCAGGGCATGCTGGGATATGTAGTTTCACAACAGCTGGAGGGCCGCAGTTTGGACATGCCTGATCTAATAATAAATAATAATAATAATAATTTTATTTATATAGCGCTCTTTCTCCAATAGGACTCAAGGCGCTTAACAGATACATAGCATAAGATAATACAGAAAATAATGAAGTACATTTTCATAAAATACAGAAGCATGAAGATACTACAAGGGACATTATGGAAATGCTTGAGTAAACAGGAAAGTCTTGAGTCTACTTTTGAAGGATTCTATAGTTGGGGCCTCTCGCACTGTGCAGGGAAGTGAGTTCCATAGAGTTGGAGCCGCATGACTAAAAGCTCGACCCCCAGATAAATTACGGGAGATTCTAGGTACTGCTAAAAGTCCTTCATCTACAGATCGCAGTAATCGAGTGGGGCAGTATGGGGTCAGAAGCTGCATCAGGTACCTTGGGTCCTGGTCATGTAATGCTTTGAAACTCAGTAAGCCAATCTTGAACATGATTCGCCATCTTACAGGCAGCCAGTGAAGGGAGTAGAGGATGGGTGTTATGTGGCTAGAACGGGGCTGTGGTTAACAGCCTGGCAGCTGTGTTTTGCACCAGCTGTAAGCGTTGCAATTCTTTTGCTGGGAGACCAAGGTAGAGGGCATTACAGTAGTCTAATCGAGATTATACAAATGCATGTATGACTTTTGGCAGATCATCTGAGGGAATTAAGTGCTTGATTCTGGCTATGTTCCTCAGGTGAAAGAATGAGGATTTGATTGTGGCTGATATCTGATGTTTAAGTGTCAAGCCACCATCCAGGACAACGCCAAGATTCCGCACACGATCAGTAGTCTGTAATTCTGAATCCCAGAGTGTAAATCCAGTTGGTTGGGTATGCTGCAGTCTTGTCCTTTGATGTTGCGGTCGTATCATAAGGACCTCTGTTTTATCCAGGTTCAGTCGCAGCCAACTGGCGCTCATCCACTCCTGTAGCTCAGCTAGACAGCCATTTAGGGTTGCTATTGGGTTATCAGTGCCTGGAGCAAAGGACAAGTACAGTTGTGTATCATCTGCACAGCAGTGGTAGACCAGGCCATGGCGCCTGATTATTTTGCCCAATGGGAGCATGTATACTGCAAAAAACATGGGGGATAGTATAGAACCTTGTGGGACACCACACGGCAATGGTACTGGTGGTGATGAGTATAATCCAGACGATACTCTCTGTGACCTGCCTGTGAGAAATTATTTGAACCAGCTTAGGACTGTGCCATCCAGACCACAGAAATGTATCAGTCGCTCAATTAGAAGCCCATGGTCCACGGTATCAAATGCTGCCGAGAGATCCAGAAGGATTAATTTTGAACAGTCACCTCTGTCTCTTGCCATCAGGAGATCATTTAACACACACACCAGGGCTGTTTCAGTGCTATGTCTTCTCCTGAATCCTGATTGGAATGGATCATAAATATCATGGGTTGTCAGGCGGGTTTCCAGTTGATTTGCAACCATTTTCTCAATAACCTTTCCAAGGAAAGGAAGGTTTGATACCGGTCTGTAGTTGGTCATGCAGTCGGGATCTAAATTAGGTTTTTTAAGCGGTCTAACAATTGCTTCCTTTAGGGGTCTAGGAAAAATGTCTGTCTGCAAAGAGCATTGAACAGTTTTTGCAAAGACAGGACCAATTATATCCATACAACCTATTAGAAGCTTAGTTGAGGCCGGGTCCAGATCACAGGTGGTGGAACACAAAATCCGAGCAATTTCAGAGTAAAGGTGGAAAGAGGCTGGGATATCCACTGCTCCCACTTATATAATGATAACTAAACTCCTGACAGCGCTCATTAGACTAAATAAAGACATGAAGTAGAAGATTCAGTCCTAAGCGGTCGCTGCATTATGTCTGCAGGAACAGTCGGGGCAAGATTCCTAGTGGTCAGTAAAGTCCCTCATTTCTCCTCGCACCCAATAGAAGTGGGCAGGAATAATAGCAACGAAGGCTAGAGTATTCTACCGTCATGTGCAGCCGAACATCATGGCAGCACATCTTGGAGCGTTTAATCACCCCTATGGGAGTTTTCATATGAAACAAATTATACAAACAACAACAATATCCTAAATCAACAAAGAAAGAATGAAAGGCACTAGCCCACAAAAATGTAATTGGGTATAAAAATAGATTACCGTATATACTCGAGTATGAGCCGACTTTTTCAGCACCTTTTTTTGTGCTGAAAAAGCCACTTCGGCTTATACTCGAGTGAGTATTTAGGAGGGACACGGAGGGCACAACGCGCGACTCTCCTGTGTCCCTCCTGCGTCTCCGGGCAGCGGCGTGTGTGTGTTAAAGGAAGTGCACGAACCAGCACTACCTTTAACACACACACACACGTCGCTGCCGCCGGAGACGCAGGAGGGACACAGGAGAGCCGCGCGCTGTGCCCTCCGTGTCCCTCCTTCAGAAGACAGCGCGGGAGCGACGAGGGTAAGTAACTAACTGGCACTGTGGGGCATATATGGCACGTCTGGCACTGTGGGGCTTATCTGGCACCGTGGGGCATATCTGGCACTGTGGGGCATATCTGGCACATCTGGCACTGTGGGGCATATCTGGCACTGTGGGGCATATCTGGCAGCATGAGGGCATATCTGGCACATCTGGCACTGTGGAGCATATCTGGCAGCAAGAGGGCATATCTGGCACTGTGGGGGCATATCTGGCAGTATGAGGGCATATCTGGCACTATGAGGGCTGTGTACGGCTAGAGCTGCATTTACCACCCTAGGCTTATACTCGAGTCAATAAGTTTTCCCAGGTTTTTGTGGTAAAATTAGGTGCCTCGGCTTATATTCGGGTCGACTTATACTGGAGTATATACGGTATATTCTATCTTACTGCAAGTAACCACAATTCCCTATACATAAAGAGCTAGGGCTTGATTCTGACTGGCAAGTAGACACTACTGCATCTTTTGCAGCAGCCTCATCTGCGCTATGGCACAGCGGCCTCCTATGCTAATGCCACAACCCATTTCTTTAAAACTGAGACACCCACTTGCAGCGCTTTACGCCAGTGGAAATCCGTGACGCACCATCAAAACTCGTTTCTTTATCTGGACATGGACTCCTGTGTGTCTCTGGATGCAGCTGTTGTCAGTGACATGCCTGCAACAAGCCCGCGTCTACCTAACCACTCCCATTACCTTCCAGGTACAATCAATAAAATGAACATCTCCTGTTCACTTGGTTTTCATGTTAGAGAACAAACTTTGTCTAAATGAAAACTGCTAGTGTAGTGTAACCTTGCTGTTGTCCCTTCTGGGCTCATTAGGACTAAACAGGGGCACTAGTGAATGCAAGGATCCTATTATTTTCAAATCTGACCTACATACCAAACACAATTCTGATGGTCCACATTTTCAGGCCATGGTCTCTTTGACCACCTATGCTATTACTCCCTTTGATCAGCGGTATCATATCTATCCTCAATAAACGGGGTGCTCACCATGTATTGTGGAACTACACATCCCAGCATTCCCTGCCACAGTCTTACTATTCCCTAATAGAAAAAATGTGGCAGGACATATGTTGGGCATCCTTGCTCTAGAACAGTGGTTCTCAAACTCAGTCCTCAGGACCCCACACGGTTCACGTTTTCCATGTCACCCGGCAGCTGCACTGTGTATCACCAACTGTCACTTTTTAAAAATCTACAGGTGACCTGCAAAACATGAACCGTGTGGGGTCCTGAGGACCGAGTTTGAGAACCTGTGCTCTAGAACATATTACTCACCACTAAATGAGATTCAAGGAAATACAAGGCTAACCAGGAGAGAGAGAGTAATATCCTCCTACCCGATGACGAAGCTTAATTAAAAACAACAGAGTTGCAGATCTGATGTAGATTTATAGCTGGGTACACACTAGACCAGGCATTCCCAACCGTGGTCCTCAAGGCACACCAACAGTGCAGGTTTTAGTGATATCCAGGCTTCAGCACAGATGGTTAAATCAAAATAACTGAGGTACTAATTAAGTAACCTGTGTTCAAGCCTGGATATCACTAAAACCAGGACTGTTAGTGTGACTTGAGAACTGAGGTTGGGAAACATTGCACTAGACGATATGTCGCCTCATCCCGCGGATTGGAGCAACGTATCGGGTACATCGTCCAATGTGTACCCATGATATGCGCGCTCCCGCACCTCACTAGCAACTTCTGCCGTCGGCCATACAGCGGGGCTGGCGAGGGATGTCGCTAGCAATTACATGTCACGTGGCCTCCTCCCTGTCAGATCTGGCATCGGCAAGTGTGTATGCCCTTGCCGCAAGATGGGTCCCGTCGCCGGTCGGATCAGCACACACGTCATCCAGTGTGTATCTATCTTATCAAACATTCCAATGAGGACAACTGAAGGAATTGCCCATAGCAACCGATCAGATTCTAGCTATTATGTAGTACATTTTCCATAAAATGTTACCTTGAAACTGATTGATTGCTCCGCCCAGAGTTTTATAGAGTCAATAACACTGATATACTATTGTAATGGCTTGTGATGGCACAATGACCTGCGAGCTACAGCCCAATAGACCCATATATTTTTTCCTTTTGAACACTATGGGCACTTCCTGTTATAAACATATTAACTATTGTAGCATATGAAGAGTTAATCAGGAGTAAGATTATTTGTTGTCATGTTGTACGTGCATTATTCCCATTATATGGCCTTCTACACTATAAAAATATGGTTCCTTATTTACTGCACCTTTATCTGTTTATATTTCCCTTTTAGTAAATCATTAACATTATATTTAAATAACGTAGCTACTGTGCAAATGGGATGAAATAACTTATGGACACTACAATTCTGTGACACATAGTAAGTGTGTAATGATTTATGATTTCGGTATGTACATTACACTTTATGTTCACGATCTTTAGCCTAAATAGTTTTCTTAGTATTTGATAAAGTTGTAATTCTTGTAAATGGATTTTATATTCATTCAAATAGTTTGCTCCCCCCCCTGTTATAGTATACTGTACCTGTGGCCTAATAACACTGGAGACAGCCATTATGTGGTCTGAAACAGAATTCCACATATTGATTTACTAGGAATTACTGACATCACTGATGCATTAGGCAATTTACCTCAGTCATGTCACTGGCTGCTACTGAAATATTCCTCTGAAAATTAACCAAAATAATGATCTCCTACGGTAGCAGACAAGACCTTTTTTACGTTGCCTTCTTCAGGTCTTTCAGCTTTCTTATTTATTATACATCCTGTGTATTATAATTACGGAACAAGCGTAGAACACTGATTATTTTAAAAGTAAGAACTGTGACATTCTGTAATTGTAAGAAGTTTGCAAGGGAGATAAAATTCTTACTTCCTTTTAGCACCAAATACAGTAAAACAGTGATATGACCCCATACCTACTATCCTGTTTGTGTAAGTTCATCATGAATTTCAAATGTGGGAAAGAAGTGCTGTGAATACAGGGATAAAAGGGGACTGTGCTGATAAAACAGGGACCTCTGAGATTCTTAAAAGAGAGTTACATGGATGCTCACTAGCTTCTACTGTATATATATTTTATATGGTACACAGATATATATTTAATACATATACGTATATATACGGACATGTGGTCAGGATGCCGTCGCTTGAAATCCTGGTGCCGGAATCCTGACACTCGGACAAAATGCCACCGCCGGAACTCCGACATCACTTGAAATGGTGACGGTGGAATCCCGACCACCGCCATCCCGAACGTAAGTATGCCGCGTGGTGGGTGGTTTAGGTTTAGGCTGCGGGGAAGGGTTAGGGTTAAGCTGCGGAGAAGGGAGGGTTATGTTGCGGGCCGGGGGGTTAGGCATCCCCAAGGAGTGTTATGGTTGGGCTGCAGGGAGGGGATGGTTAGGGTTAGGCTGCGGGGAAGGGTTAGGCTGCCTGGAGAGGGTTAGGGTTAGGCTGCGGAAAGGGAGGATTAGGCTTGTAGGGTCTTCTGAATGCTGGCATCCCAACAGCTGGTATCCCGTATCACACCTATATATATGCACACATCACATTTAAGCAGATACATCGAACTATATAATGAAGGTCTGCAGGAAATAATATGCAGACCTCATTCACTTCCTCATGTTATGAAAGCAACTCTACATTAGAAAAAAGTACAAAAAAATTACAGGGAAACTTCATTTTCAAACATTAATCGTACTTTTTTTTGTAATAAAGATTAGAATGAAATTCGTGTTTCTCTAAAACAATGTTGGATGTGTCAGTCTTGCAAAGCAAGTAGACAGAAAACCGATTTAATATTATCCAATGTGATCTATATAGAGAACACCTGAGAAAAGATGGCGCATTTTAAGGCAGCGTGGCTTACTTATGTATCTAATATTACGGATACAACAAATAATATATATATATATATATATATATATATATATATATATAACAGTACATATTGTCTGTGGCTCATTTTTGGAATTTCTATGTAAGAAGTAGCACAAAGGTAGGACAAAGACATAAAGCAGAAGCGTCACAAGCTCAGTATCTGGGCAATGAAATTAGGACTACATGTATAAATCTGCAGAGGTGCTTTCCTTTCCATAGAACAGTGATGCTGAGAAACTTACTGTCTCACTGCAGCCTGAGGCTTGTGCTCCATTCCCATGCAGCTGGTTCTCACAGTGGTCAGCCCTGTACGCCTGTTCCCTGTTTTGTTTCTCCAGCCCCCCCCCCCCCCCCCCCCCCCCCCTGTGAGTAATATAGAGGAACAGGAAGTTCTGAACAACACACAGATGTTTTACCAGCAGCGCAGACGACACCCCCCTCACAAAATCAGCAGAGTATCTGACTTCCGCAGCTGTAAGTACAATGCCCAGATGACTGGCTCTGGCTTGTAGAATGATGACTACAGCTAGTATTCGTTTTCATGGTGTTTTTATTCTAGGGAATATCCACCTTTCTAGAAATTACACTTTTGTTCCTAAACAAATACCCATTTTATCAGGGCTTTGTCATAGACAGGTGGCACTTATGAGCCTTGCTTGATCAGTCTCTGTCTGTAAGTACAGGTTACGCACACCTGAAACATCACTCACTTTTAAAGGATTCCACATTAGAATGTATGGCAAAATGGGGGCAGTTCAATTAGTGATGGGGTTGCGAATTCCCTACGGCACAGGTGGAATGGCTGCACTTCCCGATCACAAACATCACCAGCTTTCCCTCTAACTCCACAGGAAAGTTGGCAATGTTGGGGTACTGTATTCTACCGCAATGAGTGCAGATGGATATCACACACCATATATCAGAGAATTGAATACGGGAGAATTAGTGAAGACAAAACACAACATCAGCCTAGTACAGATCTGCTTCAATCAAAATGGCCGGATATTGCGATTAATGATGGTCATTATCGCGGTATCCAATTAGAGGTTGCTTTGATATGCTGAAATTGAATCCGCGATCCCACAAAAACACATGGGAGTCCCAAATCCCACGTGTTATTGCAGCTCCTGCGGCCGCTTATTGGGGATTATACTTCGGGTGCTGGTATCGGTGGAAAGCATGCCGGCATCGGAGTTAATAAGATAGCCCCTGACAATCCTATTAGCAGCGGTAAAGTACCGCTGTTAATAGGATACTGCCCTAAGCATGTATATATTATGAATGCCATGTTCAGTCATTTGATGGGGGTTCGTAAGAGTGCACCCACATATTTTTAAAAGCTGACTCATGAATACAGTTATCCTGGGTTTTTTTTACTTATCACACAAATGACAGCATTTGTTAAATTAGTGATAAATATTAGAGAGAGAGAGAGAGAGAGAGAGAAGATAGATAGATAGATAGATAGATAGATAGATAGATAGATAGATAGCTCTCCCGCTACAATGCTATGTCAAGGTACTGTAGGTACAATCATTTACATCATGGTTTTGCCTTGCAAATATTTGCCCCTTTAAAAAAATGTCTGAGTTCTGCCAAGAACCCACACCTCTGGCCAACTCGGACTTCATTACATCCGGCTCTATGTGGTTTTCTAGGTTTCAGACATCCCCAGTGATTTACTACACAAGGTTAGTGAGAGTTATCGGGGGGTATGTAATTTGCTCCAGTAAGCTTGGAGCTGTTGATTTCACCCCCTGTCTATTCTTTTACGGACCGTTTTCACCTGTTTTGAAGGCATTTTCGCCAATACCTTTTCACCTTTTTTTTTTAGTGAAAAGGCAGTGGCAAATCGGCGAACACGGCCCGTGTTTTTGCCAGCGCAGGTGAGAAAATATGTGGATTCACCGATCCACATGTTTTTCACTCCTGCTGAATTTTTCGTCTAGGCGGAAAAACAACCTTGCTATTGAACAGGGTCCCCATTTGCCCTAAAAATAGCGAAAAGTCCAGGTTTTTCGCCTAGGAGAAAAAAAATGGACCTAACTGCACCCCCCCCCCCCATAGTGTGATTTCAATTAAGACATTCAATACACTATCTATTTTCCTATGTGCGTATCATCTCCTATTTACGCTATTTGCATGTCATTTCCTATACAAATCTGTTTATGAATGGGATTTCAATTACCTACAGGTAAATTCTTTTCTTGTAGTCCGTAGAGGATACTGGGAATCCATTTAGTACCATGGGGTATAGACGGGTCCACTAGGAGCCATGGGCACTATAGAAGTTTGATTAGGTGTGCTGACTCCTCCCTCTATGCCCCTCCTACCAGAATCAGTCTAGGAAACTGTGCCCAAGGAGATGGACATACTTTGAGAGAAGGATATAGAAAAGGAAAGTGGTGAGATTTCAAACCAGCACGACCATAACAAGAGGAAAGCCATGCTAACCAAAACTTGTAAATAGGAACAGCAACAGCTGAACCAAACAACATTACTTAACCAAGTAACAGTGCAGGAAGAACGAAGCACCGGGTGGGCGCCCAGTATCCCCTACGGATTACGAGAAAAGGATTTACCGGTAGGTAATTAAAATCCTATTTTCTCTTACGTCCTAGGGGCTACTGGGAATCCATTTAGTACCACGGGGAAGTACCACAGTTCCAAAACTGGGTGGGAGAGTGCTGAGGTTCCTGCAGAACTGATTGACCAAACTGAAGGTCCTCAGAGGCCAAAGTATCGAACTTGAAAAACTTAGAAAACGCATTCGAACCTGACCGAGTAGCTGCTCGGCAGAGCTGTAAAGCCGCGACACCCCGGGCAGCTGCCCAAGAAGCACCCACCGACCTAGTAGAGTGGGCCTGTACAGCTCTTGGAACTAGCAGACCTGCTGTGGAATAAGCATGCTGGATCGTGAGCCTGATCCAACGTGCAATTGACTGCTTTGAAGCAGGACACCCAATCTTATTAGGATCATAGAGAACGAACAGCAAGTCCGATTTCCTGAGACGAGCTGTTCACTTTACATACACCTTCAAAGCCCTCACAAAATCCAAAGACTTTGAAGTAGCAGAGGTGTCTGTAACAACCGGAACCACAATAGGTTGGTTGATGTGAAATGCGGACAGCACCATAGAAAGAAATTGCTAACGAGTCCTGAGTTTGGCTCTGTCCTCATTGAAAATAAGTAGGGGTTCTTGTAAGACAACGCCCCAAGTTCCAATACACGTCTTTCTGAAGCCAAGGCCAACAGTGTGACGGTCTTCCACATAAGGTACTTTACGTCTACCTCCTGTAAAGGTTCAAACCAGTCCGATTGGAGGAACTGCAGCACCAATTTGAGATTCCAAGGTGCCGTTGGAGGCACAAAGGGAGGTTGGATGTGCAGAACACCTTTCAAAAACGTCTGGACCTCAGGGAGAGAAGCCAATTGTTTCTGAAAGAAAATAGACAAGGCCGAAATCTGGACTTTAATGGAGCCTAGACGTAGGCCCACATCCACTCCCGACTGCAGAAAAAGCAGGAAACGTCCCAGATGAAATTCCACCGCAGAATACGGTCATTCCACTGCAGAATACGGTCTGCTCTCACACCAAGAGACATATTTCTTCCAGATACGATGGTAATGTTTAGACGTTACCCCCTTCCTGGCTTGGATCATAGTCGGGATGACCTTGTCAGGAATCCCTCCCGTGGCTAGAATCAGCCGTTCAACTTCCATGCCGTTAAACGTAGCCGCTGTAAGTCTTGATAGACGAACTGGCCCTGTTGCAGAAGATGCTCGTGAAGAGGTAGAGGCCACAGATCTATGATCAGCATCTTGAGAACATCTGCATACCAGGCCCTTCGTGGCCAGTCCGGAGCAATGAGGATTGCTTGAACATTTTCCATTTTCTTTCTTTTCTGGTAGACCCACAGAGTTGTCAGGGCGTCTACCGCCACTGCCTGTGAGTCTCTCGACCTGGAACAATACCGCTTGAGCATCTTGTTGAGTCGAGAGGCCATCATGTTGATTTGTGGATATCCCTAGCGACGCGTCAACCACTGGAATACCTCCGGGTGGAGGCCCCATTCCCCTGGGTGCAGGTCGTGTCTGCTGAGGAAGTCTGCTTCCCAGATGTCTAACCTCGGAATGAAGACCGCTGACAATGCCACTGAGAATTCATGACACCTCTGACATTGCAGCTCTGCTTTTCGTTCCGCCCTGTCAGTTTATGTACGTCACCGCCATCACATCATCCGACTGAACCTGAATGGCCTGATTTTGAAGAGGAAATGAGGCGTGCAGAACGGCATTGTAGATAGCCCTGAGTTCCAGTATGTTTATTGGAAGGACGACTTCCAGACTTGACCATATTCATTGAAACTGAACCCCCTGGGTGACTGCTCCCCAACCTCTGAGGCTTGCGTCTGTGGTTAGCAGAATCCAATTTTGAATCCTGAACCGCTGACCCTTGACTAGGTGAGAAGTTTGTGGCCACCACAGGAGGGAAATTCTGGCTTTTGGGGACAGACAAATCCTCTGTTGCATGTGAAGGTGCGATCCGGACCATTTGTCCAACAGATCCAGCTGGAAGGACCTTACATGAAACCTTCCATACTGAATCGCCTCGTAAGAGGCCACCATTTTCCCCAGAAGGCGTATGCACAGATGCACTGAGATCCGGGACAGCCCGAACCATCGACTGGATTACAATCACCTTTTCCAAGGAAAGGAATACTTTCTGAGACTCTGTGTCCAGTATCATTCCCAGGAAATGAAGCCTCTGCGTTGGTTCTAGGTGAGATTTTGGTAGGTTCAGAATCCAGCCGTGATCCAGGAGTAGTCTGGTTGAGATACCAATGTTCTCCCACAACTGCTCCCTGGACGGTGCCTTTATCAGAAGATAGTCCAGGTACGGAATTATATTCATTCCTCGTTTGCGGAGAAGTAACATCATCTCTGCCATCACTTTGGTGAACACCCTCGGTGCCGTGGAGAGACCAAATGGCAGGACCTGGAACTGGTAGTGACAGTTCTACAGATAAGCCTGATGAGGCGGCAAGATCGGAATGTGAAGGTACGCATCCTTGATATCCAGGGACACTAGGAATTCCCCCTCCTCCAGACCTGAGATCACCGCTCTCAGAGACTCCATCTTGAATTTGAACACTCGGGTTCAACGACTACAAACAAGCTGGAATAGTAACCATTGTTTTATAGATGAGGTGGAACTGGAACAATTACCTGGGTCTGTAACAGTTTTTGAATGGCATCCTGTAAGGTCATTCTTGACTCTTGTGAAACTGGTAAGCCTGATCTGAAGAATCTGTGAGGTGGGAGCGCCTGGAACTCCAGTCTGTAGCCCTGGGAGATAAAGTCTATGACCCAGGGATTCTGGCATGATCTTGTCTTGATGTGACTGAAGAATTTTAGTCGGGCTCCCACCTGCCAGTCTTCCAGGCATCGCGGTCAACCATCATGTGGAAGGTTTTGAGGAAGCAAGCCTGAGCTCTGTTCCTGTGAACCGGCAGAAGCTGGTTTTCGTGGTTTACCTCTAGCACCTCTGGAGGCAGTAGAAGAACCCCTAGCCTTGCCCCTAAACTCGGCAGTCCGAAAGCACTGTAAGTTGGATCCTGAATAGGTCTTCCTAGCTGGGGAAGTTGCAGAAGGTAGGTATGTGGATTTACCCGCAGTAGCTTTGGAGATCCATTTGTCTAGTTCATCTCCAAATAAGGCCTCTCCTGTGAAAGGAAGGCCTTCCACGCCTTTCCTGGAATCGGCAACCGCAGTCCACTGGCGTAGCCATAAGCCCCTGTGTGCCGACACTGCCATAGCTGTAGTGCATGCATTATGCAAGCCTATCTCTTTCATGGATTCCACCATAAAGTTCGCATAGTCCTGTATATGTTGCAGGGACAAAATAATCTCCCCTTGAGGTAAGGTATCTAGCCGTTCAATTAGATTACCCAACCATTTATCAATGGCTTGCGTAATCCACCTACATGCTATAGTGGATTTCCGGGCCACCCCAGCAGCTGTATACAAATATTTGAGCATAGTCTCAATTTTGCGATCAGCCATGTCCTTTAGGGAGGCTGCACCCAGGACAGGCAATACAATTTTTCGTGAGAGCCTGGAGACCGATGCATCCACTATTGGTGGATTCTCCCATTTTTTCCTAGCCACAGGAAGAAAAGGAAAAGATGATAACAACTGTTTAGGGATTTGAAATTTCTTATCTGGATTAACCCATGGTTCTTTACACAGGGTATTGAGATCCTTTGACACAGGAAAAGAAGCAGAGGATTTCTTCTTTATATTAAAATAAGATTCCTCACTCTCCTCTGTCACCTTATCAGGGATAATTAGAACTTCTCTGATAGCATCTATAAGAGCCTCTATTCCGTGCGACAGAGTACCCTCCCCCACCTCTGAGTCCACCTCACCCTCCTCCATGTCTGACCCCTCATCATCAGAGTCAGAGTGTAGGATATGGGCCAAGGAACGCTTTTGCAGACAAATGGCAGGGGACTGAGACGCTGGTTTGGGTACTGAGTCTTTTTTCATAAACTCAGTCATGGATTGTCTTAAGTATTGTGTCTCTTTCTCATTGCGAGATAACTTAGTAGAAATGATGGAAATCATTCCCCTAATGGAGTCCAACCATGTTGGTTCTGCCCCACTAGCCTGGGAAAGGATACTACACTGAGTACACACTACTGAAACCCCTGGAGAAGAGGAACACTGTGCCTTACATTAAACACACTCTTTGCCTGACATACTGCAGCAGTGACAGCACACAAACACACAGGAAAAGGTTAAAAGCACAATTAACCCACAAAGAGCCCTTCCAAGGAGACAAAGAGAGAGTATGGAACCAGCATACGGTGACCTTATCGCCAATGCCAAGCTTAGCCGGGACGCAGACTAAGTACCTAGATTAGGGACTTAGTACACTAATAAGTCGCTCACCCCACTATGACTCCCTGGTACCACTGAGGTAATCTGGAGTCTCTCCGGAGAAGCTGTGCGTCCCTGTCAGTCAGCGTCTGTGTCAGCTGCAGTAGGGAAAATGGTGCTGGTGAGCTGCTGGATCCGCTCATAGTGAAGCCCCGCCCTTTCAATGGCGCGCGGTCTTCTTGCTTTTCTTTATAGTGGGTGTATGTGTCTATGTGCATAAAATGGAGACAGACTTCTTTTATGGCTTTGTTGCCAGTCTGGGTACTGTGTACGCTGTAGTGTACACAGTCAGGAGACTCAGTCTGCCCCGTTTAGAAGCCATGCATCTCCGTATCCTCATGCTGCCATAATGGCCGGTGGCCCACTAACCGGGACGCCGGCTTAGTGCTCACCACTCTTCATTCTTCTGGCTCTGTTAGGGGTGGCGGCGTGCTGCGGGAACGTACGCTCACCGCGGTGGGGCTTGCGAATAGTTCCCTCAGGAGCTAGCGTCCGGCCAGCGGGGAACGGGACCATTAACCCTGAGAGAGGTTGGGCTGTTCCCCCCCCCCCCTAAGTCCCACGAAGCAGGCAGGCTGGTGCCATCAAGTCCTGCCTGAAAATAACAAACTTAGAAAACAAATGCAAGAAACTCTTCAGGAGCTTCCAGAGACGTGACCGGCTCCTCTGGGTACATTTTCTAAACTGAGTCTGGTAGGAGGGGCATAGAGGTGGGAGCCGGCACACCTAATCAAACTTCTATAGTGCCCATGGCTCCTAGTGGACCCGTCTATACCCCATGGTACTAAATGGATTCCCAGTATCCACTAAGACATAAGAGAAATTATATTTTTAGTTTTTGCCTCATGGTAAGTCTGTCTCTGCAAAACAGTCATTATGTGAGGTTAAGAAGACTTGTGATCATCAATGGCACCTGTACAGCAAAGGATGGATATTTTACTAACCAGTCTAGGTTGCCAAATATCCATGGCATGCAGGGAAGCCACTGCTTTATTCACAGCTGTAAAGTTGTGCTGTCTTTATACATAAAGGTGTCCTACAGAGGATTGGGCAGGCTCCATGTAGTGTTTGTTGAATCACATTATATTGCACTGTTTACATTGAATTGTAGAAAACTAGTATTTGTAAGTCTCGAAGATCTGCAGTAGTGCTGTAACACTACACTGATTATCACTATAGCTATGAATCCGAGATCTGCAGTAGAGCTGTAACACTAAACTGATTATCACTATGACTATGAATCCAGGATCTGCAGTAGTGCTGTAACTCTACACTGATCACTATGACTATGAATACGAGATCTGCAGTAGTGCTTGAACACTACGATGATTATCACTATGAATCCGAGATCTGCAGTAGTGCTGTAACACTACACTGATTAAACGTAATATTTCCAAAACAGAGTTAATTATATTTCCACCGGCCAATAGCAGTTACCAACCTGATATTTCTATTACTGTTGAGAACTCTACAATCAACCCTACACCACAAGCTCGCTGCCTAGGTGTCAAACTTGACTCAGAACTGTCCTTTGCTCCCCACATTCTATCTGTCTCAAAATCATGTTACATGCATCTAATAAACATATCCAAAATACGTTCATACCTTACACAAGACACTGCTACAACCCTAATCCATGCTCTCATTATCTTCCGCATTGATTATTGCAAAAGTCTTCTTACTGGTCTTACTAAGAAGAGACTCTCACCATTACAATCCATTCTGAATGCAGCTGCGAGGCTAATATTACTAGCTAGACGTTCATCGTCTGCAGACCCACTTTGTTAGTCCCTCCACTGACTATCTGTATTCTACCGTATTCAATATAAAAATAAGATTTTACTCACCGGTAATTCTATTTCTCGTAGTCCGTAGTGGATGCTGGGTACTCCGTAAGGACCATGGGGAATAGACGGGCTCCGCAGGAGACTGGGCACTCTAAAGAAAAGATTAGGTACTACATCTGGTGTGCACTGGCTCCTCCCTCTATGCCCCTCCTCCAGACCTCAGTTAGGGAAACTGTGCCCGGAAGAGCTGACATTACTAGGAAAGGATTTGGAATCCAGGGTAAGACTCATACCAGCCACACCAATCACACCGTACAACTTGTGATAATTATACCCAGTTAACAGTATGAACAACAACTGAGCCTCATTAAACTGATGGCTCAGAACAAAAAGCCCTATAGTTAAGCAATAACTATATACAAGTATTGCAGAATTCCGCACTTGGGACGGGCTCCCAGCATCCACTACGGACTACGAGAAATAGATTTACCGGTGAGTAAAATCTTATTTTCTCTGACGTCCTAGTGGATGCTGGGTACTCCGTAAGGACCATGGGGATTATACCAAAGCTCCCAAACGGGCGGGAGAGTGCGGATGACTCTGCAGCACCGAATGAGCAAACTCAAGGTCCTCCTCAGCCAGGGTATCAAACTTGTAGAATTTTGCAAACGTGTTTGATCCCGACCAAGTAGCTGCTCGGCAAAGTTGTAAAGCCGAGACCCCTCGGGCAGCCGCCCAAGAAGAGCCCACCTTCCTCGTGGAATGGGCTTTTACAGATTTAGGATGCGGCAATCCAGCCGCAGAATGTGCAAGTTGAATCGTGCTACAGATCCAGCGAGCAATAGTCTGCTTAGAAGCAGGAGCACCCAGCTTGTTGGGTGCATGCAGGATAAACAGCGAGTCAGTTTTTCTGACTCTAGCCGTCCTGGAAACATAGATTTTCAGGGCCCGGACTACGTCCAGCAACTTGGAAGCCTCCAAGTCCCGAGTAGCCGCAGGCACCACAATAGGTTGGTTCAAATGAAACGCTGATACCACCTTAGGGAGAAATTGGGGACGAGTCCTCAATTCTGCTCTGTCCATATGGAAGATCAGATAGGGGTTTTTACATGACAAATCCGCCAATTCTGACACACGCCTAGCCGAAGCCAAGGCCAAAAGCATGACCACTTTCCACGTGAGATATTTCAACTCCACGGTCTGAAGTGGCTCAAACCAATGTGATTTTAGGAAATCCAACACAACGTTGAGATCCCAAGGTGCTACTGGGGGCACAAAAGGGGGCTGAATATGCAGCACTCCCTTAACAAACGTCTGAATTTCAGGCAGTGAAGCCAGTTCTTTTTGAAAGAAAATAGACAGGGCCGAAATCTGGACTTTAATGGATCCCAATTTTAGGCCCATAGTCACTCCTGACTGTAGGAAGTGCAGATATCGACCCAGCTGAAATTCTTCTGTTGGGGCCTTCATAGCCTCACACCAAGCAACATATTTTCGCCATATGCGGTGATAATGTTTTGCTATCACATCCTTCCTAGCTCTTATCAGCGTAGGAATGACTTCAACCGGAATGCCCTTTTCCATCAGGATCCGGCGTTCAACCGCCATGCCGTCAAACGCAGCCGCGGTAAGTCTTGGAACAGACAGGGCCCCTGCTGTAGCAGGTCCTGTCTGAGAGGCAGAGGCCAAGGGTCCTCTGAGATCATTTCTTGTAGTTCCGGGTACCAAGTCCTTCTTGGCCAATCCGGAACGATGAGTATAGTTCTTACTCCTCTCTTTCTTATTATCCTCAGTACCTTTGGTATGAGAGGAAGAGGAGGGAACACATAAACCGACTGGTACACCCACGGTGTCACTAGAGCGTCCACAGCTATCGCCTGAGGGTCCCTTGACCTGGCGCAATATCTTTTTAGCTTTTTGTTGAGGCGGGACGCCATCATGTCCACCTGTGGCCTTTCCCAACTATTTACAATCAGCTGGAAGACTTCTGGATGAAGTCCCCACTCTCCCGGGTGGAGGTCGTGCCTGCTGAGGAAGTCTGCTTCCCAGTTGTCCACTCCCGGAATGAACACTGCTGACAGTGCTATCACGTGATTTTCCGCCCATCGGAGAATCCTTGTGGCTTCTGCCATCGCCATCCTGCTTCTTGTGCCGCCCTGTCGGTTTACATGGGCGACCGCCGTGATGTTGTCTGACTGAATCAGCACCGGCTGGTTTTGAAGCAAGGGTTTTGCCTGACTTAGGGCATTGTAAATGGCCCTTAGTTCCAGAATATTTATGTGTAGGGAAGCTTCCTGACTCGACCATTGTCCTTGGAAGTTTCTTCCCTGAGTGACTGCCCCCCAACCTCGGAGGCTTTCATCCGTGGTCACCAGGATCCAGTCCTGTATGCCGAATCTGCGGCCCTCGAGAAGATGAGCACTCTGCAGCCACCACAGCAGAGACACCCTGGCCCTCGGGGACAGGGTGATCAGCCGATGCATCTGAAGATGCGATCCGGACCACTTGTCTATCAGATCCCACTGAAAGATCCGTGCATGGAACCTGCCGAATGGAATTGCCTCGTAAGAAGCTACCATCTTTCCCAGGACTCGCGTGCAGTGATGCACCGACACCTGTTTTGGTTTTAGGAGGTCTCTGACCAGAGATGACAACTCCTTGGCCTTCTCCTCCGGGAGAAACACCTTCTTCTGTTCTGTGTCCAGAATCATACCCAGGAAAAGCAGACGCGTCGTAGGAACCAGCTGTGACTTCGGGATATTCAGAATCCAGCCGTGCTGTTGTAGCACTTCCTTGCTACTCCAACCAACAACTGCTCCCTGGACCTAGCCTTTATAAGGAGATCGTCCAAGTACGGGATAATTATAACTCCCTTCTTTCGAAGGAGTATCATCATTTCGGCCATTACTTTGGTAAATACCCTCGGTGCCGTGGACAGACCAAACGGCAACGTCTGGAATTGGTAATGGCAGTCCTGTACCACAAAACGGAGGTACACCTGGTGAGGTGGGTAAATGGGGACATGTAGGTAAGCATCCTTGATGTCCAGTGATACCAATGTAATCCCCCTCTTCCAGGCTTGCAATAACCGCCCTGAGCGATTCCATTTTGAACTTGAACTTCCTTATATAAGTGTTCAAGGATTTCAAATTTAGAATGGGTCTCACCGAACCGTCTGGTTTCGGTACCACAAACATTGTGGAATAGTAACCCCGTCCCTGTTGAAGGAGGGGAACTTTTATTATCACCTGCTGGAGGTACAGCTTGTGAATTGCCGCCAGTACTACCTCCCTGTCCTGGGGAGTAGCTGGCAAGGCTGATTTGAGGTAACGGCGAGGGGGAGACGTCTCGAATTCCAGCTTGTATCCCTGAGATACCACTTGTAGAACCCAGAGATCCACCTGTGAGCGAACCCACTGGTCGCTGAAGTTCCGGAGACGGGCCCCCACCGCACCTGGCTCCACATGTGGAGCCCCAGCGTCATGCGGTGGACTTAGTGGAAGCAGGGGAGGATTTTTGTTCTTGGGAACTGGCTGTATGGTGCAGCTTTTTCCCTCTACACCTGCCTCTGGGCAGAAAGGACGCGCCTCTATCCCGCTTGCCTTTCTGAGGCCGAAAGGACTGTACTTGATAATACGGTGCTTTCTTAGGCTGTGAGGGAACCTGAGGTAAAAAAGTCGACTTCCCAGCTGTTGCTGTGGATACGAGGTCCGAAAGACCGTCCCCAAACAATTCCTCACCCTTATAAGGCAAAATTTCCATGTGCCTTTTAGAATCAGCATCACCCGTCCACTGCCGAGTCCATAATACTCTCCTGGCAGAAATGGACATCGCATTAATTCTAGATGCCAGCCGGCAAATGTCCCTCTGTGCATCTCTCATATATAAGACTACGTCTTTAATATGCTCTATGGTTAGCAATATAGTGTCCCTGTCAAGGGAATCAATGTTATCAGACAGGGAATCAGACCACGCTGCTGCAGCACTGCACATCCATGCTGAAGCAATAGTATAGTACCTGAGTGTGTATACACAGACTTCAGGATAGCCTCCTGCTTTCTATCTGCAGGCTCCTTTAAGGCGGCCGTATCCTGAGACGGCAGTGCCACCTTTTTTGATAAGCGTGTGAGCGCTTTGTCCACCTTAGGGGATGTCTCCCAGCGTAACCTATCCGTTGGCGGGAAAGGGTACGCCATTAGTAACCGCTTAGAAATTACTAGTTTCTTATCTGGGGAACCCCACGCTTCTTCACACAATTCGTTTAACTCATCAGATGGGGGAAAAGTCACTGGCTGCTTTTTCTCCCCAAACATAATACCCTTTTTTGTGGTAACCGGGTTAATGTCAGAAATGTGCAACACATTTTTCATTGCCGTAATCATACATCGGATGGCCCTAGTGGATTGTATATTTGTCTCATCCTCGTCGACACTGGAGTCCGACTCCGTGTCGACATCTGTGTCAGCCATCTGAGGTAGCGGGCGTTTTTGAGCCCCTGACTGCCTCTAAGATGCCTGGGCAGGCGCGGGCTGAGATGCCGGCTGTCCCAAAGCTGCGTCATCGAACCTTTTATGTTAGGAGTTGACACTGTCGGTTAATACCTTCCACATATCCATCCACTCAGGTGACGGCCCCGCAGGGGGCGACATCACACTTATCGGCACCTGCTCCGCCTCCACGTAAGCGTCCTCATCAAACATGTCGACACAGCCATACCGACACACCGCACACACACAGGGAATGCTCTGACTGAGGACAGGACCCCACAAAGTCCTTTGGGGAGACAGAGAGAGAGTATGCCAGCACACACCACAGCGCTATATAATCAGGGATTTACACTAACAAAAGCGATTTTCCCTATAGCTGCCTTTATATATAGTTTTGCGCCTAAATTTAGTGCCCCCCCTCTCTTTTTTACCCTTGATGTCTGGAAACTGCAGGGGAGAGCCTGGGGAGCTGTCTTCCAGCGGAGCTGTGAAGAGAGAATGGCGCCGGTGTGCTGAGGAAGATAGCCCCGCCCCCTTATCGGCGGGCTTCTCCCACTTTTTTATCTGTATAATGGCGGGGGATTATGCACATATACAGCTTAAAAGCTGTATTATATGCCAATTTGCCATGTAAGGTACTGTAATTGCTGCCCAGGGCGCCCCCCCCCCAGCGCCCTGCACCCATCAGTGACCGGAGTGTGTGGTGTGCATAGGGAGCAATGGCGCACAGCTGCAGTGCTGTGCGCTACCTTAATGAAGACCGAAGTCTTCAGCCGCCGATTTTCTCCGGTTTCTTCCGTCTTCTGGCTCTTCAAGGGGGACGGCGGCGCGGCTCCGGGAACGGACGATCGAGGTCGGGCCCTGTGTTCGATCCCTCTGGAGCTAATGGTGTCCAGTAGCCTAGAAGCACAAGCTAGCTGCAAGCAGGTAGGTTTGCTTCTCTCCCCTAAGTCCCACGTAGCAGTGAGTCTGTTGCCAGCAGATCTCACTGAAAATAAAAAACCTAAGAAATACTTTTCTTTCTAGGAAGCTCAGGAGAGCCCCTAGAGTGCATCCAGCTCTGGCCGGGCACAGATTCTAACTGAGGTCTGGAGGAGGGGCATAGAGGGAGGAGCCAGTGCACACCAGATGTAGTACCTAATCTTTTCTTTAGAGTGCCCAGTCTCCACTAGGACGTCAGAGAAATAGAGCCCGTCTATTCCCCATGGTCCTTACGGAGTACCCAGCATCCACTAGGACGTCAGAGAAATACAGTTACTAACACACAAGGTTATTAACCATACTACACCAACATACATCTCTTCGCTTATCTCAAACTATCTCCCAACCCGGCCCCTTCGCTCTTCACTAGATCTATGTCTCTCGTCCACACTCATTACTTGCTCCCATGCACGATAACAGGACTTTCTTTGGAGCTGCACCCACTCTGTGGAATGCCCTACCACGTACAATAAGACCTTCCTCTAGTTTTCAAACCTTGAAGCGTTCCCTGAAAACTCACCTATTCAGACAAGCTTATCAAATTCCAGAACCGCTCACTTTACCTTCATAGCTTTCCTATCCAATTATATTCCCACAGTACAGTCCACATTTATCCTCACATATTTTCTTTCTTCAGTCTCCTCTCCCCCTGACTCTTGTTCATCACTGCTGTGATGTGATATCATGCAGCCCACCAAGAACCTTTACAATCTGATGGACAACTATGCAATAGATAGCACCTATCCTTGTGTATCAATGCCTATTTCCCCATAGATTGTAAGCTTGCGAGCAGGGCCCTCCGTCCTTCCTCTATGACTGTTTGTTTTTACCCAGTTTTGTCTTCTAATTGTGTCTAGTTGTAAAGTGCAACGGAATTTGCTGCGCTATATAAGAAACTGTCAATAAATAAATTATCACTATGACTAGCTATTTGTTCCCAATATAATACTCTTTTGTTATCCATCTCTTCAATATGTCTTTGCAGCTTCCCTTACTATCAGTCTTTCCATGATGCATGTGTAATTGTCTGCAACAAGAGGAAAACAAACACTTCAGCAATGCAAATGGAAAGATAGCCCCAACTGTTCTGTAATGACAAACCAATTGCAAAATTCACAATCAAACAGACATACTCAGCGACGGACTGGGCTATGAATTCTGCCCTGGCATGTGCACGGGCGCCATTTACAGGGGCGTGCCGGCACTAAAGTTGAGGGCGTGCTGCGAGTCAGGGGGGGCGTGGACTCGCGGCACGCCTCCATTTCTACAGAGACGGGAGGGGAGGCGGGGTAGCGTCCAGAGCAGAGAGCCGGAGGCTGCGCTGCGCGCAGCTTTCCCTGCTCTCTGCCTGATAGGACTGGCACACAAGCTCATCGGCCCTTCTGGCTTTTGCCAGAAGTGCCAGATGGGCAGTCCGGCCCTGGACATACTGTATGTGAAGTTACTCAAGCCGTCACATATTTAAAGGTTTCTGACGATTTAATGACACAATTATAGTCAGTACAAAACCAAGTGTGTTCTGTATTCAATATAATTACCCCTTAAATAGGTGGAATTAGAGTATTCTTGTATACGGTCTCTAAATAAAACTGATAAATACAGGAATAATCCGAAAACACAACTCCAATAACACTAATCTCTGCCATGTCTGGAGGCTTATTGATATCACTGCATAAGGAATTCATAACATGTCCCTTAGCTGTATTTCCAAGGCTCTCCATATCGTTCAGTACCTGTATTCTGTCTGCTATTGTAAAAGCTGCAGCGTCATTCATTAGTATAAGTGCTGCTTTACAGTCTTATACAATTCTAACATTGTCAAAGGACGTCTGTGCCATTTCCCAAGCATCATACAAATAAGCCACTGTCTGACGGTCTGCAGCTACTTCAAATAAGATAAGTGCAAGGGAATATAATAACAATTCATTATGTCTATTTTTATTTTATGCTAATTTTCTTTTAGCTTTTCTCCAGCTTTATTTAATGAATTACAAAAGTACTACTTTACACCTTGTTGTACAGGACACTGCTTGTAAAATAGTGGTGAGATTCCAGCCACAAAAGCTGAAGTGCAGTTATGTCGCAGTATATTATACACAACCCCCGTTCTTCTCTGTCTTACGGTTATTGTGAAGAGAGGTGACAGCAACTCTAAAGCTAGACATATTGGGAGAAACGGTAGATAATCTGAGATCAAAATCCCTCTATACGTTATCAATAGTTATTTTTAAAACACAGATATATTATGCTGAGCTTTACTGTCATTCACATAAGTCCCTGGTCCAGTGGAGCTTACAATCTATGGGGGTTATTCAGAGATGAACGCAGATCACCCAGATCTGCGTTCATCTCCGCACATGCTGGGAGCCGCCCAGCACAGGGCAAGTCCGTACAGTATGTGTGAGGCTGCCCCCCGATGCGTCCGCAATTAGACTGCGGAGGCATCGGAAATAAGGTTGACTCCTGCCAGCACAGCCTGGCTGCCGCTGTTTTCCCGGCAACCCCCCCACAACGCCATAACTCTGCCCCCGCAACACCCGCGGCTGTCAATCACATTGCAGCCACATCCTTCAGGGATGCAGCCATAATGTGTAAGGTCGCACATGCGCACAACTGTCGTCTGCGTCCAGGTCTGAATGAGGGCCTATATTCCCTACCACATAGACACACATACACATATACATTAGGGTTCATTTTTTTTGTTAGAAGCCAATTCAACTACCAGTTTGTTTTTGAGTGTGAAAGCAATCCGGGATACCCAGATCAAACCCACACACACATGGAGAATACACAAACTCCACACAGATAGTGAGTTGGTTAGGAACTGAACTCATGACCTACCCCAGTTTATGAGGCAGTAATACTAACCGCTATGATAACCGTTTTATCAGGCTATAATGAGCTTATAATTGTGATTCTGTCTTGCGTTCTCATATAAATCACTATAATACATAGCATGTATTTGCTGGACTTCATTAAGATCATTTTCATTACAGAATTTAATGTAAATACTACTAAACCCTCTAATTACAGAAATTTCTTTAGGAAACCATGAGTTTCATTATACACAGCAGGCAGCAATGAGTGGCCCTTGGAAGACACTTCTGCTGCCATTCCCTTTTTTCTACCTCTCCTCTAAATAAATGTCTGACTGAAGACCTTCTATCTACAGATGTGAAGAGGAACGGTGCAGATGGAAGGTAAGGACCTGATTAAGGTTTAACATGGGCAGAGAGATATAGATTTGGGTGGATTATAATGTTTCTGTGCAGGGTAAATACTGCCTGCTTTATTTTTTACACTGTTATTTAGATTTCAGTTTGAATACACCGCACCCAAATCTAACTCTGTGCACATCTGGCCCACCTGCAGTGTGCTTTTTTGCTTTGCTAACAAACCTGAGACTGGCACGGGCAGTTATTTTCAGCATGCTATACAACACATGCAGGAGAAGACAATGGTGTGACTGGTTGTTTAACTGCTCTTTGTAGCAAGACTAACAGAGGGCCTAGGGCGTCATTCCGAGTTGATCGCTCGCTAGCTACCTTTAGCAGATGTGCAAACGCATAGTCGCCACCCACGGGAGAGTGTATTTTCGCTTTGCAAGTGTGCGAGCGCGTGTGCAGCCGAGCGGAACGAAAAAGTTTTTTGCAGTTTCTGAGTAGCTCTGGACTTACTCAGCCCTTGTGATCACTTCAGCCTGTCCAGTCCCGGAATTGACGTCAGACACCCGCCCTGCAAACACCTGGACACGCCTGCGTTTTTTCAAACACTCCCTGAGAAAGGTCAATTGACACCCATAAACGTCCTTTTCCTGTCAATCTCCTTGCGATCGGCTGTGCGAATGGATTCTTCGTTAAATCCATCGCCCAGCAACGATTCGCTTTGTACCCATATGACGCGCCTGCGCATTGTGGTGCATACGCATGTGCAGTAGTAACCTGTTTGCTGTGCTGCGGAAAACGGCAGCGAGCGATCAACTCGGAATGAACCCCCTAATCCAGACATGATCGTAGCAGCAAATTTGTTAGCAGTTGGGCAAAACCATGTGCACTGCAGGGGAGGCAGATATAACATGTGCAGAGAGAGTTAGATTTGGGAGGGTTATTTTGCTTCTGTGCAGGGTAAATACTGGCTGCTTTATTTTTACACTGCAATTTAGATTTCAGTTTGAACACACCACACCCAAATCTAACTCTCTCTGCACATGTTATATCAGCCTCCCCCCCCCCCCCCCCCCCCCTGCAGTGCACATGGTTTTGCCCATCTGCTAACAAATTTGCTGCTGCGATCAGGTCTGAATTACCCCTAGAGTGCGATACAATATAAGCCTATCTGTACAATTTCTCAGCTAAATATATGTGGTCTAAGTGAGCCAGTAAACAATGTTATAATATACACGCTCTTTTCTTAGTCTCATCTCCTTGGTTCCGGTATGAATGGCCGACAATGTTAAGGTCGACAGTCATCAGGTCGACCACTAATGATCAACATTGACATGGTCGACATGGACAAATGGTCGGCACATGAAAGGTCAACACATAAAAAGGTCGACGTGGATTTTTTTAACGGTTTTTGGTATAATTTTTTCCGTAACATGACCAGGAACCCCAATTAGTGTACCGCGTCCCCTTGCATGGCTCGCTTCGATAGCCATGCTGCGGGCAAGGTGCCTCGCTGGGCTCGGCACAGGTTACTATTCCCAATCGTAGTCCACGGGGATAGAAAAGTATGAACAGTTAAAAATCTAATTTTGTATAAAAAAAAGTAATGTCGACCTTTTCATGTGTCGACCATTTCTCCATGTAGACCATTAGTGATCGACCTAATGAGTGTCGACCTTAACACTGTCGACCATCTGAACGGATACCCATCTCTTTCACCACTTGATAATCAAATTTGTCTCCAATGCTGAAGCCAAAGTGGCTGAGTTTTTTTACATAGATCTCGGAGCATTTTGTTCTCCTGAAAAATGGCTGTCACATGTACAGTACAGTATTATTAAGTCAGTAATAGAGACACAATGTAAGACGGAGGTTAATTCACCTGAAACTGATGTTCTGCTTTATTACCCTCAGCAGAATAAACAAACCTAGAGCTCTAATATGCCACTGTCAGGTATTTTACGGAAAATGACAGATTTTTGCACACAAAAAAGTACAGATCTTTACAGATTGTGTACGCACAAAGGGACTGTTTGCGATTGAGACAAACTGTATCAGATAGTTTTGGAAACAAGCTAGGCGTTCCAGGGCAGTGACAGCGAGGTGGCTAGAACGCAGAGATGGACCATATTATGGCCATGTTACGGGAGTGTCGTGGTCATGTCGCTGAGGTGTTTGTGTACACAGGCGCTCATTCATTCATATTGTAGGCCATACTCAGATAGAAAATCTGCACTTTCCATAGGGCTGCTGTAAGTTTTAATTGGTACAACCGATGGTGTGGTCTGAAGATACCCCAGGTGATGTTACAGCATCTACAGATGCTGAATGTGGTCATCTCTGATCTCAGACCTTGCACATTCATCAGGACCATCATGTGCTACCACTGAATATTTGTATTGCTGTATTTCATTAAACAGTGTTAAATGCATCTAAAGTTACGTATAAAAATTAATACAACCCTGTCAAAATCCTTAAAAGTTTCAAAGCAATGGGAATCCCGTTCACTCAGGGAAGGCAACCATACTGCGACATTACCACCTCGACAACTATATATATATATATATATATATATATATATATATATATATCAATCTAAGGGGCCCTTTAATCAATGAGATTTAGCTATTTAAAACTTGCTGTGTATGATACATGGTGCTCCAGCGAATCAGCTCCTAACTGCCAGGTTTTTTAAAAACATCAGTTAGGAGCTGATTGGCTGGAGCACCATTTATCATAACGCAGCGAGTTTTACATAGCGTAGTGAAAATTGTGCCCCTAAATAACACATCAGTTATATCATATGGCAAAGGTTAGAACTCATTTACAGCCTGCTCTGTGACATACCTGAAACAGTCTGCGTGCCAATCAGACGCCAAAGCCTGCAGGTAGCGACCATCATAGATACTGAGTCCGCAACTAGCACACACTGGCAGCTCATTACCTGGGGAACAGCAGAGAGAATACGTTAATGTAAATAGCATAAAATGCAAAACTTTTAATTTAGCTAGAAACACCCAACCCCCCCCCCCTTTCTGCAATTCTCAGAAACCTGTGTATTAACAGCTTCATCCAAGTATCTCTGTGGAATGTACATGGTACTTTATGTGATCGCATGTCTAAATGGAAACGCAGCTGATCTTGTGGTTATGGTGAGTGTATATGCCTTAAGGTGCATACACACGGTGAGATTCGGGCTAACCCAGATTCTCACTATGCGACAGGGGCTAGGTCGGCATCGCAAGCACATAATGACTGTGCTTGCGATACTGGCTCTGTGCGATTTTGGCTAAGTGCCAATTTTGACTATCTTTTCTATGAGATAGTCAAAACTGACTTGCCTGCACAGTCTATCTAGGCTTGCGATGCCGACCGTGCAGGACCGCGCATCGGCATTGCATCGGGATCGCAAGGTGACTTTCACCTTGTGATTTGCACTAACTTTTCTTACGATTTTAACTAAATAGTCAATATCGTAAGAAAATATCTCACCGTGTGTACACACCATAAATGCTTATTACTTGTCTAACATGTTTCTTTTGGTTTCTATCCTGCAATGTTCTGCTTTGTATTATCATTTCTATATACTGTACTATATTTCTTGTTATATCTTTAGAGCTGCGGCCCTCTTGTAGCGCCTCAAAAATGAAGGATAATAATATAAATTACAATTAGATCTGATGTTACGATGGTGCAGGACTATTGTTTTGAGAGCCATGTGTTTATAAGGTCATAGGATTTCCACCCACTTAAAAAAAAAAAACTTTTAAAGAGGATTTAAGTAGAATAATGTGAGAGATAACAAAGATTAAACTGCATATAATTTACTATACCGCCCAGCGTGTATGCAGCCGAAGATGGTCTCGGCCATGCATGCAGCTCAGTTTGGACTCATCGTCCAAAACTGTATGGTCCGGCTGGCCGCGGCATGACATCACTGTGCGATATCGCTAGTGATAACACACAGTGTATATGCCCGAGCACATCGCCTAGTGTGTACCCACCTTAACACTTTAGAATAATTTAATAATAAAGAATGTATGCACAAAGCAAATTCCCTTATTTTGATTCAAAAAATACTCGGTTGTCTTGATTTAACCCAGTTAAAAAACTTTAACTTGGATTTTGTTCAGGAAATTAACAACATAAAGTGGTCCGAAGATGGTAAATACAGTATATGCCAACAGAGTCTAAAGTTTGACTATGGTTATAATTATGCATTTAATTCCATAAAATGAGGTAGAAGCAAAGTAGTTGGGCTACTTCTCCACTTTTCCCCTTCCCTACCCTTTAGAAGGTTGATACATTTTCCCCTAAGGGGTCTGTTCACAAATTCTTATCTTTTCTGCAAGAAAAAAACAAACGGTCTTTTTCGCAATTTTTTGCTTGAATTTTTTTTAGGGGGGCAATTCAATTAATGCCCTTTTTTCTAGGGAAAATGTACCCGTTTTCGTGCAAAACACACAGGATCCGGGACGAGTTCCTGGATCCATGTGTTTTCGTGACTGCGGCCATGAAAAAACTGCACTTATCTGGGCTTTTCTTCTTTCTTCAGACAGGTGAAACAAAATCTCTGATAATGCCGGCTATCGACGTCAATTGAATTACACCCTGGGGATCAATCAATTAACTGCCGTAATTGTATGTATATTTCTGTAGAGTGAGATTTACTGGGTGATTGGAATTTTACAGTACTATATATATCAGATAATAAAACTTAGACTGGCTTGACACAAATTATGGCTCACAAACTTTTGGGCATCTGTAAAAAAATAGGATTTTAATATCTACCTGTAAATCCTTTTCTCTTAGTCCGTAGAGGATGCTGGGGATGCTTCAAGAACCATGGGGTATAGACGGGATCCGCAGGAGACATGGGCACACTATAAGATTTTGAATGGGTGTGAACTGGCTCATCTCTCTATGCCCCTCCTCCAGACTCCAGTTATAGGAACTGTGCCCAGGGAGACGGACACTTCAAGGAAAAGGATTTATTTAATTATTTTAAACTAAGGTGAGATACATACCAGCTCACAACACCAACACGCCGTACAACATGGCATTCAACAACAACGCATGCAACGGCATGACCAATAACAGTCACAGATTGACTGAACTCAACGCAACATGAGCGTAACTATAACCAAACTGCAGATACAGCGCGCACTGGGACGGGCGCACAGCATCCTCTACGGACTAAGAGAAAAGGATTTACCGGTAGGTATTAAAATAAGAATTTACTTACCGATAATTCTATTTCTCATAGTCCGTAGTGGATGCTGGGACTCCGTCAGGACCATGGGGAATAGCGGGCTCCGCAGGAGACAGGGCACATCTAAATAAAGCTTTTAGGATCACATGGTGCGTACTGGCTCCTCCCCCTATGACCCTCCTCCAAGCCTCAGTTAGGTACTGTGCCCGGACGAGCGTACACAATAAGGAAGGATCTTGAATCCCGGGTAAGACTCATACCAGCCACACCAATCACACCGTACAACTTGTGATCTGAACCCAGTTAACAGTATGATAACAAAAAACGAAGTAGCCTCTGAAAAGATGGCTCACAACAATAGTAATAACCCGATCTTTGTAACAATAACTATGTACAAGTATTGCAGACAATCCGCACTTGGGATGGGCGCCCAGCATCCACTACGGACTATGAGAAATAGAATTATCGGTAAGTAAATTCTTATTTTCTCTAACGTCCTAGTGGATGCTGGGACTCCGTCAGGACCATGGGGATTATACCAAAGCTCCCAAACGGGCGGGAGAGTGCGGATGACTCTGCAGCACCGAATGAGAGAACTCCAGGTCCTCCTTAGCCAGAGTATCAAATTTGTAAAATTTTACAAACGTGTTCTCCCCTGACCACGTAGCTGCTCGGCAAAGTTGTAATGCCGAGACCCCTCGGGCAGCCGCCCAAGATGAGCCCACTTTCCTTGTGGAGTGGGCCTTTACAGATTTAGGCTGTGGCAGGCCTGCCACAGAATGTGCAAGTTGGATTGTGCTACAGATCCAACGTGCAATCGTCTGTTTAGACGCAGGAGCACCCATCTTGTTGGGTGCATACAATATAAACAACGAGTCAGATTTTCTGACTCCAGCTGTCCTTGAAATATATATTTTTAATGCTCTGACAACGTCCAGTAACTTGGAGTCCTCCAAGTCGCTAGTAGCCGCAGGCACCACAATAGGCTGGTTCAAGTGAAAAGCCGAAACCACCTTAGGGAGAAAATGAGGACGTGTCCGCAGTTCTGCCCTGTCCGAATGGAAAATCAGATATGGGCTTTTGTATGATAAAGCCGCCAACTCTGAAACTCTCCTGGCTGAAGCCAGGGCCAATAGCATGGTTACCTTCCATGTAAGGTATTTTAAATCTACCGATTTTAGAGGCTCAAACCAATGAGATTTGAGAAAATTCAAAACTACGTTCAAATCCCACGGTGCCACTGGAGGCACTATTGGGGGTTGTATATGTAGTACACCTTTGACAAAAGTTTGTACTTCAGGCACTGATGCCAATTCCTTCTGGAAGAAGATTGATAAGGCCGAAATTTGAACTTTAATGGACCCCAATTTTAGGCCCATAGACAATCCTGCTTGCAGGAAATGTAAGAATCGACCCAATTGAAATTCTTCCGTTGGAGCCTTCTTGGCCTCACACCACGCAACATATTTCCGCCAAATGCGGTGATAATGTTGTACAGTCACTTCCTTTCTAGCCTTAATCAAGGTAGGAATAACTTCCTCTGGAATGCCCTTTTCTTTTAGAATCCGGCGTTCAACCGCCATGCCGTCAAACGCAGACGCGGTAAGTCTTGGAACATACAAGGTCCCTGCTGAAGCAGATCCCTTCTTAGAGGTAGAGGCCACGGATCCTCCGTGAGCATCTCTTGAAGTTCCGGATACCAAGTTCTTCTTGGCCAGTCCGGAGCCACCAGTATTGTTCTTACTCCTCTTTTCCGTATAATTCTCAGTACCTTTGGTATGAGAGGCAGAGGAGGGAACACATACACTGACTGGTACACCCACGGTGTTACCAGAGCGTCCACAGCTATTGCCTGAGGGTCTCTTGACCTGGCGCAATATCTGTCCAATTTTTTGTTGAGGCGAGACGCCATCATGTCCACCTTTGGTTTTTCCCAACGGTTCACAATCACGTGGAAGACTTCTGGATGAAGTCCCCACTCTCCCGGGTGAAGGTCGTGTCTGCTGAGGAAGTCTGCTTCCCAGTTGTCCACTCCCGGGATGAACACTGCTGACAGTGCTATGACATGATTCTCCGCCCAGCGCAGAATCCTTGCAGCTTCTGTCATTGCTCTTCTGCTTCTCGTGCCGCCTTGTCGGTTTACGTGGGCGACTGCCGTGATGTTGTCCGACTGGATCAACACCGGCTGACCCTGAAGCAGCGATTTTGCCAGGCTTAGAGCATTGTAGATCGCTCTTAGCTCCAGTATATTTATGTGAAGGGACGTCTCCAGGTTTGACCACACGCCCTGGAAGTTTCTTCCCTGTGTGACTGCTCCCCAGCCTCGTAGGCTGGCATCCGTAGTCACCAGGACCCAGTCCTGTATGCCGAATCTGCGGCCCTCTAACAGATGGGCACTCTGCAACCACCACAGGAGAGACAACCTTGTTCTTGGTGACAGTGTTATCCGCTGATGCATGTGCAGATGCGATCCGGACCATTTGTCCAGCAGATCCCACTGAAATGTCCGTGCATGGAATCTGCCGAATGGAATCGCTTCGTAAGAAGCCACCATCTTTCCCAGGACTCTTGTGCATTGATGTACTGACACAGTTCCTGGTTTTAGGAGGTTCCTGACAAGTTCGGATAACTCCCTTGCTTTCTCCTCCGGGAGAAACACCTTTTTCTGAACCGTGTCCAGAATCATTCCCAGGAACAGCAGACGAGTTGTCGGGGTCAATTGAGATTTTGGAAGATTCAGAATCCACCCGTGTTGCTGAAGCACTACCTGGGTTAGTGCTACACCGACTTCCAGCTGTTCTCTGGACTTTGCCCTTATCAGGAGATCGTCCAAGTAAGGGATAATTAATACGCCTTTTCTTCGTAGAAGAACCATCATTTCGGTCATTACCTTGGTAAAGACCCGAGGGGCCGTGGACAAACCAAACGGCAGCGTTTGAAACTGATAATGACAGTCTTGTATCACGAACCTGAGATACCCTTGGTGTGAGGGGTAAATTGGGACATGCAGATAAGCATCTTTTATGTCCAGGGACACCATGAAGTCCCCTTCTTCCAGATTCGCTATCACTGCTCTGAGTGACTCCATCTTGAACTTGAATTTCTGTATGTACAGGTTCAAGGATTTCAGGTTTAGAATAGGTCTTACCGAACCGTCCGGCTTCGGTACCACAAATAGTGTGGAATAATACCCCATCCCCTGTTGTAGGAGGGGTACCTTGACTATCACCTGCTGAGAATACAGCTTGTGAATGGCTTCCAAAACCGACGTCCTTTCTGAGGGAGACGTTGGTAAAGCAGACTTTAGGAACCGGCGAGGGGGAGACCTTTCGAACTCCAACATGTAACCCTGAGATAATATCTGCAGGATCCACGGGTCCACTTGTGAGCGAGCCCACTGATTGCTGAAAATCTTGAGTCGACCCCCCACCGCTCCTGAGTCCGCTTGTAAAGCCCCAGCGTCATGCTGATGGCTTTGTAGAACCCGGGGCGGGCTTCTGGTCCTGGGCAGGGGCTGCTTGCTGCCCTCTCTTACCCTTTCCTCTGCCTCGCGGCAGATAAGACTGTCCTTTTGGTCGCTTGTTTTTATAGGAGCGAAAGGACTGCGGCTGAAAAGACGGTGTCTTTTTCTGTTGGGAGGGGGTCTGAGGTAAAAAAGTGGATTTGCCGGCAGTTGCCGTGGCCACCAGGTCCGAAAGACCGACCCCAAATAATTCCTCTCCTTTATATGGCAATACTTCCATATGCCTTTTGGAATCCGCATCACCTGACCACTGTCGCGTCCATAAACTTCTTCTGGCAGATATGGACATCGCGCTTACTCTTGATGCTAGAGTACAAATATCTCTCTGAGCATCTCGCATATAAAGAAAAGCATCCTTTAATTGCTCTAGAGTCAATAAAATACTGTCCCTATCCAGGGTATCAATATTTTCAGTCAGAGAATCCAACCACACTACCCCAGCACTGCACATCCAGGCTGAGGCTATTGCCGGTCGCAGTATAACACCAGTATGTGTGTATATACTCTTCAGTGTAGTTTCCAGCCTCCTATCTGCTGGATCCTTGAGGGCGGCCGTATCAGGAGACGGCAACGCCACTTGCTTTGATAAACGTGTGAGCGCCTTATCCACCCTAGGGGGTGTTTCCCAGCGCGCCCTAACCTCTGGTGGGAAAGGGTATAATGCCAATAACTTCTTGGAAATTAGCAGTTTTCTATCTGGGTTAACCCACGCTTCGTCACACACGTCATTCAATTCCTCTGATTCTGGAAAAGCTACAGGTAGTTTTTTCACCCCCCACATAATACCCCTTTTTGAGGTACCAGCAGTATCAGAGATCTGCAAAGCCTCCTTCATTGCCGTGATCATATAACGTGTGGCCCTATTGGAAAATACGTTTGTTTCTTCACCGTCGACACTAGATTCATCTGTGTCGGTACCCGTGTCGACTGACTGAGGTAAGGGACGTTTTACAGCCCCTGACGGTGTCTGAGACGCCTGAGCCGGTACTAACTGGTTTTCCGGCCGTCTCATTTCGTCAACTGACTTTTGTAATGTGCTAACATTATCACGTAATTCCATAACTAAAGCCATCCATTCCGGTGTCGACTCCCTAGGGGGTGACATCACCATTACCGGCAATTGCTCTGCCTCCACACCAACATCGTCCTCATACATGTCGACACACACGTACCGACACTCAGCAGCCACACAGGGAATGCTCTAATCGAAGACAGGACCCTCTTAGCCCTTTGGGGAGACAGAGGGAGAGTTTGCCAGCACACACCAAAAACGCTATAAATGTATATAAACAACCCTAGAAGGTGTTGTTTTTGATATAAGCGCTTTTAATATATCAATATCGCCAAATTATGCCCCCCTTCTCTTTGTTACCCTGTTTCTGTAGTGCAGTGCAGGGGAGAGTCCTGGGAGCCTTCCTCACCAGCGGAGCTGAGCAGGAAAATGGCGCTGAGTGCTGAGGAGAATAAGCTCCGCCCCTTTTTCGGCGGGCTTTTCTCCCGGGTTTTAAGAAAACTGGCCTGGGTTAAATACATACATATAGCCTTAATGGCTATATGTGATGTATTTATTTTGCCACTAAAGGTATTTAATATTGCTGCCCAGGGCGCCCCCAGCAGCGCCCTGCACCCTCCGTGACTGAATCAGTGAGACGTGTAGCAACAATGGCGCACAGCTGCAGTGCTGTGCGCTACCTTCATGAAGACTGAGGAGTCTTCTGCCGCCTGCTTTCCGGACCTCCGTCTTCAGCGTCTGTAAGGGGGATCGGCGGCGCGGCTCCGGGACGAACCCCAGGAGGACCTGTGTTCCGACTCCCTCTGGAGCTAAGTGTCCAGTAGCCTAAGACTCCAATCCATCCTGCACGCATGTGAGTTGGAAATCTCTCCCCTAAGTCCCTCGATGCAGTGATCCTGTTGCCAGCAGGATTCACTGAGATTTAAACCTAAAAAAACTTTTTCTAAGCAGCTCTTTAGGAGAGCCACCTAGATTGCACCCTTCTCGGACGGGCACAAAAACCTAACTGAGGCTTGGAGGAGGGTCATAGGGGGAGGAGCCAGTACGCACCATGTGATCCTAAAAGCTTTATTTAGATGTGCCCTGTCTCCTGCGGAGCCCGCTATTCCCCATGGTCCTGACGGAGTCCCAGCATCCACTAGGACGTTAGAGAAAATAAGAATTTACTTACCGATAATTCTATTTCTCGTAGTCCGTAGTGGATGTTGGGCACTCCGTAAGGACCATGGGGATAGCGGCTCCGCAGGAGACTGGGCACAAAAGTAAAGCTTTAGGACTACCTGGTGTGCACTGGCTCCTCCCCCTATGACCCTCCTCCAAGCCTCAGTTAGGATACTGTGCCCGGACGAGCGTACACAATAAGGAAGGATTTATGAATCCCGGGTAAGACTCATACCAGCCACACCAATCACACCGTACAACTTGTGATCTGAACCCAGTTAACAGCATGATAACAGAGGAGCCTCTGGATAGATGGCTCACAACAACAATAACCTGATTTAGTTAACAATAACTATATACAAGTATTGCAGACAATCCGCACTTGGGATGGGCGCCCAGCATCCACTACGGACTACGAGAAATAGAATTATCGGTAAGTAAATTCTTATTTTCTCTGACGTCCTAGTGGATGCTGGGAACTCCGTAAGGACCATGGGGATTATACCAAAGCTCCCAAACAGGCGGGAGAGTGCGGATGACTCTGCAGCACCGAATGAGAGAACTCCAGGTCCTCCTCAGCCAGGGTATCAAATTTGTAGAATTTAGCAAACGTGTTTGCCCCTGACCAAGTAGCTGCTCGGCAAAGTTGTAAAGCCGAGACCCCTCGGGCAGCCGCCCAAGATGAGCCCACCTTCCTTGTGGAGTGGGCTTTTACAGATTTTGGCTGTGGCAGGCCTGCCACAGAATGTGCAAGCTGAATTGTATTACAAATCCAACGAGCAATAGTCTGCTTAGAAGCAGGAGCACCCAGCTTGTTGGGTGCATACAGGATAAACAGCGAGTCAGATTTTCTGACTCCAGCCGTCCTGGAAAGATATATTTTCAGGGCCCTGACTACGTCCAACAACTTGGAGTCCTCCAAGTCACTAGTAGCCGCAGGTACCACAATAGGTTGGTTCAGATGAAACGCTGAAACCACCTTAGGGAGAAAATGAGGACGAGTCCTCAATTCCGCCCTGTCTGAATGGAAGATCAGATAAGGGCTTTTACAGGATAAAGCCGCCAATTCTGACACGCGCCTGGCCGAGGCCAGGGCCAACAGCAAGACCACTTTCCATGTGAGATATTTTAACTCCACAGATTCAAGTGGTTCAAACCAATGTGACTTTAGGAACCCCAAAACTACATTGAGATCCCAAGGTGCCACTGGAGGCACAAAAGGAGGCTGTATATGCAGTACCCCTTTTACAAACGTCTGAACTTCAGGAACTGAAGCTAGTTCTTTCTGTAAGAAAATTGACAGGGCCGAAATTTGAACCTTAATGGACCCCAATTTTAGGCCCATAGACACTCCTGTTTGCAGGAAATGCAGGAATCGACCTAGTTGAAATTCCTCCATCGGGGCCTTACTGGCCTCGCACCGCGCAACATATTTTCGCCAAATGCGGTGATAATGCTTTGCGGTTACATCCTTCCTGGCTTTGATCAGGGTAGGGATGACTTCATCCGGAATGCCTTTTTCCTTCAGGATCCGGCGTTCAACCGCCCTGCCGTCAAACGCAGCCGCGGTAAGTCTTGGAATAGACAGGGTCCTTGCTGGAGCAGGTCCCTTCTTAGAGGTAGAGGCCACGGGTCCTCCGTGAGCATCTCTTGAAATTCCGGGTACCAAGACCTTCTTGGCCAAACCGGAACCACGAGTATAGTTCTTACTCCCCTCCGTCTTATAATTCTCAGTACTTTTGGTATGAGAGGAAGAGGAGGGAACACCTACACTGACTGGTACACCCACGGTGTTACCAGAGCGTCCACAGCTATTGCCTGAGGGTCCCTTGACCTTGCGCAATACCTGTCCAATTTTTTTGTTTAGGCGGGACGCCATCATGTCCACCTTTGGTTTTTCCCAACGGTTTACAATCATGTGGAAGACTTCTGGGTGAAGTCCCCACTCTCCCGGGTGGAGGTCGTGCCTGCTGAGGAAGTCTGCTTCCCAGTTGTCCACCCCCGGAATGAACACTGCTGACAATGCTATCACATGATTTTCCGCCCAGCGAAAAATCCTTGCAGCTTCTGCCATTGCCCTCCTGCTTCTTGTGCCGCCCTGTCTGTTTACGTGGGCGACTGCCGTGATGTCCGACTGGATCAGCACCGGCTGACCTTGAAGCAGAGGTCTTGCTTGGCTTAGGGCATTGTAAATGGCCCTTCGCTCCAAGATATTTATGTGAAGTGATGTCTCCAGGCTTGACCACAAGCCCTGGAAATTTCTTTCCTGTGTGACTGCTCCCCAGCCTCGCAGGCTGGCATCCGTGGTTACCAGGACCCAGTCCTGAATGCCGAATCTCCAGCCCTCTAGAAGATGAGCACTCTGCAACCACCACAGGAGAGACACCCTTGTCTTTGGTGACAGGGTTATCCGCTGATGCATCTGAAGATGCGATCCGGACCATTTGTCCAGCATTCTTGCGTGGAATCTGCCGAATGGAATTGCTTCGTAGGAAGCCACCATTTTTCCCAGGACCCTTGTGCACTGATGCACTGACACTTGGCCTGGTTTTAGGAGGTTTCTGACTAGTTCGGATAACTCCCTGGCTTTCTCCTCCGGGAGAAACACCTTTTTCTGGACTGTGTCCAGGATCATCCCTAGGAATAGAAGACGTGTCGTCGGGATCAGCTGCGATTTTGGAATATTGAGAATCCAACCGTGCTGCCGCAACACTACTTGAGATAGTGCTACCCCGACTACCAACTGTTCCCTGGATCTTGCCCTTAACAGGAGATCGTCCAAGTAAGGGATAACTAAAACCCCCTTCCTTCGAAGGAGTATCATCATTTCGGCCATTACTTTGGTAAAGACCCGGGGGTGCCGTGGACAAACCAAACGGCAGCGTCTGAAACTGATAGTGACAGTTTTGTACCACAAACCTGAGGTACCCTTGGTGTGAAGGGTAAATTGGGACATGGAGATAAGCATCCTTGATGTCCCAAGACACCACATAACCCTTCTTCCAGGTTCGCAATCACCGCTCTGAGTGACTCCATCTTGAATTTGAACCTTTGTATGTAAGTGTTCAAGGATTTCAGATTTTAAATAGGTCTCACCGAGCCGTCTGGCTTCGGTACCACAAAAAGCGTGGAATAATACCCCTTTCCCTGTTGTAGGAGGGGTACCTTGATTATCACCTGCTGGGAATACAGCTTGTGAATGGCTTCCAATACCGCCTCCCTGTCGGAGGGAGACGTCGGTAAAGCAGACTTTAGGAAACGGCGAAGGGGAGACGTCTCGAATTCCAATTTGTACCCCTGAGATACCACCTGAAGGATCCAGGGGTCCACCTGTGAGTGAGCCCACTGCACGCTGAAATTTTTGAGACGGGCCCCCACCGTGCCTGAGTCCGCTTGTAAAGCCCCAGCGTCATGCTGAGGACTTGGCCGAAACGGGAGAGGGCTTCTGTTCCTGGGAACTGGCTGTTTGCTGCAGCCTTTTTCCTCTCCCTTGGGGCAGAAATGAGGAGCCTTTTGCCCGCTTGCCCTTATGGGGCCGAAAGGACTGCGCCTGATAATACGGCGTCTTCTTATGTTGAGAGGCTACCTGGGGTAAAAATGTGGATTTCCCAGCCGTTGTCGTGGCCACCAGGTCTGTTAGACCTACCCCAAATAACTCCTCCCTTTTATAAGGCAATACTTCCATATGCCTTTTGGAGTCAGCATCACCTGACCACTGCCTCGTCCATAACCCTCTTCTGGCAGAAATGGACAGCGCACTTACTCTTGATGCCAGTCGGCAAATATCCCTCTGTGCATCACGCATATATAGAAATGCATCTTTTAAATGCTCTATAGTCAGTAATATACTGTCCCTATCTAGGGTATCAATACTGTCAGTCAGGGAATCCGACCAAGCCACCCCAGCACTGCACATCCAGGCTGAGGCGATTGCTGGTCGCAGTATCACACCCGTGAGAGTGTATATACATTTTAGGATATTTTCCTGCTTTCTGTCAGCAGGTTCCTTAAGGGCGGCCGTATCCGGGGACGGTAGTGCCACCTGTTTAGACAAGCGTGTGAGCGCTTTATCCACCCTAAGGGGTGTTTCCCAACGTGCCCTATCCTCTGGCGGGAAGGGGTATGATGATAATAACTTTTTAGGAATTAACAGTTTTTATCGGGGGAAACCCACGCATCATCACACACTTCATTTAATTCCTCAGATGCAGGAAAAACTACAGGCAGTTTTTTCTCACCCAACATAATACCCTTTTTAGTGGTACTTGTATTATCAGAAATATGTAAAACATTTTTCATAGCCTCAATCATGTAACGTGTGGCCCTACTGGAAGTCACATTCGTCTCTTAATCGTCGACACTGGAGTCAGTATCCGTGTCGGCGTCTGTATCTGCCATCTGAGGTAACGGGCGTTTTAGAGCCCCTGATGGCTTTTGAGACACCTGGACAGGCACAGGCTAAGTAGCCGGCTGTCTCATGTCATCAATCTTTTGTAAAGAGCTGACACTGTCACGTAATTCCTTCCATAAGCTCAGCCACTCAGGTGTCGACTCCCTAGGGGGTGACATCTCCATTACAGGCAATTGCTCCGCCTCCACACCATTTTCCTCCTCATATATGTCGACACAATCATACCGACACACAGCACACACACAGGGAATGCTCTGATAGAGGACAGGACCCCACTAGCCCTTTGGGGAGACAGAGGGAGAGTATGCCAGCACACACCAGAGCGCTATATATATACAGGGATAACCTTATAGAAGTGTTTTTCCCCTTATAGCTGCTGTTTTATTAATACTGCGCCTAATTAGTGGCCCCCTCTCTTTTTTAACCCCTTTCTGTAGTGTAGTAACTGCAGGGGAGAGCCAGGGAGCTTCCCTCCAACGGAGCTGTGAGAGAAAATGGCGCCAGTGTGCTGAGGAGATAGGCTCCGCCCCTTTTTCGCAGACTTTTCTCCTGCTTTTTTATGGATTCTGGCAGGGGTTAAAATTCATCTATATAGCCCTGGGGGCTATATGTGATGTATTTTCGCCAGCCAAGGTGTTTTTATTGCTGCTCAGGGCGCCCCCCCCTAGCGCCCTGCACCCTCAGTGACCGAAGTGTGAAGTGTGCTGAGGAGCAATGGCGCACAGCTGCAGTGCTGTGCGCTACCTTGGTGAAGACAGGATGTCTTCTGCCGCCGATTTTCCGGACCTCTTCTTGCTTCTGGCTCTGTAAGGGGGCCAGCGGCGCGGCTCTGGGACCGGACTCCGAGGCTGGGCCTGTGTTCGGTCCCTCTGGAGCTAATGGTGTCCAGTAGCCTAAGAAGCCCAATCCACTCTGCAAGCAGGCGAGTTCGCTTCTTCTCCCCTTAGTCCCTCGATGCAGTGAGCCTGTTGCCAGCAGGTCTCACTGAAAATAAAAAACCTAAAACTAAACTTTCACTAAGAAGCTCAGGAGAGCCCCTAGTGTGCACCCTTCTCGGCCGGGCACAAAAATCTAACTGAGCTTGGAGGAGGGTCATAGGGGGAGGAGCCAGTGCACACCAGGTAGTCCTAAAGCTTTACTTTTGTGCCCACTCTCCTGCGGAGCCGCTATCCCCATGGTCCTTACGGAGTTCCCAGCATCCACTAGGACGTCAGAGAAAATCCTATTTTCTCATACGTCCTAGAGGATGCTCTGGATGCTTCAAGAACCATGGGGTTTATACCAAAGCTCTAGAACGGACGGGAGAGTGCGGATGACTCTGCAGCACCGATTGACCAAACAAGAGGTCCTCCTCAGCCAGGGTATCAAACTTGTAAAACTTCGCAAGGTGTTTGAACCCGACCAAGTAGCAGCTTGGCAAAGTTGTAACGCCGAGACTCCCCGGGCAGCCACCCAGGATGAGCCCACCTTTCTGGTAGAATGGGCTTTCACTGATTTCGGTAACGGCAATCCTGCCGTGGAATGAGCATGCTGAATCGTGTTACAAATCCAGCGCGCAATAGTCTGGAGCCCCAATTTTGTTGGGAGCCCACAGGACAAACAGAGCCTCTGTTTTCCTAATCTGCTTGTTGCAGAATCGTCAGTGAAAAGGCAACATTCATCAACAATTGCTCCTTGGACCTCGCCTTTATGAGGAGATCGTCCAAGTACGGGATAATTGTGATTGCCTGCTTGCGCAGGAGAACCATCATTTCCGCCATTACTTTGGTGAAAATCCTCAGAGCCGTGGACAGACCAAACAGCAACGTCTGAAATTGGTAATGACAATCCTGCACAGCAAACCTCAGGTAAGCCTGATGTGGAGGATATATGGGGACATGTAAGTATGCATCTTTTATGTCGACCGACACCATAAAATCCCCCTCCTCCAGACTGAAGATCACTGCTCGTAGAGACTCCATCTTGAACTTGAATTTTTTTAGAAAGAAATTGAGGGATTTTAGGTTTAGAATCGGTCTGACTGAACCATCCGGCTTCGGGACCATGAACAGGCTCGAATAAAAACCTTCCCCCTGTTGAGACGGGGGTACCGTGACAATCACTTGATTTTGACACAACTTTAGTATTGCAGCGCTTACTATCTCCCTTTCTGGAAGAGAATCTGGCAAGGCCGATTTGAAAAATCGGTGAGGGGGCACATCTTGAAACTCTAAGTTGTACCCCTGGGTTACTATGTCTACTATCCAAGGATCCAGGTCCGAGTGCACCCAGACCTGACTGAAGAGTTTGAGATGTGCCCCCACTGGTGGGGACTCTCGCAGAGAAGCCCCAGCGTCATGCGGTGGATTTGGTAGAAGCCGGAGAGGACTTCTGCTCCTGGGAACTTGCCACAGCCTGTGACCTTTTTCCCCGTCCTCTCCCCCTCGCAGCAAGGAAGGAGGACCCACGTCCTTTTTTTACTTTATTGGGCCAAAAGGACTGCATCTGATAGTGAGGCGATTTCTTCTGCTGTGCAGGGACATAAGGTAAAAATGAAGACTTACCCGCGGTAGTCGTAGACACCAGGTCAGTGAGGCCGTCGCCAAATAAAACCCTACCGTTAAACGGTAGAGACTCCATCGCCTTCTTAGAGTCAGCATCAGTATTCCATTGATGTATCCACAACACTCTCCTTGCTGAGACCGCCATGGCATTGGCCCTTGAACCCAAAAGGCCAATATCCCTTACAACTTCTTTTAAATATGCTGCAGCGTCCCAGAGTCAAAAGCACGCTATCCCTGTCTAGGGAATCTACCTCAGATGACAGGTTATCTGCCCACCTTTCAATAGCGCTACTCACCCATGCCGCAGCAACGGCAGGCCTGAGTAGCGACCCTGTAGTGACATAAATGGATTTTAGTGTATTTTCCTGCTTACGATCTACAGCAGGGGTGGCCAACCAGTCAGAGACAAAGGGCCAACAAATCTTGTTAGGTATGTCAAAGAGCCGACATCAAGCCGAAGGCACGTGTGCAAAAATAGGGTGTGACCTTGTGCCTGCTAGGCCACACCCCTGGTATAAAAGACAATGAAAACGCCAGATCCACATAAAATACATTTTAAAGCCAGAATCAACATAAAATACAGTGAAAAATACACTTCCACATAAAATAATTTAAAAATCCAGATCCACATAAAATATATTGAAAAAGCCATATTCACATAATACACTTCAGCTCCTCCATGTGTCACTCCAGCCAGCACCCTCCTGTGTCACTCCAGCCAGCTCCCCCATGTGTCAATGTGTCACTCCAGCCAGCACCCTCCTGTGTCACTTCAGTCAGCTACCCATTGTGTCTCTCCTGCCAGGATTCTCCTTTGTCACTCCAGCCAGCTCCCCATTGTGTCACTCCTGCCAGCACCCTCCTGTGTCACTCCAGTCAGCTCCCGCATCATGTCTCTCCTACCAGGATCCTTCTGTGTCACTCCAGCCAGCTCCTCCTTGTGTCACTCCAGCCCACCCTCATATGTCACTACAGCCCAGTATCTGGCTCCCTTAGTTTTCAGTCGCCGAAGTGCTGCTGTGTGTCTGGTTGGAGTGCACCAGTTTCCAGGATCTGTGGTCAGGTGACTGAGTGTCGGGAGCCACATTTGAATAAAGAAAGAGCCGCATGCGGCTCAAGAGCCACAGGTTGGCCACGGCTGATCTACAGGATCCTTTAGGGCTGCCGTGTCAGGGGACGGAAGCGCCACCTTTTTGGATAGACGCGATAAAGCTTTGTCTACCATGGGGATTGACTCCCACCTTTCCCTGTCCCCAGAGGGGAACGGATATGCCACTGGAATTCTTTTGGGAACCTGGATCATTTTGTCAGGATTTCCTCAAGCCTTTTTAAAAAGAGCGTTCAGTTCATGAGAGGGAGGAAACGTTACCCCAGGTTTTTTTCCTTTAAACATACAGACCCTAGTATCAGGAACAGCAGGGTCCTCAGTGATATGTAGTACATCTTTTATTGCCACGATCATGTACTGAATACTCTTAGCCAGCTTTGGATGTAATCTGGCATCACTATAGTCGACACTGGAATCAGAGTCCGTGTCGGTATCTGTATCTACTATCTGGGTAAATGCACGTTTCTGTGACCCTGAAGGGGTCTGGGTCTGTGACAAAGCATCTTCCATGGATTTCCTCCATGTCTGGTTCTTAGACTCAGATTTATCAAATCTCTTAGTCAACTTAGGGGGTAATTCCAAGTTGATCGCAGCAGGATTTTTTTTAGCTATTGGGCAAAACCAAGGGGGTCATTCCGAGTTGTTCACTCGCTGCCGATTTTCGCTATACTGCGATTAGTCGCTTACTGCGCATGCGCAATGTTCGCAGAGCGCATGCGCTTAGTTATTCTACACAAAAGTTAGGTATTTTACTCACGGCATAACAAAGCTTTTTCATCGTTCTGCTGATCGGTGAGTGATTGACAGGAAGTGGGCGTTTCTGGGCGGAAACTGACCGTTTTCTGGGAGTGTGCGGAAAAACGCAAGCGTTTCAGGGAAAAACGCGGGAGTGGCTGGAGAAACGGGGGAGTGTCTGGCCGAACGCTGGGTGTGTTTGTGACGTCAAACCAGGAACGAAACTGACTGAACTGATCGCAATGTAGGAGTAAGTCTCGAGCTACTCAGAAACTGCTAAGAATTTTCTATTCGCAATTCTGCTAATCTTTCGTTCGCAATTCTGCTATGCTAAGATACACTACCAGAGGGCGGCGGCTTAGCGTGTGCAATGCTGCTAAAAGCAGCTAGCGAGCGAACAACTCGGAATGAGGGCCCATGTGCACTGCAGGGGAGGCAGATAATAAGAATTTACTTACCGATAATTCTATTTCTCGTAGTCCGTAGTGGATGCTGGGAACTCCGTAAGGACCATGGGGAATAGCGGCTCCGCAGGAGACTGGGCACAAAAGTAAAAGCTTTAGGACTACCTGGTGTGCACTGGCTCCTCCCCCTATGACCCTCCTCCAAGCCTCAGTTAGGATACTGTGCCCGGACGAGCGTACACAATAAGGAAGGATATTGAATCCCGGGTAAGACTCATACCAGCCACACCAATCACACCGTACAACCTGTGATCTGAACCCAGTTAACAGCATGATAACAGAGGAGCCTCTGAAAAGATGGCTCACAACAATAATAACCCGATTTAGTTAACAATAACTATGTACAAGTATTGCAGACAATCCGCACTTGGGATGGGCGCCCAGCATCCACTACGGACTACGAGAAATAGAATTATCGGTAAGTAAATTCTTATTTTCTCTGACGTCCTAGTGGATGCTGGGAACTCCGTAAGGACCATGGGGATTATACCAAAGCTCCCAAACGGGCGGGAGAGTGCGGATGACTCTGCAGCACCGAATGAGAGAACTCCAGGTCCTCCTCAGCCAGGGTATCAAATTTGTAGAATTTAGCAAACGTGTTTGCCCCTGACCAAGTAGCTGCTCGGCAAAGTTGTAAAGCCGAGACCCCTCGGGCAGCCGCCCAAGATGAGCCCACTTTCCTTGTGGAATGGGCTTTTACAGATTTTGGCTGTGGCAGGCCTGCCACAGAATGTGCAAGCTGAATTGTACTACAAATCCAACGAGCAATAGTCTGCTTAGAAGCAGGAGCACCCAGCTTGTTGGGTGCATACAGGATAAACAGCGAGTCAGATTTTCTGACTCCAGCCGTCCTGGAAACATATATTTTCAGGGCCCTGACTACGTCCAGCAACTTGGAGTCCTCCAAGTCCCTAGTAGCCGCAGGCACCACAATAGGCTGGTTCAAGTGAAATGCTGAAACCACCTTAGGGAGAAATTGAGGACGAGTCCTCAATTCTGCCCTGTCCGCATGAAAAATTAGGTAAGGGCTTTTATAGGATAAAGCCGCCAATTCTGAGACACGCCTGGCTGAAGCCAGGGCTAACAGCATTACCACTTTCCATGTGAGATATTTTAAATCCACTGTGGCAAGTGTATGATACAAAGTATGGGGTGGTATCTGTCTATGTACAGGGCGCATATAGGATAATTATAACATGGAATACATCCCTTTTGTTATTTGTGAAGACGATGTATCCTTCATAAGGCAACTCGGAGGTTTCCTTGATTATTCTTCCCTCCTCTCGTAGAGTCATACAGTGATCCCGATGTTCATAAAAAACAAAGGTAAAGGAAAAATGTGTAGAGCAGTTTTTCACCCGTTAGGTTATTTTCACAACTCAGGAAATAAAAGGGCGTACCCCACTCACACAGGGACAAGTGAGTGGAAACCCATAAAGGTATCTTTCAATCAATGATATTTCTTCAAAGTATTGAAGTCTAAATTTCAGGAGCGTACCCAAAACTCACAATGGTGAAATGGTGACAAATCACATAAAGGTATCTTTAAAATCTTTTGGTTAATCAGATGCGTACCCCAACTTACACAATTTGCAGTTGGAACAAATACATAGGGGTATCTTTTAGGTTTTCTACCACCAAGGAAAATGCGTACCACAACTCACTGGATATGAAGGTATTCAACTCCTATCATGGTATCTTTATCCTTGGTCACAGGAAATTATTCCATGCGGGATACACGAAAAAAATGGGAAGGATTCCTCTTTGTTTAATTTACAACGGAGGATTTATTTCCCAAATACAGCAAAAAGTTCAAAACATTTTTCTTAAAAACAGATGACAGAATAAAAATAACAAAATAAAAATGGATCCAATTCTGGTCGTCCAGGGCTACTCACAGTACTGTTTGTTCAACGCGTTTCGGTCTTTAGCAGGACCTTTATCAAGAACTCCACTGTGGCACTTAAGTCCACTGTGGCAAGTGGTTAGAACCAATGTGATTTTAGGAATCCCAAAACCACATTGAGATCCCAGGGTGCCACTGGAGGCACAAAGGGAGGCTGTATATGCAGTACCCCCTTTACAAAAGTCTGGACTTCAGGAACTGAAGCCAATTCTTTCTGGAAGAAAATCGACAAGGCCGAAATTTGAACCTTAATGGATCCTAATTTTAGGCCCATGGACAGTCCTGTTTGCAGGAAATGCAGGAAACGACCTAGTTGAAATTCCTCTGTCGGGGCCTTCCTCGCCTCGCACCACGCAACATATTTCCTCCAAATACGGTGATAATGTTGTGCAGTTACATCCTTCCTGGCTTTGATCAGGGTAGGGATGACTTCATCTGGAATGCCTTTCTCCTTCAGGATCCGGCGTTCAACCGCCATGCCGTCAAACGCAGCCGCGGTAAGTCCTGGAACAGACAGGGTCCTTGCTGAAGCAGGTCCCTTCTTAGAGGTAGAGGCCACGGATCCTCCGTGAGCATCTCCTGAAGTTCCGGGTACCAAGTCCTTCTTGGCCAATCCGGAGCCACGAGTATAGTTCTTACTCCTATCCGTCTTATAATCCTCAGTACCTTGGGTATGAGAGGCAGAGGAGGGAACACATACACTGACTGGTACACCCACGGTGTTACCAGAGCGTCCACCGCTATTGCCTGAGGGTCCCTTGACCTGGCGCAATACCTGTCTAGTTTTTTGTTGAGGCGGGACGCCATCATGTCCACCTTTGGTTTTTCCCAACGGTTTACAATCAATTGGAAGACTTCTGGATGAAGTCCCCACTCTCCCGGGTGGAGATCGTGTCTGCTGAGAAAATCTGCTTCCCAGTTGTCCACTCCGGGAATGAACACTGCTGACAGTGCTATCACATGATTTTCCGCCCAGCGAAGAATCCTTGCAGCTTCTGCCATCGCTCTCCTGCTTCTTGTGCCGCCCTGTCTGTTTACGTGGGCGACTGCCGTGATGTTGTCCAACTGGATCAACACCGGCTGACCCTGAAGCAGAGGCCTTGCTTGACTTAGGGCATTGTTTGACCACAAGCCCTGGAAATTTCTTCCCTGTGTGACTGCTCCCCAGCCTCTCAGGCTGGCATCCGTGGTCACCAGGACCCAGTCCTGAATGCCGAATCTGCGGCCCTCTAGAAGATGAGCACTCTGCAACCACCACAGGAGAGACACCCTTGTCCTTGGAGACAGGGTTATCCGCTGATGCATCTGAAGATGCGATCCGGACCATTTGTCCAGCAGATCCCACTGAAAGGTTCTTGCGTGGAATCTGCCGAATGGAATTGCTTCGTAAGAAGCCACCATTTTTCCCAGGACCCTTGTGCATTGATGCACTGACACTTGACCTGGTTTTAGGAGGTTCCTGACTAGCTCGGATAACTCCCTGGCTTTCTCCTCCGGGAGAAACACCTTTTTCTGGACTGTGTCCAGAATCATCCCTAGGAACAGCAGACGTGTCGTCGGAATCAGCTGCGATTTTGGAATATTTAGAATCCACCCGTGCTGTCGTAACACTACTTGAGATAGTGCTACTCCGACCTCTAACTGTTCCCTGGACCTTGCCCTTATCAGGAGATCGTCCAAGTAAGGGATAATTAAGACGCCTTTTCTTCGAAGAAGAATCATCATTTCGGCGATTACCTTGGTAAAGACCCGGGGTGCCGTGGACAATCCAAACGGCAGCGTCTGAAACTGATAATGACAGTTCTGTACCACAAACCTGAGGTACCCTTGGTGAGAAGGGCAAATTGGGACATGGAGGTAAGCATCCTTGATGTCCAGAGACACCATATAGTCCCCTTCTTCCAGGTTCGCTATCACTGCTCTGAGTGACTCCATCTTGAATTTGAACCTTTGTATGTAAGTGTTCAAGGATTTCAGATTTAAAATAGGTCTCACCGAGCCGTCTGGCTTCGGCACCACAAACAGCGTGGAATAATACCCCTTTCCCTGTTGCAGGAGGGGTACCTTGATTATCACCTGCTGGGAATACAGCTTGTGAATGGCTTCCAATACCGCCTCCCTGTCGGAGGGAGACGTTGGTAAAGCAGACTACAGGAACCGGCGAGGGGGAGACATCTCGAATTCCAATTTGTACCCCTGAGATACTACCTGCAGGATCCAGGGGTCCACTTGCGAGTGAGCCCACTGCGCTCTGAAATTCTTGAGACGGCCCCCCACCGTGCCTGAGTCCGCTTGTAAGGCCCCAGCGTCATGCTGAGGACTTGGCAGAAGCGGGGGAGGGCTTCTGTTCCTGGGAAGAGGCTGCCTGATGCAGTCTTTTTCCCCTTCCTCTGCCCCGGGGCAGAAATGAGGAGCCTTTTGCCCGCTTGCCCTTATGGGGACGAAAGGACTGAGCCTGAAAAGACGGTGTCTTTTTCTGCTGAGAGGTGACTTGGGGTAAAAATAAGAATTTACTTACCGATAATTCTATTTCTTATAGTCCGTAGTGGATGCTGGGGACTCTGAAAGGACCAAGGGGAACAGCGGCTCCGCAGGAGACTGGGCACAAAAGTAAAAAGCTTTAGGACTACCTGGTGTGCACTGGCTCCTCCCCCTATGACCCTCCTCCAAGCCTCAGTTAGGATACTGTGCCCGGACGAGCGTACACAATAAGGAAGGATTTTGAATCCCGGGTAAGACTCATACCAGCCACACCAATCACACCGTACAACTTGTGATCTGAACCCAGTTAACAGCATGATAACAGAAGGAGCCTCTGAAAAGATGGCTCACAACAACAATAACCCGATTTTTGTAACAATAACTATGTACAAGTAATGCAGACAATCCGCACTTGGGATGGGCGCCCAGCATCCACTACGGACTATGAGAAATAGAATTATCGGTAAGTAAATTCTTATTTTCTCTAACGTCCTAGTGGATGCTGGGGACTCCGAAAGGACCATGGGGATTATACCAAAGCTCCCAAACGGGCGGGAGAGTGCGGATGACTCTGCAGCACCGAATGAGAGAACTCCAGGTCCTCCTCAGCCAGGGTATCAAATTTGTAGAATTTAGCAAACGTGTTTGCCCCTGACCAAGTAGCTGCTCGGCAAAGTTGTAAAGCCGAGACCCCTCGGGCAGCCGCCCAAGATGAGCCCACTTTCCGTGTGGAATGGGCTTTTACAGATTTTGGCTGTGGCAGGCCTGCCACAGAATGTGCAAGCTGAATTGTACTACAAATCCAACGAGCAATCGTCTGCTTAGAAGCAGGAGCACCCAGCTTGTTGGGTGCATACAGGATAAACAGCGAATCAGATTTTCTGACTCCAGCCGTCCTGGAAACATATATTTTCAGGGCCCTGACTACGTCCAGCAACTTGGAATCCTCCAAGTCCCTAGTAGCCGCAGGCACCACAATAGGCTGGTTTAAGTGAAAAGCTGAAACCACCTTAGGGAGAAATTGAGGACGAGTCCTCAATTCTGCCCTGTCCGTATGAAAAATTAGGTAAGGGCTTTTATAGGATAAAGCCGCCAATTCTGAGACACGCCTGGCTGAAGCCAGGGCTAACAGCATTACCACTTTCCATGTGAGATATTTTAAGTCCACAGTGGTGAGTGGTTCAAACCAATGTGATTTTAGGAATCCCAAAACTACATTGAGATCCCAAGGTGCCACTGGAGGCACAAAAGGAGGCTGTATATGCAGTACTCCCTTGACAAACGTCTGAACTTCAGGAACAGAAGCCAGTTCTTTTTGGAAGAATATTGACAGGGCCGAAATTTGAACCTTAATGGACCCCAATTTGAGGCCCATAGACAGTCCTGTTTGCAGGAAATGCAGGAAACGACCCAGTTGAAATTCCTCTGTAGGGGCCTTCCTGGCCTCGCACCACGCAACATATTTACGCCAAATACGGTGATAATGTTGTACGGTTACATTCTTCCTGGCTTTGATCAGGGTAGGGATGACTTCATCCGGAATGCCTTTTTCCTTCAGGATCCGGCGTTCAACCGCCATGCCGTCAAACGCAGCCGCGGTAAGTCTTGGAACAGACATGGTCCCTGCTGGAGCAGGTCCTTTCTTAGAGGTAGAGGCCACGGGTCTTCCGTGAGCATCTCTTGAATTTCCGGGTACCAAGTCCTTCTTGGCCAATCCGGAGCCACGAGTATAGTCTTTACTCCTCTCCTTCTTATGATTCTCAGTACTTTTGGTATGAGAGGAAGAGGAGGGAACACATACACTGACTGGTACACCCACGGTGTTACCAGAGCGTCCACAGCTATTGCCTGAGGGTCCCTTGACCTGGCGCAATATCTGTCCAGTTTTTTGTTGAGGCGGGACGCCATCATGTCCACCTTTGGTTTTTCCCAACGGTTCACAATCATGTGGAAGACTTCTGGGTGAAGTCCCCACTCCCCCGGGTGAAAATCGTGTCTGCTGAGGAAGTCTGCTTCCCAGTTGTCCACTCCCGGAATGAACACTGCTGACAGTGCTATCACATGATTCTCCGCCCAGTGAAGAATCCTTGCCACTTCCATCATTGCCCTCCTGCTTCTTGTGCCGCCCTGTCTGTTTACGTGGGCGACTGCCGTGATGTTGTCCGACTGGATAAACACCGGCTGACCCTGAAGCAGAGGTCTTGCCTGACTTAGGGCATTGTAAATGGCCCTTAGTTCCAGGATATTTATGTGAAGTGACGTTTCCATGCTTGACCACAAGCCCTGGAAATTTCTTCCCTGTGTGACTGCTCCCCAGCCTCTCAGGCTGGCATCCGTGGTCACCAGGACCCAATCCTGAATGCCGAATCTGCGGCCCTCTAGGAGATGAGCACTCTGTAACCACCACAGAAGAGACACCCTTGTCCTTGGAGACAGGGTTATCCGCTGATGCATTTGAAGATGCGATCCGGACCATTTGTCCAGCAGATCCCACTGAAAAGTTCTTGCGTGGAATCTGCCGAATGGAATCGCTTCGTAAGAAGCCACCATCTTTCCCAGGACCCTTGTCCAGAATCATCCCTAGGAACAGCAGACGTGTCGTCGGAATCAGCTGCGATTTTGGAATATTTAGAATCCATCCGTGCTGTCGTAGTACTACTTGAGATAGTGCTACTCCGACCTCTAACTGTTCTCTGGACCTTGCCCTTATCAGGAGATCGTCCAAGTAAGGGATAATTAAGACGCCTTTTCTTCGAAGAAGAATCATCATTTCGGCCATTACCTTGGTAAAGACCCGGGGTGCCGTGGACAATCCAAACGGCAGCGTCTGAAACTGATAGTGACAGTTCTGTACCACAAACCTGAGGTACCCTTGGTGAGAAGGGCAAATTGGGACATGGAGGTAAGCATCCTTGATGTCCAGAGACACCATATAGTCCCCTTCTTCCAGGTTCGCTATCACTGCTCTGAGTGACTCCATCTTGAACTTGAACCTTTTTATGTAAGTGTTCAAGGATTTCAGATTTAAAATGGGTCTCACCGAGCCGTCCGGCTTCGGTACCACAAACAGCGTGGAATAATACCCCTTTCCCTGTTGTAGGAGGGGTACCTTGATTATCACCTGCTGGGAATACAGCTTGTGAATGGCTTCCAATACCGCCTCCCTGTCGGGGGGAGACGTTGGTAAAGCAGACTTCAGGAACCGGCGAGGGGGAGACGTCTCGAATTCCAATTTGTACCCCGGAGATACTACCTGCAGGATCCAGGGGTCCACTTGCGAGTGAGCCCACTGCGCGCTGAAATTCTTGAGACGGGCCCCCACCGTGCCTGAGTCCGCTTGTAAGGCCCCAGCGTCATGCTGAGGACTTGGCAGAAGCGGGGGAGGGCTTCTGTTCGTGGGAAGAGGCTGTCTGCTGCAGTCTTTTTCCCCTTCCTCTGCCCCGGGGCAGATATGAGTGGCCTTTTGCCCGCTTGCCCTTATGGGGACGAAAGGACTGAGCCTGAAAAGACGGTAACTTTTCTGCTGCGAGGTGACTTGGGGTAAAAAGGTGGATTTTCCAGCCGTTGCCGTGGCCACCAGGTCCGATAGACCGACCCCAAATAACTCCTCCCCTTTATACGGCAATACTTCCATATGTCGTTTGGAATCCGCATCCCCTGACCACTGTCGCGTCCATAATCCTCTTCTGGCAGAAATGGACATCGCACTTACTCTTGATGCCAGAGTGCAAATATCCCTCTGTGCATCTCGCATATATAGAAATGCATCCTTTAAATGCTCTATAGTCAATAATATATTGTCCTTGTCCAGGGTATCAATATTTTCAGTCAGGGAATCCGACCAAGCCACCCCAGCACTGCACATCCAGGCTGAGGCGATTGCTGGTCGCAGTATAATACCAGTATGTGTGTATATACTTTTAAGGATATTTTCCAGCTTCCTATCAGCTGGTTCCTTGAGGGCGGCCGTATCAGGGGACGGTAACGCCACTTGTTTTGATAAGCGTGTGAGCGCCTTATCTACGCTAGGGGGTGTTTCCCAACGCGCCCTAACCTCTGGCGGGAAAGGGTATAATGCCAATAACTTTTTAGAAATTAGCAGTTTTTTATCGGGGGAAACCCACGCTTCATCACACACCTCATTTAATTCATCTGATTCGGGAAAAACTACGGGTAGTTTTTTTACACCCCACATAATACCCTTTTTTGTGGTACTTGTAGTATCAGAAATGTTCAAAACCCCCTTCATTGCCGTGATCATGTAACGTGTGGCCCTACTGGAAAATACGTTTGTTTCCTCACCGTCGACACTGGAGTCAGTGTCCGTGTCTGTGTCTGTATCGACCTGAGGTAACGGGCGCTTTAGAGCCACTGACGGTGTTTGAGACGCCTGTACAGGTATTAACTGATTTGCCGGCTGTCTCATGTCGTCAACAGTCTTTTGTAAAGTGCTGACACTATCACGTAATTCTTTCCATAAGACCATCCAGTCAGGTGTCGACTCCCTAGGGGGTGACATCACTAACACAGGCAATTGCTCCGCCTCCACACCATTTTCTTCTTCATACATGTCGACACAACGTACCGACACACAGCACACACACAGGGAATGCTCTGATAGAGGACAGGACCCCACTAGCCCTTTGGGGAGACAGAGGGAGAGTTTGCCAGCACACACCAGAGCGCTATATATATACAGGGATAACCTTATATAAGTGTTTTTCCCTAATATAGCTGCTGTATATATTTATATGCCAATTTAGTGCCCCCCCTCTCTTGTTTTACCCTGTTTCTGTAGTGCAGGACTGCAGGGGAGAGTCAGGGAGCCTTCCTCCAACGGAGCTGTGAGGAAAAAATGGCGCCAGTGTGCTGAGGAGATAGGCTCCGCCCCTTTTTCGGCGGCCTTTCTCCCGCTTTTTTATGTAAAAATAGGCAGGGGTTAAATACATCCATATAGCCCAGGAGCTATATGTGATGTATTTTTTGCCAAAAAAGGTGTTTTTATTGCGTCTCAGGCCGCCCCCCCCCCAGCGCCCTGCACCCTCAGTGACCGGAGTGTGAAGTGTGCCGAGAGCAATGGCGCACAGCTGCGGTGCTGTGCGCTACCTTAGTGAAGACAGGACGTCTTCTGCCGCCGATTTTCCGGACCTCTTCAGTCTTCTGGCTCTGTAAGGGGGACGGCGGCGCGGCTCCGGGACCCATCCATGGCTGGGCCTGTGATCGTCCCTCTGGAGCTAATGTCCAGTAGCCTAAGAAGCCCAATCCACTCTGCACGCAGGTGAGTTCGCTTCTTCTCCCCTTAGTCCCTCGATGCAGTGAGCCTGTTGCCAGCAGGTCTCACTGAAAATAAAAAAACCTATTTAAACTTTTACTCTAAGCAGCTCAGGAGAGCCACCTAGATTGCACCCTTCTCGTTCGGGCACAAAATCTTAACTGAGGCTTGGAGGAGGGTCATAGGGGGAGGAGCCAGTGCACACCAGGTAGTCCTAAAGCTTTTTACTTTTGTGCCCAGTCTCCTGCGGAGCCGCTGTTCCCCTTGGTCCTTTCGGAGTCCCCAGCATCCACTAGGACGTTAGAGAAAAAGGTGGATTTCCCAGCCGTTGCCGTGGCCACCAGGTCCGATAGACCAACCCCAAATAACTCCTCCCCTTTATACGGCAATACTTCCATATGCCGTTTGGAATCCGCATCACCTGACCACTGTCGCGTCCATAACCCTCTTCTGGCAGAAATGGACAGCGCACTTACTCTTGATGCCAGAGTGCAAATATCCCTCTGTGCATCTCGCATATATAGAAATGCATCCTTTAAATGCTCTATAGTCAATAATATACTGTCCCTATCCAGGGTATCAATATTTTCAGTCAGGGAATCCGACCAAGCCACCCCAGCACTGCACATCCAGGCTGAGGCGATTGCTGGTCGCAGTATAACACCAGTATGTGTGTATATACTTTTTAGGATATTTTCCAGCTTCCTATCAGCTGGTTCCTTGAGGGCGGCCGTATCAGGAGACGGTAACGCCACTTGTTTTGATAAGCGTGTGAGCGCTTTATCTACCCTAGGGGGTGTTTCCCAACGCGCCCTAACCTCTGGCGGGAAAGGGTATAATGCCAATAATTTTTTAGAAATTATCAGTTTTTTATCGGGGGAAACCCACGCTTCATCACACACCTCATTTAATTCATCTGATTCAGGAAAAACTACGGGTAGTTTTTTCACACCCCACATAATACCCTTTTTTGTGGTACTTGTAGTATCAGAAATGTTCAAAACCTCCTTCATTGCCGTGATCATGTAACGTGTGGCCCTACTGGAAGTCACGTTTGTCTCCTCACCGTCGACACTGGAGTCAGTGTCCGTGTCTGGGTCTGTGTCGACCATCTGAGGTAACGGGCGCTTTAGAGCCCCTGACGGTGTTTGAGACGCCTGGACAGGCACTAGCTGATTTGCCGGCTGTCTCATGTCGTCAACAGTCTTTTGTAAAGTGCTGACGCTATCACGTAATTCCTTCCATAAGACCATCCAGTCAGGTGTCGACTCCCTAGGGGGTGACATCACTATTACAGGCAATTGCTCCGCCTCCACACCATTTTCCTCCTCATACATGTCGACACAAACGTACCGACACACAGCACACACACAGGGAATGCTCTGATAGAGGACAGGACCCCACTAGCCCTTTGGGGAGACAGAGGGAGAGTTTGCCAGCACACACCAGAGCGCTATATATAATGTATAGGGACAACCTTATATAAGTGTTTCTCCCTTATATAGCTGCTGTATAGATTCTTATGCCAATTTAGTGCCCCCCCTCTCTTGTTTTACCCTGTTTCTGTAGTGCAGGACTGCAGGGGAGAGTCAGGGAGACGTCCTTCCAGCGGAGCTGTGAGGGAAAATGGCGCCAGTGTGCTGAGGAGATAGGCTCCGCCCCCTTCTCGGCGGCCTCTCTCCCGCTTTTTTAAGGAAAACTGGCAGGGGTTAAATGCATCCATATAGCCCAGGAGCTATATGTGATGCATTTTTTGCCATCCAAGGTGTTTTTATTGCGTCTCAGGGCGCCCCCCCCCAGCCCCCTGCACCCTCAGTGACCGGAGTGTGAAGTGTGCTGAGAGCAATGGCGCACAGCTGGGATGCTGTGCGCTACCTTGTTGAAGACAGGACGTCTTCTGCCGCCGATTTTCCGGACCTCTTCTGTCTTCTGGCTCTGTAAGGGGGCCGGCGGCGCGGCTCTGGGACCCATCCATGGCTGGGCCTGTGATCGGTCCCTCTGGAGCTAATGTCCAGTAGCCTAAGAAGCCCAATCCACTCTGCACGCAGGTGAGTTCGCTTCTTCTCCCCTTAGTCCCTCGATGCAGTGAGCCTGTTGCCATCAGGACTCACTGAAAATAAAAAACCTAACTTAAACTTTTTCACTAAGCAGCTCAGGAGAGCCACCTAGTGTGCACCCTTCTCGTTCGGGCACAAAAATCTAACTGAGGCTTGGAGGAGGGTCATAGGGGGAGGAGCCAGTGCACACCAGGTAGTCCTAAAGCTTTTACTTTTGTGCCCAGTCTCCTGCGGAGCCACTATTCCCCATGGTCCTTACGGAGTTCCCAGCATCCACTAGGACGTCAGAGAAATAACATGTGCAGAAAGAGTTAGATTTGGGTGGGTTATTTTGTTTCTGTGCAGGGTAAATACTGGCTGCTTTATTTTTACACTGCAAAATAAATTGCAGATTGAACACACCCCACCCAAATCTAACTCTCTCTGCATGTTATATCTGCCTCCCCTGCAGTGCACGTGGTTTTGCCCAATTGCTAACAAAAATCCTGCTGCGATCAACTTGGAATTACCCCCAATTTAGTCACGTTTGCGTTTAAAACACTCAACATATTCACCCAATCATCCGTCGGCGGTGCCGACACGGTCACTCTCACAGTATTTTCTGTCCCCACTCCAGCCTTCTCCTGGGAAGAGCATTCAGCTTCAGACTTGTCGACACATACGTACCGACACCCACAACCACACTGGGGCTATAGGAGGCAGACCCACAATAAAGCCTGCAAGAGGGACACAGAGAGAGTTCTGCCAGCTCACACCCAGCGCCTATCCCGGTACTGAGGCCAGTAAAATGACTGCCTGTTAGCGCTTTATATATAAACATATTTGTGCCCCCCCCCCCCCGTTTTTCACCCTGTTACTTGTACAGCAGTGTGGAGGATAGGGCCAGCGTCTCTGCAGCTTCTGAAGAGAGAAAATGGCGCTGGTCAGAGCTGTGTGGGCTAAGCCCCGCCCACTACATGGCGCGCTTCAGTCCCGCTTAAATCTATGTTTATACTGGCGGGGGTCCCTTAACTAGTGCCCGGGGCACTGTTATAACTCATGCCAGTATGATTTGAGGTCTCATGCTGCCCAGGGCGCCCCCCCTGTGCCCTGCAGTGCTGTGTTATGTGTGGGTGCATGGCGCGCAGCGCGCCCGCTGTGCGGTACCTCTTCTGCCGTCACTGAAGTCTTCTGATCTTCTCATACTCACCCGGCTTCTATCTTCCGGCTTTGAGGGGGTTGACGGCGCGGCTCCGGGAACAAGCAGCTAGGCGTACCGTAGTGATCGAACCCTCTGGAGCTAATGGTGTCCAGTAGCCTAAGAAGCAGAGCCCTTGAACTCTTAAGAAGTAGGTCTGCTTCTCTCTCCTCACTCCCACAATGCAGGGAGCCTGTAGCCAGCAGGTCTCCCTGAAAATAACAAACCTAAATACAGTATTTTTCTTCGAAACTCTGGAGAGCTCCTCAGTGTGCATCCAGTCTCCCTGGGCACAGAATCTAACTGGAGTCTGGAGGAGGGGCATAGAGGGAGGAGCCAGTTCACACCCAAAGTCTTATAGTGTGCCCATGTCTCATGCGGATCCCGTCTATACCCCATGGTTCTTGAAGCATCCCCAGCATCCTCTAGGACGTATGAGAAAAACTGTATGGAACCCAGAACCACACTGCTCAGTGCTCCTACTGCACAATTACAGATAAAAGGGAATTAGAAGGTCGGATGGAAAGTTTCCGAGCCTCACTATCTACATCAGGAAATCGCCCACTCGTCCAGCTCCACCAAAATTAGATTAGATTTGTCTGGTCACTGCAAAGCATGTAAAACATTCTGGGAGTGTCCTCTGCACAGAGTTCACATACTGATTTCACGCAGGGAATTATGCTCTATTTGGCCACACAAATTACACTTTAGCTTTTGCGCTTGTTTTGTTCACTTTAACTTTTTCTCTGCCAGGATTACTTGCTTACTTTGCATATTTCACCTCTGTAGGAGATGTGGAGGTCAGGTTAGTAAATAAGAGGTGTGCTTAATGGCCAACTTGACGCAACATCGAGTGGGTGTGGCAAATAGGTCACACAGCCCCACCAGCCTCAGTAATCACAGAAGACCATGACGGTACAGTTTGCTATTTTTCGAGAAGTTTCTTCTTAATTTAAGAGTTTCCCAGATAGGGGTGTAGCCAGAACTTTGTGGGCCCCATAGCAACATTTTGAAGGGGCCCCCGTCCCAATGCTTCTAGAGAGACACTTCTCTGAAGCAGATGTACATTGTATGCCCTATAATAGTGCCCTAGTTCATTTTTGGAACCATAGTAGAGCCTTATTTAATGTTATGCCCCATAGTAGTGCCCTAGTTTCTTTTATGAATTGCAGTTGTGCTTAAGTTTACCCTATGTCGTATTTCAGAGCTGCCAGTACACATTATGCCGCACAGTACCCCCAATTCACATTATGATATATAGTGCTCCCCATTCATATTGTGCCTCATTACAGTCCCCCGGTTCATATTATATAACATTAAAATGCCCTCCAGTTAATTTTATACCACACTACAATGAGCAGGTCCAGGGACATACCCAGATATATTGCAGGCCCCAAGGAAAAAGTTTGAAAGGACCCCTACGTACCACCCAATGGCGAATAATGTATATAACACATGTAACTTTGACAGGGAAGGTGGGCCCCTCTCAGCTCTGGGCCCCATAGCAGCTGCACTGCTTGCACCTATGGTTGCTACGCCCTTGTTCCTGGACAATCTGGGGGAATATGCAACTATAGGCCTGTACCACATTTGCATCTCAAAATTAAAAATATATATATGGGGGCATGTTCAGGCAGAAAATGCTGCACGGACAATAAAAAAGGAGTATGAACAATGACACCAAATAAATAATTAAAAAATTGTAGGGGAAAATACACTAAATTTAGGAAACCAAAAACTAGAAAGTGGGGAAACAACAGAAGGCAGAAAATGGCAAAAAAATCAATCAGCTGTGGCCAATGTGACATCACCTTTGACTAGAAGAGGTTACATTGGGGAGGCTCACTTAATCAACCAGGCCAAACATCATCATCTTCATGGTCAAGTGGATATTGTTCTATCCTGATGGCTCAAGCAGACTAGCTGACTTGTTCTTCAGGAGGCATAATCCATGTCGTACTGGGCAATCTGACTCCTCCCCCCCCCCCCCCCCCGTGCTAGCTGTCAAACCACAGGGATCCAATAGGAAACTAGTTCAGGTGGAGTTATCTGTGGAAGACCATGTTAAAGAAGGAAAAGGGGACTATATAGCTCTCTGCCCAGGGCACTGGTTGCTGCTAGTAATTTATCCAGAGATTGGTCTTTTCCTGCTCCAGAAATAATTATTCTCCATATCACAATTCTGCTTGACATTCGCTCCCATTTTCAGGACTTTAAAACGCTCCTTTGAGTAACTTGTGAGAATATTTTATTGATGGGTCTGAGAACTTTTGGCCAAGCAGCTGGGATCAGCAAGTCATCGCACTAGGGTTGTATTTGATTTACCCCTGTTAGTAGCTGCCAGATTATTTGATTTGTTAAGGTAAGATAAAATGTCACCTACAATAGCCAATAAATTGTGACCCAAGAATCTTTTATTTTGTTTAGCAAGCAATGCTTTTAAGGAAGAAAAAAAAATCTGAGGTATGGGAGTACATTAAAATATATATTCAGTACATTAAAATGCATGAAAGCTTACAGGCATGGTCAGTAGGTTTAGTTGTTATTCAGAAGAAACAACAGTATGAGAAACAAATCTGACCTAAGCTACTGATAATTGTTGGTGCCAAATGGGGTTGTTTTAGAAGGCCTACCTCAGAAACTGCTGATCTCCTGTGGTTTTTTTATGCACAACAGTCTCTAGAATTTATACAGTTTGCTGTGAAAAACAGTAAACATACAGTGACTGGCAGTTGTGTGGGCAAAAACATCTAGAGGCGACCTGACTGGCTCAAGCTGACAGGAAAGCGACATTAACTCAAAATACATGCGTCATGACATTGATATGCAGAAGAGCATCTTTGAATACACAAAAAATTGAACTTAGAAGTGTATGGGCTACAGCAGCAGGAGTCCACATCAGGTTTGATTTCTGCCTTCTAAGAACAAGAAACAGTAGTAGGCTACAGGGGGTACAGACTCACCAACATTGGACACCTACGTACATATTTGAAAAACATTTCCTGGCCTGATGAACTCAACTTCCGCTGTGACATGCAGGTGGTATGGTCAGAATTTAGTACAAACTGCTTGAATCAATGGATTGTCTTTGCCTTGTTCACACATTAGGTCCCTAATACCAATTCAGCCTTATTTAATCTAACCCCTGTTTCCCTGACCGCAACCATCATCGATGATCGGCAATCACTCCTGGGAAATTTTTCATTTTAAAACTCCCCAATTTGCCGATCCTGACCGTTTTCGGTTACCATCAAATACTCATCTGTAATTGGCTATTCCCAGCAGGATAACACCCCATGTCACAAACCACATATTATCTCAAGCTGTTTTCACGAACATGACAGTGAGTTCATTATGCCCAAATGGTCTCCACACTCCCCAACCCAGCCCAAGAGCACATCTTTGCGGTGTGGTGAAACAGAAAGTTCACCTCCTGAATTTGTAGCCGAAAAATTTACTTCAAATCATGCACCAGATTCTCTAAGGAAGGTTTCTATCTCCTTGTTGAGTCCATGGCACAAAACAATCTAGTATTTATCATATACTCTATGCAAGCTGAATATAAAATATGGCTGTACAGTGTAGAGCCATATTTTATATTCAACTTGCATAGAGTATACTATAGAGTCTACACAAACAAATAAATAGAAATATAAGGTATCATTATCTCCACCCAATTTGATTTTATCGTAGGTATATGTAAATAACTGTTTTAAAATGGCTCTGTAATTTATTTAAATGGGAAAGCTGTTTTAGTACTTTTTAGCATCCCTCGTATTAGCTAATAGTTTCTCCATAAATTTGTCAATAATCTTGTTCTTTAAATCTCTCAATGTAAAAAAGAAATAAAAATTAACTATTATATAGGTGGTTCCCAAACTTTTTTTGAATCACATTACCCTAGCGCAGCGGTGGGCAATTAATTTCTATAGGGGGCCACATGACAAATCTGAACTGTGTTGGAGGGCCGAACCAATGATGCATGTTACTTGCGGTGGTTTATACCGCCACTGTTAGTACGTGATTCTATACTTAATTGTATGTGGTTGTCCTAATAAATTTGTTGTTTTATGCACTGTGGTGCACACCCCTTCTTTTTAATTAAGCTGCACACATTACCTGACGGTGGATACGGGAATAAGGGGAAGACGCCAACCTAATTAAGAAGGTCTTAAGTGCACCAGATCCAGCACTGGGTATTTATAGGAGAAAATTAAGAGACAATCGAACCTGGGACTTGTAGTTCCACAAGCAGTACTTGTGGTGCTGACTGAGCAGTGCGCTGTCAGGCAAGGAAGGACGACGGACGTATCAGGAGGTGCCTTGGGAACATGCTGGCGGTGACTGACAGGGGAGGCGGGCAATGGGGAACGATTGTGTCCTGCAGGATGCGCTGTGGGTCACTCGTCCTATGTGTGCCTCAGCCAATAGCATTTCAGTATTGGCTGAGGCACACACAGGACTGTGATTCATCCATGGTGCAGGGAGCCTGTGGGCGGCGAGGGGCCGGAAAGGGATTGTCAAAGGGCCGTATGTGGCCCGCGGGCCGTACTTTGCCTAGGTCTGAATTACGACATCTTCGCACTTTTGTTAAGATATCTGTTATTATTTTTCAAAGGTATTTCATTGCTAAAATAGATATTTCTGAAATAAATAACCAGAAGATATTAAGACAGATGAGAGAACTAAAAAACTGGAGGGGGGGGGATGTATCATTGAATAAAATTAATAATCACTTGGCAACGACGGGTAGGCACTGCTAATATATTATACATATTGAGACGAACACTGTTCTACACATACTGTACAACAGACAAAATACAGTATGTTCCCCTCATTTTGTAGATAACAACATCTTAAAAATGTGTTCTACTTCATCACAACATTTTCCACATCTCTTCTATCTGATGGCATTCACAGCATCTCTCCCTAGTGGGCAAAATACCTATTTTAATTTATGGCACATTCTTTTTATAGAGTGTAACTAATTTCTTCCTGTTGTGGATTACAGCAGTATCCTAACTGAATTACCTATATTGCATTGTGGAGTTTGGAGCTAGTATTAAACACAGTCAAATAAAATACAGCCATTCTTTAGTCCTGATAACAGCAAACAATGGACTAAGGGGGTCATTCCAACCTGATTGCACGTAGCGATCAGGTCACTACTGCGCATGCGTATGCACCGCAATGCGCAGGCGCGTTGTACGGGTACAAAGCAGATTGTTGCTGAGCGATGGATTTAACGAAAAATCCATCCGCACAGCCGATCGTAAGGTGATTGACAGAGGGCGTTTGTGGGTGTCAACTGACTGTTTTCTGGGAGTATTTGGAAAAATGCAGGCATGTCCAAGTGTTTGCAGGGCGGGTGTGTGACGTCAATTCCAGGACCAGACAGGCTGAAGTGATCGCAAGGGCTGAGTAAGTTCAGACCTACTTAGAAACTGCACAAAATGTTTTTGCAGAGCTCGGCTGCACAGGCAAAGCTAAAATACACTCCCCTATAGGCGGCGACTAACTGATCGCAGCGCTGCAAAAAGTAGCTAGCGAGCGATCAACTCGGAATGACCCCCTAAGAGCCTAATTCAGACCTGATCATAGATGTGCAAAAAAACGGACATGCGGTGGGACGCCCAGCACAGGGCCAGTCCGCCCCGCATATCAGGCCCTACACCCCCCATGACGTGCGAAAGCATTGCACAGCGTCATAGCTTTCACCCCTGCCAAGTAGCTTCCTGCCTACACAGCCTAGCTGCAAAGGCAGATGGCTACCCGCCATGTTTTTGGCCGCAGAGACTACGTGTGACATCACATTGCCGCCACGGCCCGCCCCGCAAACAGTCTGGACACGCCTGCGTTGTCCGGACCGCACCCGCCCAATACCAACGCCTTCCCAATGCCACCGACACGCCCCCGACCACCTCTGCCTGTCAATCACATCTCACTGTGTGCGCATGCGCACTGCGGCTGCTGCGCATGCGCACACCTCCCCGGGCTTCAGCCTGCTGCCGCTGCAGCGTCCAGGTCTGAATTAGGACCTAAAACACAACATTCAGCAAAAAAGTGGAACTGTGAATTTGTTATACATACAGAATAAATATGTAGCAAAGGAGTTTAAAAAAAAAAAAAAATGAAGGGTGGCAAATGTTAGCATCGGTCCCAGCACCGGCATCTGCACAGATGATGGCAAAGACTTTGCTATCTACTGTGCATACTAGGGAAGTACAGTGTAGAGCTGGCCACAGAATTGTGGCAGCGATGCCCAGGGTCGGACTGGTACGGTGAGGTTCTGGATAAGTCTCCAGTGGCCCTCCCGCATCAAAGCTCCACCCCTCTATTATCAGGGGGTAAGGCTGATCTCTATCAGACTGCCTAGCTGGACTGCTCAGTCTCCTCTCTGTGTATATACTGTTGCGGTCAGGTGCAGGAGCTCCTCAGCAGTGTCTGCTAAGCTCTGATTGGCTGCGTGCCACATCACGCACAGTCGCTCAGCTAATTGGAGCACAGGAAATGAGGAGGAGTCAGGAGGCTACTGGAAAGGAGACAGCAGGGGCAGCACACTAAGGATGGCCAATCAGTGATCCGGTATTGATATTCTAGACTGACACCGGATCGGCATATCCAATGTGATACATACTGTAATAATATCTCTAAAATAATATCAACATTTCTAATATTCAATATTTGCAACTGCGCATGAACAGGCCCAGGAAGCTGGGCTATTTCTCTGAGATAAGAAGAATCATTCTGCATGATATATTGAGTGAGTCGGTATTAGAAACATAGAATTTGACGGCAGATAAGAACCAGTTGGCCCATCTAGTCTTCAATTATTTTGTTTTTACCATATTTTTATCTCAATCCTTATTTGATCCTTATTTCTTTGTAAGGATATCCTTATGTCTATCCCATGCATGTTTAAATTGCTCTACTGTCTTAGCCTCTACCACCTCTGATGGGAGGCTATTCCACTTGTCCACTACCCTTTGTGTGAAGTAATTTTCCGCAAATTTCCCCTGAACCTGCCTCCCTCCAGTCTCAGTGCATGTCTGTTGCTTCTCTTCATTTGGAGAATGTTTCCCTCCTGGACTTTGTTAAAACCCTTGATATATTTGAAAGTGTCTATCATGTCCCCCCTTTCCCTTCTCTGCTCCAAACTATACATATTGAGATTTTTTTTTAGTCTATCTGGGTAAGTTTTTTGATGTAGGCCATGCACCATTTTAGTTGCCCTTCTTTGTGCAGTCTCTAATGTAATAATATCCTTTTGAAGATATGGCCTCCAGAATTGAACACAGTATTCTAGATGAGGCCGTACCAATGACAGTGGCATTATTACTTCTTTCTTTCCGCTGCCGATTCCTCTCCCAATGCAGCCAAGCATCTGACTAGCCTTCCTCATTGCTTTGTTACATCGCTTACCTGCCTTTAAGTCACCTGAAATAGTGACTCCTAGGCCAATATTTACTAAAAAATCGAGTTTGTCCGATTTGTGTTTTTTTTTTCTAAGTCCCAACACGGGAATTCACTAAGCACAAATCTCGGCAGTGTTTGGGCTATTCGTAATGGTTTGATTGGCAAAGTTCAGAAATACGAATGAATAGACCATCGTCAAACGCGGCTGTTATTTCATACAACACGGGTATTCACTATTCATTCGTATTTGGGTGTTAGTCTCTGAGTGCTCAAGTGCGGGTGTATTTTTTTGCGAATCGTTAAAAAAAGCAGCAAAAAAATAGACCTGCTTTTTCCAGTCGAGTTTGGATAACCATGCACGGATCAGTGAGATCTGTGCATGGTTATCTATGGGCAAGGGTCTGTTTAATGTAAAAACTTTGGGAAAAATTTGCGCGGGGTCCCCCATCCTAAGCATAACCAGCCTCGGGCTCTTTGAGCCGGTCCTGGTAGAAAAAAATATGGGGGGGAAAATGACAGGGGTTCCCCCATATTTTAACAACCAGCACCGGGCTCTGCACCTGGTCCTGGTTAAAAAAATACGGGGGACAAAAAGCATAGGGGTCACCCGTATTTTTTAAACCAGCACTGGGCTCCACTAGCCAGGTACATAATGCCACAGCCGGGGGACACTTTTATCTAGGTCCCTGCGGCCCTGGCATTACATACCCAACTAGTCACCCCTGGCCGGGGTACCCTGGAGGAGTGGGAACCCCTTAAATCAAGGGGTCCCCCCCTCCAGCCACCCAAGGGCCAGGGGTGAAGCCCGAGGCTGTCCCCCCCATCCAAGGGCGGCGGATGGGGGGCTGATAGCCTTGTGTTAAAAATGAGAATATTGTTTTTAGTAGCAGTACTACAAATCCCAGCAAGCCTCCCCCGCAAGCTGGTACTTGGAGAACCACAAGTACCAGCATGCGGTGGAAAACCGGGCCCGCTGGTACCTGTAGTACTACTACTAAAAAAATACCCAACAAAAAACAGGACACACACACCGTGACAGTATAACTTTATTACATACATGCACACCTCCAAACATACATACTTACCTATGTTCACACGAGGCTCGGTCCTCTTCTCCATGTAGAATCCTAGGGGTACCTGTGGAAAAAATTATACTCACATAATCCAGTGTAGATCGGTCCTCTTCTGTTCTCTGTTTCTCTGACGTCCTAGTGGATGCTGGGAACTCCGTAAGGACCATGGGGAATAGCGGCTCCGCAGAAGACTGGGCACAACTAAAGAAAGCTTTAGGACTACCTGGTGTGCACTGGCTCCTCCCTCTATGACCCTCCTCCAGAGCTCAGTTAGAATTTTGTGCCCGGCTGAGCTGGATGCACACTAGGGGCTCTCCTGAGCTCTTAGAAAAAGAAAGTTTATTTTAGGTTTTTTATTTTCAGTGAGATCTGCTGGCAACAGACTCACTGCTACGAGGGACTAAGGGGAGAGAAGCGAACCTACCTGCTTGCAGCTAGCTTGGGCTTCTAGGCTACTGGACACCATTAGCTCCAGAGGGATCGAACACAGGCCCAGCCTCGGTCGTCCGGTCCCGGAGCCGCGCCGCCGTCCCCCTTACAGAGCCAGAAGCAAGAAGAGGGTCCTGGAAATCGGCGGCAGAAGACTTCGGTCTTCATCAAGGTAGCGCACAGCACTGCAGCTGTGCGCCATTGCTTCCCATGCACACCTCACACTCCGGTCACTGATGGGTGCAGGGCGCTGGGGGGGGGGGGGCGCCCTGGGCTGCAATATTGAGTACCTTGGCTGGCAAATAACACATAATATAGTCATAGAGACTATATATGTGAAAAATACCCCTGCCAGATATACATAGAAAAAAGCGGGAGAAGTAAGCCGAAAAAGGGGCGGGGCTATCTCCCTCAGCACACTGGCGCCATTTTCCCTCACAGCTCCGCTGGAAGGATCGCTCCCAGGCTCTCCCCTGCAGTTTCCAGACTACATAGGGTAAAAAAGAGAGGGGGGGCACTAAATTTAGGCGCAATATTGTGTATACAAGCAGCTATTGGGAAAAATCACTCAGTTATAGTGTTAATCCCTGTGTTATATAGCGCTGTTGGTGTGTGCTGGCATACTCTCTCTCTGTCTCCCCAAAGGGCTTTGTGGGGTCCTGTTCTCAGTCAGAGCATTCCCTGTGTGTGTGCGGTGTGTCGGTACGGCTGTGTCGAATTGTTTTATGTGGAGGCGGAGCAGGTGCCGATAAATGTGATGTCACCCCCTGCGGGGTCGACACCTGAGTGGATGGTTATGTGGAATTAAGCGACAGTGTCGACTCCTTACATAAAAGGTTTGACGACATAGCAGATGTGGGACAGCCGGCTTCTCAGCCTGTGCCTGCCCAGACGTCTCTAAAGCCATCGGGGGCTCTAAAACGCCCGCTACCTCAGATGGCAGACACAGATGTCGACACGGATACTGACTCCAGTGTCGACGATGATGAGACTAGTGTACATTCCAATAGAGCCACCCGTTACATGATTACGGCAATGAAAAATGTGTTGCATATTTCTGATATTACCCCAGGTACCACAAAAAAGGGTATTATGTTTGGGGAGAAAAAACTACCAGTGGTTTTTCCCCCATCTGATGAATTAAATGAAGTGTGTGAAGAAGCGTGGGCTTCCCCCGATAAGAAACTGGTAATTTCTAAAAGGTTACTAATGGCGTACCCTTTCCCGCCAGAGGACAGATCACGTTGGGAGACATCCCCTAGGGTGGATAAAGCGCTCACACGTCTGTCAAAAAAGGTGGCACTACCGTCTCCGGACACGGCCGCCCTAAAGGAGCCTGCAGATAGAAAGCAGGAGGCTATCCTGAAGTCTGTATATACACACTCAGGTATTATACTGAGACCGGCTATTGCTTCAGCATGGATGTGCAGTGCTGCAGCTGCGTGGTCAGATTCCCTGTCGGAAAACATTGATACCCTAGACAGGGACACTATATTGCTAACCGTAGAGCATATTAAAGACGCTGTCTTGTACATGAGAGATGCACAGAGGGATATTTGCCGGCTGGCATCTAAAATAAACGCAATGTCCATTTCTGCCAGGAGAGGATTGTGGACTCGGCAGTGGACAGGAGATACAGATTCTAAAAGGCACATGGAAGTATTGCCTTACAAGGGTGAGGAGTTGTTTGGGGATGGTTTCTCGGACCTCGTTTCCACAGCGACAGCTGGGAAGTCAGCATTTTTACCCCATGTTCCCTCACAGCCAAAGAAAGCACCGTATTATCATGTACAGTCCTTTCGGCCCCAGAAAGGCACGCGGGTTAGAGGCGCGTCCTTTCTGCCCAGAGACAGAGGGAAAAAGCTGCAACATACAGCCAGTTCCCAGGAACAAAAGTCCTCCCCCGCTTCCTCTAAGTCCACCGCATGACGCTGGGGCTCCACAGGCGGAGCCAGGTACGGTGGGGGCCCGTCTCAAGAACTTCAGCGACCAGTGGGCTCGCTCACGGGTGGATCCCTGGATTCTACAAGTAGTATCTCAGGGGTACAAGCTGGAATTCGAGACGTCTCCCCCTCGCCGTTTCCTCAAATCTGCCTTGCCGACAGCTCCCCCGGACAGGGAGGCAGTGCTGGAGGCGATTCACAAGCTGTATTCTCAGCAGGTGATAATCAAGGTACCCCTCCTTCAACAAGGACGGGGTTACTATTCCACAATGTTTGTGGTACCGAAACCGGACGGTTCGGTGAGACCCATTTTAAATTTAAAATCCTTGAACACTTATATAAGAAGGTTCAAGTTCAAGATGGAATCGCTCAGGGCGGTGATTGCAAGCCTGGACGAGGGGGATTCCATGGTATCACTGGACATCAAGAATGCTTACCTGCATGTCCCCATTTACCCTCCTCACCAGGAGTACCTCAGATTTGTGGTACAGGACTGTCATTACCAATTCCAGACGTTGCCGTTTGGTCTGTCCACGGCACCGAGGGTATTTACCAAGGTAATGGCCGAAATGATGATACTCCTTCGGAGAAAGGGAGTTTTAATTATCCCGTACTTGGACGATCTCCTTATAAAGGCGAGGTCCAGGGAACAGTTGTTGATCGGTGTTGCACTAGCTCGGGAAGTGCTACAACAGCACGGCTGGATCCTGAATATTCCAAAGTCGCAGCTGGTCCCTACAACGCGTCTACTGTTCCTGGGGATGGTTCTGGACACAGAACAGAAAAAAGTATTTCTCCCGGAGGAGAAGGCCAAGGAGTTGTCATCTCTAGTCAGAGACCTCCAAAAACCAAAACAGGTGTCGGTGCACCACTGCACGCGAGTCCTGGGAAAGATGGTGGCTTCTTACGAAGCAATTCCATTCGGAAGGTTCCATGCAAGGATCTTTCAGTGGGATCTGTTGGACAAGTGGTCTGGATCGCATCTTCAGATGCATCGGCTGATAACCCTGTCTCCAAGGACCAGGGTGTCGCTGTTGTAGTGGCTGCAGAGTGCTCATCTTCTAGAGGGCCGCAGATTCGGCATACAGGACTGGGTCCTGGTGACCACGGATGCCAGCCTTCGAGGTTGGGGGGCAGTCACACAGGGAAGAAACTTCCAGGGACTATGGACAAGTCAGGAGACTTCCCTACACATAAATATTCTGGAACTAAGGGCCATTTACAATGCCCTAAGTCGGGCAAGACCCCTGCTTCAACACCAGCCGGTGCTGATCCAGTCAGACAACATCACGCCGGTCGCCCATGTAAACCGACAGGGCGGCACAAGAAGCAGGATGGCAATGGCAGAAGCCACAAGGATTCTCCGATGGGCGGAAAATCATGCGTTAGCACTCTCAGCAGTGTTCATTCCCGGAGTGGACAACTGGGAAGCAGAGACACGACCTCCACCCGGGAGAGTGGGGACTTCATCCAGAAGTCTTCCAAATGATTGTACACCGGTGGGAAAGGCCACAGGTGGACATGATGGCGTCCCGCCTCAACAAAAAGCTCAAAAGATATTGCGCCAGGTCAAGGGACCCTCAGGCGATAGCTGTGGACGCTCTGGTAACACCGTGGGTGTACCGGTCGGTGTATGTGTTCCCTCCTCTGCCTCTCATACCCAAGGTACTGAGACTAATAAGAAGGAGAGGAGTAAGAACTATACTCATTGTTCCGGATTGGCCAAGAAGAGCTTGGTACCCAGAACTTCAAAAAATGATCTCAGAGGACCCATGGCCTCTGCCGCTCAGACAGGACCTGCTGCAGCAGGGGCCCTGTCTGTTCCAAGACTTACCGCGGCTGCGTTTGACGGCATGGCGGTTGAACGCCGGATCCTGAAGGAAAAGGGCATTCCGGAGGGAGTTATCCCTACGCTTATTAAACCTAGGAAAGAAGTGACCGCAAACCATTATCACCGCATATGGCGGAAATATGTTGCGTGGTGTGAGGCCAGGAAGGCCCCAATGGAGGAATTTCAGCTAGGTCGATTTCTGCACTTCCTACAATCAGTGGTGACTATGGGCCTAAGATTGGGTTCTATTAAGGTCCAGATTTCGGCTCTATCGATTTTCTTCCAAAAAGAACTGGCTTCACTACCTGAAGTTCAGACATTTGTTAAGGGAGTGCTGCATATTCAGCCCCCTTTTGTGCCCCCAGTGGCACCTTGGGATCTCAACGTGGTGTTGGATTTCCTAAAGTCGCATTGGTTTGAACCACTTAAAACCGTGGAACTAAAATATCTCACGTGGAAAGTGGTCATGCTGTCGGCCTTGGCTTCGGCCAGGCGTGTATCAGAATTGGCGGCTTTGTCTTGTAAAAGCCCTTATCTGATTTTCCATATGGATAGGGCGGAATTGAGGACTCGTCCCCAATTTCTCCCAAAGGTGGTTTCAGCGTTTCATTTGAACCAGCCTATTGTGGTGCCTGCGGCTACTCGTGACTTGGAGGACTCCAAGTTGCTGGACGTAGTCCGGGCCCTAAAAATCTATGTTTCCTGGACAGCTGGAGTCAGAAAGACTGACTCGCTATTTATCCTGCATGCGCCCAACAAGTTGGGTGCGCCTGCTTCAAAGCAGACTATTGCTCGCTGGATCTGTAGCACGATTCAACTTGCACATTCTGCGGCTGGATTGCCGCATCCTAAATCTGTAAAAGCCCATTCCACGAGGAAGGTGGGCTCTTCTTGGGCGGCTGCCCGAGGGGTCTCGGCTTTACAACTTTGCCGAGCAGCTACTTGGTCGGGGTCAAACACATTTGCTAAATTCTACAAGTTTGATACCCTGGCTGAGGAGGACCTAGAGTTCGCTCATTCGGTGCTGCAGAGTCATCCGCACTCTCCCGCCCGTTTGGGAGCTTTGGTATAATCCCCATGGTCCTTACGGAGTTCCCAGCATCCACTAGGACGTCAGAGAAAATAAGATTTTACTCACCGGTAAATCTATTTCTCGTAGTCCGTAGTGGATGCTGGGCGCCCGTCCCAAGTGCGGATTGTCTGCAATACTTGTATATAGTTATTGTTTAACTAAAGGGTTATTGTTGAGCCATCTGTTGAGAGGCTCAGTTATATTTCATACTGTTAACTGGGTATAGTATCACGAGTTATACGGTGTGATTGGTGTGGCTGGTATGAGTCTTACCCGGGATTCAAAATCCTTTCCTTATTGTGTCAGCTCTTCCGGGCACAGTATCCTAACTGAGGTCTGGAGGAGGGTCATAGAGGGAGGAGCCAGTGCACACCAGGTAGTCCTAAAGCTTTCTTTAGTTGTGCCCAGTCTCCTGCGGAGCCGCTATTCCCCATGGTCCTTACGGAGTTCCCAGCATCCACTACGGACTACGAGAAATAGATTTACCGGTGAGTAAAATCTTATTATAATCCACGTACTTGGCAAAATAAAAAAACGGAAACCCGACCACGCACTGAAAGGGGTCCCATGTTTACACATGGGACCCCTTTCCCCGACTGACAGGACCCCCCCTGACTCCTGTCAAAGAGGGTCCCTTCTGCCAATCAGGGAGCACCACGTAGTCTCACTGCTGTGCTATGCAGAGCAGCAAGTGACAAGAACGCAGTTTAGGACGTTGTACATGCGTGTACTGACGTAAGCGCAGATATGCAGAAATCGCTGCATATCGATTTTAGCACATCAGCGACAGTTCCAGTTCCAAAAATATGCTACTATCCACTGACAAAGCAATGTAAGTTTGGAACTGGAACTGTCGTTAATGTGCTAAAATTGATATGATTGCTTTGTCAGTGGATAGTAAAATATTTTTGTGTACAGCCCCCTGAGCAGGATAAAAGGTAACGGAAATCTTATTATAAGGTAAAGATGTCAGGACACAGTGCAGAACCTCTGGTGAATAACCATGCACTTGGAGAGGTTTAAATAGCATTATTTAGCCAATGAAGACATGTCAGTTTTCAGGTGAATTTCTCTACGAAGCCTAATAATGGGTTAAATCAGTGGTTCTCAAACTGTGTGCCTCTCGTGGTACTTGCAGGGGTGCCTTGTATTGGTGGTGCAGGGCCTATTCAAATTATTTACCGTCAATGTAATAGACAAAACCAGTGCTGGTGGTATCCAAACATAAAAATATGTGGACAAACAATAGTGAATCCTGTCCCTCACCACACAACTGACCCTAAGGATGACATAGAAATACAATTTACTTAATTTTTTTTTTTTCTTCAGAATTTCTAAATAAAAACTTTTGGCCTGGACTGCTGTGAAAAGAATTCTGATACTCTAGGACGCTGTGACTCAAAAAAGCTTGAAAGACACTGGGTTAAATAATGAAGGACAGGTACATACTGTATACAGTATTGATGGGAGAAGGGTTTTTGAAGTTCTAGATGAGAGGTTAAAGTGTTTCTTCCAACTTTTTAGAAACTTGTATAAAAACACTGAAAAATGACTACACAGACATTTTTCTGTACCACAAATGCTGGACTTTCATTTGATCACTTGCTTACTATAATTTTATGATAGTAATAATAAGATTTTAATTACCTACCGGTAAATCCTTTTCTCGTAGTCCGTAGAGGATACTGGGGTCCACATTAGTACCATGGGTATAGACGGGTCCACTAGGAGCCATGGGCACTTTAAGAAATTGATAGTGTGTGCTGGCTCCTCCCTCTATGCCCCTCCTACCAGACTCAGTCTAGGAAACTGTGCCCGAGGAGACGGACATAGGGGGCCATTCCGAGTTGAACGCTCGCTAGCAGTTTTTAGCAGCCGTGCAAACGCTATGCCGCTGCCCACTGGGGAGTGTATTTTAGCTTAGCAGAAGTGTAAACGCAAGTGCAGCCGAGCTCTACAAAAAAAGTTTGTGCAGTTTCAGAGTAGCTCTGAACCTACTCAGCGCATGCGATCACTTTAGCCTATTCGTGTCCAGATTTGACTTCATACACCCGCCCAGCGAACGCCGAGCCACGCCTGCGTTTTTTCAGACACGCCTGCATTTTTACAAACACTCCCTGAAAACGATCAGTTGACACCCAGAAACGCCCCCTTCCTGTCAATCTTCTTGCGTCCGTCAGTGCAACTGAAAACTTTGCTACACCCTGTGCAAAACAACAACGGGCTTTGTACCCGAACGATGCGCGTGGGCATTGCGGCCCATACGCATGTGCATAAATGCCGATATTTAGCCTGATCGCTGCCCTGCGAACAACGGCAGCTAGCGATCAACTCAGAATGACCCCCATACTTTGAGAGGATATAAAAGGATAGTGGTGAGATTCCGAACCAGCACACACAACAAGAGGAAAGCCAAGCTAACCAGACTTTAAACCAGGAACAGCAACCGCTGAACCAACAATACTTAACCAAGTAACAGTGCAGGAATAAACGAAGCACTGGGCGGGCGCCCAGTATCCTCTACGGACTACGAGAAAATTATTTACCGGTAGGTAATTAAAATCCTATTTTCTCAGACGTCCTAGAGGATACTGGGGTCCACATTAGTACCATGGGGATGTACCAAAGCTCCCAAACCGGGTGCTGAGGTTCCTGCAGAACTGATTTACCAAACTGAAGTTCCTCAGAGACCCAAGTATTGAACTTGTAGAACTTAGCAAACGTGTTCGAACCTGACCAAGTAGCTGCTCGGCAGAGTTGTAAAACCGAGACACCCCGGGCAGCCGCCGAGGAAGAACCCACCGACCTAGTAGAGTGGGCCTGTACAGAGTTTGGACACGGCAAACCTGCTGTGGAATAAGCATGCTGGATAGTAAGCCTGATCCAGCGTGCAATTGTCTGCTTTGAAGCAGGACACCCAATCTTATTGGGATCATAGAGAACAAACAGCGAATCAGATTTTCTGTGACGAGCTGTCTGCTTCACATAGATCTTCAAAGCCCTTACAACATCCAAGGACTTTGAAGTAGCAGAGGTGTCGGTAACCACCGGAACCACAACGCAGACACCACCTTTGGAAGAAATTGCTGACGAGTTCTGAGTTCAGCCCTATCTTCATGAAAAATCAAATAGGGGCTTTTGTGAGACAATGCCCCCAGCTCCGACACACGCCTTAGAGAAGCCAAGGCCAACAGCGTGACGGACCTCCACGTAAGAAACTTGACGTCAACGTCCTCTAAAGGCTCAAACCATTCCGATTGCAGGAACTGCAACACCACGTTGAGATCCCAAGGTGCCGTAGGAGTCACAAAGGGCGGTTGGATGTGCAGAACCCCCTTTAAAAATGTCTGAACCTCAGGGAGAGAAGCCAATTGTTTCTGGAAGAAAATGGATAAGGCCGAAATCTGGACTTTAATGGAGCCCAAACGTAGGCCCACATTTACACCTGACTGCAAAAAAAGGAGAAAACGTCCCAGTTGAAATTCCACCACAGGAAATTTCCTGTACTCACACCAAGAGACGTATTTTTTCCAAATATGGTGGTAATGTTTAGACGTTACCCCCTTTCTGGCTTGGATCAGGGTTGGAATAACCCTATCCGAGATCCCTTTCCGGGATAGAATTTGACGCTCAACCTCCATGCCGTCAAATGTAGCCGTGGTAAGCCTTGAAAGACAAACGGCCCCTGTTGGAGAAGGTCCTCGCGAAGAGGTAGAGGCCACGGGTCCTCTAAGAGCATCTCCAGTAGATCCGCATACCAGGCCCATCTTGGCCAGTCCGGAGCAATGAAAATTGCTTGAACCTTTTCCCTTTCCCTTTTTATTCTTTTGAGAATCTTTGGGATCAATGGGAGTGGTGGAAACACGTACACCATCTGGTAGACCCATGGAGTCACCAGAGCATCCACCGCCACTGCTTGCGGGTCCCTTGACCTGGAACAATACTGCTTGAGCTTCTTGTTGAGACGTGAGGCCATCATGTCGATTTATGGCATTCCACACGACGTGTCAAGCACCCGAACACCTCCAGGATAAGGCCCCACTCTCCTGGGTGGAGGTCATGTCTGCTGAGGAAGTCTGCTTTCCAGTTGTATACTTCCGGAATGCATAAGCGTGCGCATGGGGGGTGCCTGGTGCGCACAGGCACTCCCTAATGTCCGGCACCCCCCGCACGCCAGGTCCTCAGCAGCCGCCCGCCGCTACATCAAAAGATGTGTCAAGCGGGCAGCGCAAAACAGCCTCCCCTAGTCCTGCCAGGCTGCTGCCCTCTGTCCCCCTCTATGCATTAGCGGCAGAGGCGTAACTGCCAATGTAATCAGCTGCCTCCCTCCACTATCTCCAGCTCCGTGTGCTGCTGACCTGTGAGTTACGACTTGGGTGACCTGTCGAGCAGGGCACCATCAGCATCAGCGGTGTCTGTTCTTGTAACTGGCCCACCATGGAAGCAAGCTCCGCCTCCCAGATGAAACGAGGAGCTGGCCTGGGGCGGGCTGGGAGCTGCTTGCGCCGTGCTGTCACTGTGAGGGAGAGCCTGAAGCATCTTGGCTGGGCTCGTGTGATTGGTGGTAAGTGCTGCTGTGCTTGTGTCAGATCACATGTTAGCTGACAGTCTGTGTCCCTGATTGCTCCTTCCACCAACCATTCCACTGGAGGCTGATATAGATGAGTGGTCGCAAACAAACATGTGGGGGCAGGTAGTGATGAAGACTGGAGGGAATGGAGTCCATGCTTCTAATCTATACTGATGCAGTCTCTGCTTCTCTCCCGTGTATTCTTGCAGCTACTGTATGAAATGTTTTATTTGCATGTTTCAGTGTTACCATAATGATGCATTTATTTGTATATACCGTATACTGGTGGTTAGTGGGGCAGCAGAACCGTGTGTGAACAGCATTGTGTTGTAATCTATAAATTCTGTAATTTGTCAGTATGTGTTTATGCGAGTGTGTTTTGCAGTGATAATGTAATGCAATTAATGCTGGGCACAGGGGACCTTCAGTCACAACTACGCCAGTGTCACTCACTGCTCACAAGTTGGTTACCCCCTCGTCGCTCAGAGAAAGAGTGCAAATGTCCTGCTGACTGTCTGTTTTATTCTTCATAGGTGGATAATGGACATGGGGCCTAATTCAGTACTGATTGCTCCTCTGCAAATTTGCAGAGGGCTGCGAGCAGATAGTTGTCACCCATAGAAAGTGAAAACCCGCCTCGTGCAAGTGTGCAGACAGCGGACATGGGCCCTCATTCCGAGTTGTTCGCTCGCAAGGCGATTTTAGCAGTATTGCACACGCTAAGCCGCCGCCTACTGGGAGTGAATCTTAGCTTCTTAAAATTGCGAACGAAAGATTCGCAATATTGCGATTACACATCTCGTAGCAGTTTCAGAGTAGCTTCAGACTTACTCGGCATCTGCGATCAGTTCAGTGCTTATCGTTCCTGGTTTGACGTCACAAACACACCCAGCGTTCGCCCAGACACTCCTCCGTTTCTCCAGCCACTCCCGCGTTTTTTCCGGAAACGGTAGCGTTTTTTCCCACACGCCCATAAAACAGCCTGTTTCCGCCCAGTAACACCCATTTCCTGTCAATCACACTACGATCGCCTGAGCGAAGAAAAAGCGGTGAGTAAAAATCCAAACTTCATAGCAAATTTACTTGGCGCAGTCGCAGTGCGGACATTGCGCATGCGCACTAAGCGGAAAAATGCTGCGATGCGAAGAAATTTTCCGAGCGAACGACTCGAAATGACCTCCATAAATCTGTTCACAACTCACTCACCATCTAATGATTTTTCCAGTCTGTGTGTAGAACAAGATTTACTACTACAGTGCGATACACACAGGCTGATCGGGACCGGAGCTGACGTCACACACCCTCCCAGAAAACGCTTGGGAACACCTGCGTTTTTTTCTGACGCTCCCAGAAACCGGCCAGTTACCACCCACCAACGCTGGCTTCCTATCAATCACCTTGCGTACGCCTAGCGATCTAAATTTTTGCATCATTCTGTCACTGTTTGGCGTCGTGCCTGCACATTGCATTGCATACGCAGTCGTTCGATAATTGCCCACAGTGCGATTTCACACAACAGCGATCAGGTCTGAATTGGGCCCATTGTTAGAAGTGGACACAGACAGATGCATATTTGTCATCAACTGCATTGAGCTGTGTGAGGGGTAAACTGTGCCAGGGGGAAGAGCTGCATGAGGGATAAGGTGTGTGAAGGTTATAGTTACAGGATGGACAGTGAATACGCCAATCTCAGAATCTAGGCACCAGCACATTAACATGCTACTTACAGCATGATAGCCAGATCAAGAGCGCCACTTTAAACATACTGCCTACCCAACATGTTTACAGTAAAAATGCTGTAAGTAAGCTAAAGCTTGTTCACATGCCATCACCTGCATTCTAGGACTGACGCAGTGTACCCATCCCATTCAGCCCCCCCTTATTTTTACATTCTTATACTCTCCCAATTGTACTAATTGTAAAATAGTACTAGTCACGGCCAATATGCGCTTTTAGATATGCACCTCTGGCAGTGCACACCCTAATAAAATGTGCTGCGCACACCTATGCCGGAATGAAGATCGCGGACAACACCACAGAGTGTCTTTCTGCCCAGAGGAGAGTCATTGTTACCTCTGACATTGCTGCCCTGCTCTTCGTTTCGCCTTGTCGGTTTATGTACGTTACTACCGTCACATTGTCCGACTGAACCTGAATGGCTGAACTTGAAGAAGATACGATGCCTGTAGAAGGGCGTTGTATACGGCCCTTAATCCAGAATGTTGATTGGAAGAATGGCTTCCTGACTAAACCATTTTCCTTGGAACTGTTCCCCCTGGGTGACTGCTCCCCAACCTCTGAGGCTTGCGTCTGTGGTTAGCAGAATCCAATTTTGAATCCCGAACCTTCGGCCCTCGGTCAGATGAGAAGTCTGAAGCCACCACAGAAGAGAAATCCTGTTTTTTGGCGACAGACGGATCCTCTGATGCATTGAAGATGCGATCCGGACCATTTGTCCAACAGATCCAGCTGGAAGGGCCTTGCGTGAAACCTTCCGTACTGCAGCGCCTCGTAAGCGGCTACCATCTTTCCCGGAAGGCGAATCCATAGATGCACCGATATACTGGTTTGTCTCAGAACATCCCGCACCATTGACTGGATCATCAATGCCTTTTCCAACGGAAGGAATACCTGTTGTGCCTCCGTATCCAGTATCATCCCCAGGAACGGAAGCCTCTGTGTCGGTTCCAGATGAGATTTTGGTAAGTTCAGAAACCACCCGTGATCCAGGAGTAGTCTGCTTGAGAGTCCAATTCTGTCCAACAACCGCTCCCTGGACGGTGCCTTTATCAGAAGATCATCCAGGTACGGAATTATGTTCACTCCCTGTCTGCGGAGTAGAGACATCATCTCTGCCATCACTTTGGTGGGTGCTGTGGAGAGACCAAATGGCAGGGTCTGGAACTTGTAGTGACAGTCCTGCAATGCAAACCGTAGACAAGCCTGATGAGGCGCCAGATCGGAATTTGAAGGTATGCATCCTTGATATCCAGAGACACAAGGAATTCCCCCTCCTCCAGACCTGAGATCACAGCTCTCAGAGACTCCATCTTGAATTTGAACACTCGTAAGTACGGGTTCAATGACTAGAGGTTCAAAATCGGTCTTACGGAACCGTCCTGTTTCGGTACTACAAACAAGATGGAATAATGGCCCTTATTCAGAGTTGATCGCTAGCTGCTGTTGGTCACTGCGTAGCGATCAGTTGAAAAAACGGCTAATCTGCGCATGCGTATGCACCGCAATGTGCACGCGCTTCGTACGGGTACGAAGTCCTTTGTGGTTTTGCACTGGTTCTAGCGAAGATTCCAATCGCACAGCCGAACGCAAGGAGATTGACAGGAAGTGGGAGTTTTTGGGTGGCAACTGACCGTTTTCTGGGAGTGTTTAGAAAAACGCAGGCGTGGCCGGGCGTTTGCTGGGCGGGTATCTGACGTCATTACTGTGTCACTCGTCGCAGCAATCATCGCACAGAATAATAAGAATTTACTCACCGGTAATTCTATTTCTCGTAGTCCGTAGTGGATGCTGGGGACTCCGTAAGGACCATGGGGTATAGACGGGCTCCGCAGGAGACTGGGCACTCTAAAGAAAGATTCAGTACTATCTGGTGTGCACTGGCTCCTCCCTCTATGCCCCTCCTCCAGAGATCAGTTAAGGAAACTGTGCCCGGAAGAGCTGACATTACAAGGAAAGGATTTTGGAATCCAGGGTAAGACTCATACCAGCCACACCAATCACAATGTACAACTTGTGATAAACTTACCCAGTTAACAGTATGAACAACAACTGAGCATCACTCAACCGATGCTACATAACCATAACCCTTTGTTAAGCAATAACTATATACACGTATTGCAGAAAGTCCGCACTTGGGACGGGCGCCCAGCATCCACTACGGACTACGAGAAATAGAATTACCGGTGAGTAAATTCTTATTTTCTCTAACATCCTAGTGGATGCTGGGGACTCCGTAAGGACCATGGGGATTATACCAAAGCTCCCAAACGGGCGGGAGAGTGCGGATGACTCTGCAGCACCGAATGGGCAAACACCAGGTCCTCCTCAGCCAGGGTATCAAACTTGTAGAATTTTGCAAATGTGTTTGAAGCCGACCAAGTAGCAGCTCGGCAAAGCTGTAATGCCGAGACCCCTCGGGCAGCCGCCCAAGAAGAGCCCACCTTCCTTGTGGAATGGGCTTTCACTGATTTTGGATGCGGCAATCCAGCCGCAGAATGAGCCTGCTGAATCGTGTTACAGATCCAGCGAGCAATGGTTTGCTTTGAAGCAGGAGCACCCAGCTTGTTGGATGCCTACAGGATAAACAGCGAGTCAGTTTTCCTGACTCCAGCCGTCCTGGCAACATAGATCTTCAAAGCCCTGACTACATCAAGCAACTTGGAATCCTCCAAGTCACGAGTAGCCGCAGGCACCACAATGGGTTGGTTCAAATGAAAAGATGACACCACCTTTGGCAGAAACTGCGGACGAGTCCGCAATTCTGCCCTGTCCATATGGAAAAACAGATAGGGGCTTTTACATGACAAAGCCGCCAATTCTGACACACGCCTAGCTGAAGCCAAGGCCAACAGCATGACCACTTTCCACGTGAGATACTTCAGCTCCACTGTCTTAAGTGGCTCAAACCAGTGGGATTTCAGGAAACCCAAGACCACGTTAAGATCCCAAGGTGCCACTGGTGGCACAAAAGGAGGCTGAATATGCAGCACTCCCTTAACAAACGTCTGAACCTCAGGCAGCGAAGCCAGTTCTTTTTGAAAGAAAATGGATAGGGCCGAAATCTGTACCTTTATGGACCCTAATTTTAGGCCCATAGTCACACCTGACTGTAGGAAGTGCAGGATTCGACCCAGCTGGAATTCCTCTGTAGGGGCCTTCCTGGCCTCTGAGCATTTCTTGCAGTTCCGGGTACCAAGTCCTTCTTGGCCAATCCGGAACAATGAGTATTGTTCTCACTCCTCTTTTTCTTACGATTCTCAGAACCCTGGGTATGAGAGGAAGAGGAGGAAACACATAGACCGACTGGAATACCCACAGTGTCACCAGTGCGTCCACAGCTATCGCCTGAGGGTCTCTTGACCTGGCGCAATACCTCTTTAATTTTTTGTTGAGGCGGGACGCCATCATGTCCACCTGTGGCAGTTCCCATCGATTTACAATCTGCGTGAAGACTTCTTGATGAAGTCCCCACTCTCCCGGGTGGAGGTCGTGTCTGCTGAAGAAGTCTGCTTCCCAGTTGTCCACTCCCGGAATGAACACTGCTGACAGTGCTTGCACGTGATTCTCCGCCCAACGAAGAATCCTGGTGGCTTCCGCCATTGCCACCCTGCTTCTTGTGCCGCCCTGGCGGTTTACATAAGCGACTGCCGTGATGTTGTCTGACTGAATCAGCACTGGTTGGACTCGAAGCAGAGGCTCCGCTTGACTCAGGGCGTTGTATATGGCCCGTAGGTCCAGGATATTTATGTGCAGACAAGTCTCCTGACTTGACCACAGCCCTTGGAAGTTTCTTCCTTGAGTGACTGCCCCCCACCCTCGGAGGCTTGCATCCGTGGTCACTAGGACCCAGTCCTGTATGCCGAATCTGTGGCCCTCGAGGAGATGAGCACCTTGTAGCCACCACAGAAGAGACACCCTGGCCCTGGGGGACAGGGTGATCATCCGAAGCATCTGAAGATGCGATCCGGACCACTTGTCCAGCAGATCCCACTGAAAGATCCTCGCATGGAACCTGCCGAAGGGAATGGCTTCGTATGACGCCACTATCTTTCCCAGGACTCGTGTGCAGTGATGCACCGACACCTGTTTTGGCTTTAGGAGGTCTCTGACCAGAGTCACGAGCTCCTGAGCCTTCTCCTCCGGGAGAAACACCTTCTTCTGGTCTGTGTCCAGAATCATGCCCAGGAAGGGCAGACGCGTCGCAGGAATCAGCTGCGACTTTGGAATGTTCAGAATCCAGCCGTGCTGACGCAACACTTCCTGAGAGTGTGCTACGCTGATCAGCAACTGCTCCCTGGACCTCGCCTTTATGAGGAGATCGTCCAAGTATGGGATAATTGTAACCCCTTGCTTCCGAAGGAGCACCATAATTTCCGCCATCACCTTGGTAAAAACTCTCGGTGACGTGGACAGGCCAAACGGCAACGTCTGGAATTGGTAATGACAGTCCCGTACCACAAACCTGAGGTACTCCTGATGAGGCGGATAAATGGGGACATGCAAGTAAGCATCCTTGATGTCCAGAGACACCATAAAATCCCCCTCTTCCAGGCTTGCAATGACCGCTCTGAGCGATTCCATTTTGAACTTGAATTTCTTCAGATAAATGTTCAGGGATTTTAAATTTAAAATGGGTCTGACCGAACCGTCCGGTTTCGGTACCACAAACATAGTGGAATAGTAGCCCCTTCCCCGTTGAAGGGGGGGAACCTCTACCACCACCTGCTGGAGAAAAAGTTTGTGAATTGCCGCCAACACTATCTCCCTTTCCATGAGGGAAGTTGGTGTGGCCGATTTTAGGTAACGGTGAGGGGGCGTCACCTCGAATTCCAGCTTGTATCCCTGAGACACAATTTGTATAGCCCAAGGATCCACCTGTGAGCGAACCCACTGGTGGCTGAAATGTGGGAGACGCGCCCCCACGGCTCCTGGCTCCGCCTGTGGAGCCCCAGCGTCATGCGGTGGATTTAGTGGAAGCCGGGGAAGACTTTTGTTCCTGGGAACTAGCTGCATGGTGCAGCTTTTTTCCTCTACCCCTGCCTCTGGCAAGAAAGGACGCACCTCTGAACCTTCTTGCTCTTCGGAGAACGAAAGGACTGCATTTGGTAATACGGTGCTTTCTTAGGCTGAGGAGGGACATAAGGCAAGAAATTTGACTTCCCAGCCGTAGCTGTGGAAACTAGGTCCGAGAGACCGTCCCCAAACAATTCCTCACCCTTAGAAGGTAAAACCTCCATGTGTTTTTTAGAGTCGGTATCCCCTGTCCATTGCCGAGTCCATAAGACCCTTCTGGCAGAAATGGACATTGCGTTTACTCTAGAGCCCAGCAGGCAAATGTCCCTCTGGGCATCCCGCATATATAGGACCGCGTCCTTGATATGTGCCAGGGTCAGTAGAACAGTGTCCCTGTCCAGGGTATCTATCTCCTCAGACAGAGTATCCTTCCATGCAGCTACCGCACTACACATCCAGGCCGAAGCAATTGCTGGTCTCAGCAGTGTGCCAGAATGTGTATAAACAGACTTCAGGATAGCTTCCTGCTTTCTATCCGCAGGATCCTTTAGGGCGGCCGTATCCTGAGACGGCAGGGCCACCTTCTTAGACAAGCGTGTCAACGCCTTGTCTACCCTAGGGGAGGATTCCCAGCGTAACCTGTCCGTTGGCGGGAAAGGATACGCCATAAGTAATCTCTTGGAAATTATCACCTTCATGTCAGGGGAATCCCACGCTTTTTCACATAATTCATTTAATTCATGTGAAGGGGGAAAAGTCACTTCATGCTTTTTTTTCTCCCCATACATCCTCTTGTCAGGGACAGGATTTTCCTCAGAAATGTGTAATACATCCTTCATTGCTACAATCATGTAGCGGATGGCTTTAGTCATTTTAGGCTGCAACTTTGCCTCATCGTCATCGACACTGGAGTCAGATTCCGTGTCGACATCTGTGTCAACTATCTGGGATAGTGTGCGCTTTTGAGACCCTGAGGGCCTCTGCGCTGTAGGATCAGGCATGGGTTGAGACCCTGACTGTCCCGAGGTTACAGTTTTATCCAATCTGTTATGCAAGGAGTTTACATTATCATTTAACACCTTCCACATATCCATCCAATCAGGTGTCGGCACCGCCGGCGGCGACACCACACTCAGCTGCACTTGTTCTGCCTCCACGTATCCTTCCTCATCAAACATGTCGACACAGGCGTACCGACACACAGCACACACACAGGGAATGCTCTGACTGAGGACAGGACCCCACAAAGGCTTTTGGGGAGACAAAGAGAGAGTATGCCAGCACACACCCCAGCGCTATATAACCCAGGGATTACACTGTACCTTAGTGTTTACCCCGTAGCTGCTGTTAAATATATCTCTGCGCCTAAATTTATGTGCCCCCCCTCTCTTTTTTACCCTTTATTGCACCTGTATACTGCAGGGGAGAGCCTGGGGAGTGTCCTTCCAGCGGAGCTGTGAAGAGAAAATGGCGCTGGTGTGCTGAGGAAGAAGGCCCCGCCCCCTCAGCGGCGGGCTTCTGTCCCGCTTTAATGTGTAAAAAATGGCGGGGGCTCGGGCATATATACAGTCCCAGACTGTATATATGTCTATTTTTGCCAAAAAGGTAATTAATTGCTGCCCAGGGCGCCCCCCCCTGCGCCCTGCACCCTACAGTGACCGGAGTGTGCGGTGTGCTGTGGGAGCAATGGCGCACAGCTGCAGTGCTGTGCGCTACCTTAAGTGAAGACAGGAGTCTTCAGCCGCCGATTTCGATGTCTTCATGCTTCTGCTGCTTCTGTACTTCTGGCTCTGCGAGGGGGACGGCGGCGCGGCTCCGGGAACGGACGATCAAGGTTAGGTACCTGTGTTCGATCCCTCTGGAGCTAATGGTGTCCAGTAGCCTAAGAAGCGCTACCTAGCTGCCGTGAGTAGGTTTGCTTCTCTCCCCTCAGTCCCTCGTAGCAGAGAGTCTGTTGCCAGCAGAAGCTCTCTGAAAATGAAAAACCCTGACAAAATACTTTCTTTTCTAGCAAGCTCAGGAGAGCCCACTAGGAGCACCTAGCTTTGGCCGGGCACAGATTCTAACTGAGGTCTGGAGGAGGGGCATAGAGGGAGGAGCCAGTGCACACCAGATAGTACTGAATCTTTCTTTCTTTAGAGTGCCCAGTCTCCTGCGGAGCCCGTCTATTCCCCATGGTCCTTACGGAGTCCCCAGCATCCACTAGGACGTTAGAGAAAAGTAACTACAGGGCTGGTCTTGTTCTGCACAAAAGTGTTTGCTGCCACGCGGCTGCACAGGCGTTCGTACTTCTGCAAAGTGAATATACAATCCCCCGTGGGCGGCGACTATCCGTTTGCACGGCTGCTAAAAGTAGCTAGCGAGCGATCAACTCAGAATGAGCGCCAATATCCCTTGTTTTGCAGATGAGGTGGAACTGGAACAATGACCTGGGTCTGCACCAGTCCTGTAAAGTTATACTTGCCTCTTGCAAAACTGGTAAGCCTGATTTGAAGAATCTGTGAAGTGGGAGCTCCTGGAACTCCAGTCTGTAGCCCCGGGGAAATAAGATCTATGACCCAGGGATCCTGGAACGAACTTGTCCAGATGTGACTGAAGAATTTTAGTCGGGCTCCCACCCGCCAGTCTTCCAGGCATCGCGGTCCACCATCATGCTGAAGGCTTCGAGGAAGCCGTTGCAGGAGTAAAATAATCTCACCTTGAGGCAAGGTATCTAACCCCTCAATTAGGTTACCCGACCATTTAGCAATGGCTTTAGTAATCCACCCACATGCTATAGTGGGTCAGCAGCTGTATACAAAGATTTGAGTGTGGTCTCAATTCTATGATCAGCCGTGTCTTTCATGGAGGCTGCACCCGGGATAGGCAATACAATTTTTTTCGTTACTGATGCATCTACTATCGGTGGATTTTCCCATTTTTTCCTACCCTCAGGAGGAAAAGGAAAAGATGATTGCAACCTTTTAGGTATTTTAAATTTACTATCAGGATTAACCCACGGTTCCTCAAAAACAGGGTATTTAGTTCTTTGACGCCGGAAAAGTGGCTGAGGATTTCTTTTTTTATATTAAAATAAGATTCCTCACTCTCCTTTGTCACCTTATCAGGCATATGCAGAACTTCTCTGATAGCTTCTATGAGAGCCTCTATTCCCTGTGACAGAGTAGCCTCTCCCACCTCTGAGTCCACCTCCCCCTCCTCCATGTCTGACCCTTCATCATCAGAGTCAGACTGCAGGGTATGGGCCAAAGTACATTTTTGCAGACAAATAGCAGGGGACTGACACACTGGTTTGGGTACTGAGTCATCAATTGTCTTAAGTATTGCGTCTCTTTCTCATTGCGGGACAATTTAGTAGAAATATTGGAAATCATTCCCTTAATGGAGTCCAGCCATGCCGACTCTCCCACCTGCTAGCCTGGGAAGGTACACTACACTGAGTACACTGTAGTGAACCCACTGGAGAAGAGGAACACTGTGCCTTACATGAAACACACTCTTTGCCTGACATACTGTAACAGTGACAGCACACACACAGGAGAAGGTTAAATGCTCAATTAACCCACAAAGAGCCCTTCCAGGGAGTCACAGAGATAGTATGGAGCCAGCACATGGCACCCTTACAGCTAATGCCAAGCTTAGCCCAGGGGCGTAGGGAGGGTGGAACACGTGGAGCTCGAGCTGGGGACTGAAGACGCCGGCTCACTGCACAGCTGATAGCTGGGATCTCGGGCAGGGGTAGGAGGAAATGACTAGAAGAGAGGGAAGGGGTGGCCACCACCATAGTAGGAAATGACTAGAAGAGAGGGAAGGGGTGGCCACCACACTGCCTGCATGTTGCAGATCACTGATTGCACAGTGCAGAGAGTCCAGTGCAGAGCAGTGCAGTGTGGTGTGGTGTGTTGTTAGGGAAGATGGGAGGTTTGAAGGCTTGTCAGAAGAACTTTCCTGGCTGTCAGGGATCTGCATTCAGTGATCTGGAACATGCAGGCAGTGTGGTGGCCACCTCTTCCCTTTCCTCAGTCCTTTCCTTCTACCCACGGAGGTCCAGCCTGTCAATCACATAGAAGCTCCGGCTCCACCCCTCCAGGCTGGAACGAGGAGCTGCTCTACTGCTGACCTCTTGGTGAGAATTACTGTGTGTATACTGTGTGATTATGTCTGTGTATACTGTGTGTTTATGTGTATATGTCTGTGTGTAAATGTGTGTGTATATGTATGTGTGCTAATGTGTATACATGTATGTGTGTGTTTGTGTATATATATCTTTGTGTACAGTATGTGTGAGTATATGTGTGTGTGTGTGTGTGTGTGTGTGTGTGTGTGTGTTTATGTATGTCTGTGTGTATATGTGTATGTCTGTGTATATCTGTGTGTGTGTGTATATTTGTGTGTTTATGTGTGTGTATATATATCTGTGTATACTGTATTTGTGTGTTTATGTGTGTCTGTGCCTAAATGTGTGTGAATCTATGTACGTACGTACGTACGTACGTACGTACGTGTGTATATATATGTGTGTGTGTGTGTGTGTGTGTGTGTGTGTGTGCGTGTGTGTGTGGTGGTGGGTGGGGTGGGTGCGCCGTGACATGACCCTGCTCCGGGTGTCATGTCTCCACGCTAGGCCTCTGGCTTAGCCAGGTCGCAGACTAAATTCCTAGATTAGGGTACCCCTGGTACAGCTGAGGTAATCTGGAGTCTCTCCGGAGGAGCTGCGCATCCCTGTCAGTCAGCGTCTGTGTCCGCTGCAGAGGGAAAATAAGAATTTACTTACCGATAATTCTATTTCTCGGAGTCCGTAGTGGATGCTGGGGTTCCTGAAAGGACCATGGGGAATAGCGGCTCCGCAGGAGACAGGGCACAAAAGTAAAGCTTTTACAGGTCAGGTGGTGTGTACTGGCTCCTCCCCCTATGACCCTCCTCCAGACTCCAGTTAGGTACTGTGCCCGGACGAGCGTACACAATAAGGGAGGATTTTGAATCCCGGGTAAGACTCATACCAGCCACACCAATCACACCGTACAACTTGTGATCTAAACCCAGTTAACAGTATGATAACAGAGGAGCCTCTGAAAGATGGCTTCCTAAACAATAACCCGAATTAGTTAACAATAACTATGTACAAGTATTGCAGATAATCCGCACTTGGGATGGGCGCCCAGCATCCACTACGGACTCCGAGAAATAGAATTATCGGTAAGTAAATTCTTATTTTCTCTATCGTCCTAAGTGGATGCTGGGGTTCCTGAAAGGACCATGGGGATTATACCAAAGCTCCCAAACGGGCGGGAGAGTGCGGATGACTCTGCAGCACCGAATGAGAGAACTCCAGGTCCTCCTTTGCCAGGGTATCAAATTTGTAAAAATTTACAAACGTGTTCTCCCCTGACCACGTAGCTGCTCGGCAGAGTTGTAATGCCGAGACCCCTCGGGCAGCCGCCCAAGATGAGCCCACCTTCCTTGCGGAATGGGCCTTAACAGATTTAGGCTGTGGCAGGCCTGCCACAGAATGTACAAGTTGAATTTTGTTACAAATCCAACGAGCAATCGACTGCTTAGAAGCAGGTGCACCCAACTTGTTGGGTGCATACAGTATAAACAGCGAGTCAGATTTTCTGACTCCAGCCGTCCTTTAAATGTATATTTTTAAGGCTCTGACAACGTCCAACAACTTGGAGTCCTTCAAGTCGTCTGTAGCCGCAGGCACTACAATAGGCTGGTTCAGGTGAAACGCTGATACCACCTTAGGGAGAAAATGCGGACGCGTCCGCAGCTCTGCCCTATGTCGAATGGAAAATTAAATAAGGGCTTTTATAAAACAAAGCCGCCAGTTCAGATACTCTCCCGGCCGAAGCCAGGGCCAGTAACATAGTCACTTTCCATGTGAGATATTTCAAATCCACATTCTTTAGTGGTTCAAACCAATTGGATTTGAGGAAATCTAAAACTACATTTAGATCCCACGGTGCCACCTTAGGCACCACAGGAGGCTGTATATGCAGTACTCCTTTGATAAAAATCTGGACCTCAGGGACTGAGGCCAATTCTTTTTGGAAGAATATTGATAGGGCCGAAATTTGAACCTTAATAGATCCCAATTTGAGACCCACAGACAATCCTGATTGCAGGAAATGTAGGAAAACGACCCAGTTGAAATTCCTCCATCGGAGCACTCCGCTGCTCGCACCACGCAACATATTTTCGCCAAATACGGCGATAATGCTTCGCGGTGACTTCCTTCCTTGCCTTTATCAAGGTAGGAATGACTTCTTCTGGAATGCCTTTTCCTTTTAGGATCTGGCATTCAAACGCCATGCCGTCAAACGCAGCCGCGGTAATTCTTGAAAAAGACAAGTACCCTGCTGAAGCAGGTCCCTTCTCAGAAGTAGAGGCCACGGATCGTCCGTGACCATCTCTTGAAGTTCCGGGTACCAAGTCCTTCTTGGCCAATCCGGAGCCACTAGTCTAACTCCTCTTTGCCGTATAATCCTCAATACCTTTGGTATGAGAGGCAGAGGAGGAAACACATATACCGACTGGTACACCCAAGGTGTTACCAGCGCGTCCACAGCTATTGCCTGCGGATCTCTTGACCTGGCGCAATACCTGTCCAGTGTTTTGTTGAGGCGAGACGCCATCATGTCCACCATTGGTTTTACCCAACGGTTTAATAGCATGTGGAAAACTTCTGGATGAAGTCCCCACTCTCCCGGGTGAAGGTCGTGTCTGCTGAGGAAGTCTGCTTCCCAGTTGTCCACGCCCGGGATGAATACTGCTGACAGTGCTATCACGTGATTCTCCGCCCAGCGAAGGATCCTGGCAGCTTCTGCCATTGCCCTCCTGCTTCTTGTGCCGCCCTGTCTGTTTACATGGGCGACGGCCGTGATGTTGTCCGACTGGATCAACACCGGTCTTCCTTGAAGCAGAGGTTCCGCCTGGCTTAGAGCATTGTAGATTGCTCTTAGTTCCAGAATGCTTATGTGAAGAGACTTTTTCAGGCTCGACCACACTCCCTGGAAATTTCTTCCCTGTGTGATTGCTCCCCAGCCTCTCAGGCTGGCCTCCGTGGTCACCAGGATCCAATCCTGCATGCCGAATCTGCGGCCCTCCAATAGATGAGCCTCCTGCAACCACCACAGAAGGGATACCCTTGTCCTCGGCGACAGGGTTATCCGCAGGTGCATCTGAAGATGCGACCCTGACCATTTGTCCAACAGATCCCTTTGCATGGAATCTGCCGAAAGGGATTGCTTCGTAAGAAGCTACCATTTTTTCCCAGGACTCTTGTGCATTGATGTACAGACACCTTTCCTGGTTTTAGGAGGTTCCTGACCAGGTCAGATAACTCCTTGGCTTTTTCTTCGGGAAGAAAAACCTTTTTCTGAACTGTGTCCAGAATCATCCCCAGGAACAGCAGACGAGTTGTCGGCATTAATTGGGATTTTGGAATATTCAGAATCCATCCGTGCTGCTTTAGCACCTCTTGAGATAGTGCTAAACCCATCTCTAGCTGTTCTCTGGACCTTGCCCTTATTAGGAGATCGTCCAAGTATGGGATAATTAATACGCCTTTTCTTCGAAGAAGAAATATTATCTCGGCCATTACCTTTGTAAAGACCCGAGGTGCCGTGGACAAACCAAACGGCAGCGTCTGAAACTGATAGTGACAGTTTTGTACAACGAACCTGAGGTACCCCTGGTGTGAGGGGTAATTGGAACGTGGAGATACGCATCCTTGATGTCCAAGGATACCATAAAGTCCCCTTCTTCCAGGTTCGCTATCACTGCTCTGAGTGACTCCATCTTGAACTTGGACTTCTTTATGTACAGGTTCAAGGACTTCAGATTTAGAATAGGCCTTACCGAGCCATCCGGCTTCGGTACCACAAAAAGAGTGGAATAATACCCCTTCCCTTGTTGTAGAAGAGGTACCTTGACTATCACCTGCTGAGAATACAGCTTGTGAATGGCTTCCAAAACCGTCTCCCTTTCTGAGGGGGACGTTGGTAAAGCAGACTTCAGGAAACGGCGAGGTGGCTCTGTCTCTAATTTCAACCTGCACCCCTGAGATATTATCTGCAGGATCCAGGGATTTACCTGCGAGTGAGCCCACTGCGCGCTGTAATTCTTGAGACGACCGCCTACCGCCCCCGAGTCCGCTTGCGAAGCCCCAGCGTCATGCTGAGGCTTTTGTAGAAGCCGGGGAGGGCTTCTGTTCCTGGGAAGGAGCTGCCTGTTGCTGTCTCTTCCCTCGTCCTCTGCCTCGTGGCAGATATGAATAGCCCTTTGCTCTCTTATTTTTAAAGGAACGAAAGGGCTGCGTTGAAAGGTCGGTGCCTTTTTCAGTTGGGGAGTGACTTGAGGTAGAAAGGTGGATTTCCCGGCCGTAGCCGTGGCCACCAAATCCGATAGACCGACCCCAAATAACTCCTCTACGCATCGCCTGTCCACTGTCGTGTCCATAAAGCTCTTCTGGCCGAAATGGACATAGCACTTACCCGTGATGCCAGTGTGCAGATATCTCTCTGTGCATCACGCATATAAAGAAATGCATCCTTTATTTGTTCCAACGACAGTAAAATATTGTCCCTGTCCAGGGTATCAATATTTTCGATCAGGGACTCTGACCAAACTACCCCAGCACTGCACATCCAGGCAGTCGCAATAGCTGGTCGTAGTATAACACCTGCATGTGTGTATATACCTTTTTGGATATTTTCCATCCTCCTATCTGATGGATCTTTAAGTGCGGCCGTCTCAGGAGAGGGTAACGCCACTTGTTTTGATGAGCGTGTTAGCGCTTTGTCCACCCTAGGAGGTGTTTCCCAGCGCTCCCTAACCTCTGGCGGGAAAGGGTATAAAGCCAATAACTTCTTTGAAATTAGCAGTTTTTTATCGGGGCACCCCACGCTTCATCACACACGTCATTTAATTCTTCTGATTCGGTAAAAACTACTGGTAGTTTTTTCACACCCCACATAATACCCTGTTTAGTGGTACCTGTAGTATCAGCTAAATGTAACATCTCCTTTATTGCCAAAATCATATAACGTGTGGCCCTACTGGAAAATACGGTTGATTCGTCACCTTCACCACCGGAATCAGTGCCTGTGTCTGGGTCTGTGTCGACCGACTGAGGCAAGGGGCGTTTTACAGCCCCTGACGGTGTTTGAGGCGCCTGGACAGGCACTAATTGAGTGTCCGGCCGCCTCATGTCGGCAAACGACTGCTTAAGCGAGTTGACGCTATCCCGTAATTCCACAAATAAAGGCATCCATTCTGGTGTCGACCCCCTAGAAGGTGACATCCTCATATTTGGCAATTGCTCCGCCTCCACACCAATAACGTCCTCATACATGTCGACACACACGTACCGACACACAGCAGACACACAGGGAATGCTCTATACGAAGACAGGACCCACTAGCCCTTTGGGGAGACAGAGGGAGAGTCTGCCAGCACACACCAAAAAGCGCTATATATGACAGGGATAGCCTTATGATTAAGTGCTCCCTTATAGCTGCTTTTATATTAATATATTGCCATTTATTTTGCCCCCCCTCTCTGTTATACCCTGTTTCTGTAGTGCAGTGCAGGGGAGAGACCTGGGAGCCTTCCTGACCAGCGGAGCTGTGACAGAAAATGGCGCCGTGTGCTGAGGAGATAGGCCCCGCCCCTTTTCCGGCGGGCTCGTCTCCCGCTATTTAGTACATTTAGGCAGGGGTAAATATCTCCATATAGCCTCTGGGGCTATATGTGAGGTATTTTTTACCTTTTTAAAGGTTTTCATTTTGCCTCCCAGGGCGCCCCCCCCCCCCAGCGCCCTGCACCCTCAGTGACTGCCGTGTGAAGTGTGCTGAGAGGAAAATGGCGCACAGCTGCAGTGCTGTGCGCTACCTTAAGAAGACTGCAGGAGTCTTCAGCCGCCGATTCTGGACCTCTTCTTGCTTCAGCATCTGTGAGGGGGCCGGCGGCGTGGCTCCGGTGACCATCCAGGCTGTACCTGTGATCGTCCCTCTGGAGCTTCATGTCCAGTAGCCAAGAAGCCAATCCATCCTGCACGCAGGTGAGTTCACTTCTTCTCCCCTCTGTCCCTCGTTGCAGTGATCCTGTTGCCAGCAGGAATCACTGTAAAATAAAAAACCTAAGCTAAACTCTCTAAGCAGCTCTTTATGAGAGCCACCTAGAGTTGCACCCTTCTCGGCCGGGCACAAAAATCTAACTGGAGTCTGGAGGAGGGTCATAGGGGGAGGAGCCAGTACACACCACCTGACCTGTAAAAGCTTTACTTTTGTGCCCTGTCTCCTGCGGAGCCGCTATTCCCCATGGTCCTTTCAGGAACCCCAGCATCCACTTAGGACGATAGAGAAAATGGCACTGGTGAGCTGCTGGATCCGCTCATAGTAAAGCCCCGCCCCTTCAATGGCGCACGGTCTTCCCGCTCTTTTTTATACTGGCTGAGGTAATTTTGTGCCTAAAATGGAGTCTGCCCCCTTTTAAGTCTGTAATGCCAGTCTGGGCATTGTGTACGCATACAGTGTGTACTGAGACTCGGTTCGCCCCCTCAGAAGCTGTGCGTCTGCACTGTGTACTGAGTCTGGAGACCCAGCCACCCCATGTAGAAGCCGTGCGTCTCCGTACCCTGATGCCGCCAAAATGGCCGGCGACCCGCTAACCGGGACACCGGCTTAGTATTCACCATTCTTCTTTCTTCTGACTCTGTTAGGGGTGGCGGCGAGCTGTGGGAATGTACGCTCACCGTGGTGGGGCTTGCGAATAGTTCCCTCAGGAGCTACTGTCCTGTCAGCGGGGAACGGGACCATTAACCTCTCAAGAGGTTGGGCCGTTCCCCCCACCCCAAGTCCCACGAAGTAGGCAGCCTGGTGCCATCCATTCCCGCCTGAAAGTAACAGATAAAATAAATGCAGAAACTCTTCAGGAGGTTCCAGAGACGTGACCGGGTCCTCCAGGCTGAGTCTGGTAGGAGGGGCATAGAGGGAGGAGCCAGCGCACACTATTAAATTCTTGAAGTGTCCAAGGCTCCTAGTGGACCCGTCAATACCCCATGGTACTAAATGGATTCCCAGTATCCCCTAGGACGGAAGAGAAATTGCATTTGCAGGTTCAGTAAAGAACAGAACTAACCCAGTAGCAGCATGCGCAACAAGTGTTTCCATGGCTGCTCTATGTCTCTAAATGCTGCTAACTCGCATTCAGCACAACTGGGTGAAACGCGCTTCCATGTGAATGAACCCTTAGTGATTGTTGGGTGCTTCTCTGTTAAAGTATCGCAAGAGAAATAACTTGCACTGATATTTAAAGTCTATACATCTGTGGTAAAAGAATACTGGGGACATTTTGATCTTTTTTTTTTAAAATAAAAAAGGCTAACTCCAGCCAGAAATATAGATGAAATGAGCTATAGGATTAACAGAAATGTAGATATTTCAGACTGAGCTCTGAGTATGTGCAGAATTGTTTTTGCAGAGTCTTGTCTGTGAAAGGCACAATTGCCATAATTGTAATTACTCCTTGCCATTTCTGTAATGCGACTATTAATACTTATACAGCAGTTTTGTAGTTTCCATAAATGCGTTACTAAGATTTGCAGTGTTACAGAGGTAGGTACTCTTTATGTCTCTGTCCCATAATCTCTCCCCAGAGACCTTCCGTTAGTCTGATAGGGGGTTGTGAATGGGTTCCTTATGCACTATAGTCCTCAGACAAGCTTGGTGACATGGCCTAGTGTCAGGGGCACGTTGAGTGGCAAGCATCATTACAGGGCATCAGTATGATATGATTGAGAGCATACGGAGCTCTAGAAAAGGGAAAAATGATACAAACCCCTATGTTTACTACAGAGGTTGAGCACAAAGCAAATTCCTGTGGTTTATCTAGCAATATACTGTACCTTCAATATACAAACCGGCATACGGCTTCACCTACATCACTAGTGGAAACCTGTTCCTCACGCACTTACAAGACTATGGGACTGGCTCTATACATCCCCCCATCCCCCACCCCCCTCCCCACACACATTCAAATTAACAGTGTTAATTGATTTCTGTGCTGGGAATTTCATTTACTAACGCTGAGTGAATGATACCACATTAGGCCCTGAAAACACTGCAGTCAATCTGAAACGACCATCTATGCAGCTATCAATGTTAATAGTGTGCAATGTCTCAAGTTCTATTAATGCAGGGGAATTCACAAATACAGAGGCTATAACAGGTAATCACCCCCTTGGGTTATATAGCCACTGTATATAGACATGCGTCCTTCCTCATCTAGCTTCCACACACAATGAGTTACAGCACACAGGGCACATGACAGTCGCCAGCTCCTGTGAGACTCGGTCAGTGCCAAGCGTGTTTTCCCCAAAAAAATGCATCTTATTTGCATCGCTATGCAAACAGGATGAGCAAGCAGACTTTGCTGATTAAAATGATATGCGACATGCCTATATTCTGTGTGCGACTGCAGCTGTATCTGCATACGAAATGCTATGCTACATTGTTTTCCAGGAAAACACTGTAATGTCGCATTTCTTGGAAAACACTGTACTGTAGCATTTCCTGGAGAACGCTGTAACATATTGTAGCATTTCCTAGAAAACACTGTAGAGTAGCATTTCATGAAGAACACTGTAACATAGCATTTCCTGGAGAACACTGTAACATAGCATTTCCTGGAGAACACTGTAGCATAGCATTTCCTGGAAAACACTGTAGCATTATCATTTCATATACAGATACAGCTGCAACTGCAACTGCGCACACAATACAGACATGTCACATATTTTTTTAATCAGCAAAGTCTGCTTGTGCGTCTTAGTCGCATAGAGATGTAAATGAAAAAAATGCACAAAAAGACGATCTGCGTAGGAAATCGCGCTCGTGACTAGGCGCAACTATTTGGGCTGTTTAACGTGACTGCAGAAACAATGAAGCTGGACACATCTGTAAGTGTCCTATTAACATCTTAGATTGAATGCTCAGAAAGAATTGTGGATCTTAATAGTTGATTGCATCTATGCGGCCACAGCACCCCTATCCTATGTAGTTGTCAAAGTATCTGTGATCACTATTAGGGGCCTATTCATCATCAGCATCATAATTTTCACTTAAATCCTGTATTTTTCAAACTTACTGTATCATGTCAAATTGTAAGTTGAAAGTACTGGACCAATTCATTAACTATGCAACATCAACTGAAAACTTCCGGTTACAATTCTTTCTTGATTGCTTTCACATAGGCCATACTTTAGTGTGGGAATGTAAAAACTATTACAGATGTGCGCAAACCCCCTCACTATTTTGGTTTTGGTTTCTGATTATGGCAAACCCACCCTTGTGTTTTGGTCTTGGATCTTGATTATTATTATTTTTTAAATGGCTAAAAACAGCTAAACTCATGTCATTTGAGTCTGTTTTTGTTCCTACAGTATTGTTAACCTCCAGTCATTACCAGTCAATTTTGACCATCTCACAGCTCACAAAGGGGCAGATATATTACGCCCTCCACCGTGTTCCTAATGCGCAATGTGTCACTTCACTGCATTATCAGGGTATTTTGAACTCCCCCTTCTCCCTTAATGTATTAATGTTCCTCCGGCCCCTTTAAGAATTCATTATGGCCAGGGGTGGCAATGCAGTCACATCCCTCTCTTGGGCATGGACTGACGCATGCAGTGTGCTCATTTCCCAGCCTCCACCGCACTTGTCGCCCTGCGCATGCGCGAATCCTCTGTAAGGACTCCGGGTGCCTTCTCCCCAGTGCCCAGCGAGCCATGCTGTGTGACCCGGCGCATGCGCGGGGGAGCCCTAAAGACGCAATGGGCTATCAATAAAGTTCCATTTTGAAAAAAAAGCCACAAAAAAATTCACATCAAAGCAGCTACAGTGCTGCAGCGCCAGCCCCGATCTGGCAATGTGACCTGGGGGATCAACGTGAGGCGAAGAGCCACCTCAGCCGTCATACATAAGGTAGTCACCACCTTCCTATGCACACAGCGCGGCAGGCGTTATTGTTGTATGCGCTGTGTGCATTGTTTAAATCCCAGCTGAGAGCCGCTTCTTACATTCAGGGGAAGCGGGATATAATGTGCGCTATGTGCAAAATGCACACATTGCGCACGTTCTTACATCTGCCCCAATGTTCTTCACCAATACAGGCCAAACGCTGGCTGGCTAAGCAACAGAGAAGTGACACAAACACTCAGCAGTTATTTATGTTTAAAAATGTGTTGCAAATTAGTACAGGTTGAGTATCCCTTATCCAAAATTCAAATCCCACATTTTTGGGTACCCTACTGAGATAACGATATATATATATATATATATATATATATATATATATATACTAGGTGATTGATCGCGCCCTACGGGCGCTCTTCACACCGTCGTAAGGGGCTACGCCCCCTTATCCCTTGCACACCCTTGTGGCGTGCAATATTTTTATTATATGGAGTATTACCTCCAATCATAATTGTGTGAGTGGTTAAATATTGCACGAATAAAGGGCGTGCAATGGTTAAGGGGTGGAAGCCCCTTGCAATGTGCAGGGCATGATGAATCACCTAGTAGGTGCTTTGGTTGTGGGAGTGGCAGGTGCGGGGAAGACGCAGATGGGATCCGGGGGTACCGTGGGAGAGGCGGTTGCGGTGATGCCGCAGGTGGGGGGGGGGGGGGGCTGGTGCGGTGGTGCCGCAGGTGGGGGTCCGGAGCCACGGCGGGTGGGGGAGGAGCAGTTGCGGGGGTGCCCCGAGTGGGCGGGGTTGCTGCGGGTGGGGGAAGTGGTCCGGAGCTACCGAGGGTGCTGGAGGGGGTGTGTGGGGGTGCCGCGGATGGGGCCCGGAGGTACTGTGAGTGGGGGAGGGGCGGGTAATGCTTATCCTGCTTCTCCTCCTGTCAGCAGCTAAGCTGCTGTCCTCCCTTTGGCAGTGGCTCTCCCAGAGACTCGCACAGCAGCCAGTCACTATTGTTAGTGCCGGTGTCCCAACGCGCCGCATTACAGGGAAGAAGATGCACTCAATAAACTACAGCTCCCAGCAGCCCTAAGGGCCGGAATGCTTCGGTGCTAAGGACTGCTGGGAGCTGTAGTTTATTTAGTGTGTCTACTTCCCTGTAATGAGGCGCATTGGGACACTGGTGCTAACAATAGTGACTGACTGGCAGAACTGAGTGACTGGCTGAATCAATGTAAAAGGTGAGAGTGCTGTGCAGTGTTAGTGTCAGTGACACTGCACACAGACCCGGCGCTAGCCGCTCAGCAAAAGGATGCAGTGCAGGGAGGCTCCAGGAAGGAGAGACGTTCTCCCTGCTCTGCATCCCTGTGCTGAGCTGCTGCTGCTATCCCTGCTGCTGCTGGCGGCTGCTGTCACACATGGCCGGGCGGGAGCCAAAGGGGGCGGAGCTAGATGGGAAAAAGGGGCGGCGCTAGACGGGACCATGCTGCAGCAGGAGGATGAGCTGCTACAGCTTCGGCCAGCCAGACTTCATTAGGTAAGTGTCTGGAAAGAGAGTGAGTGTGTGTGTGTATATACAGTGTCTGTGTATACTGTATATATGTGTGACTATGTATGTGTGTAATGTATGTACAGTATGTGTGTGTGTATATGTGTGTGTTTGTTTGTATATATATATATATATATATATGTATGTATGTGTCTGTTGTGTGTGTATGTGTGTGTATGTGTGACTGCGGCATAATGTGTGTAAGCGTCACTGGTACAGTAGGCGTTACGTGTGTTAGCAGCACTGGTACAGGGGGCATTACGTGTGTTAGCAGCACTGGTACAGGGGGCATTACGTGTGTAAGCGTCACTGGTACAGGGGGCGTTACGTGTGTTAGCAGCACTGGTACAGGGGGCATTACGTGTGTAAGCGGCATTGCTACAGGGGGAGTTACGTGTGTAAGCGGCACTGGTACAGGGGGAGTTACGTGTGTAAGCGGCACTGGTACAGGGGGTGTTACGTGTGTAAGCGGAACTGGTACAGGGGGCCTTACGTGTGTAAGCGGCACTGGTACAGGGGGCCTTACGTGTGTAAGCGGCACTGGTACAGGGGGCGTTACGTGTGTAAGCATCACTGGTACAGGGGGCGTTACGTGTCTAAGCGGCACTGGTACAGGGGGAGTTACGTGTGTAAGCGTCACTGGTACAGAGGGCATTACGTGTAAAAGCGGCACTGGTACAGAGGGCGTTACGCGTGTAAGCGTCACTGCTACGGGGGGTGTTACGTGCGTAAGCGTCACTGGTACAGGGGGGCGTTACGTATGTAAGCGTCACTGGTACAGGGGGGGCGTTACATGTGTAAGCGTCACTGCTACAGGGGGCATTACGCGTGTAAGCGTCACTGCTACAGGGGTGTTACGTGTGTAAGCGTCACTGGTACAGGGGCGTTACGTATGTAAGCGTCACTGGTAAAGGGGGGCGTTACTTGTGTAAGCGTCACTGGTACAGGGGGCATTACGTGTGTAAGCGTTACTGGTACAGGAGGGCGTTACGTGTGTAAGCGTCACTGGTACAGGGGGCGATACGTGTGTAAGCATCACTGGTACAGGGGGTGTTACTTGTGTAAGCGTCACTGGTACAGGGGGCGTTACGTGTGTAATCGTCACTGCAACAGGGGGCGTTACGTGTGTAAGCGGCACTGGTACAGGCGGTCGTTACGTGTGTAAGCATCACTGGTACAGGGGGCGTTACGTGTCTAAGCGGCACTAGTACAGGGGCCGTGCGTTACGTGTCTAAGCGGAACTGGTACAGAGGGCGTTACGTGTCTAAGCGTCACTGCTACAGGGGGCGTTACGTGTGTAAGCGTCACTGGTACAGGGGGGCGTTACGTGTGTAAGCGTCACTGGTACAGGGGGGGGCGTTGCATGTGTAAGCGTCACTGGTACAGGGGGCGATACGTGTGTAAGCATCACTGGTACAGGGGGTGTTACGTGTGTAAGCGTCACTGGTACAGGGGGCATTACGTGTGTAAGGTCACTGGTACAGGGGGCGTTACATGTGTAAGCTTCACTGGCACAGGGGGCATTACATGTGTAAGCGTCTCTGGTACAGGGGGCGTTACATGTGTAAGTATCTCTACTACAGGGGGTATTATGTGCGCTGTGCCTTTGTAAAGTATGCAAGGGTGCAAATTTATAGTTTGCAGGGGGGCGCCGAACACCCTAGCACCGGCCCAGACTGCACACCCACTGCACTGCACAGCACTGTCACCTTTTACATTGATTCAGCGTCCAGACATTACCCTCCGCAATATCACCGAATCTATCCGTTACATTAGCCATCTCGGGGCTTCCAGGCTGGCAGCCCAGGTGCTATGTTGTGGAGTCAGGGCCTCTGGGGATTTGGGCGCAGCTGTGGCTGGGAGGCACTTCTGTGACATCACGCGCAGAGGAGGCTTCGGGGCTCAGAGAGTATGCGGTGCAGGGAGGGCTATGAAAGCCTTCTGCTGCGCCGTTTTCATACACATCTGTGCCGGTGGCAACAGCAGCTTTTGTTCCACCTGCGCCGTGGCTAGGGAGTGGGGATTGTTGATGCTGGAGGGGGTAGGCGGACTGGCAGCAGGACATAGGACGCTGCAGTAAAAGGATTTTTCCCCCCCTATCTGCAGCGCAGAGACTTGCTGCAGATGCAGTGGCAAACCCTCCAGCTGGACCTTTTTGGCAGGTACAGTACCTTTTTTTTATGGTCTGTACCGATTATTGACTCTCCAAGCTTCCATTGAAAGTATAGGAAAAGGGGCGTGGCCACGCAGCTGTACCCGTGGTCACGCCCCCTTTTTGAATTTGTATCAATTTTTATGTGTAAAGTGTTGGAGGGTATGTTGCTGCAGATGCAGTGGGCCTATTTTGGGGTGTGGGGCTGGAGCTGCAGCTCCATCAGTCCCATTGCTAATCCTGCTCTGTGAAAACTCAGCAGGCAAAGGGCAGAGCCTCCCATTGGATGTAACCTGTGTGGGAGGGCGTTTCTCGCCCAATCAGCTGTGGACTGGGTATGATAGACCTGCACTAACCCAATGAGAGCTCCTAGCCACGCCCAATGTTATACACACAGGCACAAATTCACAGATCTGGGCTATTATATAGGAGATTTTATTTTTATATATATATCAAACTGATACCAGTAATGTGTACAGTAATACCACCATTAGTGTTATCTGGTATTGATATTACACACCAGTGTATTTAAGGAGAAACCTATTTCTGTGGTTCATTCTATAAGAATTTGGCCATTTTTAGCCAAATGTTTCTAGAACGAACCTCAGAAATAGATTCAGCCTTACAGGAAGAGGTATTTACCTCAAATCACTCATACCTCTGCTTACACCATTACAGCCTGAGGTATGTATTGCCATCATCTTCACCTGTTTGTCCTTTTATTGGTGTTACTCACCTGTTCTTTAGCATTTAATTGTGTTTTTAGCACTCTCAGTTTCTCCTTCAATACACCAGGGACGTGCAGTCAGGGGAGGCAGGGGAGGCAGTGCCTCCCCTGTCATAATGATTAAGCTAATACAAAGAAGATGCATATGACACATATTCTGTGTCATATGTATCTTCTTAATATTCTTCTGATCATTGCTCCCCAGTCTGTATGTGTTTGCGTTGTCACTGGGGAAAGTATGGGGAGCGGGGGGCGGGCACGGGCGGGGACTAGCCTTGGGCTGTAAAAGCCCATTGAAAATATATGGGAAAGCGGCACCATTAGTGGTGCCGCTTTCATACAGGGACGTGCTTTCAACCTATGAAAGCACGTCCCTGTCAGTGAGGCCACAGTGATTGGCCAGCGGATCCGTCACTGGATCCGCTGTCAATCACTGTGTGGGCGACGCTGGCGGAGGAGGTGCGGGCGGCTGGATGCGGCGATGGTGCGGGCGGCGGGATGCGGTGGTGGTGTGGGCGGCGGCGGTGCGGGTTGCGGCGGCGGTGCGGCGGCGGAAATGTACCTTAATCCAGCAGAGTTTGGCAGCGGAGCAGTTCCAGTTTCAAAAATGGCGCCTCAGCGTCATTTTTGAAATTCAAGATGGCCGCCGCGAGCCAATCACGGCTCACCGCGTCATCGCCCCGCCCCCTCCGGCTGACTTATATAAGTCAGCGCGAGGCGGAGGAGGTCAGTCCGACGGCGGAGGAGGAGCTGTGAAGAGCTCCTGAAGAAAGAAGACGCCGCAAGTCCTGGCTGGGCGGCGGCTATGCAAAAGAGCTTAGCAGCCGCCGCCCACCAGGTGAAGACGCTGGAAGCCCTGGGGAGGTGGCGCCCCCCCAGGTGAAGACCCCGGAAGCCCTGGGAAGGCGGCGGCCACGCAAAAGAGCTTAAAGGCCGCCGCTCCCAGGTGAAGGTCCGGTTTAATAAAGCTTATTTTAAAGACGTGTGGTGTTTTTATTTTAATATTTTCTTTACAGGTGGGACTACAGGTGCCAGCGGGCCCTTTATGTCCGGGCATGCTGGCACTTGTGGTTCTCCAAGTGCCAGCATGCTGGGGCAGGCTTGCTGGGACCTGTAGGCTACCTGTAAAGAACAATATTACTATTCTTTGCAGGTGGACTACAGGTGCCAGCAGGCCCTTTATGTCCGGGCATGCTGGCACTTGTGGTTCTCCAAGTGCCAGCATGCTGGGGCAGGCTTGCTGGGACCTGTGGGCCACCTGTAAAGAACAATATTAACACAATGAACTCCGCACCCACCGCCACCAGGGGTGCGGGGCATAGCACTGGGCTATCAGCCCAGTGCTGGTTATTGCTCGGGAGGGGGGACCCCATTTTTATTTTTTGGGGTTCCCACTCTCCGAGGAATTCCAACCCTGGGCTGACTGGCTGGGGGGGCAGATTAATGTTATGGCAGGGGGACCCCACACTGAGTGTCTCCCCTGCTATGGCATTACTCCCCCTGGCTGGTTCTGCCTAGTGCTGGTTTTGCTGATGTGTCGGGGGACCACACTTTTTTTTTTTTTTTCGGGGGGGGGGGGGGGGCGGGGGGGGTGTTTGGAGGGCTTGTTAGCTGCCAGTGCCTCCCCGACCAGTAACCTCACCGCACGTCACTGCAATACACTGGTGTGTAATATCTATGCCATTGTTAATCTTGTTATGATATGTTGTTTTACTGTCATATGCATCAATATATGTTAGTGAGAGTCATGTTTTACCACCTAGATTTACCCCTGAGGAAGTCATTTTGACGAAATGCGTTGGTTTTCTATGAATTCCATCTGTATCTACATGAGCCAATAACAGAGTGAAAATTCCTGATTTCTCCATGAATATTTGATTACACAGTGATCATCGGATGTCTCTTAAGTCTGTACAATATATGAATGTTTTTTTATGTATCTGCACTCAGCTTGGAATGTTTTAATGGACAGTTTAACAAATTAAAAAGTGTTATTTTATGTTAAAATAAGAATTTACTCACCGGTAATTCTATTTCTCGTAGTCCGTAGTGGATGCTGGGAACTCCGTAAGGACCATGGGGAATAGCGGGCTCCGAAGGAGGCTGGGCACTCTAGAAAGATCTTAGACTACCTGGTGTGCACTGGCTCCTCCCACCATGACCCTCCTCCAAGCCTCAGTTAGGATACTGTGCCCGGACGAGCGTACACAATAAGGAAGGATTTTGAATCCCGGGTAAGACTCATACCAGCCACACCAATCACACCGTACAACTCGTGATATGAAACCCAGTTAACAGTATGAAACAACAGAGCCTCTCAACAGATGGCTCAACAATAACCCGATTTAGTTAACAGTAACTATGTACAAGTATTGCAGATAAACCGCACTTGGGATGGGCGCCCAGCATCCACTACGGACTACGAGAAATAGAATTACCGGTGAGTAAATTCTTATTTTCTCTGACGTCCTAGTGGATGCTGGGAACTCCGTAAGGACCATGGGGATTATACCAAAGCTCCCAAACGGGCGGGAGAGTGCGGATGACTCTGCAACACCGAATGAGAGAACTCCAGGTCCTCCTCAGCCAGGGTATCAAATTTATAGAATTTTGCAAATGTGTTTGCCCCTGACCAAGTAGCAGCTCGGCAAAGTTGTAAAGCCGAGACCCCTCGGGCAGCCGCCCAAGATGAGCCCACCTTCCTTGTGGAATGGGCATTGACAGATTTTGGCTGTGGCAGGCCTGCCACAGAATGTGCAAGCTGAATTGTATTACAAATCCAACGAGCAATGGTCTGCTTAGAAGCAGGAGCACCCAGCTTGTTGGGTGCATATAGGATAAACAGCGAGTCAGATTTTCTGACTCTAGCCGTTCTGGAAACATATATTTTCAGTGCCCTGACAACGTCTAGCAACTTGGAGTCCTCCAAGTCCCTAGTAGCCGCAGGCACCACAATAGGCTAGTTCAGGTGAAACGCTGACACCACCTTTAGGAGAAACTGGGGACGAGTCCTCAATTCTGCCCTATCCATATGGAAAATCAGATAAGGGCTTTTACAGGACAAAGCCGCCAATTCTGATACTCGCCTGGCAGAAGCCAAGGCCAATAACATAACCACCTTCCACGTGAGATACTTCAGATCCACGGTTTTTAGTGGTTCAAACCAATGTGATTTTAAGAAACTCAACACCGCGTTGAGATCCCAAGGTGCCACAGGGGGCACAAACGGGGGCTGAATATGCAGCACTCCTTTAACAAATGTCTGAACTTCAGGTACTGAAGCTAGTTCTTTTTGAAAGAAAATCGACAGAGCCGAGATCTGTACCTTAATGGAGCCCAGTTTTAGGCCCATATTTACTCCTGCTTGCAGGAAATGCAGAAATCGACCTAGTTGAAATTCCTCCGTTGGGCCTTTTCGGCCTCACACCATGCAACATACTTCCGCCATATGCGGTGATAATGAGTTGCTGTGACCTCTTTCCTGGCTTTAATAAGCGTAGGAATGACTTCCTCCGGAATGCCCTTTTCCTTCAGGATCCGGCGTTCAACCGCCATGCCGTCAAACGCAGCCGCGGTAAGTCTTGGAACAGACAGGGCCCCTGCTGTAGCAGGTCTTGTCTGAGCGGCAGAGACCACGGGTCCTCTGAGATCATCTCTTGAAGTTCCGGGTACCACGCTCTTCTTGGCCAATCCGGAACCACGAGAATTGTGTTTACTCCTCGCTTTCTTATTATTCTCAATACCTTTGGTATGAGAGGTAGAGGAGGGAACACATAAACTGACCGGTACACCCACGGTGTCACTAGAGCGTCCACAGCTATCGCCTGAGGGTCTCTTGACCTGGCGCAATACCTCTCTAGTTTTTTGTTTAGGCGGGACGCCATCATGTCCACCTGTGGACGACCCCATTGATTTACAATCATTCGGAAGACTTCTGGATGAAGTCCCCACTCTCCCGGGTGGAGGTCGTGCCTGCTGAGAAAGTCTGCTTCCCAGTTGTCCACTCCCGGGATGAACACTGCTGACAGTGCTAGTACATGATTCTCCGCCCATCGGAGAATTCTTGTGGCTTCTGCCATTGCCATCCTGCTTCTTGTGCCGCCCTGTCGATTCACATGGGCGACTGCCGTGATGTTGTCTGACTGGATCAGCACCGGCTGGTGTAGGAGCAGGGATTTTGCTTGACTTAGGGCATTGTAAATGGCCCTTAGTTCCAGAATATTTATGTGAAGGGCAGTCTCCTGACTTGACCATAGTCCTTGGAAGTTTCTTCCCTTTGTGACTGCCCCCCAGCCTCGTAGGCTGGCATCCGTGGTCACCAGGACCCAGTCCTGTATGCCGAATCTGCGGCCCTCCAGAAGATGAGCACTCTGCAGCCACCACAGAAGAGACACCCTGGTTCTTGGGGACAGGGTTATCAAGCGATGCATCTGAAGATGCGATCCGGACCACTTGTCCAACAGGTCCCACTGAAAAATTCTGGCATGGAACCTGCCGAATGGAATTGCTTCGTAAGAAGCTACCATCTTTCCCAGGACCCGCGTGCAGTGATGCACCGATACCTGTTTTGGTTTTAGGAGGTCTCTGACTAAAGAAGACAACTCCCTGGCTTTCTCCTCCGGGAGAAACACTTTTTTCTCGACTGTGTCCAGAATCATTCCCAGGAACATTAGACGTGTCGTGGGGACCAGCTGTGACTTTGGGATATTCAGAATCCAGCCGTGCTGGCGCAGCACTTCCTGAGATAGTGCTACTCCCACTAACAACTGTTCCTTGGATCGTGCCTTTATTAGGAGATCGTCCAAGTATGGGATAATTAAAACTCCCTTTTTTCGAAGGAGTATCATCATTTCCGCCATAACCTTGGTAAATACCCTCGGTGCCGTGGAGAGTCCAAACGGCAGCGTCTGGAATTGGTAATGGCAATCCTGTACCACAAATCTGAGGTACTCCTGGTGAGGATGGTAAATGGGGACATGCAGGTAAGCATCCTTGATGTCCAGGGATACCATGTAATCGCCCTCGTCCAGGCTTGCAATAACCGCCCTGAGCGATTCCATCTTGAACTTGAATTTTTTTATGTATGTGTTCAAGGATTTCAAATTTAAAATGGGTCTCACCGAACCGTCCGGTTTCGGCACCACAAATAGTGTGGAATAGTAACCCCGGCCTTGTTGAAGTAGGGGTACCCTGATTATCACCTGCTGGGAATACAGCTTGTGAATCGCTGCTAGCACCGCCTCCCTGTCTGAGGGAGCAATCGGCAAGGCAGATTTTAGGAACCGGTGGGGTGGAGCCGCCTCGAATTCCAGCTTGTATCCCTGAGATACTATTTGAAGGATCCAGGGATCCACCTGTGAGCGAGCCCACTGATCGCTGAAATTCATGAGGCGGGCCCCCACCGTACCTGGCTCCGCCTGTGGACCCCCACCGTCATGCGGCGGACTTGGAAGAGGAAGCGGGGGAGGACTTTTGTTCCTGGGAACCTGCTGTTTGCTGCAGCCTTTTTCCCCTACCTCTGCCTCTAGACAGAAAAGACCCTCCTTTTCCCCGCTTGTTTTTCTGGGTCCGAAAGCACTGAACCTGATAAAATGGCGCCTTCTTAGGCTGTGAGGGGACATGGGGTAAAAATGCTGACTTCCCAGACGTTGCTGTGGAAACTAGGTCGGAGAGACCATCCCCAAATAATTCCTCCCCTTTATAAGGCAAAACTTCCATGTGCCTTTTGGAATCTGCATCTCCAGTCCACTGGCGAGTCCATAAGCATCTCCTAGCAGAGATGGATAATGCACTTACTTTAGATGCCAGCCGGCAGATTTCCCTCTGTGCATCTCTCATGTATAAGACTGAGTCTTTGATATGGTCAATTGTTAGCAGAATCGTGTCTCTGTCTAATGTGTCAATATTTTCTGACAGTTTATCTGACCACGCAGCGGCAGCACTGCACATCCATGCTGACGCAATAGCTGGTCTAAGTATAATGCCTGAGTGTGTATATACAGACTTCAGGATCGCCTCCTGCTTTCTATCAGCAGGTTCCTTAAGGGCGGCCGTATCCTGGGACGGTAGTGCCACCTTTTTAGACAAACGTGTGAGCGCTTTATCCACCCTAGGGGGTGTTTCCCAACGTAACCTATCCTCTGGCGGGAAAGGGAACGCCATTAGTATCTTCTTAGGAATTACCAATTTCTTATCAGGGGAAGCCCACGCTTCTTCACACACTTCATTTAATTCATCTGACGGGGGGAAAACTACAGGTAGTTTTTTCTCCCCCAACATAATACCCTTTTTTGTGGTACCTGGATGTAAATCAGAAATATTTAACACCTCTTTCATTGCCTCAATCATGCAGTGAATGGCCTTAACGGGCATTAAATTTGACTCATCGTCATCGACACTGGTGTCAGTATCCGTGTCGACATCTACTTCTGCCATCTGAGATAGCGGGCGTTTCAGAGCCCCTGATGACTTTTGAGACACCTGGACAGGCACGAGCTGAAGACTCGGCTGTCCCACAGTCGGCATGTCGTCAAATTTTTTATGTAAGGAGTCTATACGTGCACTCATTTCCTGCCATAAACTCATCCACTCAGGTGTCTGCCCCCCAGGGGGTGACATCCCTGCTAAAGGCATCTGCTCCCCCTCCACATCATTATCCTCCTCAAACATGTCGACACACACAGCCGTACCGACACACTCCACACACACAGGGAATGCTCAAACAGAGGACAGGACCCACAAAAAGCCCTTTGGGGGGACAGAGTAAGAGTATGCCAGCACACACCAGAGCGCTATATATATACAGGGACTAACTGAGTTATGTCCCTAATAGCTGCTTTTCAATATTATATATATATATACTGCCAAATTTAATGCCCCCCCTCTCTTTTCCCTCTTACTGGTACTGTAGATTGCAGGGAAGAGCCAGGGAGCTTCCTTCCAGCAGGAGCTGTGAGGGAAAAATGGCGCCAGTGTGCTGAGGAGATAGGCCCCGCCCCTTTTTCGCGGCCTATTCTCCCGCTTTTTATGGAATTCTGGCAGGGGTATTTACCTCATATATAGCCCCTGGGGCTATATATTGAGGTATTTTAGCCAGCCAAGGTGTTTTTATTGCTGCCTCAGGGCGCCCCCCCCCAGCGCCCTGCACCCTCAGTGACCGGAGTGTGAAGTGTGTGAGAGGAGCAATGGCGCACAGCTGCAGTGCTGTGCGCTACCTTGGTGAAGACAGAGTCTTCATGCCGCCGATTTTCCGGACCATCTTCTTGCTTCTGGCTCTGTAAGGGGGACGGCGGCGCGGCTCCGGGACCGAACATCAAGGCTGGGCCTGCGGTCGATCCCTCTGGAGCTAATGGTGTCCAGTAGCCTAAGAAGCCCAATCCGGCTGCAAGCAGGCGAGTTCGCTTCTTCTCCCCTTAGTCCCTCGCTGCAGTGAGCCTGTTGCCAGCAGGTCTCACTGAAAATAAAAAAATCTAAGACTATTACTTTCTAAGAGCTCAGGAGAGCCCCTAGTGTGCATCCAACCTCGGTCGGGCACGAAATCTAACTGAGGCTTGGAGGAGGGTCATGGTGGGAGGAGCCAGTGCACACCAGGTAGTCTAAGATCTTTCTAGAGTGCCCAGCCTCCTTCGGAGCCCGCTATTCCCCATGGTCCTTACGGAGTTCCCAGCATCCACTAGGACGTCAGAGAAAATGCCTTTGAATTTCTAACACTTATGGTGGTATTACTGTACACATTACTGGCATCAGTTTAGCCCCCTCAAATCCCCATTTGCTCTATCTTATTCAGTGAACCCGTACTAACAGAGGGTTCTTCTAGAGGTGCAGCTTAGCTCCCATAGCGTAAGACTTGGCATTTTTGCTCGTATATAACATATACTGCATGTCAATATTTCAGTAGAGGACCCAGAAATGTGGGATTTTTAATTTTGGATAAGGGATACTCAACCTGTAATGTATTAGAGCAATAACCAATAAAAATGTTTGCCTATGCAAAATAGGCAGACACCAATGCCCCCGAAAATACAGCCCGTAATGAAAAGTGGTGCAAGATGAATTATCCTTGGGCTCTCCCACCCACCCTTATTTGTACAGGGTGTTCTTAAAGTCTGGATACATAGGTAATAATGCAAAGGCAATAATGCATACATTTTCATTTTCTACAACATTTTATTTAATTGTAATATTAACAAATAACATCTTCAATAAAATTTCCATCATTTGTGATGCAGAGGTTGATGCGTTTTGTAAGATTCACGTGAACTCGATGCAATAACTGTGTCTAGACTTTAGGTACACCCTGTATATTAAAAAGGACATGCACAGTTTAACAAACCAAGCACTTCAGCAACAGGGGCTGCCACTTTTGTGGCTGAAGTGCTTGGTTTGTTTGGGCCCCCCACAAACCAAGCTACCAATGGTCTTAAGGCGGTTAACAGTGTTATTATTTATAGTCATTTGGAGCATGTCAGACTCGGACATAGCTATACACACAAAACCTTAGCTGACAAAGAGCCAGTTCCGTTTGCGGCGGACACCGCAGCTGCGTTCCCGTGACCGCCACGTGACATGCCGGCAAACTGCACCAGGGACCCGCTAGCCGGGACCCCGGTGTAACACTCACCGCACCTGGTCTTCGACATCTATTAGAGGGTGGCGGCTAGCTGCTGGCGTCGGCACACATACTGACAATGAGTGATCAGTACCTCTGGAGCTCAGTGTCCTGTCAGCTGGTATTACGAACCATTAACTCTCAGGGGTTTGGTTCGGTTCCCCCTCTAAGTCCCACGAAGCAGGTAGTCTGTCTACCAAGCAGAGCTACCTGTAAGCAACAAACTAAATTAAAATTAAAAGAAAAATCTCTGGAGCTCCAGGGAAGTGCACCCGGCTCCTTGGGCACATTTGTCTAAACTGAGTCCGGTAGGAGGGGCACAGAGGGGAGGACCCAGAACACACATACACACACTAAAAGTTTTAAAGTGCCAGGCTCCAGTGGACCCGATCTATACCCCATGGTACTAAAGTACAAGACCCCAGTATCCACTAAGAAGTAACAGAAATATCTGCTGCTTTGAAGGTCCCAATGAGCACAGTGGCCTCCACCATCCGTAAATGTAAGAAATTCGGAACCACCAGGACTCTTCCTAGAGCTCTGGCTGGCCGTCTAAACTGAGCTATCGGGGGAGGAGGGCCCTAGTCAGGCAAGTGACCAAGAACCCAATGGTCACTCTGTCAGAGCTACAGCATTCCTCTGTGGAGAGAGAACCTTTAAACTCTTTGGCGTGAATGCCAGCATTGGCGGATCCAGGGGGGGGGGGGGGGGCACTCGGGCCCGTGCCCCCCCTGTCGTTACCCAGGAATTGATGTTGGGCACAAAACATAAAAGAAAACACTGGGTCCCGACTCCCTCAGGACGCGCTGTGAGCCGCAGCGCTGTCCTGTCCTGCGCTGTCAATCAGTCCGGTAGGAGGGACGGAACGGAGGGAGGAACTTGGAAGAGGCGGAGACCATGAACAGTGTGATCTCCCGCCCTCCCCTCCTCCTCTGCTCCGCATGCTCTCCCCCCACGATTAACTCCGCTGCTGTACCTGAGGTGGGGGCAGTTCGGTCCCTGGTCCCCCGGCTGGATGCCGCCGCTCTCCCCGCTGATTCCACTCTTCTCCCTCCTCAAGCATGCGGCCGCCCCCTCCGCGTTTTCCGCCCCCCCCTGGCCGCATCCTGTGACTCCATGCTGGCGGCGTTGTGGCCTCATGCGGATCGGACTATACCTCCCGGCCTGACAGTGCTGCTGCTCACAGTTTCCATGGTAAGCGGTGGGGGCCTGGTCCCTGGAGGGAGTTATTTGGTGGGGTTTCTGGCTGCACTCTCTCCTGCCTCTCTGTCCCTACCCCCTTAGTGCCTCTGTCCCTACCCCCTGGTGCCTCTGTCCTTACCCCCTGGTGCCTCTGTCCTTACCCCCTGGTGCCTCTGTCCTTACCCCCTGGTGCCTCTGTCCCTACCCCCTGGTGCCTCTGTCCCTACCCCCTGGTGCCTCTGTCCCTACCCCCTGGTGCCTCTGTCCTTACCCCCTGGTGCCTCTGTCCCTACCCCCTGGTGCCTCTGTCCCTACCCCCTGGTGCCTCTGTCCTTACCCCCTGGTGCCTCTGTCCTTACCCCCTGGTGCCTCTGTCCCTACCCCCTGGTGCCTCTGTCCCTACCCCTGGTGCCTCCGTCCCTACCTACTGGTGCCTCTGTTCCTACTCCCTGGTGCCTCTGTCCCTACCCCCTGGTGCCTCCGTCCCTACCACCTGCTGCCTCCGTCCCTACCCCCTGCCGACTCCGTCCCTACCCCCTGCCGCCTCCGTCCCTACCCCCTGCTGCCTCCGTCCCTACCCCCTGGTGCCGGCTCCGTCCCTACCCCCTGGTGCCTCTGTCCCTACTCCTTGCTACCTTTGTCCCTACCCCCTGGTGCCTCTCTCTGTTCCTACCCCCTGGTGCCTCTCTTTGTACCTATTCCCTGGTGCCTCTGACCCTACCCCCTGGTGCCTCTGTCCCTACTCCTTGCTCTCTCTGTCCCTGGTGCCTCTCTCTGTCCCTGCTACCTCTGTCCCTATTCCCTGGTGCCTCTCTCTGTCCCTACTCCCTGCTACCTCTGTCGCTACTCCCTAGTACCATATAAAACGTGTATAGCATGCTCTACCTGGCGCAATGTGTATAGAACACTAACTGGTGCAATGTGTGTAACGTGCTCTACCTGGTGCAGTGTGTATAACGTGTTCTACCTGGCGCAATCTATATAACGTGTTCTACCTGGCACAATCTATATAACGTGCTCTACCTGGCGCAATCTGTATAACGTGTTCTACCTGGCGCAGTGTGTGTAACGTGCTCTACCTGGCGCAGTGTGTATAACGTGCTCTACCTGGTGCAATCTGTATAGTGTGCTCTACCTGGTGCAGTGTGTATAACGTGTTGTAACTGGCGCAATCTGTATAACGTGTTCTACCTGGCTCTGTCTGTATAACGTGTTCTACCTGGCGCAATCTGTATAGCGTGCTCTACCTGGTGCAGTGTGTATAACGTGTTGTAACTGGCGCAGTGTGTATAACGTGCTCTACCTGGCGCAGTGTGTATAACGTGTTCTACCTGGTGCAATGTGTGTAACGTGCTCTACCTGGCGCCGTTTGTGTAACGTGCTCTACCTGGTGCAGTGTGTGTAACGTGCTCTACCTGGCGCAGTGTGTGTAACGTGCTCTACCTGGCGCAGTGTGTGTAACGTGCTCTACCTGGCGCAGTGTGTTTAACGTGCTCTACCTGGTGCATTGTGTATAACGTGTTCTACCTGGCGCAATGTGTATAGGGTGTTCTAACTGGTGCAATGTGTGTAACGTGCTCTACCTGGTGCAATGTGTATATAACGTGCTCTACCTGTGTGGTGTAATGTGAATTGGTACTGTTATGTGGCCATGCTCTTTCCCCATGAAGCCACACCCCTACATTTTTGGTGTGCGCACTGTCCTTGGTTTGAAGCAGGGGGAGCACCAATTTACTTTCTGCCAAAGGCACTGAAATGTCTAGTTACAGCTCTGGGGCAGAGTGTCCTGTATGCTACACAGCCCAGCAGCATTGTCACCCCCTCCTCCCCCTCACAATACTTTAGTAGTGTCGAAATCAAGTCTGTTTTTATATTTGAATAATTAATAAGATTAATATGAACCTTCATTCCGATGGGACCCAGAAAAGGACAGATAGGACCCCAATTTTTAAAAGTGAGGGGTCCGTGGGACCCACTTTTTTTGGGGGCTCAGCGCGATCACGGACACTTTTTTTTTTCAAAAGGAGAACCACACTCCTTATCTGGGAGCACGCCTGCCTTAGGTGCATGTAAATATAACTATTACCGTTCCCCTATCATGGTGCCCCCCCTTTCATTTTCTTCTGGATCCGCCCCTGAATGCCAGGCATCATGTTTGGAGGAAACCAGGGACCACTGATCACCAGACCAATACCATCCCTACAGTGAAGCATGGTGGTGGCAGCATCATGCTGTGGAGATGTTTTTCAGCGGCAGAAACTAGGAGACTAGTCAGGATAGAGGGAACGATGAATGCAGCAATGTACAAAGACATCATGGATGACGGTTCATCTTTCAGCAGGACAATGACCCTAAGCACACAGCCAAGATATCAAAGGAATGGCTTCAGGACAACTCTGTGAATGTCCTTGAGTGGCCCAGCCAGAGCCCAGACTTGAATCCGATTTAACATCTCTAGAGAGAGCTGAAAATGGCTGTGTACCGACGCTTCCCAATCCAACCTGATGGAGCTTGAGAGGTGCTGCAAAGAGGAATTGGTGAAGCTGCCCAAATATAGGTGTGCTAAGCTTGTGGCATCTAATTCAAAAAGACTTGAGGCTGTAATTGCTGCCAAGGGTGCATCAACAAAGTATTGAGCAAAGGTTGTGTATACTTATGATTTCTTCGTTTTTTTTATTTTTAATAAATTTGCAAAAATCTCAAAAAAACTTTTTTCTGTGTAGAATTTTGAGGGGAAAAAATGAATGTATTCCATTTTGGAATAAGGCTGTAACATAACAAAATGTGGAAAAAGTGAAGTGCTGTGAACACTTTCCGAATGCACTGTATATTCCATTACTGTAGGCTACCATCCATTTTGATAAGCAACTTGTCATGTGACTTTAACTCACGTTATGTTCGTGGGAACTAGGATGAAAGCAGACCTTGTACTGGGAGGAGAATGGCTACACGATATAAAATGTAATTTTAGCCAGGAACTGTGCCTGAATTTAGTTATAAGCAAACCAGCCTGACCTCCAAACTGACAAAATGTCCCTGGTTCCTAAGTGCTCAGAGAGCCATTGATGCAATTATACAACGTCAGTCTTTCCATGTACTGGCTGCAATTACCGATGCACAGAGCACTGACAAACACATATCTGTAAGGGGACATGTCCTGTATGATAACTGACACATGAATATCTCTCAGTCGCATTTAAGCTATGAAGGGGAAACACCAGTCTTTCCTCTCACAGATATTCTTCTGTTTACATGGGATATTTGACCATACTCAGGATAACATTTTCCTTGAATGCGGGTAAAATGAGCTTCCAGCTTTGCTTTCTTCCTTCTGTAGTTTTGTTCTGTTGCATGTTATGTATGTAACACGGCATTTTAAGTGCAAATGGAATTTACAGGGAATTTTGAGTTGAAAAAAGAAACAGGTAGCAAACAGGATGTGTGGAAATATGAAAGTGTAAACAATGGGTAGTATTGCCACTAATATGAGAGAGCTTTGAACTCTATAATTTATTAACAGTTTCTTATATAGTGCAGCATATTCCGTTGTGCTTAACAATTGGATGTAATATTCAACAGGTCATTTATTGTACAAGCAAAATTGTGCATTCCAAATATGGAAGTCCATTGGCCATCGATTGTTAACAACCATTGGTGGTCTGCCACTGATGTACAATGGCTTTGCAATTGATGACAGAGGATCAATGTTTCTCTGTCATCGATAGGGGAGATGTGGCGATCCCTCCCCCCAGGGTTTTGTGCATGGTTCTTAGTCCTCCCTCTGTCCCTCTACTTAGCCCCGCCCTTCCCTAATTTGCTCACCGCCAGAAAGATGGTTGGCGATAGCAACCATTTTTTGCTGGCTATAGTGCTTTTTACCCTATACATCGAGGTTCTCAGGATGGCAATAATAGAATCATGTGAATAAAAAAAAAAAAAATGCTCTGGTATGTGAGTAATATTTTTTTTTCTTTAGCCAATAGTTTTAATCTATTTATTTTTGTATTTTCTTTTTTACTTAAAAAGGAGAACTGAAAACCAAAGTCTGGGATTTCAGTTCGGCCACACATGCATAAACCAGCATGCCCACATTCCCTCAAACTGGCTTGTCAAGGCAGTAAATGAAGCCTTACTCCTATGTGCCAAGATGGTCGAGGCAACCGAGTTTTGCTCAGCTGCTTTGGTAACATTTTTATAATACATTACGCAATAAGAGGTGGTAGAAAATCTATTTAATTGCTCCATGTTTGTTTGTATGTCAAAATCATACTAGTAATCTAAATGATTTCCTTCTTTTTCAATCCATTTTCAGGTCTTCCTGGAAACTTGGTTTTCACATCATTTTGAATACCTATAATTTAATATATTAATGTACATAAGTCTATTAGAAATGGTTACTGTAGGAAACAGCTTTCATGTAGTCACTAATTGCAATGTACAGAATGCTGCGATGTATTTCTGAGGGCCTGTAGCTACCTGTCTACCTGAATTTAGAGGAATAATCCTTAGTAAACTATTAAGATTAAACTGCACTGACATTAAAACGGAGTTATCAGCAAGGACTGGGAGACAAGCAGAGTACATACTTAAGTATATAACGGACTGCAGAAGCGTATAGAAAGAAATAACCACAAGCTCCTAGCAACGTAACTCAATTTAACGCCATACACAACCGTTAACAGAATCTTTAAACCAAATGGCTGAAAGTGACTGGACAAAGCACTGCAGCTATCCAATCATAGTCAATCGCCATACAAAACTAATGAACTGGCAATAATGATTTTTACCAAATAATAGACTGCTGAGGGTCCAACGATGGGGATATACAGTAGGCATGGAAATCTCTATTTTCACTGATACAATAATTTGCTCAATTTAAAAAAATTGTATCGCCCCAAATGTCCAAAACCATTACAAATAAATACCACTGCCCTCATACCGCCTACATTCACTCTATAACAGAAGTCACTGATTAAAAATGAGTACATAAGTATATAGAGTGCCCACAATAAACGTGTTAGATATGTGTCCTTTTGATATTGCAACCGCTGTTCTCAACTGTGTTTTGTAGACAAGCAGGTGTCATTAGTGTTCAGCTGCTGATAAAGTTAGATAAAGAAAAAAATAAGAATTTACTTACCGATAATTCTATTTCTCATAGTCCGTAGTGGATGCTGGGACTCCGTCAGGACCATGGGGAATAGCGGGCTCCGCAGGAGACAGGGCACATCTAAAAAAGCTTTTAGGTCACATGGTGCGTACTGGCTCCTCCCCCTATGACCCTCCTCCAAGCCTCAGTTAGGTACTGTGCCCGGACGAGCGTACACAATAAGGAAGGATCTTGAATCCCGGGTAAGACTCATACCAGCCACACCAATCACACCGTACAACTTGTGATCTGAACCCAGTTAACAGTATGATAACACAAACGAAGTAGCCTCTGAACAGATGGCTCACAACAACAGTAATAACCCGATTTTTGTAACAATAACTATGTACAAGCATTGCAGACAATCCGCACTTGGGATGGGCGCCCAGCATCCACTACGGACTATGAGAAATAGAATTATCGGTAAGTAAATTCTTATTTTCTCTAACGTCCTAGTGGATGCTGGGACTCCGTCAGGACCATGGGGATTATACCAAAGCTCCCAAACGGGCGGGAGAGTGCGGATGACTCTGCAGCACCGAATGAGAGAACTCCAGGTCCTCTTTAGCCAGAGTATCAAATTTGTAAAATTTTACAAACGTGTTCTCCCCTGACCACGTAGCTGCTCGGCAAAGTTGTAATGCCGAGACTCCTCGGGCAGCCGCCCAGGATGAGCCCACTTTCCTTGTGGAATGGGCCTTTACAGATTTAGGCTGTGGCAGGCCTGCCACAGAATGTGCAAGTTGGATTGTACTACATATCCAACGTGCAATCGTCTGTTTAGACGCAGGAGCACCCAACTTGTTGGGTGCATACAATGTAAACAACGAGTCAGATTTTCTGACTCCAGCTGTCCTTGAAATATATATTTTTAATGCTCTGACAACGTCCAGTAACTTGGAGTCCTCCAAGTCGCTAGTAGCCGCAGGCACCACAATAGGCTGGTTCAAGTGAAATGCCGAAACCACCTTAGGGAGAAATTGAGGACGTGTCCTCAATTCTGCCCTGTCCGAATGGAATATCAGATATGGGCTTTTGTATGACAAAGCTGCCAACTCCGAAACTCTCCTGGCTGAAGCCAGGGCCAACAGCATGGTTACCTTCCATGTAAGGTATTTTAAATCTACCGATTTTAAAGGCTCAAACCAATGAGATTTGAGAAAATTTAGAACCACGTTCAAATCCCACGGTGCCACTGGAGGCACTATTGGGGGTTGTATATGTAGTACACCTTTGACAAAAGTTTGTACTTCAGGCACTGACGCCAATTCCTTCTGGAAGAAAATTGATAAGGCCGAAATTTGAACTTTAATGGACCCCAATTTGAGGCCCATAGACAATCCTGCTTGCAGGAAATGTAAGAATCGACCCAATTGAAATTCTTCCGTTGGAGCCTTCTTGGCCTCACACCACGCAACATATTTTCTCCAAATGCGGTGATAATGTTGTGCGGTCACTTCTTTCCTGGCTTTAATAAAAGTAGGAATAACTTCCTCAGGAATGCCCTTCTCTTTTAGAATCCGGCGTTCAACCGCCATGCCGTCAAACGCAGCCGCGGTAAGTCTTGGAACATACAAGGTCCCTGCTGAAGCAGATCCCTTCTTAGAGGTAGAGGCCACGGATCCTCCGTGAGCATCTCTTGAAGTTCCGGATACCAAGTTCTTCTTGGCCATCCGGAGCTACCAGTATTGTTCTTACTCCTCTTTTCCGTATAAGTCTCAGTACCTTTGGTATGAGAGGCAGAGGAGGGAACACATACACTGACTGGTACACCCACGGTGTTACCAGAGCGTCCACAGCTATTGCCTGAGGGTCTCTTGACCTGGCGCAATACCTGTCCAATTTTTTTGTTGAGGCGAGACGCCATCATGTCCACCTTTGGTTTTTCCCAACGGTTCACAATCATGTGGAAAACTTCTGGATGAAGTCCCCACTCTCCCGGGTGAAGGTCGTGTCTGCTGAGGAAATCTGCTTCCCAGTTGTCCACTCCCGGGATGAACACTGCTGACAGTGCTACGACATGATTCTCCGCCCAGCGCAGAATCCTTGCAGCTTCTGCCATTGCACTCCTGCTTCTCGTGCCGCCTTGTCGGTTTACGTGGGCGACTGCCGTGATGTTGTCGGACTGGATCAACACCGGCTGACCCTGAAGCAGCGATTTTGCCAGGCTTAGAGCATTGTAGATCGCTCTTAGCTCCAGTATATTTATGTGAAGAGACGTCTCCAGGTTTGACCACACGCCCTGGAAGTTTCTTCCCTTTGTGACTGCTCCCCAACCTCGTAGGCTGGCATCCGTAGTCACCAGGACCCAGTCCTGTATGCCGAATCTGCGGCCCACTAACAGATGGGCAGTCTGCAACCACCACAGGAGAGACAACCTTGTTCTCGGTGACAGTGTTATCCGCTGATGCATGTGCAGATGCGATCCGGACCATTTGTCCAGCAGATCCCACTGAAATGTTCGTGCATGGAATCTGCCGAATGGAATCGCTTCGTACGAAGCCACCATCTTTCCCAGGACTCTTGTGCATTGATGTACTGACACAGTTCCTGGTTTTAGGAGGTTCTTGACAAGTTCGGATAACTCCCTTGCTTTCTCTTCCGGGAGAAATACCCTTTTTCTGAACCGTGTCCAGAATCATGCCCAGGAACAGCAGATGTGTTGTCGGGGTCAATTGAGATTTTGGAAGATTTAGAATCCACCCGTGTTGCTGAAGCACTACTTGTGTTAGCGCTACACCGACTTCCAGCTGTTCTCTGGACTTTGCCCTTATCAGGAGATCGTCCAAGTAAGGGATAATTAATACGCCTTTTCTTCGTAGAAGAACCATCATTTCGGTCATTACCTTGGTAAAGACCCGAGGGGCCGTGGACAACCCAAACGGCAGCGTTTGAAACTGATAATGACAGTCTTGTATCACGAACCTGAGATACCCTTGGTGTGAGGGGTAAATCGGGACATGTAGATAAGCATCTTTTATGTCCAAGGACACCATGAAGTCTCCTTCTTCCAGATTCGCTATCACTGCTCTGAGTGACTCCATCTTGAACTTGAATTTCTTTATGTACAGGTTCAAGGATTTCAGATTTAGAATAGGCCTTACCGAACCGTCCGGTTTCGGTACCACAAATAGTGTGGAATAATACCCCTTTCCCTGTTGTAGGAGGGGTACCTTGACTATCACCTGCTGAGAATACAGCTTGTGAATGGCTTCCAAAACCGACGTCCTTTCTGAGGGAGACGTTGGTAAAGCAGACTTTAGGAACCGGCGAGGGGGAGACCTTTCGAACTCCAGCATGTAACCCTGAGATACTATCTGCAGGACCCACGGGTCCACTTGTGAGTGAACCCATTGATTGCTGAAAATCTTGAGTCGACCCCCCACCGTTCCTGAGTCCGCTTGTAAAGCCCCAGCGTCATGCTGATGGCTTTGTAGAAGCCGGGGCGGGCTTCTGTTCCTGGGCAGGGGCTGCTTGCTGCCCTTTCTTACCCTTTCCTCTGCCTCGCGGCAGATAAGACTGTCCTTTTGGTCGCTTTTTATAGGAGCGAAAGGACTGCGGCTGAAAAGACGGTGTCTTTTTCTGTTGGGAGGGGGTCTGAGGTAAAAAAGTGGATTTGCCGGCAGTTGCCGTGGCCACCAGGTCCGAAAGACCGACCCCAAACAATTCCTCTCCTTTATATGGCAATACTTCCATATGCCTCTTGGAATCCGCATCACCTGACCACTGTCGCGTCCATAAACTTCTTCTGGCAGATATGGACATCGCGCTTACTCTTGATGCTAGAGTACAAACATCCCTCTGAGCATCTCGCATATAAAGGAAAGCATCCTTTAATTGCTCTAGAGTCAATAAAATACTGTCCCTATCCAGGGTATCAATATTTTCAGTCAGAGAATCCAACCACACTACCCCAGCACTGCACATCCAGGCTGAGGCTATTGCCGGTCGCAGTATAACACCAGTATGTGTGTATATACTCTTCAGTGTAGTTTCCAGCCTCCTATCTGCTGGATCCTTGAGGGCGGCCGTATCAGGAGACGGCAACGCCACTTGTTTGATAAACGTGTGAGCGCCTTATCCACCCTAGGGGGTGTTTCCCAGCGCGCCCTAACCTCTGGTGGGAAAGGGTATAATGCCAATAACTTCTTGGAAATTAGCAGTTTTCTATCGGGGTTAACCCACGCTTCATCACACACGTCATTCAATTCCTCTGATTCTGGAAAAAATACAGGTAGTTTTTTCACCCCCCACATAATACCCCTTTTTGAGGTACCAGCAGTATCAGAGATCTGCAAAGCCTCATTCATTGCCGTGATCATATAACGTGTGGCCCTATTGGAAAATACGTTTGTTTCTTCACCGTCGACACTAGATTCATCTGTGTCGGTACCCGTGTCGACTGACTGAGGTAAAGGACGTTTTACAGCCCCTGACGGTGTCTGAGACGCCTGAACCGGTACTAACTGGTTTGCCGGGCGTCTTATTTCGTCAACTGACTTTTGTAATGTGCTGACATTATCACGTAATTCCATAACTAAAGCCATCCATTCCGGTGTCGACTCCCTAGGGGGTGACATTACCATCATCGGCAATTGCTCTGCCTCCACACCAACATCGTCCTCATACATGTCGACACACACGTACCGACACACAGCAGCCACACAGGGAATGCTCTAATCGAAGACAGGACCCCCTAGCCCTATGGGGAGACAGAGGGAGAGTTTGCCAGCACACACCAAAAGCGCTATAAATGTATATAGACAACCCTAGAAGGTGTTGTTTACTATATATGCGCTCTTAATATATAAATATCGCCAATTTATGCCCCCCCTCTCTTTGTTACCCTGTTTCTGTAGTGCAGTGCAGGGGAGAGACCTGGGAGCCTTCCTCACCAGCGGAGCTGAGCAGGAAAATGGCGCTGAGTGCTGAGGAGAATAAGCTCCGCCCCTTTTTCGGCGGGCTTTTCCCCGGTTTTTAAGAAACTGGCCTGGGTTAAAATACATACATATAGCCTTAATGGCTATATGTGATGTATTTATTTTGCCACTAAAGGTAATTATATTGCTGCCCAGGGCGCCCCCAGCAGCGCCCTGCACCCTCCGTGACTGAGTCAGTGAGCCGTGTGACAACAATGGCGCACAGCTGCCGTGCTGTGCGCTACCTTCAAGAAGACTGAGGAGTCTTCTGCCGCCTGCTTTCCGGACCTCCGTTCTGCCGTCTCTTCAGCGTCTGTAAGGGGGATCGGCGGCGCGGCTCCGGGACGAACCCCAGGCTGACCTGTGTTCCGACTCCCTCTGGAGCTAAGTGTCCAGTAGCCTAAGACTCCAATCCATCCTGCACGCAGGTGAGTTGGAAATCTCTCCCCTAAGTCCCTCGATGCAGTGATCCTGTTGCCAGCAGGAATCACTGAGATTGAAACCTAAAAAAAAACTTTTCTAAACAGCTCTTTAGGAGAGCCACCTAGATTGCACCCTCTCGGACGGGCACAAAAACCTAACTGAGGCTTGGAGGAGGGTCATAGGGGGAGGAGCCAGTACGCACCATGTGACCTAAAAGCTTTTTTAGATGTGCCCTGTCTCCTGCGGAGCCCGCTATTCCCCATGGTCCTGACGGAGTCCCAGCATCCACTAGGACGTTAGAGAAAAATGACGGTAGCTAGGGGGTGTGTTTTGTAGCATGTGTTTGTTACTGTTTATACGTACATAAAGGGGGTATCCAACTAAGTGTGATCCGTTTTTGGTGGATCGAAACGGACGGATTTTGACAGATGGGGATTATCGCCGTAAACAATTAGGGTCCACTTTGATCGCCCGAAAATGGACTCTGCGATTTTGCAAAAACACATGGGATTGGAGATAAGTCCCCGGTCCCATGTGTTATCGCAGCTCCGAGAGCCGCTTGTCGTGTATTATGATTCGGGTGCCTGAAGCATCGGTGGGAGGAGCGCGTCGCATCGGGGATAATAGTAGAGCCCCCAGCGATAAAATTACACGCGGTCATTGGCCACGGTTAATGGGATACCCCCAGAAGAAAGTGATTTAATTGTTTTCCTCTGGGTTCCGCTAGAGGGCGCAAAATGGAGCAATTAAATTGTTGCTCCCTTCGGGCACCCATTAGCTGCGGAAAAGGCATATCTTATCACTTCCTCCTGAGGCAGCGAGAAGACATGTGCGAAAAGTCACTTTGGACGCACTAACCAGGATTTTAGACAGGATTAGCTGCTATTTGCGGCTATGACACATCTATTTGGGTGCTTAAAAAGTAATGGGTACCCAATAAGGACAGCAAATATAATTCCTCTGATGGAAGCCCCCCAAAATTGAATAGCCCCCAAACAGTTTTTGTTTAATTATATTTTCTGTTGCTCCTATACAGCAATATATATATATGCACCAATAAATCCATATACTGTATAATCACATCAGCATCCCAATATGGAGCAAAGTGACACGACCTTAAAAAAACTAAAAAACTAAAATAAAACACAACAGCAGAAATTACTACATGTCCTGCAGGGATCAGTATGATTTACCTACAATCAAATTCCGACAGTCAAATTATTGACAACAATTGACTGATGGTCTAAATACCGACAAGGTCAAACTACTGACATGGTAAAAAAAATGCTGATATTTAAAATGTCGACGCGATCAAATTGGCGACATTCAAAATGTCGACAGGTCAAAAATTAGACTCAAGTTTTTCAATTTTTTGTGTGTGTATGTCGACACAGGTCGACATGGACACCGTATAAGTGTGCTGCGCTCGCCCTGCTTCGGGCACACTATTATATTCCCCCTCCATATCCACTGGGATGGTAAATTATGAACAAGTCAGTTTTAATGAAAAAATCATGTCGATTTTTTTGACCTGTCGACATTTTAACTGTCTGTATTTTGACCGTGTCGACATTTTCAATGTCGGTATTTTGACCTTGTCTGTATTTTGACCATCGGTCAGTGGTTGTCGGTATTTTGACCGTCGGGATTTTGATTGTAGGTAAACTGAGTGCATCCCATCCTGCATGAAACAAGTAGCACAGCAATACAATACGCAGTAACAATAGCTTAATCTGTCATCTCTACTTCTGAATCCTCATAGTAACTACATGACAAACACATAACACATACCAGTAATTCCATCAGCATTGCAAACCTCCAAACACTGAATACATTATTAAGTACAGTAGGTAGACTATCTGCTGTATTGACACGTTACACACAGTTGTACTACTATATCTTTATGAAGCACACAACTGTAAAACACACTTAGGGGTCTATTTATGAAGCAGTGAAAAGTGTGGAGAAGTGAGCCAGTGGAGAAGTTGCCCATCGCAACCAATCAGCATTGAAGTAACGTTTATAATTTGCATACTATAAAATTGTACGGAGCAGCTGATTGGTTGCCATGGGCAACTTCTCCACTGGCTCACTTCTGCTCATTTTTCACTGCTTCATAAATAGACCCCTTAATGTTCATGCCGATCAATGTACTGTACATAATGGTATTATCCACATACTGTACTTTCATTGCTAGTGCTAGCATCCAGTATGTATATATGTACCCAATATATAAACCATCAATTTATGCAATTTACTTATTGCATGCTAGGCACTAGTTATTATACAACTCTACCAGCCACTGCCTCTTAATCACTGCACCATCTGTAACTGTTAACAGATTCATTCATTAATACTGTTGACATTCTATAACTTACCAGTTTTTCAGCACCTGTCACCATCCACTGTACCAGCATCAAAAGCATCTGTCTCCATCTACTGTACCAACATCCAGAGCACCTGTTACCATCCAAAGCACCAACACCCAGAGCATGTTACCATCCACATGACCAACACCCAGAGCACCTGTTACCATCCAAAGCACCAACACCCAGAGCATGTTACTATCCACATGACCAACACCCAGAGCACCTGTTACCATCCACAGCTCCAACACCCAGAGCACCTGTTACCATCCACAGCTCCAACACCCGGAGCACCTGTTACCATACACAACACCAACATCCAGAGCACCTGTTACCATACATAACACCAACATCCAGAGCACCTGTTACCATCCACAGCTCCAACACCCGGAGCACATGTTACCATACACAACACCAACATCCAGAGCACCTGTTACCATCCAAAGCACCAACACCCGGAGCATATATTACCATACACAGCACCAACATCCAGAGCACCTGTTACCGTACATAGCTCCAACACCCGGAGCACATATTACCATACACAGCACCAACATCCAGAGCACCTGTTACCCTACATAGCTCCAACACCCGGAGCACATATTACCATACACAGCACCAACATCCAGAGCACCTATTACCATCCACAGCTCCAACACCCGGAGCACATATTACCATACACAGCACCAACATCCAGAGCACCTATTACCATACACAACAGCAACATACACAGCTCCAACACCCAGAGCACGTTACCATACACAGCACCTGTTACCATACACAACACCAACATCCAGAGCACCTATTACCATCCACAGCTTCAACACCCGGAGCACATGTTACCCTACACAGCACCAACATCCAGAGCATCTGTTACCATCCACAGCTCCAACACCTGGAGCATCTGAAACCATCCATCTGTTACCATCCACAGCTCCAACATCCAGAGCATCTGTTAAGATCTACAGCACCAACACCTGAAGCAACTGTTACCTTCTACAGCGCCAACAGTCAGAGTACCTGTTACTATCCACAGCTCCAACACTCAACGCATCTGTTACTATCCACAGCACTAACATCCAGCACATCTGTTACCCTCCACAGCACAAACGCCCAGCACATCTGTTATCAACCACGGCACCAAAACTCAGAGCACCTGTTACCATCCACAGTACTAACATCTAGCGCATCGCTTACCATCCACAGCACCAACACTCAGAGTACCAGTTACCATCCACAGCACCAACACTCAGAGTACCAGTTACCATCCACAGCACCAACACTCAGAGTACCTGTTGCCATCCATAGCACCAACACTCAGAGTACCTGTTACCACCCATATCACCAACACTCAGAGTACATGTTACCGCCCATAGCACCAACAGTCAAGAGTACCTGTTACCACCCATATCACCAACACTCAGAGTACATGTTACCGCCCATAGCACCAACACTCAGAGTACCTGTTACCACCCATATCACCAACACTCAGAGTACATGTTACCGCCCATAGCACCAACAGTCAAGAGTACCTGTTACCACCCATATCACCAACACTCAGAGTACCTGTTACCACCCATAGCACCAACACTCAAGAGTACCTGTTAACCATTCGCAGTACCAACACCTAGCGCATCCCTTACCATCCACAGCACCAACACTCAGAGCACCTGATACTATCCACAGTACCAACACCATTTATTGTAACAGCACCAACTACGCCAGTCACCATATATTATACCAACAGCTACCACAATCCACTGTATCAACACTCACTAAACCTGTCACCATCCATTGTAGCGATACGGACAGCACTTGTTACCATCCACTGTACTAACACTCAACCCCAAAGCTGTCTACAGTAAAATGCACAGTTATCATCCACTACAGCACGTTATATACCACCAGCATCTTTCAGCATCCAATGAAAAAAATATTCAGTGCCTTCAAAGCACTTGTCAGTATCCACCATCACCCACAGCACGTGTCCCAATACTCACAGAGCTGTCTGTGACCACTGTCAATGTTCAGAGCATGCTTTATAAAGCACTGTACCAGTATCTACAGTAGCTATCACCATATATTATACCAAAGCCTACCACAATACACATCCATTGTACCTGTTACCAACGATTACAGCAACACCCACAGCACTTACCATCCATTGTCTCCAGCTGATAGGCTGATATCATCTCCATCTACAGTAATAACATTCACAGCACGGATACCACCCAACAGGTCTTGCAACCATCCACTGTACCAACACCAACTGTCCCCATCCATTGTAATAATACCAGTGCCATCCACTATAATAGCATGCACCTGTAACCACCCATTGTAAAAACACTCACAATACCTTCCACTATCTACCGTACTAATGCACACAGCACCTATCACTATTCATCGTACCAACACTCACAAAATCAGTCACAATCCAGCTTACCAACTACCAAAAGAATTGTCACCATTACTGTAGTAACATTATATAGGCTACTGCAACAGCACTCACAGCACGTCACCACTCTGTACCAATACTCACAGCATCTGTTGCCATTCAATGTACCAATGCTAACATCACCTGTGGCCATCAACTGTACCAACACTCACAGTGGATGTCACCATACACAGCACCAACACTCACAGCACCTGGTACCATGTACTGTACCTACACTCAGAACACTGTATAAACACCCATAGCACTTTTCACATCTACAGTACCCAGCTGCAGCAGCCGTCACCATCCACTGTACCAACATCCGCAGCAACTGCCAACATCCACTATTCCTGCGTTCACACCACCTGCAAATGTCCATTGTCCAACATGCAAAGCACCTGTAACAATCTAGTTTATCATCTACCAAAAGAATTGTCACTTTGTTTTGACTATACTAACATCAACATGTACAGTACCATCACAGCACCTGTCACCACCAAGAGGACCAACAACAAATGTACACAACAACAAAAAACATATTTGTCAACAGCCATTTATTCGCTGCAAATATTACTGGTCATCATATAAACCAACACTGTACAGCAGCCACTGAGACTATGCCAGCACATACTGCATCCAATTCTTATGTAATGAAATATGCTGCCGGTATGTCCGGTCACAGCACCAAACTACCAAAATACAACTGTTATCTGGCAGTATTTCCCACACAGCCATTGTAAATACCAGGAATTATAGGTTAGAGGCACTTCCCTACCAATTACATACTTTCCCACTTTACCTTATCAGCAATGCATATGTCACTCCCACATCATATAATAACATGTGCAGAACTACATACACATATCCCAGTACTGTACAGCTTATGTCTCCAGCACCACTAGAGTATGTGTCTTACATGCATATCCCATACCTGTTAGCAACCATAGATAACCAGCATGCATAACCTGTCCCTGCACCCTTATATCTCCCAGGACACCCTGCAGCTGCAACAATGCACAGCGTCCACCAACTACAACTGTATGTACAGCACTGGGAACTCCATCCACTGCAGCAGAAGCCCCCAGTATACTGTACATAGTGCCACACAGTACATTTATCCACCTGCATAGGAGAAAGCCCATAGCCCTTTGTGCATGCAGAAGCAGCTCTGCAACATACAGCACATAACAATAATAATGATGATAATACTGATGATGATGATGATTGTCTCACCTTCTTCTTCTCCCATGTGTTCCTCACTCCAGGTGCAGCACAGTAACATCAACCTCATTCACCCCACGTGTGTGAGGCCACAGATAGGTGTGACAGTGCGTCCTGCAGCTGCTGTGTGTGTCCTGTGTGCAGTGACTGGGAGGCTCTAGCTGAGCTCCTCTCTGTCCACACACAGGATGGGAGCACTGCTACCCACAGATGCTACACCACACATCAGAATGGGAGGAGGATGGCTGGACAACCATGCAGAATTCCCTGGGAAAGATGCGCTCTCTGTATAACGGAGCCTGCGCTATCACCAGTAGTATTATGTCATAGCATTTGTGCAGACAGCGGCTGAGCAGCAGCACTCCATCCCCAGCTATCCCCAGCAGAGCTGCGTCACTCCCCCACTCCCCGGCACAGCAATTACCACACTGGAGGATGACGTCACCGCCTGTTATATAGAGCAGCGAATCCGGCATGCGCTCAGCCATGCTGCTGTATACTGTGCGCAGCATGGTGGGAGCAGCGGCTGCTTTACACTAATTACCCAAGTATGGTGTAGGAGGATATCTTATACCATATGTCTAGTCTTGTGCTATGAAGTGTGATTCATTCATTTGTGTTGCTTGAATGTCATGTCTTACACATGCCTTCCAACTTGACCCTTATTATAAGTCTGTTTTTTTATTATTATTATTATTATTATTATGCAAATAAAGCATATATGTTTAAATTAAACATTGCCCCAAATAATACTGGAATTTATTTTGTAGGGTAGTTATTTGTTAAGTGGTATTTGTAGACACATTGGGGCAGATATATTATTCTGGAGAAGTGATAAACCAGTGATAAGTGCACGGTCAGCTTCAGCCAGTCAGCTCCTAACTGTCAATTTACATATTGGAGCTGATTGGCTGGTGCGTTATCACCTTGTGCTTATCACTTATGCCTTTCCCAGGTTAATAAATCTGCCCCAGTGTCACCCCTGATGGAATACCCTTTCAGACTAGCAAAATTTCCCAGGTTATTGCGCATGAACAGAACACACATCAACCCGGGATTTTGTTTGGTCTGAAAGGGTCCTGAATGAATATCCCGGATCGAGCGTCCCGGCATTTCATCCCAGGTCACGACCTGGTTGAAGCGGAAATCGACTCGGGATGCGGTGCAGTGTGAACGGTAAGCTGGGTCAAGGCGACCTGGCTTAAGCGCCGCCTCCTGTAGCGTCTGCGGTGATGTCACCAACCAGGCAATATGCCGGGTCGGCCGCAAGTCTGAAAGGGGCCTCAGGCCAGGGAAGCACCCATGTACAAATTCCCTGGTGTGATGTCACCAGTGCTCACTCAGTGCAGTGCAATGTATTACTTACACATTTAGGCCCTCATTCCGAGTTGTTCGCTCGGTATTTTTCATCGCATCGCAGTGAAAATCCGCTTAGTACGCATGCGCAATGTTCGCACTGCGACTGCGCCAAGTAACTTTACTATGAAGAAAGTATTTTTACTCACGGCTTTTTCTTCGCTCCGGCGATCGTAATGTGATTGACAGGAAATGGGTGTTACTGGGCGGATACACGGCGTTTCAGGGGCGTGTGGCTGAAAACGCTACCGTTTCCGGAAAAAACGCAGGAGTGGCCGGGGAAACGGTGGGAGTGCCTGGGCGAACGCTGGGTGTGTTTGTGACGTCAACCAGGAACGACAAGCACTGAAATGATCGCACAGGCAGAGTAAGTCTGGAGCCACTCTGAAACTGCTAACTCGTTTGTAATCGCAATATTGCGCGTACGTCGGTCGCAATTTTAAGAAGCTAAGATTCACTCCCAGTAGGCGGCGGCTTAGCGTGTGTAACTCTGCTACATTCGCCTTGCGAGCGAACAACTCGGAATGAGGGCCTTAGTACACACTGGTTATACCATTTGCATTGTCCCCTGCATCATATCTTGTTTTATTATTGCCTTATTATTTATTATACTGTACTACTCTATTACTTGTTGGGGGGGGATGTATTCAGCATTAATGAAAACATTTATTACATTTTCTAAATATATATAGTCTGTAGCAGGGCTGGCACTCGTGTTTACACATCATTAACTTCAGCCGGTGCCCTCACAAAAATAGTGATACTTATATACAGTATATAAAGTATTGGGGATGTACACAGTAGTTTATTCCACCATCTGACCTATGTTATCTGTCTTCATTCATCGATTTGAAATCCCTTCTGTAGGAAGACAGGATGAGTGTGGTAGTTTGTTTGTACACTGTGAATGGAGATGGTAAAGTGCTGTTATTGATTGGATTTTGACCATGCCCTGGTTGTAGTGTGTCTATAGTCATTAAGATTCATGAAGCAGTCATATCTCCCAACAGCTGCTGTCTCCGCTGTGTGTCATTGACACAGGCTTGTGTAGCTTGCAGTCTCCTCATCTGTGTCTGTTTCCATAGGCCCCTCCCTGCATATTTTACTCTGTTAATTTACGATTAATTTTTAAACTACCAGGCTCGGAGATTTGGTATTTATATGTTGCCCTGACAATACATGAACACACGACATCCATGAGCCAGTGGTATCGCAGTTGTAAATAATGTATATGCTTTGGGCCATGTAGCCATTGGTTGTAGCTATACCCATAGTCCTGTGAAATTAGCCTCATAATCAATTTAGGTCTTTAGTCTTCACATGGATCCGCATTGGTTTGTTTATCTAACACATCACACATTTGTGTAGTGACTGAAATGTATTGAACACAAAAACATGTGAGTGGCTAGTTTGTAACATAGGCCTTTGTGTTTTTGTGCTAAAAAGGAATATTTTTCGGACAGTAAAAATGGGGGCTAATTGGATAGCCCGAAAAATGTTTGGTGCCAGTTGGATACCCCCCTTAGTATTCAATCGTTTTAGGTTAATATTTGTTGATAGAGCTACACTTCAACACACAAGCCTCTGTCACATCTTTAGCACGCTGCATCTTTCATTAAGTGCAGCGTAAAAACACCCGCATGTGCTAATTTAGCTTAATAACTTATGTTCAGCCACGGGCCAATAGCACAGACTTCTGATGCCAGCTGTTTTATTGCAAGCTTACAGTGAATGAAGGCAGGGGTATCTCATATACACACACACAAGCACAATTGGCTTTCTTAATGTACTCTGTTAAATTTGCTAAATAAGGATGTACAATGCAGGGAAGGATTATTCTTGGTATTACGTATTTTGGTGTTTTGTGATATGGCTTTTTGCAAGTGTCCTAACATTCCACAAACTGCATGGAGATCACCACAAGGAGTGGGATGTACTGTACCAAAAGAAGAAATGCAGTAAAAACCCAGTGGCTGGTATCCAACTAGTTGCAATATTTTACCGTAGCTAAGCCAATTAGCCCCAATAGGCAGCACTGAGGCACCCGTGCCTGAGGTACCCGAAGCATTACCCACAATAAGCAGCCGCCGGAGACCTGTTTTTTCTCGATAATGCATGGGTCTGGGAACTTATCCCGAATCACATATGTTATCGGCCGAAACAGGTAATTTACCGCACGATAGCAATGGGCTATAACTGGGTAGCCCAATAATACTATCCAGCTATTTTAGGCCATTTTTTCAATGCTTTAAATTATTGGCGGTAATTTCATACCTATGTAGCAGTTTTGTCTGTGACTGAACATGACACCAACTTTACCATTCAGCTATATACAAACTACTGCTTTGGCTGTCTTGATGCTGGAGCTGTAATCTTATGTGGTATAAGGTAGTATACTAGAAATGTGCATCCTCCTTGTTGAATCAAAAGGCTGCTTGTGAGGTGATCTACGCAGTCTAGGTTTGCATCCAATGTCATTCTGCTTTTAGTGGGGAAGCTGAGACAAAGGTTTGTGTCTAGAAAACATTAGTGTTGTGTTCCTGAACCTTAATATTCCCAGAGGAACTCATATATTGGGGAAGATGTACAGTGTGAAACCTCTGAGAGAGATACAATTGAGAAGTTGCACATAGCAATGAATCAGCTTCTGTCATTTCATAGACTGTGCTAAATGACAGCTACATGCTGATTGGCTGTTTTGTGCAACATCTTTACTTTATCTCTCTCTAAGGCTTGATACAGTCAGTGGCGCACCCAGGGGGGGGGGGGGTTCCGAGCACCCAGAAACTCAGATTTTTTTATTTATTTTTTTAGCTGCATGAGTATTATTAATGGCTGTCTAGCGTCCTCTGCAGCCTGCTGTCTTCCTGGTGGCACTTGTAAGTGCAGTAAAAGTTTACTTTATTTTAATTATAGTACATATATATCCATGTGCATACATATATACACATGTATATACATGCATACATATAAACACACACACATATGATATATACATGTGTACACTGTATATATACGTGTACTGTATGTGTGTGTATATATATATGTATGCATGTTTAATATGCTATGTATATGTGTTCATGTATGTGTGTGTGTGTATATATATATAGATACCCTTGTAGTAGCCGGCACTCGAAAGGCCTCCGTGGGCTTTCTGTCTCAGGTGCCATCCTATGAGGTTTCCACCTCCATCACTATCCCATGTAAAGAAGGCGGCACTCAGAGACTTGAAGGTGCAAAAGAATATTTAGTAAACAAGCTGCAGAGTTACATCAACGTTTCGGGGCGCGCAGCCCCTTCATCATCCTGATGAAGGGGCTGCGCGCCCCGAAACGTTGATGTAACTCTGCAGCTTGTTTACTAAATATTCTTTTGCACCTTCAAGTCTCTGAGTGCCGCCTTCTTTACATGGGATATATATATATATATATATATATATATATACACACAGACACACTAGTTTTACGTACCCAGCATATACTGGGTCACCCCAGTCCCCACCCCCGTGATTGGCTCCACCCAGTTCTGGAAACCCCCCCATGCAAATCCTGTGTTTGCCACTGTCAGTACATCTCCCCCTGTGTGCCCTTTTTTTAAAAATATCTCATACAGAGGTCATATTCAAACTGAGGAATTATATTCTAATGGTGCCTTCTCTATTTACATGTTGTGTATATGGAAAGCACCATAAAGAACTTTTCTCATGACTGTCCAGCTTGCTCTGTGTTTCTGAGAGAGCTGCCTGTCTCTTGCAGGTATTTTCACTTCAGTGCATTGTTCTAATTCCACCTGGGGACAAAGAAAACCTGACAAACATATATAGTTCTTTTACTCCAACCCACATATCTGAGCGTGGGAAAGTGAAGATTGTGCTGCCACCAATGAAAACATGCTTAGGTCAGTGTACGGTGACTATTTAGCACAACTACAATATGGGTAAAATACTGTAGGACGTGTTGAATACTTCCTGGTATGACCTCCATATCATATGTCATCTAGTCAACTAGTCATTACTGTGAGACATTTCTATACTAAGACACACATAGAATACTCACACCAGCATATCAAGGGTGCATCAAATGTTTTAGGCTCAATCTGGAGGTATTTAATTATCTACATGATGTGCATAGGATTGCTATCTCACCATCATGTCCTCAGGGCCGAATTAAGGTTTGTGAGGGCCCTGGGGCACTTTACTTGTAGGCAAGGGCATAGATACCATAGGTACAGGAAGTGCAGCGGCTATGGGGCCCAGAGCTGAGAGGGCCCACCTTCCCTGTCAAAGTTGCATGTGTTATATCCATTTTTCACCATTTATGTGGTCCATAGAGGCACTTACACACTTTTGCTTTGGTCCCTACAATATATCTAATTATGCCCCTGGACCTGCTCATTGTAATGTGGTATATAATGAATTGGACACTGAATGAATGTGAATTGTAGATACTATGTTCTATAATGTGTACTTGCAGCCCTACAATGTGACATAACATTCACTAAGGCACTACTATGGTTCAGAAAATTAACTAGGCCACTATTATGGGGAATGAAATGAATAGCTGCTGCAGAGACGTGTCTCTCTATAGGGTCCGTAAAGTTCTGGTTATGCCCCTGCTTGAAGGTGTCAGTACAAATAAAAATGTCAATATGATAAGTTGGTGATGTTATTAAAAGGATAATGAGTACATACTCCCAGAACTGCAAATGTGTTAAACACACTGTAATACATATTATGCCACACGGAAACCCCATTTGGTATATGCCATAGAGCTAACCAAATTGGTGGTGCAACTATGTGTGCCCCCCCCCATACTTGCTTACTCCTCCACACCTGATGATTTTTTAGGCAGTCCCCCTCACCCACCGAAGAGTGGCTGAATCTCCTGCATCCCACACACTTCTTTCAGGATGAGATTATAGCTGAGATTCACAGCTCCATATTCATTTAGCCCCGTCTCCTACCCACGGACCCATAAATCGTGGCATTTTGTCACGATGGGGGAAGGGCTTAGTGACACAAAAGCCCAGGCCCACCCTCTGAAGTGTCCTGTAGTGTCTCCTCGCCGGCTTCTCCCAGAGAAGAGACCATAAAAGTAGGTAAGTATGCCCCGTCCGTATGTGGGGGCCCCTGGGCGACCACTTTGGTTGCCATGTTGTTAATCCAGCGCTGCATGTCCTATCATAAATCTCCCTTTATATGTGGCCAGATGGGGAATTGTGCTCTTTTTTAGTTTAGGCACTGGATGCCGGCTTCCTCTGCCCTGCCTTAATACTCCAATGACCTATTTCCGTGAAGTAGACCTGTTCATTTACATTGCAACAACCACAATACCCTTATAATAGTAAAAAAAAAAAAAATACAGGAAACACTGTATCATTTAAAGAGATGTCTTTATTCTTTATTTTAAGCAAAATTAGTTTTAATAACTTTTTTCAGTATGATTTTTACAAAAAAAAGTTTTCATTTTTTTCCCCATTAGAGGCAGGAAGAGGGAATACACCGAGAGGAAGATGATGATGAGGGGGCTGTCAGTAAACGAAGGCATTCACACATCAGACACACCCCTCACAGCCAGACACAGTGGGGTGGGAGACTCTAGAGTCTGCAGCTTTCTGGTTACCGAAGGAAGAGACAGAGCAGGAGCATAGCCTGAGAGAACTGGGCAAGAGACCATACTCTACCTAGAATCTCACAGTTTTTTCCCTCTTTATTTCTTCAATGCCAGAATGTTTAAATATGTTACAAATGTCTTTGGCAGAAAATTGTAAAATAATAAAACAAAATATTATAATTACATATATATCAGTCCCCTTCTCTCTTGACATTGCCACTATCCCTAACTTCAAAGAGGCTTACAGTTCGATAAGCCCTTATAACAATAAAGAGTTGATACAGAGAATGGCACACAAGTAAAAATTAAAACAAGACAAAAAAATCAGCAATGCATTACATTTTGTGGCAAATAAATGTACGAAATACATCTTTTTCAATTTCCGTAGCTAAAAGAGGATGATGCGTTTGAAAATGATTCTGTCACTCGCCCCCTCCACGAGGAGGAAGTTACACACTTTATTAAGACACATAATAAAAATAAAACCTATTCCGTACAGTTGCAGGCCAATTGCATAACAATGGACTTTATTCCAAGTATAAGTTACAACAACAACAACCTACTGGGGTCATGGTGTGAGAGGGAGGAGCAAGAAGCAGGGGCTAATTGGCTGCATTTTTTTCCTATTAAATGGGGGCAAATCCTATTTACTGGCCCAAGCACCAAGCCACCTGTAGCCGTCACATGTCCACTGCGTTATTGTAGGCGGTGCTTAAAAACTCATTTGCCCACAATGTGAAAACTTTGATTTCCCCTTAAGGAAGTAGCAGTGTGTCTGTCAATCACAGGTGTCACGGTTGTCATCTATGGTAAGTACAGTGTAATAAGGCACTGCTCAATAAAAGTTTGTGGCACCGCCCTCTGTAGTGGACAGTTGGCATTTCACGGTGGCCCATATGCATGCCAACCAGCCCCTGATAATAAATGTGGGCATGTCTTTGTATTTTACATATATATATATTTTCTCCTTGTGCAATTCATAGACTATGTTCTGTTATATTGGCATGTACACATACACACATTCCGAACGTATTCATACAGCATCACCTTGTGTGTATACATGTGCCCGCTACCTTACTAGTGTCAGACTGCAGGCTCATCTTATAAAGTGTAGCTGCCTGACTCCTTGCTTAAGAGGCAGAAGGACGGAAGAATGGGGAAAGGATTAGGGAAAGAACAAAAAACAGGAGGGGGGGGGGGGGGGTCGTAGGGGAGGAGGGATACTTGAATTCTTTTACATTCACACCATGCAGTAGCACCATAGTTGATGAGGTTACTGGTAGCTCTCAGACTGGTTATTTTCTCCGCCTGCCGCAGTACTTGCCCTGGCCACAAAGGCCGCCACCTGCACAGAAGAAACATAGTTAGATGTGACAACGTTGTGTATAATTTTTCTAATTGTATACTGTTACTGGTTAAGAATTAAGATGTTAGCTTCATGCAGAAATCCTACAAAGCAAAGCAATGATCAAACCTGTGCTTCTGCATCAGATAAGCTATGATCTTTATCTGTGCACATTTCACGCTGTGTCTGCTGGATCTGCCTCGCCAGGGTCAAATCACAGTATTGAGGTGTGACCATGTAGTAGATGCAGTAGCGGATCTTGCCACGGGCAAGCAGGACTTTTGCCCGGGGCGCCGCCTTCTGGAGGGCGCCGGCGCCATCCGGAGGGCGCCGCACCATGGCAAGATCCGCTGCTGCTGTCAGTGCTGTGCCCCCCGCTGCCCGCTGCCGCTGCCCCCCGCTGTGAAGGGAACAAGATGCGTAGCGTCTAGTTTCCCTTCGTGGAGAGGACCTTTGCTGTGCGGTGCACGATGACGTCATCGTGCACCGCACATCATTTCAGCCACGCCCCTATTGCCCGCCCGGGGCGCTGAAAACCCTGGAGCTGGCCCTGAGTAGATGCCAACACTGGCACAAAACGAATAATTTTTGTAACAAATAGCTATATATTGAAGTGTATTTAAATAATGATGTGTAAAGAATTTGGCCTAAAGTAGGAAAATATCTGTAGCTCCTGGGACATACTAGCCTTGGACATTTTCTGATCGGGGTGTTTATATATATCATTACCCCTCCATTTATCACTATATAAAAAAAGCAAACCAAAACATTGCAGCTGATGCTGGTCCAGAGTGGTAATAGTTATTTATTGTTTGGCTCGGATGGGTTCTGCACTTATTTTTGTCCTGTTATCTCAATCCTGAGATGTAGATCATGGGGTCGGTTCATTTGCCTGTCTGTGCCGCCAGAACGGATTGTGACTGCTTTGCGAGATATGTCTCACACAGCTGTATTCTGCTACTATGGAGATGCGAGCAGTAATCAGGTACCATAATGACCCGATTGGTCAATTTATTGAGTAGCGAAAAGCTATGCCCAGGATGGCGTTACTTACCTTTAACCTAGGATCCAGCGAGAAGCTTTACTGGATCCTCTGACAGGTCACATTGCTCTGCGCTTGCATTAGGAAGTGAATAATCACTACTTTTTTTGCTGGCTATTTTAGGCTGCTGGTGAAAGGAATTTTAATATTGCAGTGGAACGGAATTTCGCCTGGGCATCCCAATATGCTAAGAAGCAGCGATAATTATGTATCGCTGCAGTAAACATACTGTACAGTTATCTTTGCAGAGATTTGATACAATGCGCTATAAAGTTTAAAAGTTGTAGCATTAGTGTTCTCATTATTATTATTATTAGTCTCTTTATTAATAAAACAAATATTGCTTTAAATATAGAACATTAATTTTGGGAAAAATTAGTTTCTGTCTAGGTGAGTTTACAATCATACCATTTTTTTGTTAAACAGTGTGAATGAAAAGAATGTTAAAATAACATTTAAGAGTAATAAAAGGCATGCTATCCTGGCCGTCGTAGGCAATAATGCTTTCAAAGAAGATCTGAAAACATTTGCTGTTACATTCTATTGGGCCTTTATTGCGTCAATGTACCCCTTAAGTATAACATATATTTTTGACAATCATCCCAAGTTAAAGGGATGTTCCGTTACTCAGACTGCATAAAAAAAGCTTGTTAGTTCATAACTACCTCTATAGTAGGATTTGGCTGGTTTTTGAGCTGAAAAAGGAATAAAAGTATTTTTTCATTATAGTTACATCATTGTCCCTTACCCTAATGAGTTGTCACTGTCCCTTAACGTAATCATTTATTATAATTTTTTTTTTATAATTTACCTCCTAATGGGTATCCTGACTGTCCACCAGCTCCTATAGAATTAAAATAAAATACAGTTGTATGTTGTAAGTATATTGCGCCATCTAGTGTTCAGCATGTAAAATGCATGTTCTATTTTGTTCTAGATTCATGTAAACGAGTCACTTTGCAAAGATTCCTAATACTTATACCTTTTGGAACATCAAGTAAAAATAAAAATGTCAGTGTTTTTTTACATCACATTTGAAAAACAGTGATATATATTTTAGCCGTATAGACTAAATAATTCATGTCTTCAATAACTAATTTTATCAACAACATCTAAAATAATGGCGGTGCCTTTAGTTTTGTATTGCTGCTTCTTGTAGTGATACAAATTAAGATACTGTCAGTATTCATCAAAGGTTACCGCCCTGGCCATCCTCCCTGTTGTGTCCTTATCTCTGTCACCAGCAGCGTGTTGCTGCTGGTGAAAGCTAAACTTGAAGTTTGCATGTGTGGCAGATTTCCATCCATGTACATATTTGTTTAAATGGAATGGTTGCTGGTCCTCCATTGGTGAGTATATTGCTGGGGATTTTCCCCCACCCTGATCACCAATATGTATAATATTTTACATATTTTTTTGCCTATTGGGGTTAATTCCAAGTTGATCGCAGCATGAAATTTTTTAGCAGTTGTGCAAAACCATGTGCACTGCAGGTGGGGCAGATATAACATTTGCAGAGAGAGAGTTAGATTTGGGTGGGTTATTTTATTTCTGTGCAGGGTAAATACTGGCTGTTTTATTTTTACACTGCAAATTAGATTGCAGATTGAACACACCCCACCCAAATCTAGCTCTCTCTGCACATGTGATATCTGCCTCCCCTGCAGTGCACATGGTTTTGCCCAATTGCTAACAGAATTACTGCTGCGATCAACTTGGAATTACCCCCATTGTATACCGCCTATCTCTTCCCAATTAATTTGCATTATTAACATAGGCTAACAGTACCATTTAGAACCCTGCATCAGTATTGGGCGGACCTTCCATTTTATTTCATGGCAGACTTAGACTTGAAGCCTATGACAACGTCTCTCAGTGAATCACTTTGGAGCAGCAGGGAAGGTGGTGCAAACCTCTGCACAGACAAGAGAAGTGGGTGTGGTTCGTTGGGTTGACAGTAACTAGGTCAACAGTCATTAGGTTGACCACTATTGGTCAACAGTGACTAGGTTGGCACATGGAATAGGTCAACACGATCATTAGGTCGACATGGAAAAAGGTCTACATGAGTTTTTTTTAAAATGTTGGTGTCGTTTTCTTCGTAAAGTGTCCGGAAACCCCAATTAGTGCACCATGTTCACTAGCCATGCTTCGGGCAAGGTTACTATTCCCAATCGTAGTCCACATGGATCGTACAGTATGAAAAAGTTCAAAAAAATTGAAAATTTTTTGAAAAACTCATATCGACCTTTTCATATGTCGACCTTTGCCATGTCGACCTAGTGACCATGTTGACCTATTGACCATATCGACCTAATACATGTCAACCAATAGTGGTCGACCTAATAAGTGTCGACCTAAGTATTGTTGACTTAAAGACTGGATAGCATGAGAAGTATAACACCCATGGATACTAGGATTGGGGCTTACCCAAAACCCTAAATCAAGTATGGAATAAATGGGTAAATGTAACCTGCCACAGTATGTCCCATCCATGGAGAATGCTTACAGAACTGGGCTGTACTATTGGGACAAGACAGCAAAACCTAAGGAATGGTCCAATACGTTACCACCCTCAGAAATGGAAGTAACCAAAACCTAGATAAGTAATCAATGAAACATGATATGAGCATTAAAGCTATGTCTGCTTCCCCCTCAGCAGGTGCGTGTATATACTAGGGATGAGGTGCATGTATATATAAGAGATGTGTGTATATACTAGGGGTACGTGTATATAACGGGTGCGTGTATATAAAAGGGGGGCATGTATATACTAGGGGTGTGTGCATATACCAGAGGTAGAGACAAGAAATTGTTTATGTTTTGCTAACAGTGAATGAGCTGCACAACTTTGATTAAGGAAATCAGGTCCAGTGAGAGTATTACTCAATTTGATGAATCAGTTATTGTTAAAACCTCACCCGTTACTCCAAATGCACCTTGTCCAATACTGGCTCCATAATCTAAAGATAAAATAAAATATTGTTGAATCATTGGAGTTAGTTTTTAAACTGCAATGTATTGTTCTAATAAGGAACTGGTCTGTGCACTTTCTTACCTGGCTTAGGTGGCTTGCCCCCTGCTCCTGGATATTGGCCTGTCAATACAGAGAGACATTATATAATTTCAAGCCTAGATGGTATGGAGCATCAACGGGGACTTGTCACATCTGCTACTTCAAAACTTTGTTTAGGGGAGATGTATCCTTCAACAGAGATAAAGTAGCGAAGTTGCCTATAGAAATCAATCAGTTACTAGCTATCATAATAAAATAACAGTTAGAAGTTGGTTGTGTTATGGGCAACTCTCAAAGGTTTTATACATCTCCCCCTGAATCCATGAAACTTTTCTTCTTTCATTTGCTGGTTCTTGTATAGAAACTGCAATTTCATTTCTAGTGGTTTGTATAGAAACTGCAATTTCATTATGATACTGCTGCTTTTTGCCTCAACACTTTAAGTATGAAATTTATATCTCACCTCCAGCTCCAACTCCTAATCCTCCGGGACCCGCTCCATAGCTAGCTCCTCCAGGGCCTGTTCCATAGCCAGCTCCAGGACCAGCACCATAGCCAGCTCCAGGACCAGCACCATAACCAGCACCATAGCCAGCTCCACCCGACACTACACCAGCACCATAACCTGTAAATAAACTCAATAGTTTATTTTCCATACTTGACATTACAATCTTGTTAGAACTGCCTCTAGAACATGTCCATCCTTACCTGGCTTAGGTGGCTTGCCTCCTGCTCCGGCTCCTGGGTATTGACCTGTCAAAATAGTGGATAACACTTGACTCATTGTCTGTCTCCTTAGACATTCTTTGGATTGTCACTCATAATACTAGATATAAAACAATCTCCTCTTGTTATGGCTGCTCTGTCACCGTCTTTCGCTAACACAATATAGTTGTCTGTTCTGGCTCCTTCAACAATTCATATAAATCCTACAAATCACTTGTTTCCCTCCAGCTGTCAGCAATCTGTTTTCTATCCACCACACTCCACTGACACTGCAACACGAAATGCCATTTTCCCAGTTATTTCTCCTGGATACTTATCTACATCCTTATTTTTTCCACATTATTTTGATCTCCATTTCAAAGTTTTCTAATGGCTCCAGTCCTAGTGAATGATCCATACTCATACATAATTGTGGCCCAAAGCCTTCTCTTTTCTCCTCACTCTACTGCCGATATCTGCCAAGTACTACAAACATTTTACTTGTTTTTCATCATTATGCTGTAGGCTTGACAATGAAGGATAACTAATTGCAGAGTAAGTCTAAAAAGAACTCATAAGCAACAAGGCAAGTCACATTGTAACTTTCCGGGTGTCTTCAGAAAGGCTCACATTTTTCTTTCCACTACGCAAAAGGGTTTGACTTTTGTTCCAGAGCTCAGAGCTGGTGGTATTTAAGTCTTGTACTACACTTATAATGGGACCTATTTTGCATTTCAAATAAGAAGAGAAACCGAATGATTGCATGAGAAATTGGGTAGTTTAACCTCTAGGATGAGGGGAGCCATGAGGGAAGATCTCTTGTCAGCATACCTATGATGTGGTAGGGGTATGTCCTTGTTGGACTTTATCAAAAGCCTTCGGCTGTGGGCCAAAGCCTCTTTGTTCCAGTCTCCCCACCCTCCCTCCCTTATAGTTTTCTTGGTTGGTGATTGATCTTTGACTATTCTGTGGTTGGAAAGAATGACAGATCACCAGTCATTTATTTTGGGTGCATTCCCTCCATTGACTGGTAATTGACTGTACCACCTTAACTGGGGGCAGTGTCATCACCCAAATGGGTGGATAGTCAAGTTAGAGAGTCTAGTGGATACCCTTGGTAGTGTTATGATTGAGTTGTGCACCTTGGGCAGAATCTGCCTATAATGCATGTTGTTGGTTGTTATTGTGGATTGTGCTGATTCTGGACAACCTTTCTTTGCTAGCATACTTTCCCTTAAATATATATTTAAATAAATAGCTAACAGTTTTTCTGCCAAATTTCTGTCTCTCTGTCTTTATTATTATTATTATTATTATTATTATTATTATTATATTGTTAAGTTTTTTGCATATATGACACACCTCATCCAATAGAAGGTTTCAAGCAGCACTCTGAATAATATAATAAAAAGTCCAAGGAGCAAATTACTGCAATTCTCAATGAAGACTGGCACATTATAGCTTATAACATGAAGGAGTCTTCCCTCAATTTCCTGCATACCTCTATATGTGGTACTAGGAAAATTAATAAAGGTTAACCACTAACATTGCTGCATTTCCACCATCCCAGAGGTATCTTGCATCACATTGCAGCACATTAATTTGTACCTGTCTACCCAAATGTTCCCTTCCATAAATTAGGTATTTTTGAAAATAGTTAAAAAGATATTGAAAGGTGTGGTAATAAAGTTGACTTATTTCCACATTGTGCCTCCGGTAATTTTTTTTCAAATCTTCACAGTTTTCTAGTTTACAGAGGCGTCACCTGAGAGCAGAGGGTAAGTGTGTTTTTTGAAGTATGCTGGGCGGACCATCTAGTTATACATTGTGATAGAAGCACCAGTAAAGTTATAAACGGTAGATATGTTTGTCCCAGGTTTCTGGTCTATGTATTTTAAACCCTCAGGAAATGTCTGTTTTGCTAAACAGACTTGATTACAGTCTGGGCTTTCAGTAAAAGACAGAAATGGGTCCTGGGGGTGTGGATGTGAAAGAGAAGGGAGGGCTCCATCCACAAGGCCCATTTTGGCTCTTTAGGCATTTAGTCCTACCACCTACCACCCATTCAGTATCTGTACCTGTAAGAGGATGATAAAAGCTGTGTCAGGTCTCGGCTCAGGGTCTGACTACCTGGGAAACAGGCAGTAGGCCTGTGATGAGACACTGTGATTTACTGACTGTAACTACAGTGCATATGCCTGTGTTTGTGGTAGGGGCATTAGGCCCTACCAACCTGAGAGAGGGAATCTATTATGTTTAGTAAGAGCCCAGATGGGCAGGATTTATTTTTATGTTTGTTTTATGTACTGCACAATAAAACTAGCCATGGCTAGATTGCATGAAAACCCTGGACTGGTGTGCTATTTTCCTGGCTGCTGCTTGTTTTGAGGGACACAACTACCCCAGGAGAGAGCACCCCTACCCTGATCTCCTCACAACCTGTACAAAACCATTTATCAAGCGTGATTAATAAAATACCTTCAGTAATTAGTACATGGTGATATAGTGACACTCAGCCCTGCTTTCTTTTGCAACATGCCAACACTGAGTTCTCTCACTGCAGATTGTTGCATAGAAAAAGCACAAAATCTATTTCTTAGTATATCATCCCATCGCATCTGTACATAGGTTGAAGCATAGTCCAATGTTGGACACCAATCCATGTACAGCAGAAAGTAAAGACAGATAATGTTGCAAAGGTTGAGAACCACAATTTCACTGTGTGCTGTCTGCGGGCAATAAATACGTATTTGACTAAGATGTTTTATGTCAAAGGATTTCTATGAAAAAAGTCACCTGCGCCTCCTACACCACCTGGTCCAAGGCCAGCGCCTGGCCCAAATCCACCTCCAGGTCCAAATCCACCACCAGGTCCATAGCCACCTCCAGCTATTAATCCTGCTCCGGGTCCATAACCTACAATCAATAACATTCTTGAAGTCACTTGTTATAGGTGTCACCACAGTAATCAGTTATTCTATATACCTTCTTCCTGTGTACTTTGGAAGTTGGATTTTATGGTGTTGCAACCATAGTAGCGCATTGCAGCACCTGATCTGCAGTCAAAGTCTAAAGGTGCATACACATGGAGAGATTTTCACTATGACAGATTTTGACTGAGCGTTTTTCCTTGAACTGGCAGTAGCAGATTTTGAATAACTTTACCAGCGATTTTGACTAAGTGTGCAAGCGATTTTGGCTAACTCATTCAAGCAAGGGGATGCTTTTTCTTTTCCAGCGATCTAGCCAAAATGTACTTGCCTGCACAGTCTATTTTTAGCAGCAATAGCGACCTGGCGGGAACGCGCATCGCTATCGCTGGCTGTGTACACACAGAGTGATATGCTTTAACTTTCTGAGCGATTTTGATTATATAGTCAAAATCGCTCAGCTATATCGCTCCGTGTGTATGCACCTTAAAGCTTTTGTATTGGATAATGAACTTCAGTGACCTTTACCTGGTTTAGGTGGTTTGCCTCCAGCTGCTCCTCTGGGATATCCTAATAATAATGGGAGAAATAAGAAAATATTTTTCCAAATATAAACTTAATGGAAGATGTAATTGCTGCTGGGATGTTTTCACAGTCCTCGTAGAAAGCAGCAATCCTCTGACGATGGACATTTTGCAGAATTGTCTAGAATATTTACCTTGATAACTAAGTAAACATACCCAGCTCAGCACTGAGAATTATACACATAATTGTACAAGGCCAGACAGCATTAATAGTACTATGGGATAAGATATATTAATTTTCCAGCTGCAAAACACAATCCTCATGGGGTTACTAACTGGCCATAGCGCTAGGATTTCACAAATTAGCATGTAGTTAACCAATTAACTAAGCATAATATTTATTTATCTGCTATCATTTCGTATTCCTGACTTTGCAATGTCCCTCGGAGCCTAGAGTTGGTCGGACAACTCGGTGAAAATGCGGTCACATGCTTAACATCTTCACAGCGTCCAGCAAACAGCCATCACATGGTGACATTACAGCTGCATGTTTGGTGACTCATCGTCATTTATGTACTTTTCAGTTTAGAATAATTCTAATTCTAATGGTTTTCAGTGATGTAGCTCTGGGGAACATGAGATTTTCAAACAGCCAGCTATATTTTATTGCCTTTATAAAGACGCCAGCTAACCTCAGGTCAGAAGTGAGATCATGGTCTTGTTCTGGTTTTCCAAGACATTTTTTTAGCTCCTTGTTCTGCTTGTTTTAGTTGGATATAAAATGTTAATGTAAAATGTTTTAGAACAGTGCCCAGGGGAGCCAAGAGGATGGTCGGGGAGCGGGTCCTAATTACCCAGGCTTAGATTTGTAAGAGGGACCCAGCGGTGGCCCTGGCAAATTGCTGTGCCTGTGCATCGTGGAGTTGGCTACTTTGTTCCTATGGAGGGATCTTGCTCTCCCTTTCCTGCAGCATCTGTCTTTCTCCAAAGATTTTTGGTAAGTGACACTGCACTCATCGACAGTGTCAGAAAGTGTGAAGGACTTTATTAAGCAGTATGGGGGGAGTATTTTTGCAGCAATATACTGTAGCTCATTCTGTGCTTCTACTTATGAAAAAGAGTGTTACAGCTATTTAAACATTCATAGACAATAATCCTTAACTCCATGTCCCGGATGTAATGAAATCCGAGTTGGCCGGAGGTGCAGGTCCCTGGCCGCACTCAGACTTTTTTTAAAGCAGCAATCATCTACAAGGCAAAACTATGCCTTGTAAATGATTGCCACTTTAAACAAATGTGCGAGTTCAGCCGGGAACCCGCACGTCCGGCCAAATCGGAATAATTACATCCGGCCCCATATCACCTTTAGATCAGGTTAAGTTATTGCTACGTATTTATGGGATTTCAATTTCATAAATTATTTAAAAAATTTGTTAAGCTAAGGGAATTGTTTTTATTTCTCACCATACTGACAAGCAGAGTTACGCAGAGTGACACATGAGCATCTGCTACTCTTATGTTTTGTTCTCTCTCCTTATTCTTATAACCTGGGAGTGCTTAGTAGAGAGAATTCAAACAACTTATTGAAAATCTACTTATTGAAAATCGAGCTTGGATAATGTCAAGATTGTTACAAGAATTTAACACAACGCTCCCTCATCTTATATACCAAGTAAGTGCATTACCATGAGGGGTAAAACAGATGGAATTTGATATTTGCTTCTTGTGAATTATCCATAGCTATACAGGTTGAGTATCCCTTATCCAAAATGCTTGGGACCAGAGGTATTTTGGATATGGGATTTTTCCGTATTTTGGAATAATTGCATACCATAATGAGATATCATGGTGAAGGGACCTAAGTCTAAGCACACAATGCATTTATGTTACATATACACCTTATACACACAGCCTGAAGGTAATTGTATCCAATATTTTTAATAACTTTGTGCATTAAACAAAGTGTGTCTACATTCACACAATTCATTTATGTTTCATATACACCTTATACACACAGCCTGAAGGTCATTTAATACAATATTTTGAATAACTTTGTGTATTAAACAAAATTTGTGTACATTGAGCCATCAGAAAACAAAGGTTTCACTATCTCACTCTCACTCAAAAAAGTCCGTATTTCGGAATATTCCGTATTTCGGAATATTTGGATATGGGATACTCAACCTGTACCATGTACCATGTAGAGTGTATATACCATATACCATGTATATACCATATACCATGTAGAGTGATTAATTCTAGCTGGACAATCATGTTCCAAATACCAGTAGACACGGACTTTCCAAAATTGTAAATTGCCGTCTCGCTAGAAGATAACTATATTTTATCAAAGTGTTTTCTTTAGTTTTAGGAAACCTGTCTGCTGATTTATATGCTAAGGAGAATTATTATATGTGTATTGAATTAAGAGTAACACATACTGTAGAAGGGAATAGATGTACTGTACTTGTCAAACTCGCCCAGGGTAATAATACTTCATTTTTATTAACAAATAATACCACCCCATTCTGGGCAAAGCACATATACGGTGGAAGATGCATAGATCAATCACAGGGGTCTATAGAAAACTCTTCTTATTCAAACTTAAGCACAAATGCTCTGGATTTTAACAAACATTCATATGGCACGAAACGTCCTAGGAAGCAATGAACACGTGACTGTTGTGCTGACCATGTAATGTCCAGGCAGTGAATCCTCTGATGGTAAATGTACATATGTTAATGGAGACTTATAGGTAGAGATGAGCGGGTTCGGTTTTACTCGGATTTACTCTGATTTACCCGACTATCCGTATTGGCTATCGGACGTCACGTGTTTTGGTTAGCCAATAATTCTGGCGTAAAGAACCAAGTAAAATCCGAACCCGCTCATCTCTACTTATAGATAGATGTATCAAGCCTTCTTAAGATTGTAGAAGTGGACAAGTGAAGAAGTAGAAATCAATCAGCTTCTACCTGTCATTTTATACAATGTACTTGATAAATGCTGATTTGTTACTATGAACAACTTCTCCACATGTGCACTTCTCCACTCTTTAGCAGGCTTGATGCATCAGCCCCTTAACTGAATAAGATGCATCATTAGGTATTGGGAAGACAGTTAATGAAACCTCACCTCCAGCTCCTACCCCACCAGCACCAACACCTGCTCCATAACCACCAGCACCAGCTCCATAACCACCAGCACCAGGTCCATAACCACCAGCACCAGCTCCATAACCACCAGCACCAGCTCCAGCACCAGCTACTTGTCCAGCTCCATAACCTTAGGATAACAAAGAAAATAAAATCAGGACCATCCTATTATAAGTCTTCTTACATAACTATCCATAGTGTAGTCTTCATACAATGATAGATTGTATAGTTAGTCCTGTCATGTATCACTAATCTGATATCTAACAGTCATTGTTTAATCCTGAGCTCCAGCTCTACATACAGAGGATTATTAAGGTCATCTGCCCTATCCTGAGCACTGCGTTCATAGGACATTGATTATATTGCTTTTCATAGCTCAAACCTTAAGAGACCTGACAGCATCTATTTAAGACAATACTGGGATTTTTTTAGTTTACCAAATGCTAAAGTACAATACTACATAAAACTATTGACTGATCAAGTCATTCACTCCATTGATAATTATTACAGATATTGTCTCACCAGGTTTTGGTGGCTTTCCTCCTACGCCTGCTCCCGGGTACACACCTGTTTTTAAGAAGAAAATCAAATAAACTGAAGGATTGGATGATGCAGCGTTATTTCAGAAAATGCTTCAGGGTTTCACAGAAGCAAAAGGTAAATCAATGGTAAAAATATGTAAATATCTACTAAAATATGGCTCTAACCTCCAGGTCCTACACCACCACCTCCCAATCCAGCTCCAGGTATCAATCCACCAGTTCCAACTCCACCACCGGGTAAATATCCACCAGGTCCTACTCCACCTCCAGGTAAATATCCACCAGGTCCTACTCCACCTCCAGCACCGCCTCCGTAACCTGAAGAAAACATCAGAATTTTATCTTCCAGTTAGGTATAAAGAAACGCATTCTGTCATAACAACCAACCAAATAAACATATCTGTACATACATGTATATGTATATATATATATATATATATATATATATAATTTTTTTTGGGGGGGGGCAAATGTAATAGGGTCTAAGTTTGCTGGAGGTGCGAGATGCCAGCCGATCTTGAACATTTTTTTAAAGCGGCAATCATTTAGAAGGTATGATTTTGCCTTCTAAATGATTGCCGCTTAAAAAAACAAACAGCATCCCTCACCTTCTGCAAACTCGGACCCTATTACATATGCCCCATTGTCTTTTTTTATACTAGAACTGTATAGATTTAATCAAGGAAACTACACCTAGTAGTTACTCACCTGGTTTGGGTGGTTTGCCACCTCCTGCTCCTGGATAAAGTCCTATGATGAACAGATGGAAAAAAGTTGTGAACATTTTTGTATTACTCAGTTGGAACTCACAGGAATTGTTTAATGGAAATATCTTCTTATGGCTAATATTGATAAATCTGCTTTTCAGACATAGGGGGTTATTCAGGTTTGTTAGCAAACCAAAAAAGTTGGCAATTGGGCAAAACCATGCTGCACTTCAGGTAGGACAGATGTAACATGTGCAGAGAGAGTTAGATTTCGGTGGGTTATTTTGTTTCTGTGCAGGGTAAATACTGGCTGCTTTATTTGTATACTGCAATTTAGATGTCAGTTTGGACACACCCCACCCAAATCTAACTCTCTCTGCACGTTACATCTGCCCCACCTGCAGTGCAACATGGTTTTGCCCATTTGCCAACTTTTTTGGTTTGCTAACAAACATGAATAAGGCCCATAGTTCATATTATCAGATGCATTAAATAATAACGTTCCCACTGTTTTTTTTTCTATAATAAATAGTGTTGCACACACCTACAGTAGCAGCACACACCTAAAGTTACAAGTTGGTACAAGATTTATTGTAAGAATTTCTGAAATAATTTCACTAATACAGTATATTCCTGTTTACAGAATTAGTTTTCAGAATTAAAAATGATACCAAATAAAAGATGGCGGTACTGCGTGTTGTTGAGTACCATCTGAAATATAGCGCTGTAGATTGTTACATTAATGCAAATATGATCCCAGTATTATGTTACTAACAAAAACATACTCATTGTGACAGTACAATATTCATATACAGTAGATCACTATTGCTACTCCTAACAAACACAGCGCCCTCTTCTGTCTCCATTATGTATATCACAAGCTAACACTACAGTGAGTTAAATTCTTAGGGCAGTATTCAATTCTTTCTGCCCCCTTACACACCCGTTCTGTTTATGCTGACGGGCTTGGTATCATCATTTCAACTCGCAACCCCTGGAGTAGCGAGGTCCTTTACACAGCTAAACCTGATTACTTTAATCGCGATATGCACAATAACGGGGATCACTTTAGAAAGGGGATTGGGCGTATCATTTGAATACCGCCCTTAGTGGCTTATTATAGCCTTATAATTTACATTAGTGAGCTTATATATGCATAGATGCCAATTTGTTTGCATCTTCCCTCCAGGAGATGCCAAGATGAGAAGTAGCTAGTGCAGGGGCATGATGACGTGTCTCACATCTTCGCACATTAGATGGCAAGCCATGAGGGTGTGAAACATGTTCTCATGCAGAAGTGGAACGGTCAGCTGACGTGAATTACATCATTATGGCCACACCCACTTTCCAAGATAGAGATGTGAGATCCAGGAGGATGGGAGGTCTACTCTCCTAGGAGATCTGGAGGACTCCCTTAACTTCAGTAGTCTTCCGTGCAGTAAGCAAATATGCATAAATGAGGGCAAATAGCACCAGTCATGGATTTGTAGAAAGACAACATAATTCAGTTAATAAAATTGGAGGGGTGGCATCTTCTTTTGTTATCTAATACCCCTTTCACACCGCCATGCCGGATCCTACCCGGGAATTGGAAACGGGTCCTTCCCGGGTGGGATCCGGCATTGGCCGCTGCTGCAGGCTTCCCCGACCCGGCAATATGCCGGGCGGGTTGCCATAGCAGCGGGGTCGGAGCCGGCGGAGGTGGCACTGGGAGATGAGATCATCTCCGCGCCACCTCTCCCTGCTGTAGTAAACGGGTCCTGGGACGCATCGACCTGGGAGTCCATTTACGTAGCCACTGACCCGGTATTCAACCCGGGTATAACACTGCATTATTCCCGTGTTGAATTGCCGGGTCAGGCGACCCGCGATTTCAGCTATGCCCCTTTCACACCGCACGCTGACCTGTGTCGACCCGGCAATATGCCGCGTCGATACCGGATTATTTGTGCGGTGTGAAAGGGGTATTACAGGATATGCATCTGTACTTCTGCTGTACTTCTGCTGGCGCAAGGGAGGTCGTGTACTGGAGCATAAGTGCAGACCCATATCATTTAAAAAGAATATAGTTTTAATCACTTGTAGAATTTATTTCTTTCACACATATGAGATTGGGCACAGCTACATTTTCCTATGGGACAAACATTTTAATCCAAATATCGATTTTAATTAACTGAATATCAATCTAAATCAATATGGTATTTCAGAGGCCAAAACACACGTTTGCTAACATGTAAAAATCAATATAAAAATTCATCTGTTAGTAAATGTATGTTACAGCCCCTGAAACACAACATCAATTTTGATCAATTTCGACCAATTTAAAATTGATAAAAATCGACCTTTAGTAAATATGCCCCTAAGTCTACCATAGCTTTTCCTGGAGTATCAATGTCATTGTGCAGTACAATGAACAAAGCAAAGTACATTTCATAAGAAGTCTTACCTCCACCTGGTACACCGCCAACTGCAAATCAAAGACAAACACTTCACAATATTATCTACATACAGTAACATGGGACTAGTACAATGTAATAGGACAACTTATACCCCTTTCAGACCGCAATAGGCGGGTCACACCCGGGAGCTGTACACGGTGCTTCCCGGGTGCGACCCGCCTCAGGTCCCGGGCAGTCCAAAAGGGGTGTCACAGAAATAATTAGACTTTATACATCATTTATTAAATAGCTATAATTGTGAGCACCAAAGACCAAGAAAAACAACAAAAAATATCTAAAAATATTCTACACTTTATGTGTTTTCTTTAAATACATGCTTATTAGTAAAAGGTTTAAAAGGCAGGGTATATTACTGACCTCCTCCTGGTACCCCACCAACTCCAGCTCCTACACAAAGTGATAGAAGAGTTACAGTAATCAGGTATTATACATGTGGATGACACTAATTGCTCCAGATAAACATACTGGGAGATAGAGATGTGCAGGTCGGTTCTTTGGAATTCTGAACACTCGAATTTTGTGGATATGAACTGATTCGAGTCCCAGTTCACATCTCCTCAGGAGATCTGAACCAAGCCAAGTCCCTGTTTGGAAACTTCCTGTGGTTTGGAATTCAGATTTTAAATCCAAATGTTGGGTTTTGTTTTGCAACATGATTTTAGCTAGTTTTATCCCTCTAAGAAATCCAAAACCCAACATTTGCATTGAAAATCTGAATTCTGAACCAAAACACCTCAGGGTGGTTTGCAAAAACATAACTAAAACATGACGATGAAATTACAACCAAAATCAAGCCATGAGACTTTGCCCACATCTTAGTGGAAACCACAGGTATCACTGAAAGACACCATTTATTGCAGCACTCTGCATCCCCTACTTCAGTCACAGCTGGAGAATCCAGAGTGTAGCACAGTTGGGTTGGGGTCAGGTGACCGGCGGTTGGAGTCCAATAAACAAATACTATATTCAATATTCTGTTGCTACAGAGCATTGTGTGAATGAACCCAATGTGTGAGCATCCACTGGAAAATCAGTAGTTATTGAAAGGTACTTACCTCCGGTGGGGAAACCACCAGGCCTCAATCCAGCTGGAGAAAGTGAAATAAAGATATAGGGAAACATTAATACCAGAGAGAACTTTAATGTATTTATATAAAGTGTATTATACTAATTCATCTCTGGTAAGTAGGAAATAAGAACTTGGCCAGTGATGCTGGTCACACCAGTGCTTTACAGAAGTAGAACATCTGCTGCTCTCCATGTCAGTACTACGTACCCTCTTCTGTGTAGCAGCTGTGTGCACTGTACTGCTGTCCCACCGTAGAGATCAATGATTTTATGGGACTAATTTAGAGTTGCATCTGCAATCAGATAGATCTACGTACTTACAACTAAGCATAGTCCGCAGTTACGGCATCACGCCCTCAACGTGGCCTCAGTACACTTAGCCTATGCGCAAACACATTGCCACCCAAGTTACTGTTTGTCCAGTCTGCTGTAAGTGGAGACGTTTGTTCAGCTCTGACACTTGTGCAATGCTAAAGATCACAAAACAGCCTTGCCTTCTAAATGGCCCCTATATGACTATTCATTTCTCCTGCATCCATTTCAAATATTGGAGAGAAGGAAGATGGCTATAAATAAAGACACCTATGTACACACCAGCACTTATTCTTTACGGGATCAGTACTAAATGCCGCCGGTCGGAATCCCGGCGGTCGAAATCCCGACGCCGGAATCCCGACCACACAATCCCGACAGGGGTGGTAAGCGGAACGCAGCCCCTTGCGGGCTCGCTTCGCTCGCCACGCTGCGGGCACGGTGCCTCGCTACGCTCGGCACACTATTATATTCTCCCTCTATGGGTGTCGTGGACACCCACGGAGGGAGAATATGTCGGGATTGTGGCGGTCGGGATTCCGGCGTCGGTATTTCGACCGCCGGGATTCCGTCTGGCGGCATCTTGACCGCATCCCTTCTTTACACTGTCATCTATTCTGCTGCTAACATTGTAACAACCTTTATTTTAGATTGAATGTCATACTCTCATCTCATTCTAAGATCCTGAGTATTACTCAGCACCCTAACTTATAAAGCCAGCCTACCAAGACCTGCTCCAGATGTGGAAGACAATAGAGCAATGTACTGATAGATCCACTGGGTGTCACTAACCCCTCACAGATGATGATCACAGCTAGCAAACATCAAGCACATTGCCAACACAGGGCTAGTTATCCTACTAGAACTGAGATGTGGGCAA